>NC_058086.1:122050299-123250299 GCF_014858855.1 Bufo gargarizans
TCGTTTTGTGGAATATGACGAATACATTCGTTATATTCCTTTTGTGGAATATGACGAATACATTCGTTATATTCCTTTTGTGGAATATAACGAATATATTCGTCAATTCGCTAATTCTACCAAGCCATTGAAGCCATATTCCATGCTTATGGAGCGTCCCCATCACCATGGGAACGACTCCATATACTAGAATGTACTGTCGGATTGGAGAATTACGTTGAAATCGCAATTTGATTTTTTAAAGTTATAATAATCGAATTTTGATTTTAACTTAGCACTGCTATATGCCATATTAGGCTAAGTTAAAATCGAAATTCGATTATTTAAATCGCATATTAATCGCGATAACAAGAATAATGACGAATATTCGATTTCGACGAATATAAAACGAATATTCTATCGAATATTCGCGAATTTCGTCGAAATCGAATATGGCACCTGCCGCTCATCACTAATGATGACCTGCAGTAGGAATGTATACTATCGGTCACTGCATGTAGTGTCGATGTACTAACGTTATTATATTGCTACTGGCAGGGTGACTTACAGATCTGCGTTATCAAGATGAAATACTCGTCAGATAAATTGACAGGGTGTCTTACTCAGCTAACTTTATCATTAACATGCTTTGTTAAGACTATTTGTGTTTACATAATCAACATGCATTATTCTTTTATGACTTAGGAAAAAGCTCAATAAAAATGGTTTAAACATATTGCTACTGGCAGAACGAAGGACCATCCTGTAGGTCTGTTTAGACATAGTAACATTAAAGTTACAAAATATTTATATGTTTTGATGTTAGGTTGGGGTCACTATTGGTTACATTTTTTGACCCACTTGTTTTGTTGTATATTTTCACTGGATGCGAGGGCTGGTTTAATCTGTATGCTCGATTAGTATTGTTTGGGAACTTATTATTTTGGATACACATTGTACAGTATAGTGAGATTTTAATTATAAAGAACACACAATATAAATTATAAAAGCTGTGAAGTAATTAAAATATGTAATTTTGGTGGACATAAAATGGTTGTGACAAAGAGAAATAGATAATAATAATAATAATAATAATAATAATAATAGTAAAAGGGTGAAAAATGGTAGGAGGGGGGGGGGTAGAAAATACTAAAAAAGTGTTTAATTTATTTATATACAGTACAAAAGTTTAGACACACCTTCTCATGCCAAGAGTGTGCAAAGCAGTAATCAAAGCAAAAGGTGGCTACTTTGAAGAACCTAGAATATGAAATATTTTCAGTTGTTTCACACTTTTTTGTTATGTATATAATTCCACATGTGATAATTCATAGTTTTGATGCCTTCAGTGTGAATCAACAATTTTCATAGTCATGAAAATAAAGAAAACTCTTTGAATGAGAAGGTGTGTCCAAACTTTTGGTCTGTACTGTACATAACAAAAAAGTGTAAAACAACTGAAAATATGTCATATTCTAGGTTCTTCAAAGTAACCGCCATTTGCTTTGATTACTGCTTTGCACACTCTTGGCATTCTCTTGATGAGCTTCAAGAGGTAGTCACCTGAAATGGTCTTCCAACAGTCTTGAAGGAGTTCCCAGAGATGCTTAGCACTTGTTGGCCCTTTTGCCTTCACTCTGCTGTCCAGCTCACCACAAACCATCTTGATTGGGTTCAGGTCCGGTGACTGTGGAGGCCAGGTCATCTGGCGCAGCACCCCATCACTCTCCTTCGTGGTCAAATAGCCCTTACACAGCTTGGAGGTGTGTTTGGGGTCATTGTCCTGTTAAAAAATAAATGATGGTCCAACTAAACGCAAACTGGATGGAATAGCATGCCGCTTCAAGATGCTGTGGTAGCCATGCTGGTTCAGTATGCCTTCAATTTTGAATAAATCCCCAACAGTTTCAACAGCAAAGCACCCCCACACCATCACACCTCCTCCTCCATGCTTCACGGTGGGAATCAGGCATGTAGAGTCCATCCGTTCACCTTTTCTGCGTCGCACAAAGACACAGTGGTTGGAACCAAAGATCTTAAATTTGGACTCATCAGACCAAAGCACAGATTTCCACTGGTCTAATGTCCATTCCTTGTTTTCTTTAGCCCAAACAAGTCTCTTCTGCTTGTTGCCTGTCCTTAGCAGTGGTTTCCTAGCAGATATTCTACCATGAAGGCCTGATTCACACAGTCTCCTCTTAACAGTTGATCTAGAGATGTGTCTGCTGCTAGAACTCTGTCTGGCATTGACCTGGTCTCTAATCTGAGCTGGTGTTAACCTGCGATTTCTGAGGCTGGTGACTCAGATGAACTTATCATCCGCAGCAGTGGTGACTCTTGGTCTTCCTTTTCTGGGGCGATCGCATGTGAGCCAGTTTCTTTGTAGCGCTTGATGGTTTTTGTGACTGCACTTGGGGACACTTTCAAAGTTTTCCCAATTTTTCGAACTGACTGACCTTCATTTCTTAAAGTAACGATGGCCACTTGTTTTTCTTTACTTAGCTGCTTTTTTCTTGCCATAATACAAATTCGAACAGTCTACTCAGTAGGACTATCAGCTGTGTATCCACCGGACTTCTCCACAACGCAACTGATGGTCCCAACCCCATTTATAAGGCAAGAAATCCCACTTATTAAACTTGACAGGGCACACCTGTGAAGTGAAATCCATTTTTGGTGACTAATTCTTGAAGCTCACCAAGAGAATGCCAAGAGTGTGCAAAGCAGTAATCAAAGCAAAAGGTGGCTACTTTAAAGAACCTAGAATATGACATATTTTCCGTTGTTTCACACTTTTTTGTTATGTATATAATTCCACATTGTTGATTCATAGTTTTGATGCCTTCAGTGTATATCTACAATTTTCATAGTCATGAAAATAAAGAAAACTCTTTGAATGAGAAGGTGTGTCCAAACTTTTGGTCTGTACTGTATATAATTCCACATGTGTTAATTCATAGTTTTGATGCCTTCAGTGTGAATCTACAATTTTCATAGTCATGAAAATAAAGAAAACGCTTTGAATGAGAAGGTGTGTCCAAACTTTTGGTCTGTACTGTATGTAGAATAATTTTTGATATTTTTTATAAAAGAAAGTGTGGATAATAGTAGATACATAAAAATATATATGTAAAAAAAATATATATATACCATATTTTTTGCCCTATAAGACGCACCAGCCCATAAGACGCACCTAGGTTTTTGGGGAGGAAAATAAGAAAAAAAAATTTTTTAACCAAAAGGTGTGCTTTTGGTGGGTTTGGAACTAATGGTGGTCTGTGGATGACGGACACTGTTATGGGGGGTTCTGTGGATGACGGCCATTTATGGGGGGATCTGTGCATGACGGACACTGTTATGGGGGGATCTGGGGATGAGGGACACTGTTATGGGGGGATCTGTGGATGACGGAAACTGTTATGGGGGGATCTGTGGATGACGGACACTGTTATGGGGGGATCTGTGGATGACGGACACTGTTATGGGGGATCTGTGTATGACAGACACTGTTATGGGGGGATCTGTGGATGACGGACACTGTTATGGGGGGATCTGTGGATGACGGACACTGTTGTGGGGGGATCTGTGACAGACACTGTTATGGGGGGGATCTGTGACGGACACTGTTATGGGGGGATCTGTAGCTTGCACTGTTACAGGGGGATCTGTGGCTGGCACTGTTACAGGGGGATCTGTGGCTGGCACTGTTACAGGGGGGATCTGTGGATGGCATTGTTACAAGGGGGATCTGTGGATGGCACTGTTAGAGGGGGGATCTGTGGATGGCACTGTTAGAGGGGGGATCTGTGGGTGGCGCTGTTATATATGTGCCATCCACAGACCCCCCCAGCCCATAACAGTGCCATCCACAGACCCCCCCCAGCCCATAACTGTGCTATCCACAGATGTCCCCCATAAAAATGTAATCCACAGATGCCCCCCCCCCCGCCGCTCCAGTATACAAATATAATGTCTTATTCAATTAAAAGTTATTACACATGCCCCCAACTCCTAATAGTACCGTACATCCCAACCACTATTCATAAAGTAGGCGGCGCAGGCACGTGACATCAGGGAGTTACGCTGCCGCCCGGCTTGCCTGCCTGCATTCTACTGAAGCGGTTAGGATGCAAGGTACTATTAGGGGTGAGGGGGCATGTGTAATAACTATTGTGTTAATTGAATAAGACATTTTATATTAGTATACCGGAGCAACGGGGCGGGGCTATAGTACACTGACTGCACCGCCCCGCCGCTATTGCCGGCCCCCAGCTCCTCCTCCCAGTTCCTTTCCCCCGCTCTCGCATACATTGCAGCCAGTGATGTAAAACTGCCAGCATTTGCCCCTTAAGATGCAGGGGTATCCTTTGTCACTGATTTTTTATTTATTTTTTATTTAAACTTTATTTGAAGTACAAACCGGATTCCCAAAAAGTTGGGACACTAAACAAATTGTGAATAAAAACTGAATGCAATGATGTGGAGATGGCAAATGTCAATATTTTATTTGTTATAGAACGTAGATGACAGATCAAACGTTTAATCCGAGTAAATGTATAATTTTAAAGGAAAAATACGTTGATTCAAATTTTCACGGTGTCAACAAATCCCAAAAAGGTTGGGACAAGTAGCAATAAGAGGCTGGAAAAAGTAAATTTGAGCATAACGAAGAGCTGGAAGACCAATTAACACTAATTAGTAGAGTTGAGCGAACACCTGGATGTTCGGGTTCGAGAAGTTCGGCCGAACATCCCGGAAATGTTCGGGTTCGGGATCCGAACCCGATCCGAACTTCGTCCCGAACCCGAACCCCATTGAAGTCAATGGGGACCCGAACTTTTCGGCACTAAAACGGCTGTAAAACAGCCCAGGAAAGGGCTAGAGGGCTGCAAAAGGCAGCAACATGTAGGTAAATCCCCTGCAAACAAATGTGGATAGGGAAATTAATTAAAATAAAAATTAAATAAATAAAAATTAACCAAAATCAATTGGAGAGAGGTTCCATAGCAGAGAATCTGGCTTCCCGTCACCCACCACTGGAACAGTCCATTCTCAGATATTTAGGCCCCGGCACCCAGGCAGAGGAGAGAGGTCCCGTAACAGACAATCTGGCTTCATGTCAGCAGAGAATCAGTCTTCATATCATAGCAGAGAATCAGGCTTCACGTCAGCCACCACTGCAACAGTCCATTGTCATAAATTCAGGCCCAGCACCCAGGCAGAGGAGAGAGGTCCCGTAACAGACAATCTGGCTTCATGTCAGCAGAGAATCAGTCTGCATGTCATAGCAGAGAATGAGGCTTCACGTCACCCACCACTGCAACAGTCCATTTTCATAAATTTAGGCCCAGCACCCAGGCAGAGGAGAGAGGTCCCGTAACAGAGGATCTGGCTTCATGTCACCAGAGAATCAGTCTGCATGTCATAGCAGAGAATCAGGCTTCACGTCACCCACCACTGCAACAGTCCATTTTCATAAATTTAGGCCCAGCACCCAGGCAGAGGAGAGAGGTCCCGTAACAGAGGATCTGGCTTCATGTCACCAGAGAATCAGTCTGCATGTCATAGCAGAGAATCAGGCTTCACGTCAGCCACCACTGCAACAATCCATTGGCATATATTTAGGCCTAGCACACAGGCAGAGGAGAGAGGTCCCGTAACAGACAATCTGGCTTCATGTCAGCAGAGAATCAGTCTTCATATCATAGCAGAGAATCAGGCTTCACGTCAGCCACCAATGCAACAGTCCATTGTCAGATATTTAGGCCCAGCACCCAGGCAGAGGAGAGAGGTCCCGTAACAGAGGATCTGGCTTCATGCCAGCAGAGAATCAGTCTTCATGTCATAGCAGAGAATCAGGCTTCACGTCACCCACCACTGTAAGAGTCCATTTTCATAAATTTAGGCCCAGCACCCAGGCAGAGGAGAGAGGTCCCGTAACAGACGATCTGGCTTCATGTCAGCAGAGAATCAGTCTGCATGTCATAGCAGAGAATGAGGCTTCACGTCACCCACCACTGCAACAGTCCATTTTCATAAATTTAGGCCCAGCACCCAGGCAGAGGAGAGAGGTCCCGCAACAGAGGATCTGGCTTCATGTCAGCAGAGAATCAGTCTGCATGTCATAGCAGAGAATCAGGCTTCACGTCAGCCACCACTGCAACAGTCCATTGTCATAAATTCAGGCCCAGCACCCAGGCAGAGGAGAGAGGTCCCGTAACAGACAATCTGGCTTCATGTCACCAGAGAATCAGTCTGCATGTCATAGCAGAGAATGAGGCTTCACGTCAGCCACCACTGCAACAATCCATTGGCATATATTTAGGCCTAGCACACAGGCAGAGGAGAGGTTCATTCAACTTTGGGTAGCCTTGCAATATAATGGTAAAATGAAAATAAAAATAGGATTGAATGAGGAAGTGCCCTGGAGTCCAATAATATATGGTTATGGGGAGGTAGTTAATGTCTAATCTGGACAAGGGACGGACAGGTCCTGTGGGATCCATGCCTGGTTCATTTTTATGAACGTCAGCTTGTCCACATTGGCTGTAGACAGGCGGCTGCGTTTGTCTGTAATGACGCCCCCTGCCGTGCTGAATACACGTTCAGACAAAACGCTGGCTGCCGGGCAGGCCAGCACCTCCAAGGCATAAAAGGCTAGCTCTGGCCACGTGGACAATTTAGAGACCCAGAAGTTGAATGGGGCCGAACCATCAGTCAGTACGTGGAGGGGTGTGCACACGTACTGTTCCACCATGTTAGTGAAATGTTGCCTCCTGCTAACACGTTGCGTATCAGGTGGTGGTGCAGTTAGCTGTGGCGTGTTGACAAAAGTTTTCCACATCTCTGCCATGCTAACCCTGCCCTCAGAGGAGCTGGCCGTGACACAGCTGCCTTGGCGACCTCTTGCTCCTCCTCTGCCTTGGCCTTGGGCTTCCACTTGTTCCCCTGTGACATTTGGGAATGCTCTCAGTAGCGCGTCTACCAACGTGCGCTTGTACTCGCGCATCTTCCTATCACGCTCCAGTGCAGGAAGTAAGGTGGGCACATTGTCTTTGTAGCGTGGATCCAGCAGGGTGGCAACCCAGTAGTCCGCACAGGTTAAAATGTGGGCAACTCTGCTGTCGTTGCGCAGGCACTGCAGCATGTAGTCGCTCATGTGTGCCAGGCTGCCCAGGGGTAAGGACAAGCTGTCCTCTGTGGGAGGCGTATCGTCATCGTCCTGCCTTTCCCCCCAGCCACGCACCAGTGATGGACCCGAGCTGCGTTGGGTGCCACCCCGCTGTGACCATGCTTCATCCTCATCCTCCTCCACCTCCTCCTCATCCTCGTCCTCCTCGTCCTCCAGTAGTGGGCCCTGGCTGGCCACATTTGTACCTGGCCTCTGCTGTTGCCAAAAACCTCCCTCTGAGTCACTTCGAAGAGACTGGCCTGAAAGTGCTAAAAATGACCCCTCTTCCTCCTCCTCCTCCTCCTCCTCCTGGGCCACCTCCTCTTCCATCATCGCCCTAAGTGTTTTCTCAAGGAGACATAGAAGTGGTATTGTAACGCTGATAACGGTGTCATCGCCACTGGCCATGTTGGTGGAGTACTCGAAACAGCGCAACAGGGCACACAGGTCTCGCATGGAGGCCCAGTCATTGGTGGTGAAGTGGTGCTGTTCTGTAGTGCGACTGACCCGTGCGTGCTGCAGCTGAAACTCCACTATGGCCTGCTGCTGCTCGCACAGTCTGTCCAGCATGTGCAAGGTGGAGTTCCACCTGGTGGGCACGTCGCATATGAGGCGGTGAGCGGGAAGGCCGAAGTTACGCTGTAGCGCAGACAGGCGAGCAGCGGCAGGATGTGAACGCCGGAAGCGCGAACAGACGGCCCGCACTTTATGCAGCAGCTCTGACATGTCGGGGTAGTTGTGAATGAACTTCTGCACCACCAAATTCAGCACATGCGCCAAGCAAGGGATGTGCGTCAAATTGGCTAGTCCCAGAGCTGCAACGAGATTTCGCCCATTATCACACACCACCAGGCCGGGCTTGAGGCTCACCGGCAGCAACCACTCGTCGGTCTGTTGTTCAATACCCCGCCACAACTCCTGTGCGGTGTGGGGCCTGTCCCCCAAACATATGAGTTTCAGAATGGCCTGCTGACGTTTACCCCGGGCTGTGCTGAAGTTGGTGGTGAAGGTGTGTGGCTGACTGGATGAGCAGGTGGAAGAAGAGGAGGAGGAAGCCGAGAAGGAGGAGGTGGCAACAGGAGGCAAAGAATGTTGCCCTGCGATCCTTGGCGGCGGAAGGACGTGCGCCAAACAGCTCTCCGCCTGGGGCCCAGCTGCCACTACATTTACCCAGTGTGCAGTTAGGGAGATATAGCGTCCCTGGCCGTGCTTACTGGTCCACGTATCTGTGGTTAGGTGGACCTTGCTACAGATGGCGTTGCGCAGTGCACACTTGATTTTATCGGATACTTGGTTGTGCAGGGAAGGCACGGCTCTCTTGGAGAAGTAGTGCCGGCTGGGAACAACATACTGTGGGACAGCAAGCGACATGAGCTGTTTGAAGCTGTCTGTGTCCACCAGCCTAAATGACAGCATTTCATAGGCCAGTAGTTTAGAAATGCTGGCATTCAGGGCCAGGGATCGAGGGTGGCTAGGTGGGAATTTACGCTTTCTATCAAATGTTTGTGAGATGGAGAGCTGAACGCTGGCGTGTGACATGGTTGAGACGCTTGGTGACGGAGGTGGTGGTGGTGGTGTTGGTGGTACATCCCCTGTTTGCTGGGCGGCAGGTGCCAACGTTCCTCCAGAGGCGGAGGAAGAGGCCGAGGCGGCAGCAGCAGAATAGGCCGAGGCGGCAGCAGCAGAAGAGGTAGCAGGGGGAGCCTGAGTGACTTCCTTGGTTTTAAGGTGTTTACTCCACTGCAGTTCATGCTTTGCATGCAGGTGCCTGGTCATGCAGGTTGTGCTCAGGTTCAGAACGTTAATGCCTCGCTTCAGGCTCTGATGGCACAGCGTGCAAACCACTCGGGTCTTGTCGTCAGCACATTGTTTGAAGAAGTGCCATGCCAGGGAACTCCTTGAAGCTGCCTTTGGGGTGCTCGGTCCCAGATGGCGGCGGTCAGTAGCAGGCGGAGTCTCTTGGCGGCGGGTGTTCTGCTTTTGCCCACTGCTCCCTCTTTTGCTACGCTGTTGGCTCGGTCTCACCACTGCCTCTTCCTCCGAACTGTGAAAGTCAGTGGCACGACCTTCATTCCATGTGGGGTCTAGGACCTCATCGTCCCCTGCATCGTCTTCCACCCAGTCTTGATCCCTGACCTCCTGTTCAGTCTGCACACTGCAGAAAGACGCAGCAGTTGGCACCTGTGTTTCGTCATCATCAGAGACATGCTGAGGTGGTATTCCCATGTCCTCATCATCAGGAAACATAAGTGGTTGTGCGTCAGTGCATTCTATGTCTTTCACCGCTGGGGAAGGGCTAGGTGGATGCCCTTGGGAAACCCTGCCAGCGGAGTCTTCAAACAGCATAAGAGACTGCTGCATAACTTGAGGCTGAGACAGTTTCCCTGGTATGCATGGGGGTGATGTGACAGACTGATGGGGTTGGTTTTCAGGCGCCATCTGTGCGCTTTCTGCAGAAGACTGGGTGGGAGATAATGTGAACGTGCTGGATCCACTGTCGGCCACCCAATTGACTAATGCCTGTACCTGCTCAGGCCTTACCATCCTTAGAACGGCATTGGGCCCCACCATATATCGCTGTAAATTCTGGCGGCTACTGGGACCTGAGGTAGTTGGTACACTAGGACGTGTGGATGTGGCAGAACGGCCACGTCCTCTCCCAGCACCAGAGGGTCCACTAACACCACCACGACCATGTCCACGTCCGCGTCCCTTACTAGATGTTTTTCTCATTGTTATGGTTCACCACAACAACAAATATATTATTTGGCCCAATGTATTGTATTCAAATTCAGCGGGATATAAATTTGAGGCCTAGTATTTAGGCGCTGGGTGACCGGTATGGATTTAGTGACAGAATTAGACTTGGAAATGCACAGAAGCGTGTGTGTGAAGTTATTCTGAATGACCCTATGTGCACCTTGAATATTATATACCCTTTTTGGGATAGATTTCAAATAGCTCTGATATAGCAGGAACCACTAAATTATGAAATTGCTAAATTGGGAATTGTATTTCAACCCAGAACAAAAAATGTGCTTTGACGGACACTAAATATCTTGCCCAGCAACAACAGTACAGCGGTAACGAGAGATTTAGCAGGATATAAATTTGAGGCCTAGTATTTAGGCGCTGGGTGACAGGTATGGGTTTAGTGACAGAATTAGACTTGGAAATACACAGTAGCGGGTGTGTGTGAAGTTATTCTGAATGACCCAATGTGCACCTTGAATATTATATACCCTTTTAGGGATAGATTTCAAATAGCTCTGATATAGCAGAAACCACTAAATTATGAAATTGCTAAATTGGGAATTGTATTTCAACCCAGAACAAAAAATGTGCTTTGACGGACACTAAATATCTTGCCCAGCAACAACAGTACAGCGGTAACGAGAGATTTAGCAGGATATAAATTTGAGGCCTAGTATTTAGGCGCTGGGTGACAGGTATGGGTTTAGTGACAGAATTAGACTTGGAAATACACAGTAGCGGGTGTGTGTGAAGTTATTCTGAATGACCCAATGTGCACCTTGAATATTATATACCCTTTTAGGGATAGATTTCAAATAGCTCTGATATAGCAGAAACCACTAAATTATGAAATTGCTAAATTGGGAATTGTATTTCAACCCAGAACAAAAAATGTGCTTTGACGGACACTAAATATCTTGCCCAGCAACAACAGTACAGCGGTAACGAGAGATTTAGCAGGATATAAATTTGAGGCCTAGTATTTAGGCGCTGGGTGACAGGTATGGGTTTAGTGACAGAATTAGACTTGAAAATACACAGTAGCGGGTGTGTGTGAAGTTATTCTGAATGACCCAATGTGCACCTTGAATATTATATACCCTTTTAGGGATAGATTTCAAATAGCTCTGATATAGCAGAAACCACTAAATTATGAAATTGCTAAATTGGGAATTGTACTTCAACCCAGAACAAAAAATGTGCTTTGACGGACACTAAATATCTTTCCAAGCAACAACAGTACAGCGGTAACGAGAGATTTAGCAGGATATAAATTTGAGGCCTAGTATTTAGGCGCTGGGTGACAGGTATGGGTTTAGTGACAGAATTAGACTTGGAAATACACAGTAGCGGGTGTGTGTGAAGTTATTCTGAATGACCCAATGTGCACCTTGAATATTATATACCCTTTTAGGGATAGATTTCAAATAGCTCTGATATAGCAGAAACCACTAAATTATGAAATTGCTAAATTGGGAATTGTATTTCAACCCAGAACAAAAAATGTGCTTTGACGGACACTAAATATCTTGCCCAGCAACAACAGTACAGCGGTAACGAGAGATTTAGCAGGATATAAATTTGAGGCCTAGTATTTAGGCGCTGGGTGACAGGTATGGGTTTAGTGACAGAATTAGACTTGAAAATACACAGTAGCGGGTGTGTGTGAAGTTATTCTGAATGACCCAATGTGCACCTTGAATATTATATACCCTTTTAGGGATAGATTTCAAATAGCTCTGATATAGCAGAAACCACTAAATTATGAAATTGCTAAATTGGGAATTGTATTTCAACCCAGAACAAAAAATGTGCTTTGACGGACACTAAATAACTTTCCCAGCTACAACAGGACAGCGGTAACGAGAGATTTAGCAGGATATAAATTTGAGGCCTAGTATTTAGGCGCTGGGTGACAGGTATGGGTTTAGTGACAGAATTAGACTTGAAAATACACAGTAGCGGGTGTGTGTGAAGTTATTCTGAATGACCCAATGTGCACCTTGAATATTATATACCCTTTTAGGGATAGATTTCAAATAGCTCTGATATAGCAGAAACCACTAAATTATGAAATTGCTAAATTGGGAATTGTACTTCAACCCAGAACAAAAAATGTGCTTTGACGGACACTAAATAACTTTCCCAGCTACAACAGGACAGCGGTAACGAGAGATTTAGCAGGATATAAATTTGAGGCCTAGTATTTAGGCGCTGGGTGACAGGTATGGGTTTAGTGACAGAATTAGACTTGAAAATACACAGTAGCGGGTGTGTGTGAAGTTATTCTGAATGACCCAATGTGCACCTTGAATATTATATACCCTTTTAGGGATAGATTTCAAATAGCTCTGATATAGCAGAAACCACTAAATTATGAAATTGCTAAATTGGGAATTGTACTTCAACCCAGAACAAAAAATGTGCTTTGACGGACACTAAATAACTTTCCCAGCTACAACAGGACAGCGGTAACGAGAGATTTAGCGGGATATAAATTTGAGGCCTTGTATTTAGGCGCTGGGTGACCGGTATGGATTTAGTGACAGAATTAGACTGGGATATGGCCAAAAAATAACCACACTATTGCTGGTTAAATGCACTTGGTGACGGGCGCAGCTTGCCCCTGATGTAGTATATGGCCAAAAAATGAACAGACTATTGCTGGTTAAATGCACTTGGTGTCACAGCTTGACCAACCACACTACTGAGGGTTAAATGCACTTGGTGACGGGCGCAGCTTGCCCCTGATGTAGTATATGGCCAAAAAATAAACAGACTATTGCTGGTTAAATGCACTTGGTGTGACAGCTTCACCCTGATGTAGGCTTTAGCCAGAAAACAACCACACCATTGAGGGTTAAATGCACTTGGTGACAGGCGCAGCTTGCCCCTGATTTTGTATATGGCCAAAAAATGAACAGACTATTGCTGGTTAAATGCACTTGGTGTGACAGCTTCACCCTGATGTAGGCTTTAGCCAAAAAACAACCACACCATTGAGGGTTAAATGCACTTGGTGACAGGCGCAGCTTGCCCCTGATTTTGTATATGGCCAAAAAATGAACAGACTATTGCTGGTTAAATGCACTTGGTGTGACAGCTTCACCCTGATGTAGGCTTTAGCCAAAAAACAACCACACCATTGAGGGTTAAATGCACTTGGTGACAGGCGCAGCTTGCCCCTGATTTTGTATATGGCCAAAAAATGAACAGACTATTGCTGGTTAAATGCACTTGGTGTGACAGCTTCACCCTGATGTAGGCTTTAGCCAAAAAACAACCACACCATTGAGGGTTAAATGCACTTGGTGACAGGCGCAGCTTGCCCCTGATTTTGTATATGGCCAAAAAATGAACAGACTATTGCTGGTTAAATGCACTTGGTGTGACAGCTTCACCCTGATGTAGGCTTTAGCCAAAAAACAACCACACCATTGAGGGTTAAATGCACTTGGTCGCAGCTTGTGCTGGCGCACCACAAGACACAAAATGGCCGCCGATCACCCCAGAAAAATGTGACTGACAAACGGTCTGGGCAGCCTAAAAACAGTGAGCAATTGAGGATCAGCAGCTCAATGATCCACAGCTGCAGATCGATCAGTTAATCAAGTCCTTTGGAGGAGTTAATCTGCCTAATCTCGCCCTACTGTCGCAGCCGCAACCTCTCCCTACGCTAATCAGAGCAGAGTGACGGGCGGCGCTATGTGACTCCAGCTTAAATAGAGGCTGGGTCACATGGTGCTCTGGCCAATCACAGCCATGCCAATAGTAGGCATGGCTGTGATGGCCTCTTGGGGCAAGTAGTATGACGCTTGTTGATTGGCTGCTTTGCAGCCTTTCAAAAAGCGCCAAGAAAGCGTCACAAAAGCGCCAAGAAAGCGACGAACACCGAACCCGAACCCGGACTTTTACGAAAATGTCCGGGTTCGGGTCCGTGTCACGGACACCCCAAAATTCGGTACGAACCCGAACTATACAGTTCGAGTTCGCTCATCCCTACTAATTAGGTCAATTGGCAACATGATTGGGTATAAAAAGAGCTTCTCAGAGTGGCAGTGTCTCTCAGAAGCCAAGATGGGTAGAGGATCACCAATTCCCACAATGTTGCACAGAAAGATAGTGGAGCAATATCAGAAAGGTGTTACCCAGCGAAAAATTGCAAAGACTTTGCATCTATCATCATCAACTGTGCATAACATCATCCGAAGATTCAGAGAATCTGGAACAATCTCTGTGTGTAAGGGTCAAGGCCGTAAAACCATACTGGATGCCCTTAAACGACACTGCACCACAAACAGGAATGCTACTGTAAAGGAAATTACAGAATGGGCTCAGGAATACTTCCAGAAACCATTGTCAGTGAACACAATCCACCATGCCATCTGCCGTTGCAAGCTGAAACTCTACAGTGCAAAGAAGAAGCCATTTCTAAGCAAGATTCACAAGCGCAGGCGTTTTCACTGGGCCAGGGATCATTTAAAATGGAGTGTGGCAAAATGGAAGACTGTTCTATTGTCAGACGAGTCACGATTCAAAGTTATTTTTGGAAATCTGGGACGCCATGTCATCCGGACCAAAGAGGACAAGGACAACCCAAGTTGTTATCAACGCTCAGTTCAGAAGCCTGCATCTCTGATGGTATGGGGTTGCATGAGTGTGTGTGGCATGGGCAGCTTGCATGTCTGGAAAGGCACCATCAATGCAGAAAAATATATTCAGGTTCTAGAACAACATATGCTCCCATCCAGACGTCATCTCTTTCAGGGAAGACCCTGCATTTTTCAACAAGATAATGCCAGACCACATTCTGCATCAATCACAACATCATGGCTGCGTGGGAGAAGGATCTGGGTACTGAAATGGCCAGTCTGCAGTCCAGATCTTTCACCTATAGAGAACATTTGGCGCATCATAAAGAGGAAGGTGCAACAAAGAAGGCCCAAGACGATTGAACAGTTAGAGGCCTGTATTAGACAAGAATGGGAGAGCATTCCTATTTCTAAACTTGAGAAACTGGTCTCCTCGGTCCCCAGACGTCTGTTGAGTGTTGTAAAAAGAAGGGGAGATGCCACACAGTGGTGAAAATGGCCTTGTCCCAACTTTTTGGGGATTTGTTGACACCATGAAATTCTGATTCAGCATATTTTTCCCTTAAAATTGTACATTTTCTCAGTTTAAACTTTTGTTCCGTGATTTATGTTCTATTCTGAATAAAATATTAGAAGTTGGCACCTCCACATTATTGCATTCAGTTTTTATTCACGATTTGTATAGTGTCCCAACTTTTTGGGAATCCGGTTTGTACACTTATTTGTACAATTATAAAAGAGAGATAGATCTTACATGGTCAGTAATGAATCGTACAAGGTCAATAATCTGGTTACAAACAGAAAAAAATAAATTAACCTGTAAAGTGGACACATATGACGAATATTGAATACAGTACATATACACATTAATATGGGAGTCTAAAATGAGTATATGATTGTGTTTCATTACTTTTCCATTTTTTGTTTTTTAGTTGACTGTTTGTCAAGTCCCTACTGAAGGGAGAGTGTAGTAAACCTTCTATTGTAAAGAGTTACTCATTTAATAAGGATAGTATGCCTGTGGTTGTTATGTCTGTGGTTCACCCAATTATCCCATCTGCTTTTGAATATTTGGTAGTTGTGTGCTTCTGCTGCTGGTAACTCTTCAAATCTGTATATGGTCTCAATCTTTTCCCTCCATAGATCTGGGGATGGAAGTTCCGCTGTAAGCCAAAAACGTGGTAAAATAAGACGTGCAGCCATGAGAAGGATGTGAAATAGTGTAGGAATAATAGAGGTATAGTCTGACGGTGGAAGACTTATAACAGGGCTAATTGAGGATTTGTTGGTATTGAGGTTTTGCATATTTTGTTACTCTGATTGAATATATCTTCCCACCACCTTGATACTTGGAAACAAAGCCACCAAATGTGGAAAAAGGTGCCCCTTGTCTCACTACACCTCCAACATTTATCACATCTAGAGCTTTCGTACTTGGATGTGATGTCAGGGGTTTTGTACCATCTTGTTAATAATTTGTAGCTGTTTTCCTGTATGAGGACACACCTTGAGGATTTGTGTGGAGTAATGAATGTTCTGTCCCCACATGAAGGCGAATGAAGGTGTAACTGATAATGACCTTGTAACTGTCCTACCTTCGTATCCAAGCAGTAGAGCAGACCGGACCGGCAGATGCTCAGGTTAGATGGATCCAGACGTAGACATGAGGATGCAATCAAACGTGGATTTATTTGATCCAGAGCAGTGACATACAGTGATGCAATACAGGAATGCAGTAGATGCTGTCATGTGGATGTCTTTCCTGAGGCTAACTGCTGAGGCAACTGCTGGTCAAAAACTGATGCCTTCACAAGCCAAGATGTGAGTCTCCAGTCACAAGCAGCGCAGCACTGAAAATGGCTACAGGAAGTGACAAGGACCAAGGCTGCTAAAAAACACGCCCATACGAGAAAAACTTTATAGACAAGAAACAAGGTGTGCAGCATACGAATTCCGGCCAGCAGATGGCAGCAGAGAACAATACATTGGTAACAACATAGTGAAAGAAGATATAATAATACAGTGCAGGAATTCAATTTGAAAAGAACAGCACACTCCCCATCTGAAATTCACTTTGGGGATTTCACTATGAGGAATGTCCATGAAATATAAACAACCTGTAAAAAAAAACATGTTAGAATGCAAAACATAGATTAGTCCTGTTTTCCAACTTGGAATGGAGAAGATCTGCAAAGCTAGATACCGTCCTGTTTACCCGTCAGGGACGTTCGCGATGGGTAATATTAGGATGAGTTTGTTGATTGGTCTTGAGAACGTTCTAAGCTCACCTTTCCTGAAGATCTTCAACTCCACCTTCCGGACCTTGCCATCCTTGCTAGGGAAAACCTTTGAAATTAGCCCAATAGGCCAGTAAATCCTTTCGGTTTGTTGCTCTTTCATCAATACAAGGTCTCCTTCCTTCAAGTTTGGTTTGTTTTGTTGCCATTTTCTTCTTCCTTGAAGAATACTGAGGTACTCCTTTTGCCACCTGTTCCAGAAGTAATCTGCTAAGTATTGTACGCGTTTCCAGTGTTTTTGATAGAGGTTAGCATGAGTGAATTCTCCACTAGGAATAAGCGTACTCCACTAGGAATAAGCGTTTTTTGGGTAAGTAGAATAGCTGGAGTCAGTATGGCTGGTGTTTCAGGATCCATAGACACTGGCACAAGGGGTCTTGAATTGATAATGGCCGAAACTTCAGCGAGAAGGGTAACTAGAGTCTTGTGTGTGAGTCTAGAGGAGTTTACGTCCATCAACATAGAATTTAAGATGTTGCGTGAGATGCCGATCATTCTCTCCCAGGAGCCCCCCATGTGGGAACTATGAGGAGGGTTGAAAATCCAGGTGCAACCTTTTTCCGCCAACTGATCTTGAATGGACTTGGTGTCGATGTTAAGTTCTCTACAGGCTCTGATGAAGTTGCTTCCCTGGTCAGACCTTAATTGTTTTACTGGTCCTCTGATTGCGAAGAACCGTCTTAAGGCATTAATAAGGCTGGATGTGTCCATAGATTCTATCACCTCTATGTGAACTGCTCGCACACTCATGCAAGTAAATAGTACAGCCCAACGCTTACTGTTTGCGTGACCGCCGCGGGTCCTGCGTGCGGATACCATCCATGGCCCAAAGACATCTAGGCCAACATATGTGAAAGGCGGCTCTGTAACTAGTCTATCTGCAGGCAAGTCGGCCATTTGTTGGTGTAGTTGTTTTCCTCTTGCTTTACGACAATGCACACATTGATGCAGTACTTGGGCCACACGTTTTTTCATACCTATAATCCAAAGGCCTGCAGACCGTAATTTGCCCTCAGTAATTTGCCTGCCTTGGTGTTCGGCCCTTTCGTGGTAGTGTCGGATTAGCAAGATGGTGATATGATGTTTGCTGGGAATGATGAGAGGATTTTGTTCTGCAATTCCCAGGTGGGCTTGATTCAAATGACCACCAACTCTCAGCAAGCCAAAACTGTCGATAACTGGATTTAAGTTGGCGAGAGGACTTTTTAAAGGAATCTGCTGTTTGTTGTACAAGCACTTCCATTCTATGTTGAAATTTTCCTGCTGGACGTGACGTATTATGAGGTACTCACTATGAGAGATGTTCTCAGCAGAGAAGGGTTTATGGCAGGCATGCCAACCATGACAATCTTTATCTTCGTGAGTATTATGATAACATCTTGCAATGTGCACTAACCTTGCAATAGTTTTGACGAGTCTCATCCAGCTGGAGAAACGCTCAAAGCACTGACAACCGAAGCTGGCGGTTTGCTTTGTTCCAGTGACTAATGCACTAACTTCAGCGCGGATTTCTGGATCATTATCCGGATCCTGGATGCTGGAAGCTTCCTGTACACATTCGTCCGCCTCTCCAAGCAGAAACTCTGGACCTGTAAGCCAAGTAGAGTTAGTTAAGGAACCTATAGACATTGGCCTAGTGGCGTGATCTGCTGGATTAAGTTCGGATGGTACATAGTGCCATTGTTCAGGTTTGGAGGATCTCCTGATTCTCTCTATGCGGTTACTAACGTACACATAAAATCGCTTGGTCCGATTGTGGATGTAACCCAAAACGACCTTACTGTCGGTGTAATACTGGACTTCAGCTATGTCGACACCCAGTTCTTGTTGTATGAAATCCGCAATCTCCACTGCCAACACAGTCCCACAAAGTTCCAGTCTGGGAATAGTATGATCGGGCTTAGGGGCTAACTTAGCCTTACCAAAGACGAATCCAACATGATTTTGGTTGTTGGGTTCTGTCACCTTCAGATAGGCAACCGCTGCGATGGCCTCCGTGGAGGCGTCCGAGAACACGTGGAGTTCTTTCTTTATGCTAGAAGAAAGTGAGGTTTTAACATAGCATCTCGGGATGTGGATCTCATCCAAGGCACACAAGGATCGCTTCCAGGCTTCCCATTTTTGCTCTTTCTCGGAGGGAAGTGGGGTATCCCAATCCTTGACTGTTTCAGAGAACTGTCTCAGTAGAGATTTACCTTGTATAGTGATGGGCGCTACAAATCCCAGCGGATCAAATAGGCTGTTTACCACTGATAGGACACCTCGTTTTGTAAATGGCTTGTCTGCGCAACTTATCTGAAAACCGAAGGAGTCAGCCGAGAGATCCCATTTGAGGCCCAAGCTCCTCTGCACAGGTGGACTGTCCAGTCCCAAGTTAATGTCCTTGAATCCTGGTGCATGATCGCCTGATTCGAAGGCCCTCATAACGGCCAGGCTGTTTGAGGCAATTTTGTGTAGTCTAAGTTTGGCTTGGTACAACATACTTTGAGTCCTTTTGAGCAGATCGATGGCCGCTTCTTCAGTCGGTAGTGATTTGAGTCTATCGTCTACGTAGAAGTCCTTTTCTACAAAGTCTCTGGCGTCTTTACCGTACTCGGATTCTCCCTCTATTGCAGTGCGCCGAAGGCCGTAAGTTGCCACGGCAGGTGAAGGGCTGTTTCCAAATACGTGTACCCTCATTCGATATTCTGCCATCTCTGCGTTGGTGTCATTATTCTTGTACCACAGAAACCTGAGGAAATTCCGGTGGTCCTCTCTGACTACGAAACAGTGGAACATCTGTTCAATGTCGGCGGTGATGGCAACAAGCTCTTTTCTGAACCTCATCACCACTCCAACTAGGTTATTCGTCAGATTAGGACCTGTGAGAAGGACATCATTAAGAGATACACCTTGATGTTTGGCGCTTGAGTCGAAAACAACCCTAATTTGATTAGGTTTTCGTGGGTGATACACTCCAAATGAAGGCAAGTACCAGCACTCGTCGTTCTTCCCTAAGGATGGAGCTGGTTCTGCATGGTTGTTGCGGAATATTTTGTCGATAAAGGCAACAATGTGTTCTCTCATCTCAGGCTTACTGTTCATGGTAAGCTGAAGAGAGTTAAATCTAGACAGAGCTTGTTCCCTATTGTTCGGGAGTCTCACCCTGGTAGTTCGGAAGGGTAATGGAGAAACCCAGTGATTGGTTTCGTCTTTAAGGAACTCATTGTCCATTATCTTGATAAATTCTCTGTCTTCTACTGACAAAGCTACTTTATCATCGTCCTTGCTTGTGTGAAAGACTAATCTTCCCAAGTTGTCGGCAAAGAAGGGAGGAATGTCGTCAGGTGGTTGTATGAGGTCTGGAGGCTTCTCTTTCACCTCGTAGTGATGAGGGCAAGGCTTAATGCAAGTTGTGCGTCCATCTCCACGCACGTACGTTTTGAAAGAGTGGACTCTTGGTTGATCCAAGCATACATTTCCTATGACTACCCATCCCAAGTCCAGTCTCTGGGCGTATGGTGCATAGTCGGGACCATTACACTGTTGACGCACCTTGTGTACCCTTAGATTGTCTCTGCCAAGCAGGAGTAGAATCTTGGCGTTGTTGTCCATAGGTGGGATAACGTTGGCTAGGTGCCTTAGGTGTGGATGGTGAAATGCAGCTTCCGGGGTAGCAATTTCATCCCTATGGTTGGGTATTTGATTGCATTCGATCAGCGTCGGTAGAGGTATTTCTGTATTCCCACTGACGGAACAAGCGATGAATCCTTGTGCCCTCCTGCCGCTAGTCTCTATGCGACCCGAGCAGGTGTTTAAGATGTAGGGTTCTGACGGTGCCTTTATTCCAAAGGCTTCAAAGAATTTAGGTCCTGCTAGGGAGCGGTTGCTTTGGTCATCAATGATGGCATACATTTTTACTGCCTTTTCTGGTAGCCCCTCTGGGTAGACCTTGATTAGGCATATGCGGGCACAACATTTCTCACTCTGACCCTCCCCACATACGTCCAAGCATGAGCAGGAAACAGCAGTGGCTGTGTTAGCGTTATTTTGGGGCTCCCCGCCATGACTTGGAGCGGGACTGGTGGTGACAGCAGCCGGTAAATCCCTTGTTAATGGAGTGGCGTGCATAGCTGAGGCGTGTCTTTCACTATGACACTCCTCACACTTGATAATGGATTTACAGTCCTTAGCCATGTGCTCCAATGAAGCGCAGCACCTGAAACATACCCCAAGCTCGGTGAGGACTTTCTTGCGCTCCTGTATGGTTTTGGATCTAAATCCTCTGCATTTGTTCAGTGAGTGTGTTTTTTTATGAATGGGACATTCACGATTGAAGGCCTTGTCTCCTGATGAGGTAGTGTACTGTTTACCAGTGGGTACTGCAGATGATGGTAGGTTAGTCTTTCTAACATTCACGCTGCTCTTAAAGTCTCTGTGTTTATGCACAATACTTTCATACCTTGATGATGGCGTCACTGAAGCTGTAGTATTAAACTCCAGGAAGTCGAGGCTGGGGTCATTCCTCATCTGGGACTGTTCATCGATGAACCTACATCATGCACTCTTTTGTACCTTGAGACTGATGACGCCCACTTCTCTTGCAGGCTGTATGGTAGCTTCACGACAATTGGGTTCACCCCATGGGCAGTATCCAGGTAGCACAGCCCGGACAGACGAGGATCTCTTTTGGCGAGCTCCAGTTCCATGAGCAAATCACTTAAATCCTGAAGCTTGTGGACATCCTTGAGACTGATCTTGGGAACGTTCTGCAGTCTCCTGAATAGTTCCCTCTGTATTGCTTCTGCACTGCCAAAGGTGCGTTCGAGTCTCTGCCAGGCTGCGGCGAGACCTGCTTCTGCTTGTCCTACATAGACAGTTCTAAGGCTCTTGATGCGATTTGTGGAGCCTGGGCCTAGCCAGTTGATCAAGAGGTCGAGCTCCTGCTCTGCAGTTAGGTTGAGGTTGGCGATGGCGGCTTTGAAGGTTGCCTTCCAGGCTCTGTAGCTCTCTGCACGGTCATCAAATTTTGAGAGACTGGTGTTAATTAGCTCTCTGCTCATCATAAACCTGGCAAACTCAGACATATCTGATCTCTAACTGCTTGTTGCCATGACAACTTGTGATGCCCCTGGGGCGTATGGGCTGCATGGCGTGAAAGGGTGAGATGCTTCCGGGTAGAATGATGTTGCTGCAGGGTTGAGCTGTGGTCTAGCTTCTGTAGATTCTGATGACTGCTGCTTGAGCTGTGGAGGTAGGCCAGGAAACACCTGGTAGCCATCTTGCTGTAATAGCTGTCCTTGAGAGGGCGCATCTGGGCGACTGTTATTGGATTGCTCGGGTGCTGTGGGTAGAGCTGGCACTGTGGGTAGAGCTGGCTTGGAGGTTTCAGTGTTATTGGCTTGGACAGTACTGCACACTGGGGGTGGTGCAGATAACTGTTTCAGTACATAGTCACTTGTGCGATCAACTGGATCGTCTATCTCCTCTGGTGGTAAACAGACTGAATCAAGGCCTTGGCTCAATGCTTGCCCAAGTAGTCTTACTTTTGCTAATGCAATTTCATCTTCCCTCTCCGATTTAAGGATCTTTATTCGAGCCTCTGCTTCTGCCCTCTTGGCCTCTGCCTCTGCTTCTGCCCTCTTAGCTTCTGCCTCTGCTTCAGCCCTCTTGGCCGCCGCCTCTGCTTCTGCCCTCTTGGCTTCTGCCTCCGCTTCAGCCCTCTTGGCTGCCGCCTCCGCTTCAGCCCTCTTGGCTGCTGCCTCCGCTTCAGCCCTCTTGGCCGCTGTCTGTGCTTCTGCCCTCGCAAGGACTTCTTTTTCGGTGAAGGAACGTCTCACTTTGGATTGCTCTGCATTTATACGGGCCTCTAGTAATCTGTCGCTCAGGGCGGAGCTTCTAGAGCATGATGATTTGTAGGACCGCGAGGAATGTTTGGATGAATGCGATCTGTGTGATCTAGTTTCTTGCAACTGAGAGATGCGGAGTTCCACTTTATCTTTAGCGTCCAGCACCATGGCGTCTCTTTGTCTGTCTATTGATTCTGCCTTGCACAATTCTGATGGGGCTTCTTCAATATTAGAGTCTTTTAGAAAGGTTATATACCTTGTGGACAGTCTCTTGTATCTTTCATGCGCTGCGTTCAGCCGCCCGACGGCAAATGGTAAACTGGTGGCATCACCTGAGGAGGACTTAAGTCCTGATATGAGGGAGGAAACTCGTTCCCATAGGTCTTCCAGGTTGTCACATAGCTCATCTTTCCTGGTGTGATAATTTTCCGTGATCTTTATAGTTGGTTTGAGAGAGCGCCTTGGTCGCGTGACTTGGTCTGCTGAAAGTGTGGGTTCTACCTCCAGCTCTTCATAATGATCAGTATCAGGTTGCATTTGCTTTGTTTCATCACTGGGGAACTGTACGAGGTCATTTTCGGCCATTTTGATTTAAGGTGCGCTGTCTCTTTAAGAAAATGAACTTTCGAATTGGGGGCTGAAAATTGCAGTGCGGCTCAGATGAGGCACCCCGATGAGGTTCCTAAAGTGTTTTGAGTAAATTGCGGGGTTTTGGTTTGAGGGAGGCCCCGCGTGCGTGAACAGTTCCTATATCATGCGAGCAAGGGTTAACAGAAAGTGTCTTGGCGAGTAGTGGAGGACTTCCAGGCAAGAGTATATCTACTGCGGACACGCCATGCTTCCCCTTGGGCTGGTGGGACGTGCACTGTTGCCGGGCAGATTTACTGCGAGTGGGCCTGTTGCAGGGGAGGTTCCTGAGTGTGGCACTGGGCTCTTAGGGAATCTGTAGCCGGGCATTGGACTTGAGACGGGTATTTACTGGGGTATAAGGCTTTAAGGCAGTTTTTGACTGTTCTGTCCCCACATGAAGGCGAATGAAGGTGTAACTGATAATGACCTTGTGGCTGTCCTACCTTCGTATCCAAGCAGTGGAGCAGACCAGACCGGCAGATGCTCAGGTTAGATGGATCCAGACGTAGACATGAGGATGCAATCAAACGTGGGTTTATTTAATCCAGAGCAGTGACATACAGTGATGCAATACAGGAATGCAGTAGATGCTGTCATGTGGATGTCTTTGCTGAGGCTAACTGCTGAGGCAACTGCTGGTCAAAAACTGATGCCTTCACAAGCCAAGATGTGAGTCTCCAGTCACAAGGAGTGCAGCACTGAAAATGTCTACAGGAAGTGACAAGGACCAAGGCTGCTAAAAAACACGCCCATACGAGAAAAACTTTATAGACAAGAAACAAGGCGTGCAGCATACGAATTCCGGCCAGCAGATGGCAGCAGAGAACAATACATTGGTAACAACATAGTGAAAGAAGATATAATAATACAGTGCAGGAATTCAATTTGAAAAGAACAGCACAATGAATAGTTTATTTAAATCTTGTGCTGAAAAGGAGGTTTCCAAATCCCTTTCCCATAGGCCTATAAAAGCCGGTTTTGGCATATTAAAAGCCGGTTTTGGCATATTAATAGGAGTATTCAGTTTTTTATATAATTGCGAGATCGGCTTACTAATTGTGGTTTGGCTGCAGATCCATCCTTCTAACCAAGTGATTGGTCTGAGAAGTGTTTGAAGGGGGACATGTTTAGCAATGTAAGTGTGAAGGAAAGATACTGGAGAGGGGAGTGAGTCCAAGATGGAAAGTAGTGTGGCAATTTCCTTTTTGTTTGCTAACTTCCCTTCTGCTTAAACAGTGATATAATAGGGGTTTGGGATGTTTTAAGCGATTGGGGAAGACATTGTTTCAATTCCAATGGGGCCAACTCCAATAAATCTCTCACTTGAATCAGAGGCGATGGTAAGGGAAAACCCCAACCGGAGTTTTGAAACCATTTCCACACTTTGAGCGAAGAATTTATAATCGGGTTAGAGGTAGAAAGAGGTGAGTTTTTCCCTATCACCAGTCAGTAGTGACCTAAATGAGAATTGGACTGTTGAGGACTCTATTTCCACCCAGGATTTATGTGATGGTCTACGAAACCAATCAAGCACTCTGGATAAATGGATAGCTTTGTTGTAAAGTTGGAGATTGGGTAAACCTATACCCCCGTGTCCCTGGGTTTCTGCACAGTAGTTGTTGCCAATCTTGGGCTTTTCTGTTTCCAGATATATCTACAAACCATTTTTGTTAGGTTAGTGAAATAGTTTTTTCTTATTGGGATATGAAGTACTTGTTGTAAATAGTTAAGTCTAGGGATAATTAGGGAGGTGATTACATTTTTCCTACCAAACCATGACAAGGTCTGAAGATCTATTTGATGGAGCTGGTCAGAGATAGACTGAAATAGCGGAGTGTAGTTGAGGTTGAAGAGGCTGTTGGGGTCAGGGCCTATTTTAATCCCCAGGTATGTGATATAAGGAGTATCCCAATTAAAGGGTGATTTAGTTTCAAGGGAAGTTATCGTGGACGAAGGTATGCCAATACCCATGACTTGAGATTTACTCATATTGATTTTGAAGTTGGATATGGGGTTAAACCGCTCCAGTAAGTTATATATGATGGCTAAGGAGGTCTGAGGGTTTGAGGTGAGGATTAATAAGTCGTTTGCAAAGGCCGCTGCCTTATGTTCTTGTTTTTTCATTTTTATCCCCACTATTTTTGAATCCTGTCTGATAGTCTGTAAAAATGGTTCCATGGTTATTACAAATAAAAGAGGAGAAAGGGGACAACCTTGTCTTGTGCCATTCCTAATTACAAATGTGGGGGATATGGAATTATTTACCAGCCCTGATGCAGAGGCATTTGAGTACATAGCAAAAGTCGCTTCTACAGGGAGTGCAGAATTATTAGGCAAATTAGTATTTTGACCACATCATCCTCTTTATGCATGTTGTCTTACTCCAAGCTGTATAGGCTCGAAAGCCTACTACCAATTAAGCATATTAGGTGATGTGCATCTCTGTAATGAGAAGGGGTGTGGTCTAATGACATCAACACCCTATATCAGGTGTGCATATTATTATTATCCTTTCCTTTGGCAAAATGGGTCAAAAGAAGGACTTGACAGGCTCAGAAAAGTCAAAAATAGTGAGATATCTTGCAGAGGGATGCAGCACTCTTAAAATTGCAAAGCTTCTGAAGCGTGATCATCGAACAATCAAGTGTTTCATTCAAAATAGTCAACAGGGTCGCAAGAAGCGTGTGGAAAAACCAAGGCGCAAAATAACTGCCCATGAACTGAGAAAAGTCAAGCGTGCAGCTGCCAAGATGCCACTTGCCACCAGTTTGGCCTTATTTCAGAGCTGCAACATCACTGGAGTGCCCAAAAGCACAAGGTGTGCAATACTCAGTGACATGGCCAAGGTAAGAAAGGCTGAAAGACGACCACCACTGAACAAGACACACAAGCTGAAACGTCAAGACTGGGCCAAGAAATATCTCAAGACTGATTTTTCTAAGGTTTTATGGACTGATGAAATGAGAGTGAGTATTGATGGGCCAGATGGATGGGCCCGTGGCTGGATTGGTAAAGGGCAGAGAGCTCCAGTCCGACTCAGACGCCAGCAAGGTGGAGGTGGAGTACTGGTTTGGGCTGGTATCATCAAAGATGAGCTTGTGGGGCCTTTTCGGGTTGAGGATGGAGTCAAGCTCAACTCCCAGTCCTACTGCCAGTTTCTGGAAGACACCTTCTTCAAGCAGTGGTACAGGAAGAAGTCTGCATCCTTCAAGAAAAACATGATTTTCATGCAGGACAATGCTCCATCACACGCGTCCAAGTACTCCACAGCGTGGCTGGCAAGAAAGGGTATAAAAGAAGAAAAACTAATGACATGGCCTCCTTGTTTACCTGATCTGAACCCCATTGAGAACCTGTGGTCCATCATCAAATGTGAGATTTACAAGGAGGGAAAACAGTACACCTCTCTGAACAGTGTCTGGGAGGCTGTGGTTGCTGCTGCACGCAATGTTGATGGTGAACAGATAAAAACACTGACAGAATCCATGGATGGCAGGCTTTTGAGTGTCCTTGCAAAGAAAGGTGGCTATATTGGTCACTGATTTGTTTTTGAATGTCAGAAATGTATATTTGTGAATGTTGAGATGTTATATTGGTTTCACTGCTAAAAATAAATAATTGAAATGGGTATATATTTGCTTTTTGTTAAGTTGCCTAATAATTATGCACAGTAATAGTCACCTGCACAGACAGATATCCCCCTAAAATAGCTAAAACTAAAAACAAACTAAAAACTACTTCCAAAAATATTCAGCTTTGATATTAATGAGTTTTTTTGGGTTCATTGAGAACATGGTTGTTGTTCAATAATAAAATTAATCCTCAAAAATGCAACTTGCCTAATAATTCTGCAGTCCCTGTATAATGGGATAGGGATATCAAAATTGTTCATTGCACAGCGCATTAATTCCCAGTTGACCCTGTCGAATGCTTTCTCTGCATCAGTGCTTAGCAATGCATCAGTGCTTAGCAATGGGGATAGATTTATTTTTAGCAGTGTTGTCTTTCCCTTCCCGGCCTTTTACAAAACCTGTCTGATCCCTGTGAATCAGATCCGGAAGGAATGGGGCAAGACGATTGGCTAACATTTTAGCGAGAAGTTTTAAGTCTAAATTCAGTAGGGATATAGGGCGATAGCTTGAGCACTGGGACGGGTCTTTACCCTCCTTAGGAAGAATGGTAATATGGGCTCTAGTCATATCTGCTGAGAGGGGTAATCCTAGGAGGGAGCTGTTATATATGTGTAACAGATTTGGGATTAGGGAATTACTAAAGGTGCGGTAATAAAGGGCCGGGAGACCATCTGGGCCAAGAGCTTTACCGTTCGGGAGATTGTTTATAGTTTTTTTGAGTTCTTTAGGGTTGAAGGGGGCGATGAGGGCTAATTTTTGAGTTTCGGTCAGTCTGGGAAGGGTTATGGAACTGAGGAAGGATTCTATGGAATCAGGGATTGAAGAGTTTGTGTCTCCTACCCCACTTTGTAGGATGTTATAGAGAGTGTGGTAGTATTTTTGAAACTGAAGAGCAATTTCCTTAGAGGTTATAGCCATACCTCCTTCTTTTTTATTAATTTTACTAATATGGTTTTGGGCTTTCCACTTTTTAATGAGACTCATCATTAACTTGGAATCTTTGTTGCCATGGGCAAAGTATTTAAATTGGGAATGTAGATAAAGTTTGGCTGATTTTGTATTGAGGAGGTTTTTTTGGTTCTGATCGTTAAGTTGGGAAAGGTTTGAATCTAGTAGTGTTTTTTTGTGGATCTCTTCTATTTTTGGGATCTCCGAGAGAAGTTGTTCCACTCGTGCCATCCTTTTTTTTTTTAGTTGAGTTCCAAGTTTCATGAACTGTCCTCTTGTATAAGCTTTGTGGGCATCCCACACCGTATGAGGGGAGGTTTCAGGAATGGTATTCAGGTGGAAATACTCCTCCAGGTGGTTTTGTACCTGATTTTTAAGGTCAGGGATAGTAATTAGTTGTTCGTTTAACATCCAGTTGAATGTTTTAGGCATATGTTGGGAAATGGTAACTGATAAGTAAATTGGGGAGTGGTCTGAGAGGTGAATGGACCCAATTTTGGTGTTAGTGCAAAATTGGAGGTGCTCTTTAGAAATAAAAAGGTAATCCAGTCTATGGTAAGAGTGCACATTGGAATAGAAAGTATAATCTTTACATAGGGGATTTAAAATTCTCCATGTATCTACCAACTGAAGGGAATGGAGTTGTTTGCGGATAATTCTGAGATTTATTTGGGAGAGAGAGGATTTTTGGGAGGTGGAGTCTAGTGTAGGCTCTAGTGAGATGTTAAAATCCCCGCCCATAATGACTATGCCTTCTTTAAACTTTTCCACTAATGGGGATAGTGATTGAAACCATTTATGTTGAAGGGTGTTAGGGGCATAAATGTTAATAAATGTGTACATCTGATTTGCAAAAGTACCTTTCAACATTATGTAACGGCCATCAGGATCTTGGATGTGGGAGCCATACTGGAATGGACTCCCTCTTTTGAAACCTATGCTGACTCCCCTGGAGGCTAAAGAGTCGGATCCACAATGATACCACACTGGAAAGTTAGAGAATGAAAGGTTAGGATAATGGTCAAATTTATAGTGTGTTTCTTGAAGGAAGATAATAGAGCAATTCTCTTTTTTCAGAAGAGAGAAGATTTGAGCTCCTTTTGGAAGGTGATTTGAAGCCTTTAACATTGTATGAGGAAATCTGGAGCTCTATCATGGCTTAAATATAAAGGAGTACCTCGGGTGTGCTATAAGGGCTTGGGTGTGGTTGGATTCCGAGTGTCCAGCTCCCAGGGTAGCCGCCAACTTTTTCGCATTACATATGTTTTCCCCACTATTCAGGATCTGTATATTGCCACAGTGTCCCTTAAAACTGAAAATAACAGGAACAAGAAATAAGCAATAAGCCCGGGTTAATGTACGGGCCATTGCTGAACAGTACAACAGAAATAACTTTTAGAAGTAAGTTAAGTATTTGTGATTAGAGAACTCAGAACCCGGGAAGACCGGGTGGAAAAAAGAACTTGGTTCCTAGTTGGAACACCCTATGAAGTTATTAGTAACCATCTAAAATACAATGGGTATATTACCAGAGAAGTTATACTAATACATTACGGCGGCAAATTGACCTGAGAAGAAAGTGAAGTAGAAGGATAAGAAAAGATAACTTAAATCTATATGCTTTTAGTAATATATACTTGACGATGGTCATCCGGGGATCAATTGTCCACTGATAGACGTCTTGGAGATGGGCCATGGAGATTTCTCCTGTGCCTTTGGCTCCACTTTAGGTATTTCTGGAAGTTCTAGTAGACCTTAAACAGGGTCCCAATTTTGGATATTTAGAGGGCCGCAGCCCAGCAGATCATATAATGGATCTAAGTCCTGGTGCGAGGTAATAGACAGTCTGCGTCCTTCAAACATAAACGAGATGCCAAAGGCAAAGGATCATCTGTAAAGTATCTTCTTGGACCAAAGCCAGTCCGTATGAGGTTTAAGTGATCTCTGTTTCCTCAGGGTGGACTGGGCCAGATCTTGAAATATGAGGATATCACTTCCCTCCCATTGAATAGGGCCCCCGGAACGTGCTCTGTACATGAGTGCTTCTTTCACAGGGAATGCCAGGAATCTGCAGATTGCGTCCCTGGGGGGATCAGACGGAGCAGGTCTGGGCATTAAGGCCCTATGGGCCCTCTCCAGGGTAACTTCGTGGGCCGTGTCAGGACCCAGAAGCATGAGGCATATTTGCACCACTGTATAGGGAAGATCGGCTGCAGCTATAGATTCGGGTATGCCACGGAAGCGAAGGTTATTGCGCCTACCTCTGTTCTCTTTGTCTTCAATTGCGCTGAATATGCTATTAAGATTCTTTTGGATCGAGGAGACGCTGTTCGTAATTGATTTCTGGTGCTGAATAACGCTTGCCTGGTTGTCTTCCAGGGTCTCGACTTTTCTCCCTATCTGCTTCACATCCAGCTTGATGGATGACAGGTCTGAGCTGATCGGTTCCAGCGCTGAAGCAAGTGAGGACGCCAGAGCTTCTTTCAGAAAGGATCTGGATATAGGTAGGCTGTCAGTGTCTTTACCGCTTTCCCAAACTTGAGCTGGGAGTTCCGCTTGTCTGCGGCTTGAAGCGCTTGGGTGTCCGGCGCCATTTTGTGTTCTCTGGCAACGGCAGCAGTGGCTGCTTTTTTTTATGAATTTGTCCATCTCACTGCTGTTTGGGTTGGATCTTTGCTGACCGGCCGTTTCCCCAGCTTTTGAGCCACCAATTTTGACCATTGTGGTTAATCCAGGCTGTAATAACACGCTGTTAGGGTGTATAGTAGAACGTAGCAGCAAGGTTAAGCAGCCATCTCACTCTGGCGATAGCTACGCCCCCTACTGATTCTTTTTTGTATTATTTTTGCTTGTAGGACAAAATCCTCCTTTTGTGTACAATTCCGTCAAATTCTTTTGAATTGGCTATAAGGGATATTCTGGAGCCATTTTTTTGTGTCACTATTAGTAGACACTATTAGTGTCTACTGTTTTAAAATATGTTTTGGTTATGAGATCGTTATCTATACTGGTGATGGTAATGTCCAAAAAAATCTATCTGTTTCTTGTTAAAATTTGGGGTGAAGGAGATTCCCCAGTCTGTGGCATTTAGCTGGGTGCAGAAATCTTGGGCCTGCTCTTCATTCTCATCCCAGATGATGAACAGGTAGGTCATCTATATATCTTTTGTAGTAGACAATATGTTTATTTGGTTTAGACACGTTCATAATATATTTATTTTTGAATTTGCCCATGAATAGATTACCACTTTCGTCCCCATCGCGGTCCCCCTGCATTGATGGTATGTAGTGTTGTTATAGATGAAGAAATTGTTTTCTAAAATGAATTTTAAGCTCTGCCAATGGAACTGGTTCTTTTGTATTTATTGATGATGTGACTGCTGACAAAAGCAGCGGGATGAATTCTGAAGTGTTTTGGGCAATATTATCTGCTCATATTCAGCCAAATGCTTTAGAATTCATTGGATGGTGCTTCACAGTGCAGATAGACAAAGCATACTGCAAAAGCAACCAAAGAGCTTTATAAGGGAAAGAAGGGGAATATTATGCAATGGCCAAGTCAATCACCTGACCTGAATCCGATTGAGCATGCATTTCACTTGCTGAAGACTAAACTGAAGGGAAAATGCCCCAAGAACAAGCAGGAACTGAAGACAGTTGCAGAAGAGGCCTGTCAGAGCATGACCAGAGATGAAACCCAACATCTGGTGATGTCTATGCGTTCCAGACTTCAGGCTGTAATTAACTGCAAAGGATTTGCAACCAAGTATTAAAAAGTGAAAGTTTGATTTATGATTATTATTCTGTCCCATTCTTTGTGGTCCCTTAACAAGTGGGAGGCACATATGCAAACTGTTGTAATTCCTACACCGTTCACCTGATTTGGATGTAAATACCCTCAAATTAAAGCTGACAGTCTGCAGTTAAAGCACATCTTGTTTGTTTCATTTCAAATTTATTGTGGTGGTGTATAGAGCCAAAAATGTCCCAATATTTATGGACCTGACTGTATATTATTTGCCATTCAATGGTCTAGTTATATGTTCTTAAGTCTTTTGTGACGTGTATAAGTGGGAAAAAAATAAGGGCTTATTTGCAGTTCAGCAGTGCAGTTATATGTTGTAAAGCCCTTTTTAGCATGTATTAGTGGCAAAAAATGTACAGTATATTTGCCATTCAGCGGTGCAGTTATATGTTCTAAAGCTCTTTTTGGCGTGTATTAGTGACAAAAATATATATATATATATTATTTGCCGTTCAGCAGTGTAGTTATATGTTCTAAAGCCCTTTTTGGCATGTACAGGGTATTAGTGGCAAAAAAATATATATTATTTGTCGTTCAGCAGTGTAGTTATATGTTCTTAAGTCTTTTGTGACGTGTATAAGTGGAAAAAAGTAAGGGCCTATTTGCCGTTCAGCGGTGCAGTTAAATGTTGTAAATTCTTCTTTGGCTTGTATTAGTGGGGGGAAAAAGGGCTTATTAGCCTTTGTGTGGTGAAGTGAGAAAATTACAGACTTTTTTGGGGCGTTTTAATTTCTTTGTTATATATTTATTTATTTGATCTAACAGTATGTCAGACAGAGAAGTGCCAGGCCCTGCACAGAGGAGTGTCAGAGGCCTAATATTTCTGGTGCAGACACACATCACAGGAGAGTAAGGGGGTGTTGCAGCAGGAGTCGCAGAAAGAGGCCAGAGCTCCCGGTTTCATCTAGCGGTTGTGTCTTGACCAGCAACTCAGCGGTTCTTGAGTGACTGACTCAATCATCCACTTCGTCACAAGTGACATCAGACACCCCCAGCCAAGAGTCTGTGGGTTCCTTAAACACAAACCTTAGTTGAAATGCCACGGGAGCGGGCCCTGTGCCCTCACCTGTCCTCAACCTGCCTCTGTCCTTTTCTGTTCCCTCAGCAAGAGAAGTATTATATGCTGTGGGCTCAGCTCCACTATACAACAAGGACGAGCTACTAGAGGACAGTCAGCAGCTCCTGGCCAGTCAAGATGTGGAGGAGACATCCACCCCTTCCTCAGGTAGGCGGACAAGTAGTGATGAGAAGAGTGGTGCGGGAGCTGGTGTTGCGAGCGGTCAGGCTCCTGACCCAGAGACTGTTGAGGAAGACATCAGTGACATGCAGAGAGTACTCAATGATGATGATGTAGCTGATCTCACTTAAGAGCCAGGTGAATTAGGGGCTTCATCATCATCGGGAGAAGAGGATGGCAGCTTGCCTGTGAGGCAGGGGCGGAGTCAGCAGGATGGCAGCAGTGAGAGGTCGGGAGACAAACGTGCCCAAGGTAAGCCACCCACTTTGAAGGAGCCTACCTGCCTGGAAAGTAGTGGTACAGGGGATCACGGAGAAGCAGGGGCAGTAGCAGTCAGTCAGTGTGGAGTTTTGGAGGTAAAATCACCTACTCAGCAGTGTGGCAGTTTTTTGTTAAGCCGCCATAGGAGGTGAATATGGCCATTTTTAGAATCTGTGGGCAGAAGGTGAAGCGTGGCCAGGGTGGCAACGTTGGCACCATGGTCCTGCGTCAAAATATGCAGTGTCACCATAAATTGGCCTAGGGAACCGTGGCTCTGATGTGGTGGTCCAGCCTGCCATAGCAACCACTGCATCACCCAGTGGCACACACTCAATTTCAGGCAGTTAAGGCTCCACCACCTGAGCCAAAGGGAGCTGTCTGTCTTTCTCATCATCTGATGGTCCTGATACTCCTGCTCCTCCTACTACTCCTCATCAGTCATTCCGTCAGCAATCGATCACTGAAGCAATTGCTAAGATACAACAGTATGCGTGCACTCATCCAACAGGACAGAAACTGAATATCCTCCTGGCAAAGTTGCTAGTGCTGCAGTCCCTCCCTTTCCAAGTGGTTGACTCTGCACCTTTCAGAGAACTGACGGCTTGTGCCAAGCCAAGGTGGAGAGTCCCAAGCCGTAATTTTTTTGCCAAAAAGGCAGTAACAGCCCTGTACACTTATGTAGAACAGAAGGTGGGCCAGTCTATGAGCCTGTCGGTGTCTGCTAAAGTTCAAGGCACCGCCGACGTGTGGAGCTGTAACTTTATGGCCCACTGGGTGAATTTGATTTGTGCACAGCCACACCAGCAACTTGGAAAGGTGACAATGATTCTGCCCCCACGTTCTCACGCTGTTGGTCCTGGGACAATGTCCGCCTCTGCCTCCTCATCCTCCACCGTGTCCATAGCCTTGATGAAACCGCCCTAAATTAGGGCATTTAAGATACACTCTGGTGTTCCAAATCAATGTACCCCCAGGGGATTAATATCCACGTGTGGCTGAGAGACTGGACACTGACACAGAAGTTGATCAAAGCAATCTCTAACTTTTATTACATGGGGTAAGCATATATACATCTTCAGAAGAGGGCAGTCCTCACTGAGGCTTAAAACATTGCTTCAGTGGTCAAAGAGGAAGAAGAGATAAGAGAGAGGAGATAGCACCCTGGCTTCTGCGCACTGGGTCCTACTTTGGAATGTGAACTAATGTAAACATCTGGTTACCATCGCCATTTTGTAATGGAGTTTATTTTAACAAGAATATTGCCTACGTCATATGTGACACTTCAAAGAGGTGCTTCTCTATAGGCAGTGAATAATATATACATATCATCAAGCCATATGATTGGCTTACGCATTCCACCACACTCTATGGGACACCTGTAGAAAGATGAGAAATCAGACACTTCCCACAGCACAGCTCTTTGCCCCCCTCTCTCTCCTCTCCAGTCTTGAAACAAAGAGGGGGGTGGTTGGGCACTTGGAAGTAGAAAAAGTTAACTCATTACAATCCTAGATATACAAAATATAGAATAAAATTCACACATCTTTAACAGTCCCCCTTGAATTTCATTCTCTCCCTAAATCTAAACATCTGTCCCAATGCTCCGCCTCCTCTTCACCAGCTTCCACGACAAGCCATTCCTAGCGAACAGCCTTCCATGACACTGGATTTGAGCAAGGGGAAGTCAGATGTTCTTTCCCTAACTAGCGTTGACATTATATGGGGGGACTGGAGGTCATCAGTGCTCCTGATTTTCTGGATCGAAGTTTTCATACAATTTTCCATATTCTTCTGAGTCATGATCAACAGTCACACAAGGGAAAACCAGTCTCAACACTTCCTTGAAATCAATCCAATTATCCTTGTCTTTGAGCTTCACTGTGCATGTGGTCAACAACACTCGGAATGGACCATCAAACCAGGGTTTTAGGACTTTTCTAACGTGTCTTTTTCTACCACCCAATCTCCAGACACAAGTGTGTGGGTTCCTGGTACTTTATCAAAACCTGGAAGTGAAGCAAAAACTCGAAAATGTACTTTAGTCAAATGCTTATACAAAACCGATCACATAATCTGTCAGACAATCATGTTGCATCTGAAGCTGCTGTGGGAAATAAAATCCTATTCTAGGGGCTGACCCAAAAAGGACCTTATAGGGACAAAGGCCTGTCTCACGGTTAGGCGTATACCTTACTAAAAGAGGGCTACCAGCAGGCACTCTATTAAGGCTTTGAATCTTTGAATCTTTAACTTAGTTCAGTTCCTTTTTTCTACTCTACTGCTGCTTTGTGGATGGTACGAAGCATGTAAGGCCTGTCCTACACCCAAAACCTTCATCATCTCCTGCATCACTTCACCTGTGAAGTGAACACCTGTGTCACTTTCAATGATCTAAGGTACCCCATACTTGCACACAACTTCGGCATAATCTTCTTTACTTCTTTGGGTACGGTTTTGGCCATCCGGAAAACAAGTCATCACATATCAATACATACTCATACATGCCCACCTTGGGTATTTGAAAGTAGTCTGCAAACGTTGAAACAGATACAAAAAGCAAGATGTGTTTCTTGGGTACCTTAACCACTTTGCCCACGTTGTTCTGGGCACAAGTCATTTATCCTTGAGTATGTCTGACTGTTACAGTGCTGAACCCTGGGGGCGTACCATATGCTACGTACTAAATCACACATAGCAGTTTTTGTCTGTTGCATCACTCCATGGGTTGCCTGTGCCATCGTGGAGTAGAGGGACCTGGGAAGGTAAAGATTCCCTTCTTATTTGTAGTCCCCCCTTTTCCATCCACCAGTCCCTTTCCTCCTTCCCCATCTGGTTCTGTAAGGTCTTAAGAACTTTCGGGAGACAGGAGGAGTTATTTCAGGGACCTGAACTGTGGCCACTTAAGACAGGGGTCTGCTTAGGTAATTTGGCAGCCATTTTTGCCGCCTGAACTGCCGTGACTTTCCCCTTTGCCTCCTCTGCATCCGTTTACAGTGGCCTTTCGTTGCTATCATCACCCCTCATGTTAGTGACAAGAGGGCTTCCATCAGAGATCTCACTGCTTCCCCATTTTCAATGGGTTTACCTGAAGCGATCAAGGAGTATCTGGCTTTCCATATGGGCCCATAGTCATGGGCTATCCCAAAGCACACCTGGAATCAGTGTAAATGGTGGCTGTTTTTCCATCTGCATATCTGCAAGCCATCTTCAGAGTCTTTTAGCTCCACTTCTTGAGAAGACATGTGTGGTAGTTCACGTTTAATCACCACTGCCCAACCTGTGTAGTACCTGCCATACTGGCCTTACCTCGATCCATCCACAAAGAGCACATGATCTAGATTACCTAATGGCTGATTTACCAAATCCCACTACCTCTTGTGACATCATCTGCAAACAGTCCGGAGCCTCTTCCTTTGAATCTGGAAGAAAAGTTTAAAGTGCGGTGCCCTAACTCTTCCCTCCCCCCTTGATCCAGAGGCAACAGGGTGTCTGGGTCCAAAGTATTATACCTTTGGAGAGCAACATTGTCAGGCAACAAAATGGAACAATAATGGGCAACAAAACAATCATTTTGATTGTACATTCATGAGGATAGATGTAATATCACCATCACTTTGTGGTTCAGAACTATCTCAGAGCTTTCATCAAGCATAGCTAGTACAACTACTACAGCTCTGATGCAGACAGGGGCACCTCTGGCCACGGGATCAAGTCTGACTGAATAATATGCTATGGGGCGTTATTGCTGGCCATGCAGTTGGGTGAGGATTGCTGACAGTTGGGTGAGGATTGCTGAGTCATAGCCACTCACTTCATAACAATACAATCTAAATGTAATAATCTGATAGGCTCAGTGTGGGGAAACACAAAAATGCCAGTTCTAGGCGTAAAAAGCATCTACCACCTCATCTGTGAGGTGGTAGGGACTAAAGGACAAATCAATCACAGTGGAGTGAGTAGGTGTAATGGGAACCTGAGCCGACAAGGTGTCTGTGTGTGTTGGGCACGATGTGGGTGTTAGAAACTGTGGCTTCATTAACAGCATGTAGGTCATGTACCATCCAATGGTGAGTGGTTTGTTTTTCTCAGCTTCTGGGAGCACTGATACAAACATGGACCAGGGAATTTTATCACTAATGGCCAACAAACAAAGTTCTTGGTCGTGGAGGGCACCTGTAAGCTTCACAGTGCTGTCCTCCTGATGTGAGATACCAGCATGTACTTTTGCAAACAAATCTGCACCTAGGAGGCAACAAGGGGCGTTACCACTGACCAGCAAACAGGCAAGCGCATCTTGGTTAGGGGCAAATCTAATATGGATGGTTTCTGTTGAAAAAAAAGGTAGCGTACTACTTTCCCATCCACTTCTACCCAAAGACTGGTGTCCTTGGAGAGTAAATCAGGGGAGGCCATGTTTGCTGTGCACAACTGTCTTGGCTGCTCCAGTATCAATAAAAAACGGGACTACTTCTTTATCACCCAAAGTGAGGGATATCATTGGGCCAGACTGAATCTGCTAAAAATGTTTAAAAGTAGAGCCGATACTGGATTTCCTGTTTCCTAATCTTGATCTAACTCCCCCCCCCCCACCTGTCTGTGTTCTCCTTATGACAAAAAAACATGGGTGTCTGTGGGGACGGACAGTGATCCGGGCCTGGTCAACATAGAATACAATCCTCTCATGTGGTGTGGACGAGGAGTACCACACACACCAAAAAACTCTCTCTTCTTGGATCTGGGTCCCACAGACTCTGCAGGCCCACCATAGGGTGGCAGACTTACTTTTCCCTCACTTCAATGAGGCGTTTGACATCAGGGCTGAAGCAATGCCAAAGGAACACTACCTATGGTTGGCACCACTGAACCACCCAATGCCGCTTGATGTTACTCTGCATTTTGGCTTACAGAAGTATCCAACTTTTCCTATCGCAGAATTAATAGACTGGAAAACAAAACAGGACTTCTCATCTTCCATGGGAGTGTCTTATAACTAGGGGATGGGCACAAGGGCTGTCGTTGTCTGTAACGTCCACCCCTATCCTCCTCCCTCCGCTCTGAGTCATCTAAGTCCACCCCCTTCAGTCGGACGCTGTGGTCCTCCTTTTGTCCGTCAGTAAAAAAAATACCGTACTCCATACGCATTCATATTTTCATGTTTTCATTTGATTATTTTCACAAACAGCTCATAACCACGCCCTCATACATAAAATATGAATTGCATTCACAGCTCTGCTAAAAACCTCCATCAGTCTTCACACATATTTGCATCAACTACAACTCAAAGCCACACCCATTCACATTCCACTGAATCATTTATGTCTTCCAACCCACATTGTTTCATCCCAAAACTTGCAGCACAGACAAACACAGCTTTCCTGGAAACAGATAGCCACACCCAGAATTGCTGATGGTCTGTCGCTGTAAGACAATATACATGTTATAATCATGAGATAGACAATACTGGGCACTCTCTCTATAAGTAGAACCATGCGAAAAACAGGTATATATGGTGATAAATTGTTTATTATCATATACAATTTATATAAAGATTATTTATTACTTAAAAATATGGATGTATAAAATATTAGCTTAAAATACCCAATTAATACATATAAGACATATAAGATAGTGGAACTACCTAAAACCATAAATAGGCATCAGTGCAACAATATATTACATACAGATATACGAATAAATAGTAAAGCGTCAATGCAACATAAGGTGTTCTCCACTCTGCAACTTATAGCAGTTAGGTCCCAATAATGGCTAGACTAGTGGAAAAATGGGTGTATTCTTGGGGTCTAATTGTGTCCTCTGTATTCACTTCCCAAGTGTATCCCAATCTCTTAGTAAGAGCAAAGTTCCTGGATTAAATTATTTTGTAACATTTTTTTTTAAATATTGATCTGGAACAATATTGCTGCTAGACTGAATATTCTTCCGATCAGGATAGAATATTCAGTAGAGCAGCAATATTGTTCCAGATCAATATTTAAAAAATAATGTTACAAAATAATTTAATAAGTTGAGATTTTTTATTAAATTTATAAATTTGATCTGCAATAGACAAAGGGACATACGGATATTGTATTTATACAACAATTAGGATACATAGAAAAAGGATACATAGTAGTGCATTTTAATGGAAATGTTAGATTTAATATATTGGACAGCAGGGAAAGGGTTAAATTGCCTGGATATCGCAATAAAATGAGATACGTTTTATCCATGCTATAGGAATGAACACAACAGTTGTTAATTTTGATCACATTAGAATTTTACGATCGTATTATTTTTTAAAGTTATATGGATTGTTACATAGATTGTGATTCTATAAGGAGAGGAAAGCAACTTATAATTAAAAGCATAGAGTGTGGGAACACCTTGAATATGCAAATAAGAACCAAAGGATTTGTACCACACCTTGAAAAATGGGAGGAGTAATCCCCAAATGGGAAATTGGAATCAGCAAAGATCTCAAATAAAAGGAACATTTTGAGGGGGTTTGATCACCTCCTCAACGTCTAGCCTCGTCTAGCCCCGAAACGCAACGTCTAGCCCCGAAACGCGTTTGATCCAAGACTTCTGCCGATTCTAAGCTGTAATAACCCTAGGTTGACTGTGATAAATACCGGAATATCCTCCAAACAACGGAGACCTGGCACGCTGGATAACTAAGACCACAGCAAAAGGACATCACAGACCGCAACTGCAGTCCAAATCCAGAGCGGTAGCAGGCGACTAGGTTCTCGGAGGACACCGGCTCTTCAGCATAACGGAGCAGTGCCCAGAGAAGCCTAGACCGGCGACAGCAGCAACCTGTGAGAGAATCTCTATACTTACAGTGGACCGGGGCTTCACCAGCAGACATCAAGCAGTGAGTAATAGCGGGACGCCGCTCTAAAAACTCACTGTGATTCATCTACATAAAGATCCAGGAACTTTGCTCTTACTAAGAGATTGGGATACACTTGGGAAGTGAATACAGAGGACACAATTAGACCCCAAGAATACTCCCATTTTTCCACTAGTCTAGCCATTATTGGGACCTAACTGCTATAAGTTGCAGAGTGGAGAACACCTTATGTTGCATTGACGCTTTACTATTTATTCGTATATCTGTATGTAATATATTGTTGCACTGATGCCTATTTATGGTTTTAGGTAGTTCCACTATCTTATATGTCTTATATGTATTAATTGGGTATTTTAAGCTAATATTTTACACATCCATATTTTTAAGTAATAAATTTAATGTAATCTTTATATAAATTGTATATGATAATAAACCATTTATCACCATATATACCTGTTTTTCGCATGGTTCTACTTATAGAGAGAGTGCCCAGTATTGTCTATCTCAGTGTCTCAATTTGTCAGAGGAGGGGCGAATCCTCTTTACTGTGAGCACCTCCGCCCGTGGTCACATTCACTCCTGTGTGTCTCATACAATTTATATATGTTATAATCATACAGTCATTTTGTTAAAAGCTGAATTCCCACAGTACCCTGCTTGGGAAAGAAGAAAGAAAATTATTGAACAATTCTTTGTCTTGTATAATATATTACACATCACTTACTCTGCATCATTCCCTCATTCCCTCCCCCCTTTTTCCTTCGCCTGCTCCCCTTATCTCAGGAATGTTTCTGTTAAGGTGGGGGAAGTGAGTCTCTGTAGCTCACACTGGATACAACACCTATCCATTAACTGACCATCTTTTACTGCTGTAATCTCTAGAATATTCCCTATTTAAACACACACATATTATTAGGGTACCAAAACTTAACCGGTTCATTTTGGAACATTTAACACAAGCGCCGTTCTGATTGCAGACAATGGGGCACTTTCTTTCTTGTTAATGCCATCAATTAACATCCTGACACTGCTCTGTTTTCTCACTCATTAGAACTCCCCCCCTCAAAATCCCGGGAGTTCTGATGCCCACAGTCTGTAAGCTCTAACTTCACAGATTCTTACAGATTTTCATCCCTGTTGCCAGGGGGTGACCTCTGTCCGAGTCTACACTTTCTCTAACATTCTTTGTCACATTTTTAACTTTATTTGTCACATTCTTAACTGTCTTTGTCACATTTTTTCTTTTTTTTTTCTTTTCAATTTTCCTTCTTCATGTGAGTGGGACTGACCCATCTCAAAACAACAGTATTTCAGACTGACACACACACAAAACAGAGGAGCGATCAGCACCTTTAACCCTTTCCTCCGCAGACAAAGGATTCACCCTCCCCTCTGGTTGGCTCAAATCTGACTATCACGTCTGACTAGTCAGCAGGGACTTCCTGCACGTCTTCCCCAAGACCAGGGGTCAGGCGGGCTCCGTCACATCTTCCTGGGGTCAGGTCAGGTGGAGAATATCTCCGCAGTCTTCCCTTTTCTCAAGGATCTAAGGATCATACGGCTCCACGCGTCTCCCTGCCAGGTCAGCCGGAGTTTACTTTGTCCCACACCTCGGCGCTACAGCGCCCCCTTCCCAACCAGGAGGTTACTGTCCCCTCCCTTTGTCTGTGGTCTTACCGTCTGTGCTCAACTCACTCCTCACATAAATCACAGACACACACAAAACATATACACACCAGAGTGATCTATCATTTCAGACTATTGGTTCTATAGACTCCAAGCTTTCAGCATTACAGCCGACTACTATACTTACATCGGTACCACCTCACAGCAGACTGAGCTATCTGAGCATGATGAAGTAACTAGCAGAAAGGCAGATGAGATAAAAAGTTTTCTCACCTTTCTTTGAGGTTGCAATCCTCTCTCCTCTGCCGTTCGTCAAGCTCAGGGGCCCATCTTGTCAGCTGTCTGATGCTACGTTCGCCAAGGAGTCCCTTTGTGGTTGCCATTTTGATTAAACCGCCCTAAATTAGGGCATTTAACACACTCTGGTGTTCCAAATCAATGTACCCCCAAGGGGTTAATATCCACGCGTGGCTGAGAGACTGGACACTGGCACAGAAGTTGGTCAAAGCAATCTCTAACTTTTATTACATGGGGTAAGCGTATATACATCTTCAGAAGAGGGCAGTCCTCACTGAGGCTTAAAACATTGTTTCATTGGTCTAAAAGGAAGAAGAGATAAGAGAGAGGAGATAGCACCCTGGCTTCTGCGCACTGGGTCCTACTTTGGAATGTGAACTAATGTAAACATCTGGTTACCATCGCCATTTTGTAATGGAGTTTATTCTAACAAGAATACTGCCTACGTCATATGTGACACTTCAAAGAGGTGCTTCTCTATAGGCAGTGAATAATATATACATATCATCAAGCCATATGATCGGCTTACACATTCCACCACACTCTATGGGACACCTGTAGAAAGATGAGAAATCAGACACTTCCCACAGCACAGCTCTTTGCCCCCCTCTCTCCTCTCCAGTCTTGAAACAAAGAGGGGGGTGGGTGGGCACTTGGAAGTAGAAAAAGTTAACTCATTACAATCCTAGATATACAAAATATAGAATAAAATTCACACATCTTTAACAGCCTCTACTGTAGGGACAATTCACAGTGCCCCTTTAGCATACCACATGTGCAGTGCACAGTCGTGTTATGCTGTTCTGCACCTTGCCTGGACGAACTGAGTCACACAAGGGATGAACTGCTCCGTGTCCTACATCAAGAAATTGAATATTGGCTTTCTCCGGGACAACTCAAAATCAGAACCATGGTGACCGAAAACAGGAAGAACATGGTGTCAGTGCTGCGTCAAGGAGGGCTAAGCCATGCACTCTGCATGGCACACCTTTTCAATCTGGTTGTCAAGCGGTTCCTGAAGTCTTCCACCCATCTGCAAAACATCCTAAAAATGGCCAGGAAACTTTGCATACACTTAAGCCACTCTTACACCGCAAAGCACACCCTCTTTAAGCTGCAGTGGCAGAACGAGATCTCCCAACATAGGCTGATATGCAACGTTTCCACCCGTTGGAATTCCACCCTCCATATGTTGGATCGTCTATACGAACAGAGAAAGGCCATAAACAATTTCATGATGATCCAAGCGGACAGGAGAAATCTCCTGTGTAACTTCGATGCCAGCCAGTGGCAGCTCATGAGTGACACCTGCTGTTTGCTCAGGCACTTTGAGGAGGCCAAGTTATTTATCAGTCGCCAGGACTACGGGATAAACAACCTCAATCCACTGATTCATGTCCTGGAAAGGAAACTGGTACATCTGGCTGGTCAGGGGACTGGAGACGTGGTGCCTAGATCTCACGACCACATTAGCCCTGTGGGGGCTGAACAGAAGCAGGAGGAGGACATTGGAGCACAAGAAACGTGTAGAAAAATAGGTGTTTTTTATACAGAGGTGACAGGAGAGGAGAAGCAGGAGCAGGCAGAGGAGCTACAGGGCAATAAGGAAGATGAGGTAGAGGACCCAGACACACCATGGTAGTATGCAGTGGAGATGGAGGCAGGGAGTCCCTCTGAGTCACTTGTACAAATGGCCTGATGCATGCTCACTTGCTTGCATAGTGACAGACAAATTGTCAGCTTTCAACACAGGAATAACTTCTGTCTCTCCACCTTGTTGGACCTATTGTCCGTCCTCTCACAGGTATGACCAATAGAGCCCTCTGTGAACGCGTTCCTCTGCCATGGCTGCTATGGCAGGTTGAAGGGGAAGGAACAGTTCCTGCTCCATCAACAGCAACTTAAGTCTAGAGTCGCTGATGAGCAGCTTTCTTCACCCACATAGTGAAGACTAAACTTGGAGCAGGATCGGATCCAGCAGGTGGTGGCATACTTGGACAGCACCCTGCCGCCCCACATTGAAGATCCACTGGACTACTGGGCAGCCAAACTGTATTTGTGGATCCAACTGGCAGAGTTTGCCCTGGAAAAGCTGTCCTGCCCAGCCAGCAGTGTGGCATCAGAGCAGGTGTTAAATGTGGCAGTGGCCGCAGTTACCTCAAGAACTCACCTGTCCACCCAAAATGTGGAGAGACTGACTTTGTCAAGATGAATCAGGAGTAACTCAGCCAAGATTTCCACCCATCAATGCCTGAAGCATTAGACTAGATCATCCATAGTGCTACACCAACACTTTGACAAAAGAGACCGGTTTCTTCTGGCTACCCGCCTTGGCTATTTGTAACAGGGTGCCGAAGGCGCACTCGGTCTCCCATCAGCCGCAGACCTGCTGCTTAGCTTCGGGAGCGAGGATCTGTGTTTGACATTGTTCCCAGGGTGGCTTTGCTAGCTGGGAGGCTCCCCGCTCCTAGGTCTGCCTTGAGCGCCGAGCTGATCACTCGGTGCTCGACTGGTCGGTCTGTCGGTCATGTGACGCTGGCCACATCACATGACCCTCACTCCCCACTATAAATACAGGCAGCCTGCTGGCCACAAGTTGCCTGTTAATTTCTAGGTTCCTGGCTATTTGTTGGACTACTGAACACTCACCTGATCCTGTTCCCTGACGATCCTTTGCCTGCTCCTCCTGTACTGCGCATCCGTCCTGGTATTGTGACCTCGGCTCCCACCTGACTACTTTGCGGACTCCTCTGGTATTTCTCTACTCTCCTGGTATTTGACCCCGGTTTCTCCTGACCATTCTTTGCTTAACCCTTTGTACTGCATAGCTCTCTTGGTTCTGACTCGGTCCGTTCACGTTCTGTATTTTGTCTTGTCTGTCTTCCCTGCACATACCCTAAGTAAGGGACTGTCGTCCAGTTGTCCCCTGTCATCAGGACTCGTGAGGGGAGTCCTGATGACAGGGGGGGACAAAATCAGGTGTGCACTGTGCAATGCCATCTGTGGCAAGGTCCACCTAACTTCAAATACTTGGACCAGTAAGCACGGTCAAAGACGTTATGTCTCCATAACAGCACACTTGGAAAATGCAGTGGTGGCTGGGTATGAGGCGGATAGCAGTTTGGTGCATGTCCTTCCACCACCAAGGATTGCAGGGCTCTTCAGTTTGCCTCCTGTTGCTTCATCCTCCTACTCCGCTTCCTCATCTCTACCTCCTCCTCATCCGGTCAAAGAAACACCTTCACCACCAACTTCAGCACAGTCAGGGGTAAACGACATCTGGCAGTATTAAAACTTATCTAATTGGGGGACAAACCCCACACCACGCAGGAGCTGTGGACGGGCATGATACAACAGACCGATGAGTGGTTGGTGCCAGTGAGACTCAATCCCGGCCTGGTGGTGTGCGACAATGGGCAAAATCTCGTAGCAGCTCTGGGACTAGCCGGTTTGTCGCACATCCCTTGCCTGGCGCATGTGCTGAATTTGGTGGTGCAGAGGTTCCTTCAAAATTACCCTGATATGTCAGAGCTGCTGCAGAAAGTGCAGGCCGTCTGTGTGCGCTTTTGGCGTTCTCCCCTGCTGTTGCTCGCCTGTCAGCGCTGCAGCGTAACTTCAGCCTTCCCGCTCACCGCCTGATATGCAACGTGCCCACAAGGTGGAACTCCACCTTGCACATGCTGGCCTGATTGTGCGAGCAGCAGCATGCAATAGTGGAATTTCAGATGCAGCACGCATGGGTGATTCACTCTGCGGAAGAGCACCACTTCACCAGCAAAGACTGGGCCTCCATGCGAGACCTGTGTTCCTTGTTGCGCTGTTTCGAGTACTCCACCAACATGGCCAGTGCCGATGACGCTGTTCTCGGCATTACTATTCCACTTCTATGCCTCCTTGAAAAAACGCTTTAGGCGATGATGGAAGAGGATGTGACACAGGTGGAGGAGGAGGAGTAAGACGGATCATTTTATAGGGTTTCAGGCCAGTCATTAACAAGTGGCTCCGAAGGTGGGTTCCTGCTAGAGATGTCGCGAACATAAAATTTTCCGTTCACGAACGGCGAACGCAAATTTCTGCAAATGTTTGCGAACGGGCGAACCGCCATTGACTTCAATAGGCAGGCAAATTTTAAAATATATATGAAATATATAAAATAGCCTTAGGTACGTTGCCTTTATTTTGGTGCGTCGCAAATTCCAGTAGTGAAGTGGGCAATGTTCACATCTATAGACACGTTTTCTTTAAAAGGACCGCGCTGCACCCGGACAGAGATGAAAAATCCTCTTTTCCAGATCTCACAGGAATTTCTTGAATATGGGTAAGCGATCAGCTCACTTAAGTACACCCCTTTTCCAGGTAACCTTATGAGAAATCAAGGTGTCACCAATAGTGAAGTACATTCACATGAGGTTCCAACTGCAAGGATTTTTTAATACTTGCAAGATGGATAAAATCACATGCGGTGTATACAAATCAATTCACCTGACCCGGGTTTCGCTTTGTGAAGCTTCGTCAGGGGTATCTCTTGCTTCGGCAGCACATATACTAAAATTGGAACGATACAGAGAGTGTGCTTGCTTCGGCAGCACATATACTAAAATTGGAACCATACAGCGAGAGATACCACTGACAAAGCTTCACAAAGCGAAACCTGGGTCGGGTGAATTGATTTGTATACACCGCATGTGATTTTATCCATCTTGTAAGTATAATAAAAACCTTGCAGTTGGAACCTCATGTGAATGTACTTCACTATTGGTGGCACCTTGATTTCTCATAAGGTTACCTGGAGGAGGGGTGTACTTAAGTGAGCTAATCGCTTACCCATATTCAAGAAATTCCTGTGAGATCTGGAAAAGAGGATTTGTCATCTCTGTCCGGGTGCAGCGCGGTCCTTTTAAAGAAAACAGGCACATTTTAAAACCCACAGGGACTCTTTCTAGCCACAGTATTGATGGAAAAGTTGTTTTAAGGGGACTAACACCTGGACTGTGGCATGCCGGAGGGGGATCCATGGCAAAACTCCCATTGAAAATTACATAGTTGACGCAGAGTTGGATTTTAATCCCTAAAGGGCATAAATCACCTAACAAGCCTAAAATATTTTGAACAACGTGGATTAAAACATCAATCAGGTATGATGTTGTATCAGTCAGGTAGTGTAAGGGTTACGCCCGCTTCACAGACATTAACAGACCAAACTATCCTTTTAATGCACCACAAACAACCGCAAACAGTCCATTTGCCCAACCGCAAACTCCCCATTTGCACAAGGTTGGATACCAAGCTACACGTGTCCTGTTGATGTCATTGAAGGTTTCTTCTTCCACCCAGCCACGTACAACACCAAGGGTCCCCGAAAGGTGAATTGATTTTTTTTAACGGGGAGATGGTTAAAAAAACGCTGGCTCCCTCCCCTTTGTTTGAATCTACAGTCACTGCGTCTGCGCCGTGCAATTTACTGTCACACCCGGTATTTTCTGTAGTTCTCTTCTCATCAGTTTAATCCCTGTTACGTCCCATATCAGGGATTGCCTTTTGTGAAAAAAAATTTAGGCCGGGTACCTTTGACTGCCTGCACAGTGACAAACCAAACTCTGATACACCAAACTGAATTGATTTTAGGAACCAGGAGATGGAAAAAGCAGCTTGGTCGGTCCTCTTACTCCCAAGTTGGGGCACTGCGAGTGCACGGAGCAATGTGCTGTGACACCCTATATGAGTGGTGTTTTAACTAGTACTATTCCTATCAGTTTAATCCCTGTTAAGTCCCCTTTCCAGGGACGTGTGTCGAATTGATTAACCATTGTCGAATTAACAAACCATTACGACATCCTGCAATAATTTAGTTCTGAGCTTTGTACTTGCTTTGTATTGGAATTGATGTTTTTTTTTTTTAAATTGTCTGCATTATTTCTAATAAACTATTAAGAGACTTTATTATGATTTTTTTTATTTATTTTATGTATTAAAAACCCATACAACTTAAAAAAAAATGAAAATTTATGTTTTTTCTATGAAAAATTATCCAGCCGATCGCTTTTGGTCTGATCATAATGAAGCAACAGCCTTAGCATCTGGGGTGTGGCAACATTGCCAACACACTCATAGAGGTGATGATCGCTTCATTGTGATACGCAAGCCCCTTCCCCACAACAAGGTAACGATCACGAAGGGGAATTGACACATGTATATGCCTTTATTTGTTTGTTTTGTTTTTGCAGCTGCAGTGCAGCACCAGAGGCCAGAAAAATTAGGCATGTACACATGCCTGAAAAATAATGTTATTGTTGCAGCCGCTGTTGCAGCAGAGGCCGGAAAAATTGATGTTTTCAAGGAAGAAAGGTGACTAAAACATTGCGGCTTGAACCCTAGTTGGTGGCGGAGAATTCACGAAAGTCATCCGGTATGCAGAAATTAAATACAGCAGCGTGGGGACCATTTTGAGGCCAAGGCATGTCATCAGGCCTTTTGTTAGTCAAACGTATCCACCACTGTCAGTCCCTTCGGGATCCATGCCTCATTCATCTTAATGAAGGTGAGGTAATCAACACTTTAATGACCGAGGCAACTTCTTTTGTCAGTGACAATGCATCCTGCTGCACTGAAGGTCCTTTCTGACAGGACACTTGAAGCGGGGCAGGCAAGAAGTTCTATCGCAAACTGGGATAGCTCAGGCCACACGTCAAGCCTGCACACCCAGTAGTCAAGGGGTTCTCTGGCAATAATGGTTGTGCATCACTAATTTCATCCAACTGATGTGTAAATCACTCCTCTGAGGGATCAAGTGAAGCGGCTGTGGTGGCTGTGGTGGTAGTGGTGGTGGTGGCAGCGGGCGGGAGAGTGGTGACCAAAGCTGAGCTGGAGGAGAATGGTGCGTCAAGGTTCTTAGTGGAAGCTGTTGAAGATTGGGTGTCCTGTGTAAGCCAGTCAACTATTTTCTCCGAAATTTTGGGGTTCAAGGTACGTGGCCTCTGAACACTGGGCATAATTCCAGGGCCAGTGGAAATCACAGCACCTTGACCACGACGGCCCCTGCGGGGTGGCCTGCCTATGCTTGTCATTTTTTTATTAGATAAGTGTTACTATGCGTGCAAGGTACTGTGCCACCCTATATAAGTGGTGGGCAGTGGGCACAGTACAGTCTGTGTGGGCCTGACACACACTGGCTTGCAACTGGGATTGTATCACAGAAAAATAATAATAATATTTTTTTATTTTTTATGTACCAGGTATTTGTGAGTGACACCCTGTAACGGTATGAGTGGTGGACTAGCAAGTGGCCACAGTATAGTCTGTGGGCCAGACACACACTGGCTTGAAACTGGGATTATATCACAGAAAAATAATAAATTATATATTTTTTTATCTGCAAGGTATTTGTGAGTGACACCCTGTAAAGGTATCAGTGGTGGCCTAGCAAGTGGCCACAGTATAGTCTGTGGGCCAGACACACACTAGCTTGCATCTGGGATTATATCACAGAAAAATAATAAATTATATATATTTTTTATCTGCAAGGTTTTTGTGAGTGACACCCTGTAACAGTATGAGTGGTGGCATGGCAGCAAGTGGCCACAATACAGTCTGTGGGCCAAACACACACTGGCTTGCAACTGGGATTATATCACAGAAAAATAATAAATAGATTTTTTTTTTATCTGCAAGGTATTTGTGAGTGACACCCTGTAACGGGATGAGTGGTGGCCTAGCCAGTGGCCACAGTATTGTCTGTGGGCTAGACATGCACTGGCTTGCAACTGGGATTTTATCACAGAAAAATAATAAATTGAATTTTTTTAATCTGCAAGGTATTTGTGAGTGACACCCTGCAACTGTATGAGTGGTGGCCTAGCAGCAAGTGGCCACAGTACAGTCTGCGGGCCAGACACACACTGGCTTGCAACTGGGATTATATCACAGAAAAATAATAAATAGATTTTTTTTTTATTTTTTTATCTGCAAGGTATTGTGACACCCTGTATGAATAGTGTGCACACAGTACTGTCTCTGGGCCACACAGTCACTCACTGGCTTGCAACTGTGATTATATCACAGATAAAAAATATAAATTGACTTTTTTTTATCTGCAAAGTATTGTCTGTAACACCCTGTATGAATGGTGTGCACACAGTACTGTTTGTGACTGAGCCTGCAGCCTCTCACACACGGGCAGCCAGTCAACTGCAATATATATATATATATATATATATATGTATATATATAAAATTAACAAAAAGCAGACTGATGTACCAGCCCTAAAAAGGGCTTTTTGGGGTGCTGTCAGGACGCTGTCCTTACAGCAGATGAGTCTGTGGACACAGAACACTGCCCTAGCTAACGCTTTCCCTATTAGATCAGCAGCAGCTACACTCTCCCTCCTCTCACTAAGAAAGCAGCTTCTGAATAAATCTAAAATGGATGCTGTCCAGCAGGTGGGAAGGTCTGGGAGGGAGGGTCTGCTGCTGATTGGCTGGAATGTGTCTGCTGACTGTGAGGTACAGGGTCAAAGTTTTCTCAATGATGATGTATAGGGGGTGGACCGAACATCGCATATGTTCGCCCGCAGCGGCGAACGCGAACAAGCCATGTTCGCCGTGAACTGTTCACCGGCAAATAGTTCGGACATCACTAGTTCCTGCACCCACAAACGCCAGGTACACAATTTTCCAGCCAGGGCACAGTTCAGGAGGATGATGAGGTGGAGGATGAGGAGAGGAGGAGATGGAGTAGGAGGAGAAATCATGTTCACAGCAGGGTGGCACCCAAACCAGCTGATGGCCATCACTGGTGCGTGGCTGGGGGGATACAGAGCACACAGACGTTACACCTCCCACAAAGGGCAGATTTTTGTTGCCTCTGGGCAGCCTGGCACACATGAGCGATTTCATGCTGCAATATCTCTGCAACGGCCGTCGAGTTGACCACATTCTAACTTGTGCTGATTACTGGGTGGCCACGCTGCTGGATCCCTGTTACAAGGACAACGTACCGTCCTTAATTCTGTCACTGGAGCGTGATCATAAGATGTGCGAGTACAGGCGCATGCTGGTAGATGCGCTGCTGGTGGCATTCCCACCTGACAGCAGGGGCAAAATGGTAGCACAAGGCAAAGGCAGAGGAGGAGGAGGAAGAGGTCGCCAACGCAGCTGGGGCACCACCAGCACCTCAGAAGGCAGGGTTAGCTTGGCGGAAATGTGGAAAAGCTTTGTCAGCACGCCACAACAACCAGCACCACCAGCTGATATTGAACGTCTTAGCAGGAGGCAGCATTTCATCAACATGGTGGAGCAGTATGTGTGCACATGCCTACACGTACTAAATGATAGGTCTGCCCCCTTCAACTTCTGGGTCTTCAAATTGAGCACATGACCTGAGCTTGCCCTTTACGCCTTGAAGGTGCTGGCCTGCCCTGCAGCCAGTGTACTGTCTGAACGTGTATTTAGCACGGCAGGGGGCGTTATCACAGACAAGTGCAGCCGCCTGTCCACAACCAATGTGGACAAGCTCACGTTCATTAAAATGAACCAGGTATGGATCCCACAGGACATTTCCGTACCTTGTGCAGAATCGACATGTATACCAGTCTTACCCAGCCATTGTTATACTACAGCGCAATTGCTCATTGTTTTTTGTTTTTTTTATTATATAACTTTTATAAAGTATACGTTAAAAATACACCAAGGGATGCATCAATGTGACATACAAACATTTAGGGGGTCCAATTAGGTACCCCACCGCTGGTAGAGAAAAGGTAAGTAAATGGACCTGCTGCGCCTGTGAGGACGCAAGCAGTCTTACCCGACCAACCAGGTGGCTAGGATCAGTAAGGCTCTTTTTGTTGCCTGGACCGGACGGTGTCTTGGATTGGCAGGTTATCAGGAGGAGTGGTATTCCTGTACCCTATCTCACCCTTACAAACGGGGGAAGGGGGCTGCTCCCATACTGCCTATCTAAACAGAGTTCGCCCTTTTCAGGACGCCCCGTCCGGATACCTGTCCCTGGTTATGGACCTGATCCTGGCACTATAAAAATGCAATTTTCTTCAGACCTCCCTGGGAGAAATTGCATTTTTATAGTGCCAGGATCAGGTCCATAACCAGGGACAGGTATCCGGACGGGGCGTCCTGAAAAGGGCGAACTCTGTTTAGATAGGCAGTATGGGAGCAGCCCCCTTCCCCCGTTTGTAAGGGTGAGATAGGGTACAGGAATACCACTCCTCCTGATAACCTGCCAATCCAAGACACCGTCCGGTCCAGGCAACAAAAAGAGCCTTACTGATCCTAGCCACCTGGTTGGTCGGGTAAGACTGCTTGCGTCCTCACAGGCGCAGCAGGTCCATTTACTTACCTTTTCTCTACCAGCGGTGGGGTACCTAATTGGACCCCCTAAATGTTTGTATGTCACATTGATGCATCCCTTGGTGTATTTTTAACGTATACTTTATAAAAGTTATATTTTAACAAGGATATTTCCCCACGCTTTCTAGTGTTGGGCCTTTTCGCATATTGAACCCTGAAATATCAGTGAGGCTTGGTTAACCACTAGCCCCAATCAATTATTGTTTTTTTTATTACCCTAATTTAAACAAAAATAAATAAATAAATCCAAAAAACAGTGTTGGCTACCTCGTCCTCCTCCACCACCGCTTCCACCTGCACCGCTGCGTCCACCGCCTCCTCAACCTCCTACTCCATATGGACCTCCACCTCATAGATCAAGATAATTGTTTATTTATTTTTAGGTATTTTATTTTATTTTAAATAATTTCACTAATTTGTAAGTTGGGTTACATATCCCAATTTTTTGGCTGTGATATACTCCTGCTCTTCCTAGTGGACAGGTTAATACATTTCACTAATTTGTCTGTTACATTGTCGGTTCAAATTCACCAATTGTTGGCTGTGATATACCCCTGCTCTACCTAGTAGACACATTAATACATTTTACTAATTTGTCTGTTACATTGTCGGGTAAAATTCACCAATTTTTGGCTGTGATATACACCTGCTTTACCTAGTAGACAGGTTAAAAAAATTCACTAAGTTGTCTGTTACATAGTTGGGTGACATTCACCAATTTTTGGCTGTGATATACCCCTGCTCTACCTAGTGGACAAGTTAATACATTTTTACTAATTCGTCTGTTGCATTCTTGCGTAACATTTTACCATTTTTGCCATGAATAAACCCCTGCTCTGCATAGGTGACAGGGAACTAAATTTCAAAAAAAATCATGTTACATTGTCAGGTGACATTTTACCAATTTTGCCGTATACAAACTTATTTAATCAGTTTCTATGAGGAGGTAAGTTCTAGACTTGACATCGGCGAATCAATGGATGTCGTATATCTGGACTTCTCTAAAGCATTTGAAACTTTACCACATAAAAGGATACTATATAAAATGAGTATGCTTGGACTGGGAGAAAATGTCTGTATGTGGGTAAGTGGCTGAGTGATAGAAAACAGAGGGTGGTTATTAACGGTACACACTCAGATTGGGTCACTGTCACTAATGGGGTACTTTAGGGGTCAGTATTTGGCCCTATTATCTTCAATATATTTAATAATGATCTTGTAGAAGGCTTGCATAGTAAAATATCAATTTTCGCAGATGACACTAAACTGTGTAAAGGAATTAACACTGAAGAGGACAGTATACTACTACAGAGGGATCTGGATAGATTGGAGGCTTAACACTGACAAATGTAAAGTTATGCACATGGGAAGGAATAATGCAAGTCACCCATACATACTAAATGGTAAAACACTCAGTAACACTGACATGGAAAAGGATCTAGGAATTTTTATAAAAAGCAAACTAAGCTGCAAAAACGAGTGTCAGGCAGCTGCTGCCAAGGCCAATAAGATAATGAGTTGCATCAGAAGGGGCATAGATGCCCATGATGAGAACATAGTCCTACCACTTTACAAATCACTAGACAGACCACACATGGAGTACTGTGTACAGTTCTGGGCTCCTGTGACCAAGGCATGCATAGCAGAGCTGGAGAGGGTCCATAGGAGGGCAACTAAAGTAATAAGGGGCAACTACAGTACCATGAAAGATTATCAAAATTAGGGTTATTCACTTTAGAAAAAAGACGACTGAGGGGAGATCTAATTACTATGTATAAATATATCAAGGGTCAGTACAGAGATCTATCCCATCATCTATTTATCCCCAGGACTGTAACTGTGACGAGGGGACAGCCTCTGCGTCTGGAGGAAAGAAGGTTTGTACACAAACATAGAAGAGGGTTCTTTACGGTAAGAGCAGTGAGACTATGGAACTCTCTGCCTGAGCAGGTGGTGATGGTGAGTACAATAAAGGAATTCAAGAGGGGCCTGGATGTATTTCTGGAGTGTAATAATATTACAGGCTATAGCTACTAGAGAGGGGTTGTTGATCCAGGGAGTTATTCTGATTGCCTGATAAGAGTCGGGAAGGAATTTTTTTATTCCCCTAAAGTGGGGAAAATTGGCTTCTACAGGCCAGCACAGTTTTTTGTTTTTTTTTTGCCTTCCTCTGGATCAACTTGCAGGATAACAGGCCGAATTGGATGAACAAATGTCTTTTTTCGGCCTTATGTACTATGTTACTCTGTAAGCTGACAGATGAGAGGAGGTAGAGCTGGAGTTCTGTGTCATCGCTGTGTATGCTCCGCGTATAGATCTCGCGAGATTGGGGAAGAAGATCACGTACCTCTGTTGGTCTCACAATACTTGTGGTGTTCGCTGTGGAGAGACTAATATTACAGTCTCACAAACCAATTCTGTTTGTTGAATAAATTTGTATACCAGGTGACATCCTGAGTGCTTGCCCATAGAGTGTTTTTATCTTTACCATTTGAATAGGGTGATTCATTTCTGGGCTTAAGCACCTATCCACGTGCCATAAGGGGTGAGACACCCTCTTTACTTTTTTTGTCTCCACTTTCTGTCACGCATTTAGATGAGAGAGCCCCCCCTTTTATGACCATGGACATCTGGAGCTACCCTGAGAATAAAAGATTAAAAGCGGAAATTTATATATTTGACAACAAAAACTATACTCCTATTGTAGAAATAACAATGACAGAGATTTTCAGAGAGCTAGAGGGACTCCTACATAAACAACTAAGACAACACTGGGAAATCCGCTCATTAAAACAATGCATTGAATTAGGTAAAATGCCAAAAGCCTTTTGTTAAATAAGACCTTTGCACAAGATCTTCATTGCAAAGAATTTGATAAAGAATGGAATGATATACTACTTACTCAATCTACCGCATTGATACACCTAGTACACCTAGTAATAAAAAGGAGATCCTGAATTTTAGAGGATTTAACAATTAAAATAGGAAAATTAAAAGATCTGGTAGATAGATTACCAAAAAATAGCAAATTTGAAACATGGCAAGAGAGGTTATGCAAAGGTCTGGACAAAATTGAAATGGAGATTATCAGAAAAAAGACTAAAAAACACTTATAAACACAAAAAATGAACACCTAATAACGACACAAACACATGAAGATAAAGCACAGAGAGGAGAATCCTCCACATTAAATTAAAATGGATGGATCCAACAAATACTCTATACCCGTAAACAACAGATACGAGTAACTTTCAGAATACCATTTTTTAGAACGAACTCCACTGCATCACAAAACACGCACGAGACACAGATCACCAGAAACAATTTATCACAAAATACCGAACAACGACTAACCCCAGAGAAAGAACAATGCAGGACACCACACGCACGGAACCAACACCAGCAATTCACTCCCAATCAATCTCACACTGAATCACAAAGACACCAGTATCAACATTACAGTTCAGAATTAAAAAGACGAGAAGAGAGAAAAAGGAAAAAAAAAATACACAATACAAAAGACATTACTAGAAAATGATCATAGCTCAGTAGTGAACCTTAGCTCTGTTCCATTGACAAATGTACAGATAGGACTTCTTAATAAAGGCCTAAAGTTTGCTCCCACTGAAAGAATAAATAAATTTGACACATATCAGCATCCAGAATTTTTTTTCCGAAAACTATGCTTAAAGAAATACCATCTGAAAAATCCGATAGTGACATATGAAAGAAATGTTACAAAGGACCCTATGAAACACGCAGACCTAAGGAATGGGGTAATTAAATTCCCAAGGAATGAAATCAGTCGCAAAATGGCTGGATTCCAAAAATGTGTGGAAAATGACTTGTGTAAAATAAAGTATAGATATACCTATAGGAATAATGTGAGTAATAAAGAAATACAGGCTATTAAACAGCTCCAGAAACAAGCGAATATAACAATACCCCCGTCCGACAAAGCCTGGGCTGTTGTCATTCTAGATACAGAACATTATAAAAATTATTCAATATTGGAGATATGGCACTCAATATCTGGAAAGTTGCTCAAAACAAATCACTTTATTGATGCAATTGATCTTATTAAAATGGTTAAAATGTCATACAAGATACGTAAATTGTACATAAATTAAATAACATAAAGATAAAACGTCACACTTGACAATACAATAAAAATCACTTATGGTGTATATATACACATCAGACAGTGAATGGGTACTTTCTATTATTCTAATTGAATGAATCCAGAGAATTCAGTTCTCAACACTATAACATTGAATATGTTGTTCCTCGATAGTTTTCGATGAGAATTAATCGAAAGTCACCATTAATTCGATATAATATAATCGTCGATTTTCATTATTATGGTACAATGGCAGGCTTTTTCGATTTAATTGTGGACTGCTTATTTCGAAAATTTGGATTATTACGAATATTTAGGAAAGTCACAGTAATTCATATATCACAGTTCATTAGGTTTATCGGATTAAAGTTCGGGAGTTGTTAGCTCTAGTCCCAAATCGTCCCAAATATTCGATTTCTCCTTACTTACGATTCTGTTGAAAATCGGAGTGTATCACTCTGAGGAGTTTTCGAGCTTGATGTAGGACGAATTGATCACTTAAGAGGTTATTGATGAGGAGGTATAACTGTAGATCACCTTGCGTACGCCAAAAAATGGTGGTAATGTGGGGTCCAGATTCCTCCCAGACGCGTTTCGAAGTCCCAAGGGGTGCTGACTTCTTCCTCAGTGGTGACCTGGTTCCCCCTAAACCACCTTTTTTATACCTTCTTTCCTAATTGGTTCCAGATGTCCCAAAAATCAGTCCTGGATCACAATCCAGGTACCATAGTGTCAAAATCTGGCCTGGATTGTTACAATGTAGTATACTTAATAATAAAATTGAATATAATTAATAGTAAAGATGGAATCAATCAGAAATATGGCTCCTACATTTCTTCCATAGGTATAATACATTGAAATCTTAAAATTTTTGAAAAAAACGCATATGCGGTAATGGTGCGATTTCCATGAGTTTTTTTGGGGCCGATGCGTTTTTTTCAGAAAAGCTGCTGAAATTTCACCCTTAATCTTTTGGATAAGGGATTTAATGTTATTCGTTTCCTTACTCTCATTATTTACAATAACATGAGTTAAAATATATAAATAAAAATATTTAAATAGTAAAAAATATAATAAATAAATGCATCTTCATACATTTCTTTATACATCTAAAAGTAGATAAGTTGAAATAACTTAATCAAACACGAAGGACTGTTGTCAGATTAGATGAATACGAGATTGTGGTTAGATAGAGGTGGGTGCCTTCTACCAAGACACGCTCGGACGTACGTAATTAATATACCATCCGACCATGTGTCGGTGGGAGGCAACCACCCCAAGTCTATATATTCTATAAGAAGCCAAAAATTTCTAACTCTGCATTTAATCCATGTGGTATAAGGGTGTCCAGTTCAAAGATCCATCTTGATTCTATTCTGGACATTTTCTCCACATGGTTACCTCCTCTCCAATCTACTTCCACCTTCTCTATTGCTGCAAAACATAAGTCTGTTTGTTGACTATGATGTTCTTTGAAATGTTTTGACAGTGGGTGGTCCATGTGGCCTTTCCTAATGTTATTAAGATGTTCTGCAATTCTTTTCTTTAATGTTCGTTTTGTCCTTCCCACATAGATTTTATTGCATGGGCAACTTATTATATAAATAACACTAGTAGTGTTACAAGTAAGATATTCTTTTATTTTGTGTCTAAGTTGATTGGCTAAATTAGGGGCCTTACTGTACACAATGTGTGGTGTAATCGGGATTAGTGAGCCTATCAATCTATCTTCTTTCAGAAAATGCCAGTGCTTTTTGATTATATGTTGTATTTTTCGGTACTGGGCATTAAAGGGTAAGACCATTCTTATAGTCCCCTCATCTTTATTGTTCATTTTCACTTTAGTTGGATTGAAGAAGGATTTTCTATCTAATTCTCTCACTGTACCTAGAGATGAATCTACTAAAGTTTCTGGGAATTCTCTGATTACAAATTGTTCCTTCATTTTGCATGCTTCCTCTTCAAATTGTTCCTCCTTAGTGCAGTTTCGTTTTATGCGTCGGAACTGTCCATACGGTATATTTAGCAGCCATCTAGGTAGATGTCCGCTAGTGTAGGGGATCATACTATTTTTCGCGACATCCTTCAGAAAGGTATTACAGATTACTTTTTCACCTTCAATTCAAATATTTGATGTTTCCATCATATATCTTGGATGAAAGGTGTATATTTCTGTCATTCCTGTTTAATCCATCTATGAAGGAGGTTAGCAAACTAGTGTCCCCATTCCATACTAAAATAATATTGTCAATATACCTATACCATAGCACCAGGTCCGTCCCCAGTCGTGGTAGAACAGACCTCTCCTCCCAATCTGCCATGAAGAGGTTCGCATAACTGGGGGTGAACCTGGTGCCCATGGCGGTACCGCATTTTTGCACAAAAAAGTTTGAACCAAAACAAAAATAATTGTGGGACAAAATTAAGTTAACACTTTCTTCTAGGAAGCTTATCTGTTCTTTTTTGAGTCTACCTTCCATTAATAATTGATCCTTCATAGCTATCGTCCCTTGTTGGTGGTCAATAATTGTATATAATGACCACACATCTAATGTGCACATTGTCCATTTCGGGTCAAATTTTAACTTTTCTAGAATATCTATAACTTGTGTCGTATCTCGGATGTAAGTTTTCATATTTTTTACTGTCGGCTGGAGGTGAGTGTCAATATATTTTGATAAATTACTTGTAATCGAACCAATCCCAGATATTATGGGTCGACCGGGTGGTTGTGTTGGGTTCTTATGCAACTTCGTCAGACAGTAAAACATTGGCATTCTTGCCTGTGTATCACATATAAATTCGTATTCTTGTCTATTTATTACATTTTGGGAGATTCCTCTTTCGCACAATTGTTTCAACTCCTCTTGATAGACTTTAGTCGGAAGACTTTTACTTTCATATATGTGGTCTCATCATCCAGTTGTTTAAGACATTCCCTGTTGTAGTCTTCCTCACCCCAAATAACAATGGCCCCTCCCTTATCTGCTGATCTAATCACTATTTTTTCTTTCATTTGTAGTTCCTTTATGGCTTTTATTTCCTGATTCGAAATATTACATCCCCTATTGTTATTCTTGATCTTTCTTAGATCATATTCAACTGATTGACGAAAAGCAATAATTTCCTGACTTAATTCCTGTATAGGATACTTCTTAGATTTCTTTTTTAAATCTGTGTGGGTATATTCCTGTATAACCATCACTGGTCTCTCCACAGGGTTTCTAAGATGGTATTTTTTAAGACATAGCTTTCTAACAAATTTCTCGACGCCAATATAGGCGTCAAAATGGTTTAATATCTGCGTAGGTGCAAACTTTAACCCCTTATTTAGTAGTCGCATCTGTGTTTCTGTTAGTGTCGTGTTACTTAGATTGACCACTAAATTTTGTGTTATATCTTCTATCTGTGTTTTCGTGCCCCTCTTCCCCTTTCCCGGTCGTATCTTCTTCTTTTTCCCTCCCAATGTGTGTCTCTCTGTTCCCGTGTTGGAGATCTGTGTCTTGTGTTCTGAATTTCCTGTTGACCTGGTGATTTGTGTCTCATCCTGTTCTGTATTTCTTGGTGAGTTGGTGTCCTTTGTCTCATGTGATTCTGTGCTCTTTCTCCGTAGTTGTAAATCTGATCTGCCTGTCTGTGTCGTAAATTGTAATGGTGTGTCCCTGGTGAATTCTGTTGGTGATTCCTTACTGGGGAATGTTGTGACCTCTCTCGTGTGCGTACCCTGTGATGTGAAGGGGTCACATCTAAAAAAATTTGTTTACTAACCGGGATAGTGTATTTATTACCCTGATCTTCTTTTTCTTGTCTCTTTCTTGTTGTCTTGTCTATTTGACTCTTGTTTGTTGCCCAAATAATTTTTCATAATTTTTTCGGATTTCCTACTTATAATTTCTTGTTCTGTTTTATCAAGACTTTTTATTAATCTTTGTTAGCAGACTTGGGGTGGTTGCCTCCCACCAACACATGGTCGGATGGTATAATAATTACGTACGTCCAACCGTGTCTTGGTGGAAGGCACCCACCTCTATCTAACCACAATCTCGTATTCATCTAATCTGACAACAGTCCTTCGTGTTTGATTAAGTTATTTCAACTTATCTACTTTTAGATGTATAAAGAAATGTATGTAGGTGCATTTATTTATTATATTTTTTACTATTTAAATATTTTTATACTCATTTATATATTTTAACTCATGTTATTGTGAATAATGAGAGTAAGGAAACGAATAACATTAAATCCCTTATCCAAAAGATTAAGGGTGAAATTTCAGCAGCTTTTCTGAAAAAAACGCATCGGCCCAAAAAAACGCATGGAAATCGCACCATTACCGCATATGCGTTTTTTTCAAAAATAGTAAGATTTCAATGTATTATACTTATGGAAGAAATGTAGGAGCCATATTCAATTTTACTATTAATTATATTCAATTTTATTATTAAGTATACTACATTGTAACATTCCAGTCCAGATTTTGACACTATGGTACCTGGATTGTGATCCAGGACCGATTTTTGGGACACCTGGAACCAATTAGGAAAGAAGGTATAAAAAAGGTGGTTTAGGGGGAACCAGGTCACCACTGAGGAAGAAGTCAGCACCCCTTGGGACTTCGAAACGCGTCTGGGAGGAATCTGGACCCCACACACCACCATTTTTTGGCGTACGCAAGGAGATCTACAGTTATACCTCCTCATCAATAACCTCTTAAGTGATCAATTCGTCCTACATCAAGCTCGAAAACTCCTCAGAGTGATACACTCCGATTTTCAACAGAATCGTAAGTAAGGAGAAATCGAATATTTGGGACGATTTGGGACTAGAGCTAACAACTCCCGAACTTTAATTCGATAAACCTAATGAACTGTGATATATGAATTACTGTGACTTTCCTAAATATTCGGAATAATCCAAATTTTCGAAATAAGCAGTCCACAATTAAATCGAAAAAGCCTGCGATTGTACCATAATAATGAAAATTGACGATTATATTATATCGAATTAATGGTGACTTTCGATTAATTCTCATCGAAAACTATCGAGGAACAACATATTCAATGTTATAGTGTTGAGAACTGAATTCTCTGGATTCATTCAATTAGAATAATAGAAAGTACCCATTCACTGTCTGATGTGTATATATACACCATAAGTGATTTTTATTGTATTGTCAAGTGTGACGTTTTATCTTTATGTTATTTAATTTATGCACAATTTATGTATCTTATATGACATTTTAACCATTTTAATAAGATCAATTGCATCAATAAAGTGATTTATTTTGAGCAACTTTCCAGATATTGAGTGCCATATCTCCAATATTGAATAATTTTTTACTCTCTGGTGTTTGGAGTTCACACCTAGATATTGAGCACCTCTCTATCATACGGAGTAGTAGAGCCATTCCATATTGCAAAAAAAAAAAAAAAAACATTATAAAAATGAATGTCTTAAACAACAATCAGATGTAAATACCTATCTAAAATTTAACAGTGATCCATTCAAAACTTTCTACATGACTCTTAAACAATACTACAAGAAAATTTAGACTAGAACCTTCAGAATCACAGGTGCATATCCATGAAGCAATCATAATTACAAAAAACAAGATGGCTGAACACCATTATACATCCAAACAATAGAGCTGAGAAATGGGGGTCATTCCAGATAAAAGTGGTACAATACAGACTATAAATGAGTTAATGGAAGCTCTTAGCGCACATGTTTGCTCAAACATCTGTCGGGCCCATCTACCAGCCGTCAAGGTAGTTTCCGCAGGTGGGTCCCTAACATTAATATACTGCCTCTTTTTGGACTTACTTAAGCCTACAATATTCAGGGCAGTGTAGAGACCAGCTACATACGTACTCTGCTCAGAAGTCCCAGGTAGATGGGCGTGTTCAGTCTAAAAGAGGTGTTACCCTCAATATATACTACAAGAAAATTTAGACTAGAACCTCCAGAATCACAGGTGCATATACATGAAGCAAGCATAATTACGTATGTAGCTGGTCTCTACACTGCCCTGAATATCGTATGCTTAAGTAAGTCCAAAGAGAGGCAGTATATTTAGTGTTAGGAACCCATCTGTGAACGCTACCTTAACGCATGGTAGATGGGCCCGACACATGTTTGAGCAAATATGTGCGCTAAGAGCTTCCACTAACTCATTTATAGTCAGTATTGTACCACTTTTATCTGGAATTACCCCCATTTCTCAGCTCTATTGTTTGGATGTATAATGGTGTGCAGCCATCTTGTTTCTTAAACAATACTGTCAGAAAGGCTTGGACCTAAATATACTACTAAAACAGAAACATGATTTTATCTTGGGCACGCAGCGGAGACTACTTGTTTTCTACTGCCTGCCTGAGATCCATAAGGATTTAAAAGAACCTCCGGGCCACCCTATAATATCAGGGATAAGATCGCTAAGGTCAAATCTTTCGAAGTATATTGACACTCTATTAGAACCTATAGTCAAAAATATGAGATATTATATTAGGGATACAACCCATATTATACAGACTGTGGAGAATTTAGAGATGCAATTATACTGGATTATGGGGACATTAGATATCCAGTCTTTTATATACAGTCATAGATCATCAGCAAGGGATGTAGGCCATTAGATCACAGTTGATAAGGGATGTCTCACTTTGTTTACCACAGATTGATTTCCTGATTGAAGGAATAAACTACATCTTAAATCATAACTACTTCTTCTTTGAGAGAGAATATTTGCTTCAGAGACGGGGTACCGCCATGGGGACCAGGTTCACCCCCAGCTATGCCAATCTATTCCTGGAAGAGTGGGAGCAGACTTTTATTGGACCTGGACTAGGGACGGACCTGGTTCTATGGCGACGATAAATTGATGATGTAATATTTATTTGGAAAGGGGAAGAGGACAAATTATGGTAATTATTGAATGAAATTAATAATACATTGAATGTGGTCTTCACACCAAACCAACAAGCTACACATAGAATTTCAGGATTTGCAAATTTCAAGAAAGGATAATAAATACATCTGTAGTAAACCAACATCTAAAAATAGTTTTATACTCTTCTCCAGCTGCCACCTTCCAAGATGGCTGATTAATATCCCGGTTGGATAGTAAAAAAAAGTACAGCATATTATAAAACAACAGTGGCACTACGTACTAGATGATAAAACCATTGGACATTTATTACCTATGTCACCTTTGATTTCTTTTACAAAGGCACCTAATTTGGGCCTCAAGATAGCCCTCTCTATAAAACATCAAAATAACAAAAAAACTCCCATATTGCAAAGCTGGATAAATATGAGTGTTTTTTACAGATGTGGTAGATGTACTGCTGGAGAAATACAGCTTTAACTAGAAGAACAGTTGAAGTCGCAACCACACAGAATTCCTTTTCTTGGAAAATCAAGATTGTCTATCCTGCAACTCTTCTAGTGTCGTCTACATTATCCAGTGCCCCGGCCAGAAGCAGTACAGTCGTGGCCAAAGATTTTGAGAATGACACAAATATTAGTTGTCACAAAGTTTGCTGCTAAACTGCTTTTAGATCTTTGTTTCAGTTGTTTCTGGGATGTAGTGAAATATAATCACATGCACTTCATACATTTCAAAGGCTTTTATCAACAATTACATGACAATTATGCAAAAAGTCAGTATTTGCAGTGTTGGCCATTCTTTTTCAGGACCTCTGCAATTCGACTGGGCATGCTCTCAATCAACTTCTGGGCCAATTCCTGACTGATAGCAACCCATTCTTTCATAATCACTTCTTGGAGTTTGTCAGAATTAGTGGGTTTTTGTTTGTCCATCCGCCTCTTGAGGATTGACCACTCAATGGAATTAAGATCTGGGGAGTTTCCAGGCCATGGACCCAAAATGTCAATGTTTTGGTCCCCGAGCCACTTAGTTATCACTTTTGCCTTTTGGCACGGTGCTCCATCGTGCTAGAAAATGCATTGTTCTTCACCAAACTGTTGTTGGATTGTTGGAAGAAGTTGCTGTTAAAGGGTTTTTTGGTACCATTCTTTATTCATGGCTGTGTTTTTGGTCAAAATTGTGAGTGAGCCCACTCCCTTGGATGAGAAGCAACCCCACACATGAATAGTCTCAGGATGCTTTACTGTTGGCATGACACAGGACTGATGGTAGCGCTCACCTTTTCTTCTCCGGACAAGCCTTTTTCCTGATGCCCCAAACAATCGGAAAGAGACTTCATCGGAGAATATGACTTTGCCCCAATCCTCAGCAGTCCATTCACCATATTTTCTGCAGAAGATCAATCTTCCCTGATGTTTTTTTTGGAGAGAAGTGGCTTCTTTGCTGCCCTTCTTGACACCAGGCCATCTTCCAAAAGTCTTCGCCTCACTGTGCGTGCAGATGCGCTCACACCTGCCTGCTGCCATTACTGAGCAAGCTCTGCACTGGTGGCCCTCCGATCCCGCAGCCAAATCCTCTTTAGGAGACGATCCTGATGCTTGCTGGACTTTCTTGGATGCCCTGAAGCCTTCTTAACAAGAATTGAACCTCTTTCCTTGAAGTTCTTGATGAGCCTATAAATTGTTGATTGAGGTGCAATCTTAGTAGCCACAATATCCTTGCCTGTGAAGCCATTTTTATGCAACGCAATGATTGCTGCACGCGTTTCTTTGCAGGTCACCATGGTTAACAATGGCAGAACAATGATTTCAAGCATCACCCTCCTTTTCACAGGTCAATTCTGCCATTTTAACCCAATCAGCCTGACATAATGATCTCCAGCCTTGTGCTTGTCAACATTCTCACCTGAGTTAACAAGACGATTACTGAAATGATCTCAGCAGGTCCTTTAATGACAGCAATGAAATGCAGTGGAAAGGTCTTTTGGGGGATTAAGTTGATTTTCATGGCAAAGAAGGACTATGCAATTCATCTGATCACTCTTCATAACATTCTAGAGTATATGCAAATTGCTATTATAAAAACATAAGCAGCAACTTTTCCAATTTCCAATATTTATGTAATTCTCAAAACATTTGGCCACCACTGTACATTGAACGAACCAAGTGATCATTAAAAACCAGAATCTCTGAACATATGACAAAGATCAAAAATGGATTTGACAAACACACTTTGTCGAAACACTTTAAGGAGGTCCACAACAAGGACCCCACCAAACTGACCTTTGCGGCACTGGAGAAGGTAGTCAGACACTGGAGTGGAGGCAACTATATTCATAGAATGTCTAAAATTGAATCCAGATGAATCTATGAGTTTGGGAGCCTACTTCCAGCAGGCCTAAATGCCGGACTGGAGATTTTTGGCTTCCTATGAATCCAATGTATTCTTCAGGGTGGGTGCCCATCACCAATGGGAGATTGCAAGTCTGGCTTTTTATCAGAACTGCAATGTCCCCTTGGTGATAGGCCCCCATCCCACTACATCTAATAAAAGCAAAACCTTCAGTATGTGTTTTTTTGGACATTGTGATTTAATCGAATATATGTTTTCAGCCTTATGACAAGTGATCATCACTTTGTTTTTAATTCTATTTCCCTACATTTTTTTTTTTGTATCATATGTTCTTTATACACTTTGAGATTTCTAAGATACCGAACATGTCTATATGCCTGAACCAGCAGTGATGGTAAAAAAACAAGCATTCCCTGAAAAACAAAACTCATTATAATGCATTAAACGCATTAAAACGCATTAATAATGCGGCAAAACCGCAATGGACACTCCATGTTTTGTTCACCACCAATTACAGTATAAATAATGGGGTCTGAGCATTTGGAATATAGCCACTGAGGAAGAGGTTAGTAATACCTTGAAACACATCTGGTTCTCTATACCAATGTTCTAATTACCTGAGGATTACATATAGCATGGCCATGCGATAAAAAACTCTATGAACAAACAGAATTGGTTGCAAGACTGTAATATTAGTCTCTCCACAGTGAACACAAGTATTGCGAGTCCAATGGAGGTACGTGATCTTCTATCCCCGATCTTGCAAGATCCATACACGGAGCATACAGAGCTACGACACGGAACTACCTCCTCTCATCTGTCCACTTACAGAGTGCACATAGAGACACGGATGCTCTGATGACCATCCTCACAGAAGGAAGGGTAAATGGTCACTAAGTGAGCAATTGTAGCCCACACGATACATACATGGTGTGGCCATATACCCTCTGATGACTGTATAAACTATGTGATGGTTGTAATCCTGGAAAACGCTATATATGGATGTCTATGAGCTACTATAAACTTTCTGGACTTGCAAATTCTTGAAAAAAGCCAGATATATTCTTTGAAGGGAATCTGACCATTTATGCCTGCATAATTATATCAGCGTTACTGAGCATACACACAGTGCTTTTTTACTATATATATGGCTGTTGTCTGATACGCTATGGCTGTTGTTTGATATATTTTCATTGTAAATTTCAATACCTATCATCTCATGTTTATTTGTCTCTCCATTTTTAATTCATTTTTATACATTTTCTATTATATTTTAAGTAACTATTTGAATACATTTGTATTCAAATGCTTGCCAACCTATAGAGTGTTTTTATCTTTACCATTTGAATAGGGGGATTCATTTCTGGGCTTTAGTACCTACCAACAGCCACAAGGGGTGAGCCACCCTATTTACCTTTTTCTGTCTCCACATGCAGGTACTGTGACGAACTGCGACCGCCGCGGCCACAATACGTCACAAAACCGTCACAGCGCCCCTAGTGGTCAATCCGCAAACAGGCCTCCCAGCCACTTTCAGCACACCGACAGTCTAACTTGAGTCCGTACAGTCGATAGGCTGAAAGCGCAGGGAGTGGACCTCCGATTGACCGCAAGTAAGCGTGCGACGAACTGCGACCGGAACTACACACAGGGTAGTTTAACTGCCACCACCTCACAATTTATGGGAGCGAGGAACCCACTATCTAGATAACACAACCGAGTAGCTTTCTCTTCAGAGAGGCTAGGGTAAGTTTTTGCAGTGTTTGAAAACAGGCATATGGCTAGAGAAATGACTTGGAGGTCATTTATTATATATCTATATACAATACAAATTATCAAGATGCACAGTAATTATTAACACAATAATAAAGGAAAGTATAGTCCAATAAACAAAAGGGAGAAAAGGAAGAAAATACTTAGTTTCCGCAGAAAAGATGTCCGTTGGTGAAATAGTCCGTTGCAGGGATAAAGTCCAAGAAGCCTTTGTCCAGTGTAATATGCCTACAGCCCACAGGTTCTCTGGCTGAGGCCCTCTTTAGGGGTTGTAATTAAATATGTGACGCACCGGAGTGGTGAAGCTTGGAAAGGTGCTCTCAGTAAAGAGGATTCGCCTTTCCTCTAAACAAGAATACAATCAATAAGAAAATACTGGGCACTCTATTTCATGGAATACCATATGTTTTATTAAATAATTTTGGTATAATACCTTAAAACATTGATAAAAAATAATTATTAAGAAAAAGCAGTACACAGTTCTAGGATAAATAATCATATACAGTATTAAACCATCATGGTGTTATTCCGACTAAAATCACTGGAAATCTCCTATGCAATAAAATAAAAATAAGAAAATCTCTGGAAATCTCATCTATAAAAAATATTAAAATAACACAAATAAAATACGCTATATGTATGTCCGTTTTTGTGGAGATAAATTAGATGATTCCTGGATATAGGGACAATTCGAATATTAATTCTTAGGTGAGCGTTAATGCGGCGTCCCGCTTTACTCACTTAATTCAGCGCTGTCTCGTTAAGTCCTTGCAAGGGCAGCTTATTTGTAGCTGTTTTTCCGGTGCAGTGTATTGGTGCTGCTGCATAGTGAAAGAAAGTGACTCTGCCTTTCGGAATGATCGCTCTGGACACCGCTCCGCTCGATAATAGAGCCGGTATCCTACGAGCTTAGTATACCCTCTTCCACGCTCCTACAGCCAGACGCTTGTGTGATCTCAGCTGTGTTCCTGTGGTTAATCGGAATCAGTGTGTCAGGTCATGTACCTCCGGCGTTATCGTTATCAGAGTCCTTTTCAATGAATAAGCTGGCAAATCTTTTAGGGGGGTCTTGAGCCAAACCAGACGCGTTTCGGGGGTTAATATCGCCCCAGCTGCAGGGGTAGGGGGATGGTGACTTTCTCTGTGCAGCTCACACTCAGACAGCACAGTGCTGCTGTCTTAGAGTGAACTGTTTGAAAGGACACCCCCCCAATATAGTTAAACCATGCCCCCTCCCACTCTTCAGCTAACAAGGATTGAAAAAATGAAGTTAAAAATCAACTTCTGTCAGCTGCAGAGATGGGAGGGATGGTGAATTTATTCCTGCAGCTCACACTAAGACAGAACAGTGCTGCTATCTGAGAGTGAGCTGTTCAAAAGGACAGCCGTGTGTCCGTCCAGGCCCTGAGCCAGACTGAGGACAGGGACTCTGAAAGCGGGACTGTCCCAGCAAAAATTGGAATTGGACCTCTGGCCACCCAGGCTGCTGTGGAGGTCACAGTTAAGAGGATGGTCTGCTCTGGAGGTCAGTGTTAAGGGGAAGATTGCTGTAAAGGCCATTGTTAAGGGGGGTAAGGTCACTGTTAAGAGGAGGTGATGTGCTGTGAAACTCATGGTTAAAGGGGAAGGCTGCTGTAAAGGTCAAAGTTAAGTGGGTGGGCTGCTATGGAGGTCCAATTTTAAGTGACAAGGCACAGTGGGGGGGTCAGTGTTAAGGGGTGGGGAGGTGTGGAGGTCACTGTTTAGGGGGCGGGGTGCTGTAGATGTCACTGTTATAGCGGATAGTGCTGATATCTTTTAACGCCACACAAACATTAAATTAAATAGATGAAATATACCCGAGAGAAGCCGGGTCCTTTAGCTAGTTAAAAATAAATTGTAAAAGGGGGATTAAATGCAGATTGATGGGGGAAATTGTTTTTTTTCCCTTTATTTTAACACAAGGATGCAACGTAACAAAATGTGAAAAAAGTGAAATAGTCTGATAATTTTCCAGTTTAGAGTGGTAGGAAATAAAATCCATGGTTATGTTGTATCCTTTGAGATTAATACAGTCATTCTCACTGCACAGCATCATATATTTATAGCCTAAACAAAAACTTTCTCAAACTAATTTCCAAATATACATTGTTTCAAATATTGACAAATCTTCAGTGACGTCTTTCCTCATTTAAAGTTCCTGGTTCACTTCTGTGCTGTCTGACACATATTTCTCTGTGCATTTACAAAAAAAGGCTTTATCAGCCTGGTCACAAATCTCAAGAATCCTTTTATCTACATTGAATTTTCTTGTAGTTATTATCCATACCCAGAAAACATTTTCTGGAGAAGATGAAAATATCTTTAGATATACACCCGAGGCTAGACTTCACAAGGATCTAATTTAGCTGAAAATGTGGGTAGCTTACTAGCTACCTATACATTATTTACACTGATGGAATATTTGCATTCACATATCCTGTCTTGCTTTTGCACTGCATAAGGTGAGTGGTTGATGTGCATGAATAAATTATTGCAAAGTCATTACTTTCAGTTGGTCTTCTTTGTGTAAACAAGCGCGTTAGTACAGTAAATTGTGTTTATTATATAGTTATGTTTTATTTTTATTTTAAGTAGAACAAAATAATGTAAAAAAATACTTGAATGTGATGCAAGCAAGATTAATAGTAATAATAATAATAATAATAATAATGATAACGATAATATATTCAGGGTGTTTTGTGAGAATTACTGTATTCCTAATAAAATTGCATCTGAGGTGTTAAATGACCCATATTTACCCCTCCAATTCCAGTCATCGTGTATAGGTGTCAACTGTATTACTCAGCTGCTACCTACTGCAAATGGAGCTGCATCAGCTTATGAACACACTTCATACACCCTTGCGCACCTGGAACATCAAGTCGCACAAAAGGGTTAATGCCAAAAATGATTTTAATTAAAAGTTGCACATCCACCAGATTTAATTTAAAAAGAAAATGTCTGTGACAAAAATAACACCCATTATTATTAAAATCAAGAAAAAAAGCAAATATGTTGCCACTGGCATTGCTTTTGAACAGAGCATGATAATTGGACATTTGCCATAAATATAAAATGATGCGTTATAGACTATAAAAAACTTAATATTATGTAAAATGCCTTGTTTTAATTTGATCATTCATTTCATTGTGGTGATGATCAGAAGAAATAAAGTGTTTATAACATTCAATGCCAGTAAAAAATATAGAAATAAAAGTAGCAAATTGTTCATTTAAAGCAAATATTAAGTATATTTCTGGTTATTTGTTATAAGACCATTTTCCGTGCTCTGAGACTGTATGAAACAACACTGACAGTTATTACATCCTAATGGAGATCACTTGGGACACTGTGAATCTTCCCAGGAGATTTTGACCTGACAAAATGACTTCAAGGCACAATGTATTATTTTTCTCAACCATTAAAGGATGAAGTGGAAATTCATGTAAGAGGTAACAAAACATCCCAGAACAACATACAGAGCGCTCATGCACATGGCCGTTGCCTGGCCATTCCAGTATTGCGGCCTGCAAACAGCGGTTCAGCAAAATGCAGGCACCGGCCGTGTGGTCACCGCATCATGGATGCGGACCCATTCACTTGAACATGTTCTATTTTTTGCTGTGTGGATCCCTCTGTAGATTCCGCACAGATGTTGCCAGGGCATTAGAGACCGCAAATTGTGGTCCCCAGTGCATGGGACAGCCAAGCAACAGCCTTGTGCATGAGCCCAAAGAGTCATAAGCATTGCTAACTTGCTAGAATAACCCAGGAGGAGGGAAAAGATCATCGATTATACTAACTGAAGGTTGCTGTAGAAATGAACTCACCACTACAAAACTAAAAGCAAGCAATTATTTGCCAAGATATGGAAATGTTGGATGATGTATTGTGGGGAAATGCCAGAAAAAGAGGTAGGATATTTTCAGTGCTGACAAAGGAATGACAGTGGTACATTCGGAACATGGTAGTTGCCACTATTGATGATCTGTTATAGGAACAAAGACTATGTTAAAAAAAAAATATATATATGGGGGAGATTTATCAAACTAGTGTAAAGTACAGGGTGGGCCATTTATATGGATACACCTTAATAAAATGGGAATGGTTGGTGATATTAACTTCCTGTTTGTGGCACATTAGTATATGTGAGGGGGGAAACTTTTCAAGATGGGTGGTGACCATGGCGGCCATTTTGAAGTCTGCCATTTTGAATCCAACTTTTGTTTTTTCAATAGGAAGAGGGTCATGTGACACATCAAACTTATTGGGAATTTCACAAGAAAAACAATGGTGTGCTTGGTTTTAACGTAACTTTACTCTTTCATGAGCTATTCACAAGTTTCTGACCACTTATAAAATGTGTTCAATGTGCACAGGCACAGGCTTCCAGTATCCGTAGTTTCAGGTGCTGCACATCTCGTATCTTCACAGCATATGCTGTGAAGATACGAGATGTGCAGCACCTGAAACTACGGATACTGGAAGCCTGTGCTAGCATTACTCCTGCGATGTTGCTATCAGTGTGTGAAGAGTGGGAGAAGAGGGTTGCATTGACAATCCAACACAAACTTGTTTGATGTGTCACATGACCCTCTTCCTATTGAAAAAACAAAAGTTGGATTCAAAATGGCAGACTTCAAGATGGCCGCCATGGTCACCACCCATCTTGAAAAGTTTCCCCCCTCACATATACTAATGTGCCACAAACAGGAAGTTAATATCACCAACCATTCCAATTTTTTTAAGGCGTATCCATATAAATGCCCGCCCTGTAGAACTGGCTTAGTTGCCCATAGCAACCAATCACATTCTTCCTTTCATTTTTCACAGCTCGTTTGCTAAATGAAAGGTGGAATCTGATTGGTTTCTATGGGCAACTAAGCAAGTTCTACATCACACCTGTTTGATAAATCTCCCCCTATGTGTATGCCTACACAGATGTGCCTACAATTTATTTATTTATTTTTGATTAAGGCAACCAATTTCTCTTTAACAAAATACAATATTTTGCCATGCTAGCGAACCCTTTGAATGTGCAATCCACATGACAACCATTGAATATCAAAATATACACTTGTATAAGATAGATATATTGTGACACAGCATCACAACAAAGTAACATAGTTTGTTAGGTTGAAAAAAAATAAAAAATCATCCAACTCAACCTGTTATCCTGCATGTTGATCCAGAGGAAGGCAAATCAGAATAACTACCTGGATCAACAACCCATCTCTAGTAACTATTACGTGTAAAATTTTTACACTCCAGAAATACATCCAGGCCCCTCTTGAACTCTTTTAGTTATTTCACCATCACCACTAGTGATGAGCAGCAGGGGCAATATTCGAATTCGCGATATTTTGCGAATATTTGGGCGAATATTCGCCATATATTCGAGAATTTGCGAATTCATGATCTCCAGGCATTATTTTCTTGATTGCAAAAATTTGCATAAAATTTGCATTAAAATGTTCGCATAAAAATTTGCATGAACTGGTATTTTCCCAAAAATCTAATATTCGCAATTACGAATATATTTTGCGATATTCGAAATATTCGCGAATTCTCGAAGTGCCGATATTCGCAATTAAAATTCGCAATTCGAATATTCGTGAGCAACACTAATCACCACCTCCTGAGGCAGAAAGTTCCATAGTCTCACTGCTCTTACCGTAAAGAATCCTCTCCTATACAGTCCTGCTAAAAAATTTAAGACCACTTAATCATATTTAGCATGGCTGGATCTTAACAAGGTTCCAAGTACAGTTTCAACATGCAACAAGAAGAAATGAGAGTGAGACAAAACATTTTTTGATCATTCAATTTAATGAAAACAACAAATTAACTGAAACAGGCTGTTTTTCAGCGGATCAAAAGTTTAGGACCACATGCCTTTAAAAGGCCAAATCTGTGCATAGATGTGGATTCATTGTCATTTTCTGCCAAATAGTCACATGTTGTGATGGCAAAGGCAAAAAAATAACTCTCCTTTTTTGAACGTGGTCGGGTTGTTGAACTGCATAAACAGGGTCTCTCACAGCGCACCATCGCTGCTGAGGTGGGACGCAGTAAGACAGTCATTTGGAATTTCTTAAATTCTTAAATGATCCTGAGGGTTATGGAACAAAAAAGTCAAGTGGAAGACCCCCAAAAATGTCATCGGCACTGAGCCGGAGGATCCAATTGGCTGTCCGTCAAGACACTGGACGATCCTCGACCCAAATTAAGGCCCTTACTGGTGCTGACTGCAGCCCCATAACCATCAGACGGCATCTGAGACTGAAGGACTTCAAAAACAAAAAAAATCTTTAAAGACCTTGTCTCCTTGAACGCTAAAGAACTGCTCTTTTGGACTTAGCAAGAGAGCACCAAACATGGGTCATTCAAATGTGGAAGAAACTTTATGTAACCTTGATGGTCCTGATGGTTTCCAATGTTACTGGCATGACAAGCAGATCCCACCTGAGATGTTTTCTACGCGCCACAGTGGAGGGGGTGCTTTTCATAATGGTCTGGGGTGCTTTTTCCTTCAGTGGAACAATGGAGCTTCAGGAAGTGCAGGGGTGTCAAACGGCCGCTGGCTACGTCCAGATGTTGCAGAGAGCATTCGATCTTAACTGAGGGCCCTCGTCTGTGTGGTAACTATTGGGTTTTTCAAAAGGACAACGCTACAATACACAATGCCCGCAGGACAAGGGACTTCTTCCAGGAGAATAACATCACTCTTTTGGCCCATCCTGCATGTTCCCCTGATCTAAATCCAATTGAGAACCTTTGGGGATGGATGGCAAGGGAAGTTTACAAAAATGGACAACAGTTCCAGGCAGTAGATGGCCTTCGTGCGGCCGTCTTCACCTCTTGGAAAAATGTTCCCACTCACCTCATGGAAACGCTTGCATCAAGCATGCCGAAACGAATTTTAGAAGTGATAAACAATAACGGCGGAGCTACTCATTACTGAGTTCAAGTTTGGAAGTTGGATTTCTGTTTTGGGGGGGTTTCGTTTTTTTTGGAGGTGTGGTCCTAAACTTTTGATCAGCTGAAAAACAGCCTGTTTCAGTTTATTAGTTGTTTTTATTAAATTGAATGCTCCCAATTTTTTTTTGTCTCACTCCCATTTCTTCTTGTTGCACGTTGAAGATCTACTTGGAATCTTGTTAAGATCCAGCCATGCTAAATATGATTTTTGCCATTTTTCAAGTGGTCTTAAACTTTTGATCAGGACTGTATTTGTGTAGAAACCCTCTTTCCTCCAGACGCAGAGGATGTTCCCTTGTCACAGTAACAGTTCTAAAAATAAGTAGATGATGGAAGAGATCTCTGTTTTGACCCCTGGTATAGTAATACATGGTTATTAGATCTCCCCTCAGTAGTCTTTTTTTCTAAAGCGAATAACCCTAATTTTGATAATCTTTCAGGATACTGAAGTCCACACATTTCAGTCATTACTTTAGTCCTTCTCTGAACCCTCTACGGCTCTGCTATGCATGTCTTGTTCACTGGAGCCCAGAATTGTACACAGTACTCCGTGTGTCGTCTGACTAGTGATTTGTAAAGGGGCAGGACTATGTTCTCATCATGTGCATCTATGCCCCTTTTGATGCAACCCATTTTCCTATTGGCCTTGGCAGTAGCTGCCTGACACTGGTTTCTGCAGCTTAGTTTGCTTTCCACTAAAGTTCTTAAGTCCTTTTCCATGTCAGTGTTACCCAGTCTTTACCATTTAGTATGTACTGGTGACTTGCATTATTCCTTCCCATGTGCATAACCTTACATTTGTTAGTGTTAAACCTCATCTGCCACTTTTCTGCCCAAGCCTGTACTGTTCATTTCTATGTTAATGACTTTACACAGTTTAGTGTCATCTGCAAAAATCTATATTTTACTGTTCAAGCCTTCTATAAGATCATCAATAAATATATTGAAGAGAATAGGGCCCAATACTGACCACTGAGGTACCCCACTAGTGACATTGACCCAATCTGAGTGTGTACCGCTAATAAACCACGTATGTTTTCTATTACAGAGCCAGTTACTTACCCACATACAGACATTTTCTCCCAGTCCAAGCATTTTTTTTTACGTGGCATGCTTCTCCCAGCGCCTCCTCCCGCCCTCCCCCTCTTCAGTGTCTCCTGCCGTTTGATTCCCCGCGTGGAGGAACTTCCTTGAGGCAATGACTATGCACTGGTGAGAGCGGCTATCTTCGGCTGTTGTTGCTGAGTGGACATTCGGTTGCTGCTGCTCTGGCTTCCTACATGTTGTTTTTCCCCGGGGTGTGACGAGCCGGCTGGTGTACTGAATCCCGTACTTGGTGCCGCTGCTTGGCGCTACATCATGGTGGTTCACTGAAGGAATGTGAAGCGCAGTTTTCACTCCCTGTATTGTGCACTAAACCAGGGTTGACCTCCCAGGGGATGCCTGGGTAGAGGTGCTTCGGTGTGTGATGGAACGAGCGCTGCTGGAGGCCGTAAGTTGCCTATTCTGATGTTGTGGTGCTGTAAATAGGGGCAGAAGATTGGTGAGCCGATTCTGTGTTGCTGTTAACATAAGTAGGGGTGCCAAGGGTGGAAAGAGAAAGAAGGGGAACCACAAAATTTAAAGGACAAAAGGCTGTTCTGCTACGTTACCCCCTAAGAATTGAGCTTTGTTTTCTTTTGTGGTTTCCCCCCTTAAAAGTCTGATCTCCTCATCTCTCTGACTGCGGGCTGGAAGCAAGCCCCACAACTAACATTTGTTCCTAACTGGTTGACGTCTTGGATCATCGTTAACATTTGGAGTGATTACTTGTTTTGCGCAAGGGTTACTTACTGATAACTAACTTATTAATATCTACACTTATATGTCTTTATTTTATTTTTTTCTTCAAATTAGAGGAGGACTGGGAAATTGGATATTTTCCCTGTTCGCCCGGTCTGTTATAATTGACTTTATGTTATTAATTTATGTTGTTTGCAGGTATTAATCTTTGTGGTGACTTTTGATTGCTGTATCATCCTGTATTTTTATTATGCCACCTAAATATAACTGGAAATCTACGGGGCCAGGATCCCCCAAACATGGGGGGTGTAATAGCCCCCAAGCTAAGATGGAAAAATGTCTTAAATCCCAAACATTAAAACTCAGGCTGGTTTAAAGCCAAACCTTCAGCCAGAGCCTGAGGCAGTATCAGTTGCAAGGGAAGAAAAAGGTGCTATGAAAGTGGCTAGTCCTAATAAAGAAGACTTTGCAACCATAGACCAAAAACTTGTTGAATTTTAGGTACCGTTAAAACTACCAATCAGTTCCTGAGAGACAGAATGAAAGACACATAGTGAGATTTATAATATTAAACAGGAGTTGGCGGGAGTAAACAATAAGGTGGTTGAAATATATCAGGATTGTATATGGTTAAGGAATAAACTAATAGACCTTGAGAATTGATCACGAAGGTACAATTTGCAAATAATAGGTTTCCCGGAGGGTGCAGAGAAAGATAACTCCACTGGTTTTATTCAAAAATGGCTGATTGATACATTTAAGATAGATGATTCTCGGTCTTTGATAGTTTAAAGAGCACATATAATCCCCTCCCTCAAACCTCCCCCGGGAAATCGGCCGCGAGTCAAACTGACTAAACTGATGTGTGTTGGGGATCGGGATTGGCTGTTAAGGTGGAGAACAGAGATGTCTGACATTGAGTATAATGGGAATAAAATTCAAGTGTACCCAGACTTCTCTAGTGAAACACAAAATAAACGTAGAGCCTTTTCTGATAAAAAATGTTTTTATGTTGCTAATATTAAACACTCTATGTTGTATCCAGCTAGACTTAGGGTTGTGTTTAGGCATAAGGTTCACTTTTTTACCGTTTCCTTAGATGCTGTGGAATGGTTGGATGCCAACGGCTTATAAGTTCTGATTGTTAACTATATTAGTTTTTTTTCTTTTTCTTGTTGGGAGTGGAGAGGGCTGGTGTGGGGGGGGGTTAGTTGGGGAGGGAGGTAGGGTGATTGGAAGAGGTGGATGAGGAGTTCTCTCCTCATAAGTCATGGTGGGGAGAGTGGGAAGAAGGACCTCCCTCTGAGTTTATTCATTGGGAGTTGGGTGGGTTATGGCTGTCGCCGGGTGGTGTGTCGGGGACTGGGACAGGTCTTCTCCTGGGTCTTTCCTCCATTTCTTGTCAGGATACATTCATAAATGGTACATAGGGTATTGACTTGGAATATAGGGGGTTAGGGGACAGGACAAAGAGAATTATAGTTTTTGACTGCATTATTAAACACCTTCCAGCGATCGTTGCTCTTTTGGAAACACACACTTCACAGGAGAATCTTGGCTATATGAAGAAAAGATAGGCAAAGACGGAATATCACTCTTATTGGTCCACATATGCCCGGGGCGTTAGTGTATATATTCATAAAGCTATAGATTTCAAACCGTTTGATTCCTTAGTTGATAAGGATGGTAGTTTTGTCTTCTTATATGGTCGCTGGAATGGGCAAGTGTGTATTATTGCCTTTGTGTATGCCCCCCCCCCCTGTTTTCTTCCAGAGTACTCTCATGTTTGGCGGAGTTTATGTTTTGTAGATATAGGTGCCCTGTTTTGGTCTCCGGAGACTTTAATAGCGTTTTGGACCCTGGTCTTGATAGAGTATCCACTAATGCTGGCTCCAAGCAAAGTGTTGGTAAGCAATCAGCACTGTCTGGGATATGTGAAGAGCTTGCACTGGTGGATATATGGCGGTCGCTATATGGTATAGGAAGGTCTTTTCTTGTTTAAGCAATACGTACAAAAGTATTTCCAGAATAGACCTTTACCTCGCCAGCTGCGACATGCTTGATTTAGTAGCTAAAATGAAATATGAGCCACATAGTATATCTGACCATGCTCCAATGCTAATGATCTTCAAGAATATGGATGTTAGTTCCATTTGTCGTCCCTTTCGTTTGAATCCACATTGGATTCATATCATTAAAGAACTGGAATTCTTTAAAGAAAACATTGCTGAATATTGGCATATAAACTATGGTACGGCTCATATTCATGCAGTATGGGATTCATTATAGGCACATATTCGTGGGATCTATTTCTTGAAGCTCAAAAATAAGAAATCTGCTTTTTATAAACAGGAAAAAGCATTGTCAGATAAAGTTAAAGGGTTACAATATTATCAGATGTAGGTACTCAGCAGAATTTGAAGGAGCCTAGGGAAGAATTTTTGGACTATATGGCTAATACAGCTCAGCAAAAACTTTTCTTTTAGGGCTTGAAGCGGTTCTCTGAAGGGGCAAACCAGGACAACTTCTCTCTGTGATTACTGCCAGCCAGAGATGCTATGAAAAAGTGTGTTTTTTTGCGGGTAGGTGCTGGGAAAGGTTATAGTTGTTTCGAATGACATCAGATCCGAATTTTGGAAACATTTTTCCGTATTATATCAATCCCAACTTGGTGCGAAAGAGGTTGTTATTGAACTTTTTTTGACTCAATTGAACATTCCAACATTGTCGGATCGGAATTCTTTACAATTGAATGCTCAGATTCAGCTCCAAGAGCTGCAATCTGTTTTGGCTGGAGTTCCGGGGAATTCATCGCCAGGGTCGGACGGCTTACCGTTCGATGTATATAAAACACACGGTGAGGTATTGCTACCATTCTTGCTGCAGGTAATCAAGGAATCGCAGAGCTGCGGAGCCCTCTCGCCTTCGTTGAGAGAGGCCATTGTTACTTTAGTGTTGAAAAAGGATAAGTATAAAAGTTGCATAGATTCTTATAGACCGATATCTTTGCTCAATACTGATTACAAACTTTTGGCCAAATTGCTCGCAAATAATTAAAGAAAGTAATACATTTACTGATACATCCCGATCTGACAGGTTTTGTTCCTAGCCGACAGATCCAAATCAATCTACGAAGGGCCTTCCTGAATATACTGGTAGGCCTGGGAAGGGGGACCACTCCATCCTGTCATTGGATGCTTCTAAAGCGTTCGACAGGGTGGGGTGGCCCTTCCTCTGGGGCAATATGGAGCGAATGGGTCTGGGTTCGAATTGTATTCAATTAACAAAATTATTATACTCACAAGGCTTGGTTAGACTAAACGTAAATGGCATTTATACACCCAGTATCCTTTTGCAGCGGGGCACAAGACAGGGTTTCCCCCTTGCTATTCACCATCTTTATGGAGCCTCTTGCCCTAGAATTAGATCCGATCCTGTATTAGCTGGCTTTGGGGAAGGGGGAGCAGATGATAAGATTAGTCTCTATGCCGACGACATTTTATCGTTTTTGAGTGACGGATACAGAACGATTCCCCAGGTTATGCATATCGATTCCCCCAGGTTATGCATATTATTGAAGGATATGGCTCTGTGTTCGGCTACTCAATTAACTGGGACAAATCTATGTTACTGCAATTAAGTTGTAAATGTCCACAGGGTGACAGTGCCATTCGTATACTTTCTACTAAAGATCATTTAAAGTATTTGGGTTTAAAAATCTGAGCAGATTTGGACAGTTACATTGCATTAAACGTTGGCCCAGCGATTGACAATATCAAGCAGAAAGTTAGGACTTGGCAGAAGCTCCCCTATCCCAGGCTGATAGGATTGCTTTGGTTAAAATGAATGTGGAGCCAGTTATGCTCTACGTCATTGTCCCATGTCCAGTTTGGATAAATTATTCTCTTTTTTACTGTCTGGAGATGATTATTAATGATCTTATCTGGGGTCGAGGAAGGGTTCGTATTAAACAGAAGTATCTCTGGCTGGCAGAGTCAGATGGTGCTCTTGCGCTGCCTTTTTCAAGGATATTTTTTATTTGCACAATTGCAGTGGTGTATGAATGTGGCACCAAATTATTTAACTCACTATCTTGGTATTACATAAGGTATAGTTCTTCATGGATAATATATTTACTTTTTTTCAGTCAGGACAGATAAAGGAGATTAAATGGCCCATAGGGAATATGTTATTTAGAGTGTGGAATAATTTTTAATTCAATATGCGGGTTACATCTGCTCTACACTTTACTCCCCTGTGGGATAATGTATATTTAAAAGCATTTTTGATGTTGCCAGATAATATTTACTGGACCCACAGGGATATCACAAAGGTAAATCCCTTGACTAAATTAGGGGAATTTAAAGGTATCACAGAATTTTTTCACGATTCAGAAATAAGAACATTTTTGGCTCAATTTCGCTATTTTCAATTAAAACATGCATTCTTGTCCTCTCTTAAAATAAGTAAGAACTTTGTTACGGTTCAGGAACACTTTTTTAGATTTTTGTTTTGCATCAGCATTAAACTTTCACTTATTTATACACAATTTTGTCAATTTGTAGGTAGTGTGACTATGCTAAATAACAAAATAAAATGGCAGCCTGAACTGGGGAGGTCAGACCCATTACCCTGGGGGAAGATCTATAGTAATATTAAAAAGGCATCATTGACTACTCAACATTGGCTGATCCAATTTAAACTTGTACCCCAACTCTATTAAACCCCCAGATTTTTGTCTAGGATATATCCTAGAGAGCGGAGCAGACTCTGTTGCTGGAAGTGTGGTTCTTCTGATGCAGGCTTTGTTCATCTCTTCTGGGATTATCCTATTATACATCAATTTTGGAGCGCTGTTTTATCAGAATTAGAGATGAAAATGAAAACTATAGTTAAGCCTTCACTCGAAGCAGTTATTTTTGATTTACCCATGCATGTGGGGAATTCAGAGATATCAATACATCCTCTTTGTAAAAAAAAGGGTATATGTTAGGTAAAGTATTGATTGTGAGAAAATGGGGCTCGGCAAGTTGCCCTGGAATGGAACAATCTTATGAGTGGAAAACGGGATTACGAAGCTATCTGTTATAAGGGTTGGAAGTGGAGGCGGCTCTGGGAGCTGACCTGGGGTGGCTGGTAGGGGAGGTTATCTTCTCTCCCATCCGCTCCCCCCCCCCCCCCACACACACACTAGACGGTGGGGTATTGCTCTGTCTTCGGTGCCCTTCTCGGTGACAGCCTGAGTTGGGGGGGAGGGCGTTAATTAAAGATTTTTGTGTTTTAAACTAGCTATATTTTTGTTACATGATGAATTATAATGCCATGTAAGCTTGTTTGTATTAATTGTTAATTTAAAATAAAATATAATGAAAAAAATAAAATAATAAAAAAGATATCCTATTTTGTGGCTGTATCTTTATTATTGAGGACTTTGTCTCAATGAGTTAGGCCAATGGCCTCTCTTAGTTGGCTAAATTAAGTTTTTTTTGAAGAATGGTATTTTTGTTCCTCCTTAAAGAAACACTCTGTTAAATAACAATTGGAAGGTTATAATTAGAGATTAGTGAATTTCTCATAAACTCGCTTTGGTCGGTTCGCCGAAAATATTTCATTCAAAACAGCTATTCCCTGGCTGCAGAGAGCCTATATAGTGGTGTAGAACACTGTGCTTTGCAGAAACACGCATAGGGAGCCTGCTGTGGTGACAATACTGAAACAATACTGTGAGTCAGTAGGACATGCAGATGACAGGCGTCACTTTTAGAATCACTGCACACTTCATGGGGCCAAAACTGACCAAATAAATTAAGTGTTAACTCAGCCTTACAGGTCAATGTTAGTGGCAGGTATAAAGAACCGTTCAGAGGCCCAACATCCTACTATAGCGTGAAAGAGTGCACTCCTTTTACAATGTCATCAGCTGATTCCACATAGATTTCTACAGAACTTGTTCTATTCAACACTTATACAAGTAGAGCCCCCCTGACAGACTGGAGAGCGTGTCAGCAGTAAGTTTGTGTTGATGTCACAAATTATTTTGCCCTTCCTCCAATACATCTCAATAACTCTAATAACCCTCAAAAGATGGATTCTGTCTGTTGAGCATCCACCTTCACTCGGTCAGCATTTGGTCAGCAATCCATCAGTATTTCTAAAGCCCCCAAAAAAACAGGAGTGTATCCAAAACAGAGAAGAAACGTAAATGGAATACTTGCATGTCTTCTGTGTTTTGTACCCACTCCTGCTTTCGGCTACCAAATTATCAACCAATTCTGATGCAAAATAGGGACCATGTCATACAGGCCTTACAGCTGCTACAAAGATAGGATCTGTTGTGTGTCTCATTTTTCCTTCCTTCTGACTGATCAGACGAAGAGTCAAATAAATGGTGACGTCACCCAAAAAAGCTAAATAGTGGCCCAGTCATGGAGTGTTGAGGTAGCAGCAGCATGAGGAGACCACAGAGTGGCCCAGTGACAGATTGGGGAGGTGGCGGCAGCATTAAGAGACCACAGAGTAGTGAGGTGGCAGCAGCATGAGGAGACCACAAAGTGACCCAGTGACATAGTGTTGAGCTGGCAGCAGCATGAGGAGACCACAGAGTGGTGAGGTGCAGTAGCATGAGGAGACCACAGAGTGACCCAGTGACATAGTGTTGAGCTGGCAGCAGCATGAGGAGACCACGGAGTGGTGATGTGGCAGCAGCACGAGGAGACCACACAGTGACCCAATGACATAGTGTTGAGCGGGCAGCAGCATGAGGAGACCACAGAGTGGTGAGGTGGCAGCAGCATGAAGAGACCACAGAGTAGTGAGGTGCAGCAGTATGAGGAGACCACAGAGTTGCCCGGTGACATAGTGGTGAGCTGGCAGCAGCATGAGGAGATCACACAGTGGCCCAGTGAAAGAGTGGTGAACTGGCAACAGCATGAGAAGACCACACAGAGGCCCACTAAGAGTGGTGAGTTGGCAGCAGCATGAGAAGACCACAGAGTGGCCCAGTGACAGAGTGGGGAGGTGGCAGCAGCATGAGGAGACCACAGAGTGGCCCATTGACATAGCTAACAGCAGCATGAGGAGACCACAGAGTGGCCCAGTGACATAGCTAACAGCAGCATGAGAAGACCACACAGTGGCCCAGTGAAATAGTTGTGAGCTGGAAACAGCTGACAAAATGGAGGCGGTCGTGAAAGCCCTCATGGAGGCTAACTTGCAGCAGTGGGAGACTAACAAGCAGCAGCAGGAAACCAACCTGATGCTGTTACAGCATGTGATGGCGTTATAAGCGGCAGGAGGGTCTCAGAACGTCCATGATACCCGGAAAGCTCTCCGTGCGGCGATCCCTAAGATGACACCCACGGACGACCTTGAGACCTATTTGGCGGTGTTCGAAAAGATGGCCATGAGGGAGAAGTTACCCCGAAACCAATGGGCTGAGGTTGTCGCTCCGTTTCTGGCATCTGGACCCCAGCAGGTGTTTTTTGATTTACCAAATGATCAAGCAGCCGACTACCCGCCCGTAAAGGGTGAGATTCTGGCCTGACTGGGGGTGAATGTATTGGTCCAGGCCCAGCGGGTGCATCAGTGGGAATTTATCCCGGCTGAACCAGCCAAACCGCAGTATTATGATCTGCTACACCGGTTGCAAAAAGGGCTGCAGCCTGACGTACTGAGTCCCACTGCTATGCTGGACCGTATGTTGGCTGATGTGTTCTGGAGAGCTTTGCCGTACCCTCTCCAGCACTGGATTGGCCAGGTATCTCCTGGTAATGCCCTAGAGATGGTCAACCTGGTGGAGAGCTATGAAGCCACTAGAAATCTACAGGGGAGTTCTGTTGGGAGGGGGCTAGTTAAACCCTGGAAATCTCTACCCTCGACTAGGCGGCTGGTGCCAGCAAGGCCAGCTCGGTATGTACTTCCTGCCGACCCAGCTCCGGTGGTCTGTTGGCGGTGTCAAGAGACTGGTCACATAAGGGTGGACTGTCCCCATCGGGAAAAACCCATGGACACTAACTATGGCTACTGGCCCTCTATATATGCCAGGAGGATGTATGCAACCGGTACCCCCGAGAAAATAAACAATAGTCACCTGTGCCGGGTGCAAGTAGGAGATACCCCGACGGTGGCACTGCTGGACTCAGGGAGCCTGGTGTCCCTGGTAAGAGCTGCCCTGGTGCAGCCTGCCGAGTATACTGGCTGAAAAGTCAGTGTTGTGTGCATCCATGGAGACTTAAAGGACTATTCCACCGCCCTGGTCTCTCTATCCATGGTTGCCGGCAGTTGGACTCATGAGGTGGCCATTAGGAACTAATAATTGGGAGAGACTTCCCCGGTTCCCCGTCACTGTGGCCTGAGGCGAGAGCCACCAATACCCATGTGGCAGGAGCAACCCCAATAGAATGGCCTTGCTCAGGGGGGAAACCGGAATCCTGGAAACCTGAGAACGAAGGGCAAGAAGTTGGGGTGGCCACCACTGCGGGGCAAGGGGGGAGCCAATCCCACTGAATGTAATGGTGGGAGACGTGGAGGATTTGCCGCTGGGTCCGGAATTGGCAAACCTCAAAGTCTCTGGAGACAATTTTGGTACAGAATAGCACCAGGACCCGACTCTATCTCGGGCCTGGGAAAATGTGGTAGTAGTTGAGTGTGATCCGCAACAACTGAGGGCCGAGTCTATGTTCCCCCGTTTTGTGGTTCAACAGGAGATGCTGTACCGGGTAAATCAACTATGGGCTGAGCATATTGAACAGCTGGTGTGCCCAAGGTGTATCGCAAGCTCCTGTTGGAGTTAGCCCACCAACATGTTCTTGGGGGACACCTGGGCCAGCAGAAAACGTAGGGACGGATTCTACAGGAGTTTTACTGGCCCAGTGTGTTCAGAGAGATGGAAGAATATTGCAAGTCTTGCCCAAACTGCCAGATAACCAGCCACCAGCCACATTTCCGTAGTCCCCTGGTCCCTCTCCTGTTTATTGAGGTTCCATTCAAGTGGATCGCTATGGATCTCATAGGCCCAGTACCGAAGTCCCCTAGAGGGCTACAACACATCTTGCTAGTCCTGGACTATGCCACTTAGTACCCGGAGGCGGTGGTGCTGCAAGATGTTTTCCCGAGTGGGCCTACCAAGAGAGATTCTGACCAACCAGGGGACCCCTTTTATGTCAAAAGTCATGAGGGAACTCAGTAAACTACTACAGATCAAACAGTTAAGGACGTCCGTCTATCTCCCGCAAACGGACGGCCTGGTAGAAAGGTTTAATAAAACCTTGAAAAGCATGTTAAAGCGGGTGGTGTCTAAGGATGGGAGGGATTGGGATCTTCTACTGCCCTATCTCATGTTTGCAGTGTGATAGGTACCCCAGGCCTCTACTGGGTTCTAGCCGTTCGAACTGCTGTATGGCCGACATCCGTGTGGTTTGTTGGACATAGCCAAAGAGGCGTGGGAACAACAACCCACACCGCATAAAAGTGTGATTGAGTATGTCACTCAGATGCAAGAGAGGATGGTGACAGTGTTGCCACTGCTTAAGGAATATATGGAGGCAGACCAGCGAGCCCAGAGTAGGGTCTATAATTGCCAGGCTCGGGTTTGGAATTTTAACCCGGGAGATCGGGTTTTGGTTCTGGTGCCAAGAAAGCCAGAGCAGGTGTACCATGTAAACTTACTGAAACCGTGGAAAGATAGGGAGACCAGTACGGACAACAGCCCCTGGCCGGGTTTTCTGGGGGTAGAGTTTCCAGTCCCATGGCCTGATATGAGGGAAGCAGTTGCCACAGTAAAGATCACTGACAATCTTTCCTATAAACAGACTCAGGAGGCCAGGGAGTTCGTCAGCAGGAACAGATGTGTTTTTGGACCTCCCTTGATGTAATTCTATCATCCAACATGACATTGTTACTGAGCCTCAGGCCAGAATCCAGTTTAAACCATACCAGGTACCTGAGTTGCGGTGACAAGCCATCTTGGAAGAAGTGCAGCTGATATTATAGCTGGGTGTCATCGAGGAGTCAAAAAGTGAATAGGCCAGTCTTAATACCCAAGCCGGATGGGACATTACAATTCTGTAACAACTTCTGCAAACTTAATGAGGTTTCCAAGTTTGACACATATCCCATGCCTCAAGTGGATCAGCATATTGAGAAGTTAGGCCAAGCCCGGTATTTTTCTGTCTTGGACCTCACCAAAGGGTAATGGCCGGTACCCTTGACGGAGGCTGCCAAGTAGAAAACGGCTTTCATCACATCGGAAGGGCTGTATCAGTACAAGGTATTACCCTTTGGTCTACATGGAGCTCCCACCACGTTTCAAAGGCTAATGGACATTATACTCCGTACACAACGTCGGTACGCTTCGTAACTGGACAATATCAGTATCCACAATACCACCTACCTAAAGTACAGGCTGTAGTGGACTCCCTTACGGAGGCTGGATTCCAGGACATGAATCAGTGGAATGACGTTTTTCACCCCGTAGTCCTGGCGACTGACAAATAAAGTGGCCTCCTTGAAAGGCCCAAGCAAACGGCAGGTGTCACGCATGAACTGCCACTAGCTAACATTAAAGTGACACAGGGGAGTACTTCTATCCACCTGCATCATTAAGAGATCGTTTATAGCCTTTCTCTGTTCATATAATCGGTCCAATATATAGAGAGTTAAATTTCAACAGGTGGAAACGTCGTATATCAGCCTATGTTGGGGATGCCGTTCTGTTGCTGCAGCTGACAGAGAGGGTGCTTTGCGGTGTATGAGTGGCTAAAGTGCATGCAAGGTTTCCTGGTCATTTTCAGGATGTCTTGCAGATGGGGTGAAGACTTCGGGTACCACTTTACAACCAAATTGAACACGTGCACCATGCAGGGTGCATGGCTCAGCCCTCCTTAACGCAGAGCCGACACCATGTTTTTCCCATTGTCTGTCACCATGGTTCTGATTTAGAGATGTCGAGGAGAAAGCCAGGATTCGATTTATTGATGAAGGACACGGAGCAGTTCCTCCTCTGTGTGACTCCTGTTCACATGTGGTATGCTGGAGGAGCACTGTGAATTGTCTCTGTAGTGGAGGCTGAGGACATGGTGGAAGATGAGGGGGAAGAGGCGGACATTTTCGCAGGACCAATGATGTGAGATTGTGGAGACAGAAGCGGTGTCACATGGCCAAGTTGATAATGTGGCTGGGCAGGAACCACATTTACCCAGTGGGCAGTAAAGGGCATATATTGTCCTTGACCATAGTTACGGCTCCACACGTTGGCGCTGCCTTGCACTTTGACAGACACCAACAGGCTCAAGGACTGGCCAACCTTCTGTTCTCCAAATGTGTGCAGGGCTGGTACTGCCTTTTTCGCAAACACATCACGGCTTGGGACTCTCCACCTCGGCTCAGCGCAAGCCATCAGTTCTCTGAAAGGTGTAGAGTCCACCACTTGGAAATGGAAGGACTGCAGGACCAGAAACTTGGCCAGGAACACATTCAGCTTCTGCAGCGTCGTATGAGTGCACACATACTGTTGTCTCTTGGCAATCGCTTCAGTAATCAATTGCTGATGAAATGAATGACGAGGAGTAGGAGGATGAGGAGCAGGAGCACCAGGACCAGAAGATGGTGGAAAGGACAGACAGCTCCCTTTGGCTGAGGTGGTGGAGCCTTGGCTGTATGAAATTGGGTGCGTGCCACTGGGTGATGCAGCGGTTGCTGCTGCAGGCTGGACCACCAAATGGGAGCCAAGTTTCCCCGGGGAGACTTTATGGTGATGTTGCATGTGTTGACGCAGGGCTGTGGTGTCAACTAGTGATGAGCTGGAGGTGCCATATTTTATTTTGCAAAATTTCGTGAATATTCAATTCAATATTCGTCTTGTATTCGTCAAAATCAAATATTTGTCATTATTCTATTTATTGCGAATACTATGCAATTTAATTATTTGCGTATTGTGATTATTATTTTTTTAACTGTATAAGGCAACTTTCCTATTGGTTTGCTATGGCTATGGCTAATATGTGTATTTTACGAATATTCACCATATTGCTATATATTTTTGTTTTAGAATATTACGAATATTCTAAAAAATGAAGATATAGCAATATAGCGAATATTTGTAAAATACACATATAGATTGCATTTTAGCTAATATAGTGCTATAATCTTTTTTTTATAGTCTAATATTTTTTGTATCTTCTGAAGTACAGATTTGGAAAAAAAAAGACACTCTTAAAAAAATAATATAGCACTATATTAGCTAAATTGCAGTCTATGTGTATTTCACAAATATTCGTTATATTGCTATAACTTCGTGTTTTAGAATATGACGAATATGACGAATATTCTAAAAAACAAAGTTATAGCAATATGGCGAATATATTCGTTATTTAGAATATTTATCTTTTTTTTTTTCAATCTGTACTGTACTGTTATTTCACTTTGGCATACTCCTCCCCAACAAGCGTCCCCGTCACCTTGGTAACACCTGTGGGTTAGAATATACCATTGGATCTGAGTTTTCACAATCTCAGGGAAACTCAGATCCAATGGTATTGTCTAACCCACAGCCATTCCCATGGTGACGGGGACGCTTGTCAGGGAGGAGTATGCGAACAACTGTACAGATTGGAAAACAAAAAATGAATATTCTAAATAACTAATATATTCCCTATATTGCTATATATTGTTTTTTTTAGAATATTCGGCATTTTATTTTCCATATGAAAAATAATTCCTGATTCCTTACTACTTAAGTTGCTTGTGTGTAATGACCGGCAACACACACAGGGAGGAAAACAGGGAAGGCCCTGCACAAGGGAGAGGGAAAGGTGGTGACCCCTAACTCACCTTGCAGCTGGTACCTGCCTGCCCTGTCGTCCCTAGACGGGTTCCTCACCCGTGCGGCGATCACGTGCCTAAACCCTGGCTTTCCCTGAAATGAGCCCTAGATAATGAACGGGCCGGTGGGATCGCTAGTCCGCACCACTGCACTAAGTGGGAAACACCAGGGGGAGGACAGACAAACACAGACAAACACAAACACCCAGGTGGACGACAACAACTGTCCACAAAAGTCCAACAGGGATCCGGAGGGTAGCGTTCTGGATCAACTACCAGAGAACGCAGCAACACAGCTCCAGTGGGTCAGAATAGATGTCCAGGCAGGAAGCTCTATATCTGGCAACCAGAGAAGTGTGAGAGGGGAATATAAGGAGGATTGGGAGTGCTGGACAAGGAACAGCTGAGAGAAGGAGCTACGGATCCCTGAGTGAGCCAAAAGGGTTTGTAAAGCAAACCCAGAAAGCTACAATAAGGAAACTTCCCTATCTGACATAGAGCGTGCAGCCAACCGCTGCGACCTCCTGACCCCGGGTACAACGGAGTCAGGCGTGGCTCTTGACACCCTCGTGACAGTACCCCCCTCTCTACGAGGGGCCTCCGGACACTCAGGACCAGGTCTCTCAGGATGAGAGGCATGAAAAATCCGGACTAGCCTGTCGGCGTTTACCTCAGACGCAGGAACCCACATTCTTTCCTCGGGACCGTAACCTCTCCAGTGCACCAGATATTGGAGAGAGCGGCGGACCCGACGAGAATTAACAATTTTGGATATCTGAAATTCCAAACTACCATCCACGACAACAGGAGGGGGTGGCAGCGGTGACGGTTCTAGAGGTGGAACATATTTTTTGAGTAACGACTTATGAAAGACATTATGGATTTTAAAAGTCTGAGGTAACTCCAGGCGAAAAGCCACGGGGTTGATGATGGCTACAATCTTGTAAGGACCAATAAACCTAGGACCCAGTTTCCAAGAGGGAACCTTCAACTTGATATTCCTTGTAGACAGCCACACATAGTCATTCACTCCTAGGTCCGGACCTGGCGACCGTCTCTTATCAGCCATGCATTTGTATTTACCTCCCATATTTTTCAAGTTAGCTTGCACCTTCTGCCATACTGAAGAAAGAGATGACGAAAACCGTTCCTCTTCGGGAACCCCAGAAGACCCCCCCTCTTTGAAAGTACAGAATTGGGGATGAAAACCATATGCACCAAGAAAAGGTGACTTGCCAGTGGATTCCTGACGGCGATTATTTATGGCAAACTCAGCTAACGGTAAATATGACGACCACAACTCTTGGTTTTCAGACACAAAACATCTTAGATATGTCTCCAGGTTTTGGTTGGTGCGCTCAGTCTGTCCATTCGACTGAGGATGGAAAGCTGAGGAAAAGGACAAGTGAACCCCTAAACGGGAACAAAAAGCTTTCCAAAATTTAGAAATAAACTGGGTTCCCCGGTCCGAAACAACATCGGAGGGGACCCCGTGAAGCTTCACGATCTCACTGACGAATACCTGAGCAAGAGTTTTAGCATTAGGTAGTGCGGGTAACGCAATAAAGTGTGCCATTTTGCTAAACCTGTCCACTACTACCAAAATCACTGTTTTACCCGCAGACAAAGGTAAGTCAGTGATAAAATCCATAGACAGATGTGTCCATGGTCTATTGGGAATGACGAGTGGTAATAGAGACCCTGCAGGACGTGTATGTGAAACTTTTGCGCGCGCACAGGTAGAACAAGAAGACACAAAATCCAATACATCCTGACGCAACCTTGGCCACCAAAAACGACGAGACAATAGCTCTAAGGTTGCTTTACTACCCGGGTGCCCAGCAAGTGCCGAATTATGATGTTCCTTTAATAATTCGAGACGTAGGTTCAACGGTACAAACAACTTCTCTGAAGGGCAAGAGACCGGGGCGTCCCCCTGGGCCTCTAACACCTTCCCCTCCAAGGCAGAGTGTACAGCAGAGACAACCACTCCTCTTTGTAGAATGGGTACCGGATCACTCACATTACCCCCTCCAGGGAAACAACGAGATAGTGCATCAGCCTTGGTATTCTTTACCCCAGGACGATAGGTAATCACAAAGTTAAACCTGGTAAAAAATAGCGACCACCTAGCCTGTCTAGGGGTGAGACGCTTAGCTGATTCGAGGTACAGCAGATTTTTGTGGTCCGTAAACACAGTGACGGGGTGGACTGCCCCCTCTAAAAAGTGACGCCACTCCTCAAACGCAAGTTTAATAGCTAACAGTTCCCTATTGCCAATATCGTAGTTCTGTTCCGCTGCAGATAGTTTTTTAGAAAAGAAAGCACAAGGACGCCATTTGCCAGGAGACGGACCCTGAGACAGCACAGCCCCCACTCCCACCTCTGATGCATCGACTTCAACAATAAAAGGCTGAGAGACATCAGGTTGGACTAGTACAGGTGCTGAGGTAAACCTCTCTTTTAGAGAGGAAAAAGCAACTTTAGCGGCGTCAGACCATTTAGAAAAATCAGTCCCCTTCCTAGTCATGTCAGTAAGGGGTTTTACGATCACCGAATAATTTTTAATGAATTTCCTATAGAAATTCGCAAAGCCCAAGAACCGTTGTAGTGCTTTGAGGTTCTCAGGAAGATCCCAATCCAAAATTGCCTGGACCTTCCTAGGATCCATACGGAAACCTGACGCAGATAAATAATAACCTAGGAATTGTATCTCCTGAACGGCAAAAACACATTTTTCAATTTTAGCATATAATTCATTCGTCCGTAGGACCTGTAGTACTTGTCTGACATGCTCCTCATGTGTCTTCAGATCAGACGAATAAATTAAGATATCATCTAGGTATATTACCACAAACCTGCCGATTAGATGACTAAAAATGTCATTAACGAAATGTTGAAAGACGGCAGGAGCATTGGTCAGGCCGAAAGGCATAACTAGATTTTCATAATGCCCCTCAGGGGTGTTAAAAGCTGTCTTCCACTCATCCCCCTCCTTGATACGAATCAGATTGTAGGCCCCCCTAAGATCGAGTTTGGAGAACCACCTAGCACCCGCAATCTGGTTAAACAGGTCAGGGATGAGAGGAAGAGGGTATGGGTCTCGGATGGTTATCCGATTTAATTCACGAAAATCTAGGCAAGGACGCAGGCCCCCATCTTTCTTTTTAACAAAGAAAAACCCTGCAGCCACGGGTGAAGAAGAGGGTCTGATGTGTCCCTTAGCCAAACTCTCGGAGATATAATCCTTCATGGCTTGTCTCTCTGGACCTGAAAGATTATATAACCTGGTCTTGGGTAATTTTGCGCCGGGAATGAGGTTAACCGGGCAATCATAAGGACGATGAGGTGGTAACTTCTGACAACCCTTTTCAGAAAAAACGTCCTCAAAGTCCGAAACAAATGTAGGTAGGGTAGTTATGGAGGCGACTAAGCAATTGCTATTTAAGCAATTTTCTCTGCACTGCTCACTCCACTCCAATATCTCCCTGGCCTGCCAATCCACCACTGGATTGTGCGCTACCAACCAGGGTAGGCCCAGCACCACCGGAGTGGGAAGCCCCTCCAGAACATAACATGAAAGCATCTCGTTATGGTGGTCCCCTACCCGAAGGTGTAAATTATGAACGATGTGGGTGAGGTTTCTCTGAGACAGAGGAGCAGAATCTATAGCAAATATGGGAATAGGTCTCTGTAACGTACAGAGAGACAAACCCATAGTGCGGGCAAAATGGGCATCTATCAAATTTACCCCTGCTCCACTGTCTAGAAAGAAAGAAACAGTCTCTGTCTTATCACCAAAAACAATAACCGCTGGCAACAAAAATTGCGATGTACGTATGGAGGAAACGTATACCCCCCGGCTGACATCCTCCACACAGCCTGGGGTTAGTAGTTTTCCGACGGTTTTTTTGTTTCTGAGGAAAGAAGGACAGACGTTAATGAAATGACCCCTCTCCCCACAAAAAAAACAACCCCCACGCCTACGGCGAACCTCAGGAGGACGGACCTGACGAGTAGTTCCTCCTAGCTGCATAGGCTCGTCTATGTCCGTACAGACTAACTGCTGCTTGGGAGGGGTTATCAATGGCTCCGGTTTTTTCAACCTGTCCCTAAGGCGTCTATCTATACGGATAGAAAGGGACATAACTGCATCAAGGGAAAAGGGGGTCTCATACAATGCAAGTGCATCCTTAACCCTTTCGGATAACCCAGAGCAGAACTGACTCCTGAGAGCCGGGTCGTTCCATTGGGTATCCGTAGCCCACCTACGGAAGTCAGAGCAATACTCCTCTACCGGCCGCTCTCCTTGTAGGAGTCTCCGTAATTTTGATTCAGCCAGTGCGACTCGGTCAGGGTCGTCATATATGAGACCCAAGGCCCCGAAAAACTCATCCACTGACCGAAGAGCCTGGGAATCAGTAGGTAAAGAGAACGCCCAGGACTGCGGGTCCCCCTGCAGCAGGGAAATAACAACACCCACCCGCTGTTCTTCATTACCAGAGGAGTAAGGACGCAGTTTAAAGTATAGTTTACAGGCCTCACGGAACGTCAAAAACTTGTCCCTTCCCCCAGAAAATCTGTCAGGGAGAGGGACCTTGGGTTCCGCAACAACCTGGTTACCAGTAGCAACCGCTGGGCTTGCGGTCTGTTGTAATTGCTGCTGTTGCTGGAGGACCGACGCCTTCAATCCTGCCACCTCCAAAGACAGGCCATGAAATTGTTCGGACAGAGCAGCAATTGGATCCATACTGGATTCTAAGTAGGTAAAAAAAAATTTTTTTTTTTTTTTTTTTTTTTTTTTACCTACACAAAAATAAGGGCCAGATATAATGTAATGACCGGCAACACACACAGGGAGGAAAACAGGGAAGGCCCTGCACAAGGGAGAGGGAAAGGTGGTGACCCCTAACTCACCTTGCAGCTGGTACCTGCCTGCCCTGTCGTCCCTAGACGGGTTCCTCACCCGTGCGGCGATCACGTGCCTAAACCCTGGCTTTCCCTGAAATGAGCCCTAGATAATGAACGGGCCGGTGGGATCGCTAGTCCGCACCACTGCACTAAGTGGGAAACACCAGGGGGAGGACAGACAAACACAGACAAACACAAACACCCAGGTGGACGACAACAACTGTCCACAAAAGTCCAACAGGGATCCGGAGGGTAGCGTTCTGGATCAACTACCAGAGAACGCAGCAACACAGCTCCAGTGGGTCAGAATAGATGTCCAGGCAGGAAGCTCTATATCTGGCAACCAGAGAAGTGTGAGAGGGGAATATAAGGAGGATTGGGAGTGCTGGACAAGGAACAGCTGAGAGAAGGAGCTACGGATCCCTGAGTGAGCCAAAAGGGTTTGTAAAGCAAACCCAGAAAGCTACAATAAGGAAACTTCCCTATCTGACATAGAGCGTGCAGCCAACCGCTGCGACCTCCTGACCCCGGGTACAACGGAGTCAGGCGTGGCTCTTGACACCCTCGTGACATTGTGGGCCAATGACTCATTGACCCACAAGAAAGAAGCAGGGAGGAATCATGTTTTCAAATGTTAAAAAATGCAGAATATTCGGTATAGCGAATATATAGCTCTATATTCAAAATATACATAAATTAGCCAAGTTGCGATATTCGCGATTAATATTCGCTATTCGAATATTTGCTCTCAACACTAATGTCAACATTGGCACCCTGGCCAAGCTTCACCTTCTGCCCACAAATTTGTCAAATGGCCATGTTCACCTCCTCCGGCGGCTTAACAAAAAAATGCTACACCGCCAAGTATGCCATTTTCCTCCCAACTCTCCGCAATGACTGGCTGTTACCGCTGCCTCCGCAAACCCCTGCACTGCTACTTTCCGGACAGGCAGGCTCCTGCGAAGTGGGTGGTCCACCACTGGGCATGTTTGGCTCCCGACCTCCCACTGCTGCCAGCCTGCTGGCTCACGGCTAGTGTTGGGCACAAATATTCGAGTCGTGAATATTAATCGCGAATATCAGCACTTTGAGAATTTGCAAATATTTAAAATATAGTTATATATATTCGTAATTCAGAATATTCTAGTTTTTCATCAGTAACCTCCCTTTTTGCATGTGGGCCAATGAGAAGGCTGCAATGTATTTGTCTGAGCTTAGCAACATCCCTAGCAACAAATAGGAAAGTTGCCTACCCCTTACTATATAAGAAACTCCCCAGCAGCCATTTTCTACAGTTTTTTTAAAGTTCTGAGAGAGACAGCAGTGTCATTGCTGTGCTCTGTGATTTTCACACTACATTAGATAGATAGTTAGCTTATATATATAATACAGATAGTTACTGGGAGATAGTCAGTGTAAGTTATATATAGTGTAGCTGTTGCAGTGCAGTGTGTTAGGTAGTGTGATAGGTTCTGCTGTCCATACAAACATGCAGACCTGCTAAAATGTGAAGTTTCACGTATTGCACCAAAATATTTGCATCATTAGTGACGATTAGTGCAATCGCAAATATATTGGATCACTCTAACTGCATATAAAGCAATTTTTTTATGTTCTGCTGTGCCAACCATTTTCTCCAGTCTGAGGAAACTTCTAGCAGCTTGGAAAATGTAGCAACAGTGACCCATTCCTTCATTTTGCATGCATCATGCAACTAGTACATTGCAGATTTTTGACAATCAAGAAAATAATCTCGAATTCACAAATATATGATGAAAATATTTGCCTAAATATATGTGAAATATTGCAAATTCGAATATAGCCCCTGCCGCTCATCACTACTCACTGACGTGCTACCACCTTGCTGGCTCAGCTGCTGCATCACCCGCTGCCATGGATGTGAAGTGGGTGGAAAACTCCAAACCGAGCACAGGAGGAAAGTGGATAGGAACTAGGCCTGGAAACTAGGGTAAAGAAGAAGGCCACCTCCTAGAACAACCCTAATCCAAGTCCTGACTAACTATCAGTATGAACTGACCTCGATGGTAGGAAAGTTCATACACAGGAACTAGAGCCCTACCACACCCTGTAGGGGACCTGGTATAGTGACAGGACTTGAGACAACCTATTCCTCCACCAGAAGGATGAAAAGGAGTATACTTCAGGCCTAGACACAAAAGACAGGGAAATACAACAAACAAAATACAAATAGTGAAGACGACACTTAACTTCACATGGAGCAAAGGCAGCACCAGAAGCTCAACTGAGATCAAACAACTAGCAAGCCCAGAGACCAGAAAACTGAAGCTATAAACCACACCCCTAGAAGGGGTAAGCAGTAATAAATAGGGGAAGTTAAATGTCCAAGCCAACAACAGCTGCCAGAGGTGTCGTCATTACTAGAGTTGAGCGGACACCTGGATGTTCGGGTTCGACGTGTTCGGCCGAACTTCACAAAAAAGTTTGAGTTCGGGATCCGAACTTGACCCGAACTTGACCCCGAACCCGAACCCGAACCTCATTGAAGTCAAAGGGGACCCGAACTTTTGAGCACTAAAATGGCTGTAAAAATGTCATGGAAAGGGCTAGAGGGCTGAAAATGGCATAAAAATGTGGTTAAGAGCATGGCAAGTGCTGAGTAAACAAATGTGGATAGGGAAATTACTTTAAATAACATAAAATAAGTAAAAAAATAAAATAACAAAATCTTGATCTAGGAGGACGAGGTCCATATGGAGGAGGCGGCGGATGTGGCGGTGTAGGTGGAAGTGGCGGTGGAGGAGGAAGAGGCAACCAACACTGGTTTTTGGTTTGAATATTATTATTTTTTGTTTAAATTAGGGTACACCCAAACCATTGGGAAATATAACCTGTGATAACCCACTTCAGTCATGCTAAACACACATTCAGACAATACACTGGCTGCAGGGCAGGCCAGCACCTCCAAGGCGTAAAGGGCAAGCTCAGGCCATGTGCCCAATTTGGAGACCCAGAAGTTGCAGGGGGCAGAACCATCAGTCAGTTTGTGTAGGCGTGTGCAAACGATCCAATTGGATATCTGCTCTATCAACTTTCGATGTTCTTTTCTATGCCTTCCATGTTGATCACGTCTAGCGGCGATTTAGGGCTCCACCCCGGAGAGGGAGCGTGAGAAAGAGAGACCACATCCAAGGGAGATCAATGGATGAAATTTAATTGTGATTGAGCGAAAATGTGGGAGAAGTTATTAAAACGGAAGAATTGAAGGAAAGGAGGGGGCGTGCAGCAATTACCCACTCCCGATTTGGGGAGGTAGTGACGATAAATAACAATACAGGACTCTTAAGATGCCCTGTTATTTGAATGATTAATTAAAAATTGCAAGGAATGTCACTGCGTTATTTTGGATTAGGAAACGTTAGTCAGGAGAGGCCCTGCTGCCGCTTTGTTGACTCTAGATAACTTCTGCCTGATCGCACGTCCCTGTGACGTCCACCATCCATTTGTATATCTTCTCTATCAACTTTTGATGTTCTTTTCTGAGCCTACCATGTTGATCACGGTTATTGGCAAATCAGGGTTCCACGGCAGAGAGGGAGCATGAGAAAGACATCCAAGGGAGGTTAATTGTTTCAAATTAAATATGATAGAGCGTAAATGTAGGACAAAGTATTAAAGCGCAAATGTGGGACAACTTGTTAAAGTTTAAGCATTGAATGAAAAGAGGTGGCGTGCATCAATTAAAAAATAATTTCTGAAATTTAATTCCCTGTCACCTATGCAAAGCAAGGGTTTCTATACGGCAAAATTGGTAAAATGTCACCTGACAATATAACAGACGATTTTTTGAAATGTATGCTCCTGTCACCTATGCAGAGGTGCCCCCGTGATGTCCACCATCCATTTGGATATCTTCTCTATCAACTTTCGATGTTCTTTCTGAGCCTACCATGTTGATCACGGTTATCGGCGAATCAGGGTTCCATGCCGGAGAGGGAGCGTGAGAAAGAGAGACCACATCCAAGAAAGATAAATGGATGAAATTTTATTTTGATCGAGCGGAAATATGGGGAAAGTTATTAAAGCAGAAGGATTGAAGGAAAGGGCCAATTAAAGACAAATTTTAGAAATTGAAGTGCCTGTCACCTATGCACAGTAGGGGTTTTTCGTCGTCAGAAATGGGTTAATGTCACCCATCAAGGGAACAGATTTTTTATTTTATTTTTTGGTCCCTGTCACCTATGCAGAGCAGGGGTTTATGTACTAGGTAGAGTAGGGGTCTATCACACACAAAAATTTGTGAATTTAACCCAAAAATGTAACAGACAAATTAGTGAATTGTTTTACCTGTCTACTAGGTATAGCAGTGGTATATCACAGCCAAAAATTGCTGAATTTCACCCGAAAATGTAACAGACAAATTAATGACTTTTTGTTACCTGTCTACTAGGTAGAGCAGTGGTATCACACCCAAAAATTGGTGAATTTCACCCAAAACTGTAACAGAAAAATTTGTGAAATGAAATGAAAAAAAATATTTACAAATTAAAAATAAAATACTTGATTTATGAGGTGGAGTTCCATATGGAGTAGGAGTTTGAGGAGGCGGTGGACAAAGCGGCATAGGTGGAAGCAGCGGTGGAGGAGGACGAGGTAGCTAACACTGGTTTTTGGTTTTAATTATATATATTTTTTTTTAATTAGGGTACACTCTAAAAGAGTGTGAAATATCCAAAATACAAGAATGTTCAATTGTGCTGTAGCATAACAATGGATGGTTAAGGCCGGTATACATGTCTATTCTGCACAAGGTACTGCCAAAATCTGTTGGATCCATGCCTGGTTCATTTTAATGAACGTGAGCTTGTCCACATTGGCTGTGGACAGGCGGCTGCGCTTGTCTGTGATAACGCCGCCTGCCGTGCTAAACACACGTTCAGATAATACACTGGATGCAGGGTGGGCCAGCACCTCCAAGGCGCAAAGGGTAAGCTCAGGCCATGTGCCCAATTTGGAGACCAGAAGTTGAAGGGGGCAGACCCGTCATTTAGTACGTGTAGGCCTATGCGCACATACTGCTCCACCATGTTGGTGAAATGCTGCCTCCTGCTAAGACGTTCCATATCAGCTGATGGTGCTGGTTGTTGTGGCTTGATAAAGCTTTTCCACATTTTGGCCATGCTAACCCTGCCTTCTTAGCTGCTGGCGGTGCCCCAGCTGCATTAGCGACCTCTTGCTCCTCCTCTGCCTTCGCCTTTTGCTTCCACTGTGCCCCCGCTGTCAGGTGGGAATGCCACCAGCAGCGCGTCTACCAGCGTGCGCTTTTACTCGCACATCTTGCGATTACGCTCCAGTTAGGGAATTAAGGACTGTACACTGTCCTTGTAACAGGGATCCAGTAGCGTGGACACCCAGTAATCAGCACAAGTTAGAATGTGGGCAACTCGGTGGACGTTGCGGAGACACTGCAGCATGTAAACGCTCATGTGTGCCAGGCTGCCCAGAGGCATCAAAAATCTGTCCTCTGTGGGAAGTGTATTGTCTATGTCCTCTGTATCCCCCCAGCCACGCACCAGTGATGGCTATGAGCTGGTCTGGGTGCCACCCTGCTATAAACAAGGTTCCTCCTCCACCTCCATCTCCTCATCCTCCACCTCGTCATCCTCTAGAACTGTGCCCTGGCTGGACAATTGTGTACCTGGTGTTTGTGGGTGTAGGAACCCACCCTCGGAGCCACTTGTGAATGACTGGCCATAAAACCTACGAAATGATCACTCTTCCTCCTCCTCCTCCTCCTGTGCCACATCCTCTTCTATCATCGCCACATCGCTTATGAGGCGGTGAGCGGGAAGGCCAAAGTTACGTTGCAGCGCTGACAGGCGAGCAGCAGCAGGGTGAGAATGCCGAAAGCGCGCACAGACGGACCACACTTTATGCAGCAGCTCTGACATATCGGGGTAATTTTTAAGCAATCTCTGCACCACCAAATTCAGCACATGCGCCAGGCAAGGGATGTGTGTCAAACTGGCTAGTCCTAGAGCTTATACGAGATTTCGCCTATTATCGCACACAACCAGGCCGGGCTTGAGGCTCACTGGCACCAACCACTCATCGGTCTGTTGTTCAAAGTCCCGTCCACAGCTTCTGCATGGTGTGGGGTTTGTCCCCCAAACAGATACGTTTTAAAATGGCCTGCTGTCGATTACCCCTGGCTGTGCTGAAGTTGGTGGTGAAGGTGTTACGCAGACTAGATGAGGAGCTGGTAGAGGATGAGGAAGCAGAGTAGGAGGATGAAGCAACAGGAGGCAAACTGAAGCGCCCTGCAATCATCGGTGGTGGAAGGACATGCGCCAAACTGCTATCCGCCTCAGGCCCAGCCGCCACTGCATTTACCCGGTGTGCTGTTATGGAGATATAACGGCCCTGACCATGCTTACTGGTCCACGTATCCATAGTCAGGTGCACCTTGCCACAAATGACATTGCGCATTACACACCTGATTTTGTCCCCTACTTGGTTGTTCAGGAAAGGGATGGCTCATCTGGAAAAGTAGTGGCGGCTGGGCACTACGTACTGTGGAACAGCCACTGCCATAAGGCCTTTAAAGCTATTTGTCTCCACCAGACGGAATGACAGCATTTCAAAGGCAAGTAATTTAGAAATGCTGGCATTCAGGGCTAGTGATCGCGTGTGGGTAGGGGGGTACTTCCTCTTCCTCTCCAGCATTTGGGAGATGGAGAGCTGAACGCTTCCGTGGGACATTGTGGAGATGCTTGGTGACCCAGGTGGTGGTGTTGCTGGAAGATCTTCTGTTTGCGGGGTGGCAGGTGGCACTGTCACTCCAGAGGTGGCTGAAGAGGCCGAGACTGCAGCAGAAGAGGAAGCAGGAGGAGCCAGAGACCTTTCTTGGTTTTTGAGGTGTCTACTCCACTGCAGCTTGTGCTTTGCACTTAAATGCTTGGTCATGCAGGATGTGTTCAGGTTGAGAACGTTTATGTTTCGCTTCAGGCTCTGATTGCACAGCGTCCAAACCACTCGTGTCTTGTCCCAGCACATTTTCTGAAGAACTGCCACGCCAGGGAATTCCTTGGAGCTGGCTTTGGGGTGCCCTTGCTACGGTGGGCAGTAGCAGGCGTACTGTCTAGAGGACAGCTGCTCTACTTTTTCACCCTTCTCCCTCTTCTGCTGTGCTGGTGGCTCTGTGCGACCACCGGCTCTTCCTCCGAACTACATAGGTCACTCGCATGACCTTGATTCCATGTGGGGTAGAGGACCTCATCGTCCTCCACATCATCTTCCACCCAGTCTTCACCCCTGCCCTCCTTGTCGGTCAGCATACTTTTGAAAGCCCCAGCAGTTGGCACCTGTGTTTCGTCATCATCCGAGATGTGAAAGATAAGTGGTTGGGCATCGGTGCACTCAATCTCTTCCACTTCTGGGGCAGGGCTTGGTGGATGGCCCTGGTAAACCCTGCTAACAGAGTCATCAAAAAGCAGAAAATACTGCTGCATGATTTGTGGCTTAGACTAATTGGCTGATTTGCAAGGGGGTGAGGTGAAAGACTGATGGACATCGGCTGCATGTGCCAACTGTAGTCTTTCAGCATGAGACTGAGTGGGAGACAATATGAAGGAACGGAGCCACTGTCAGCAACCCAATCTACTATCACCTGTATTTGTTCAGGCCTCACCATTCGTAGAGCCGCATTAGGCCTGACCAAATACAGGTTCTGTCGCCTACTCGCATTTGAGGAAGGGGTTTCACTTGTGCGTGTAGCTGGCACAGATTGACCACGTCCTCTCCCTGCAACAGGAGCTCCACCAGCAGCACAACTACCTGGGCCACATCCCTTATTTGACGCTCTCCTCATATTTCTCGAATTTAGGATCTTGCCCTAAATGGGTGTTTAATTAATAGTAGAATAGAACGACAGTATGTATAGGGTGTATCTCACATGCCCTGAACCAGACTAAGCCTCAATTAAATTTGTTTTCCCAAAATGGCTGTATTTCAAATACCTGAATAGAAGCCCTGTATTTAAAGGGTTTATCTCACTCGCCCTGACCAACACTAGGCCGCAATTAAAGATTTGTTCCCAAAATGGCTGTATTTCAAATAACTGAATAGAACACCTGTAGTGTATCTCAGACGCCCTGACCAACACTAGGCCACAATTAAAGATTTGTGCCCAAAATGGCTGTATTTCAAATAACTGAATAGAACCCCTGTATTTAAATCTGCAGCAAAGGCTGCCCAATTTTTATTTTTGTTTTTATTTTTTGCACAAACGGGTGTTAGTTTAATAACTGAATATGACAGCAGTATATAACCCTGGAATTTCAAACTTCTTTATGCTGCAAGGGCACAACAATTGTGTTTTTTCCCCCCCAAAAAAGGGTGTTTTATTAATACAAGAATATAAGCCCTTTATATAAAGCCGCTAGCATGTCCACAATATACAGGTCCTATAGGGCTGTGTGCTTTTATTTTCTTTAAAAAAGGATTTTAGAGATATGTAAATTAGTCTTGTAAGGTGACCAAGGGGCTGTACGAACCTTCCTGGTGCCCAGCCACTACCGCCTGTGAAGGAGCCCAGAACCGCCTATGTCCTCCGAATCTCCTCCTTTCGTCATCGATAGATAGCCCATAATCTCGCGATGCGCGAACTCGCGCATGCGCAGTTCTTTCCCTGAGGCTGATGCCAGCACAGGGAAGGAACACTATACCGGCACTGTGCATGCGCGAGCTCGCGTATCGCGAGATTATGGCTATCTAACGGTGACGAAAGGAGGAGATTCGGAGGACATAGGCGGTGCTGGGCTCCTTCACAGGCGGGCGTGGCTGGGCACCAGGAAGGTTGTATTTCAAATACCTGAATAGAACCTCTGTATTTAAAGGGTGTATATCACACGCCCTGACCAACACTAGGCCGCAATTAAAGATTTCTGCCCCAAATGGCTGTATTTCAAATACCTGAATAGAACCCCTGCATTTAAAGGGTGTATCTCACACACCCTGACCTAAACTAGGCAGCTATTAAAGAATTGTGCCCAAAATGGCTTTATTTCAAATAAGTGAATAGAACCACACTATGTAAATGCTGTATCTCACAATGACATATACAATTCTTTTTCCCCAAATTGGTGTTTGTTTAATAACTGAATATCACAGCAGTATATACCCCTGGAATTTCAAACTTCTTGATGTTGCAAGGCCTGGAAAATGGTGTATTTTGCACAAACAAAAGGTGTTCTATTAATAAAAGAATCAAAACCCTGTATTTAAAGGGTGTATCTCACACACCCTGAACCAGACTAGGCCTTCTTTTAATTTTGTTTGGCCAAAATGGCTGTATTTGAAATACCTGAATATAACCCAAATATATAAAGGGTGTATCTCACAATGACATCTGCAGCAAAGGCCTGCAACTATTTTTTTTTGCCCAAACGGGTGTTTGTTTAATGACTCAATTTGACAGCAGTATATAACCCTGGAATAGTCTTGATGCTGCAAGGTTTGAAAAATGTTGTATTTTGCACAAAAAAAGGTGTTTTATTAATAAAATAATCAAACCCCTGTATTTCACACGCCCTGACCCACACTAGGGCGCAATTAAAGATGTGTGCACAAAATGGCTGTATTTCAAATAACTGAATAGGAAACCTGTATATAAAGGATGTATCTCACAAGCCCTGACCCACACTAGGCTGCTGTTAAAGAATTGTGCCCAAAATGGCATTATTTCAAATAAGTGAACCACACTATGTAAAGGCTTTATCTCACAATGACATATGCAGCAATGGCTAGGCCTTACCAAAACTCGTGTTTGTTTAATAACTAAATATGACAGCAGTAAATAACCCTTGAATTTCACACGTGATGATGCTGCAAGGCCAGAAAAATAGTGGATTTTGGCAAAAAAGTGTGTTTTTAAAAACCAAGAAAATTATGTTTGTATTTTTAGTCTAAATTGCACACTGACTAATCAAGATGTTGTAACTTGCCAAAAAAGTGTTTTTTTTGGTAACAGAATATGAAAGCTGAATATATAAAACTTGAATTTAACACTTGCAGCTCTATAAAATAGTGTTTTTTTGGCAAAAAAGTGTGTTTTTAAAAACCCAGAAAATTATGTCTTTATTTCTAGCTTAAAATGCACACTCACTAATCCAGATGTTGTATATTGCCCAAAAAGTATTTTTTTGGTAATAGAATATGAAAGCTGTATATATTAAACTTTAACCGCCTCCGGACCGCCTAACGCAGATGTGCGGTCCGGAGGCGGCAGTGCTGCGCAGAGTCACGCAGTCGCGAGATGACGCGCTTTGCCGGCCCGCGCATGCGCAATTCGGGCCGGCATTTCGGCAAGGGGGGGGTCGCGTCATCAGCTTGCCAGCCAATGATCGCGGAAGCCAGATAACAGATTGCCAGCCAATGAGAAGCCAGATAACAGATCATATTAGTAAATATGATCTGTTATATGGCTGCCCTGCTCCTTTTCGTCGGTTGTATCCAGCAGAGGAGCAGGCTTCACAGTGAGTAGCACCAACAGTACATACTCAGCCCCAGATCACCCCCTGCACCCCAATTAACCCTTTGATCACCCCTTTAATCGCCCCTGTCAATCACTAGTGAAAGGAAAAAAGTGATCAGTGCAAACTGTCACTTTTTTTTTTCACTGGTATTGACCGTTAGGTTTTAGGATAGTTTAGGCCCCTTGGTTAGGTAGTTTAGGGATCAGTTAGCGCCCAGCCCACCGCACCGCAGTCACTGATTCGCTGATTAGCGTATCGCTAATCAGCATTTGTACTTTTATAGTATCTGGAAGTGATCAAAACTGATCACGGTCAGATCTATAATAGTATTAGTGTCACTTTAGTTCTCCCTCCATCCAAAACGCAGTGTTTGCCCGATCAGGCCTGATCGGTCACCCACACGTGCGTTCGCCCACACCCGCCCCACCGCAGTGACCCCAAAATTTTTTTTTTTTGATCACTGCACATTCACTTTACATGCGCTGCGGCGATAAAAAAATCAGTTTTGATATTTTATATCAACCGCAGCGGCCTCCGGTACTTCGCTAGCCTCCACTTTGTAAGACAGGCTTGCTTTTTTTCTTGGGTAGTCTCAGGGAAAACCCCTAAATTTAGTTGCCCAAATGTCAAACAGGGGGTATTCTTCTGAAGAGGCCTACAGGCTTCTGACCCAGTCGGATGAGGAATGGGAACCCTCATCTGATGAATCTAACGGGTCAGAATACGAACCTGTAGAAAGCAGTGGCTTTCATCCACATTGATCGATGCGAATGAAGAAATCTGTGCCGTTCATTTTTTTCTTTCAGCCCAGAGGCTGAACGGAAAAAAAAATCTCATTACCTGTATGCTCAATATAAGGAGAATAGCAGAAACTCCTAATGCTGGCCATACATGTAATGATTGCGGAGACCCTCAAATGCCAGGGCAGTACAAACACCCCACAACTGACCCCATTTTGGAAAGAAGACACCCCAAGGTATTTGCTGAGGGGCATATTGAGTCCATGAAAGATTAAAAATTTTGTCCTAAGTTAGCGGAAAGTGAGACTTTGTGAGAAAAAACAAAAAAAAAATCAATTTCCGCTAACTTATGCCCCAAAAAATTAATTTCTATGAACTTGCCAGGCCCCTCATTGAATACCTTGGGGTGTCTTCTTTCCAAAGTGGGGTCACATGTGGGGTATTTATACTGCTCTGGCTTTTTAGGGGTCCTAAAGCGTGAGAAGAAGTCTGGGATCCAAATGTCTAAAAATGCCCTCCTAAAAGGAATTTGGGCACCTTTGCGCATCTAGGCTGCAAAAAAGTGTCACACATGTGGTATCGCCGTATTTAGGAGAAGTTGGGAAATGTGTTTTGGGGTGTCATTTTACATATACCCATGCTGGGTGAGATAAATATCTTGGTCAAATGCCAACTTTGTATAAAAAAATGGGAAAAGTTGTCTTTTGCCAAGATATTTCTCTCACCCAGCATGGGTATATGTAAAATGACACCCCAAAACACATTCCCCAACTTCTCCTGAGTACGGCGATACCAGATGTGTGACACTTTTTTGCAGCCTAGGTGGGCAAAGGGACCCACATTCCAAAGTGCACCTTTCGGATTTCACCGGTCATTTTTTACAGATTTTAATTGCAAACTACTTCTCACACATATGGGCCCCTAAATTGCCAGGGCAGTATAACTACGCCACAAGTGACCCCATTTTGGAAAGAAGACACCCCAAGGTATTCCGTGAGGGGCATGGCGAGTTCCTAGAATTTTTTATTTTTTGTCGCAAGTTAGTGGAATATGAGACTTTGTAAGGAAAAATAAATAAATAAATCATTTTCTGCTAACTTGTGACAAAAAATAAAAGATTCTTGGAACTTGCCGTGCCCCTCACGGAATACCTTGGGGTGTCTTCTCTCCAAAATGGGGTCACTTGTGGGGTAGTTATACTGCCCTGACAATTTAGGGGCCCAAATGTGTGAGAAGTACTTTGCAATCAAAATGTGTAAGAAATGGCCTGCAAAATCCGAAAGGTGCACTTTGGAATATGTGCCCCTTTGCCCACCTTGGCTGAAAAAAAGTGTCACACATGTGGTATCGCTGTACTCAGAAGAAGTTGGGGAATGTGTTTTGGGGTGTCATTTTACATATACCCATGCTGGGTGAGATAAATATTTTGATTGCAAACTACTTCTCACACATATGGGCCCCTAAATTGCCAGGGCAGTATAACTACGCCACAAGTAACCCCATTTTGAAAAGAAGACACCCCAAGGTATTCCGTGAGGGGCATGGCGAGTTCCTAGAATTTTTTATTTTTTGTCGCAAGTTAGTGGAATATGAGAAATCATCATTTTCCGCTAACTTGTGACAAAAAAGACATAAACGGTGAAAGTAGTGTAGTGCAGAAGTGTAAAAAGTGGCCTGGTCATTAAGGTGGTTTCAGCTAGCGGGGTTGAAGTGGTTAATTTAACACTTGCAGATCTGTAAAATAGTATTTTTTTATCAAAAAAGTGTGTTTTTAAAAACCCAGAAAATTATGGCTGTATTTGTAGCTTAAATTGCACACTGACTCAGCCTGCAAATGAACCAGATGTTGTAAATTGCAAAAAAAATGTGATTTTCTTTTACAAACTGATTATTTGTGTTGTTTTTAAAGCTTGGATTTCCATGTCCCAAAAGCTCAGATGCAGTACTAGTGCACTGAGCAGGGGCGTGCATATAAATCACTGGGCCCCCACAACAAGAATCTGAATTGGGCCCCCTAACCCCACCCACTACCCACCCCTGGCCCATCCCACCTTCTGTCCTGGCTCCTCCCCTGTCACACCCCTATTTGCCATTAAAGAAATGTATACATGACCTACGAAACCGTTAGGAATAAATCTTTCTATTAATTTTTTTATTATTAACCAATTTTGTTTTAGTAACTAAAAAACAATTTAGACTTTAAAATCCTATACATATGTGGTATCATTGCAATTGTACTGACCCAGAAAATGAAGAGCACAGGTCAGTTTTGCCACAAAGAAAATGCCATAGAAACAAAACCCATAAAATGGTGGAGAAATTGTGTTTTGTTTTTTTTTCAAACTCCACCCCATTTGAAATAGTTTTGCCCGCTTCCCACTAAATTCTATGCAATATTAAAGTTTAACTGCTCCCACAAAAAAAAGCCCTCCTACATCTATGTCAATGGAAAAAGTTATAGCTGAAGGAAGATAGGGAAAAAAAAATGAAAATGAAAAAAAAAAAAAATACTGGTACCCTAAGGGTTAAAAGGGCTAGCTAACCCCTATTTTGCCAGGAATTATAGGGGTTGGTTGGATAACCCCTTTAACTCCTTGCTGCTGATGCTGAGGGTGCACATAGCTCCCCCCACCCTGCAAGGTGACTGATGTGCTGGGGGGGGGCCTGTAGGCTAATAGAGGACTAGAGGACTCAGGAGTACAGTGTGCTTCCCCCCCTTGTCCCTTGGGGGGAGTAGTAGGAGGAAAGCACACTGTCATTCTGAGTCCTCTGTGAGCCTACAGGCCCCCCCCCCCCCAAAAAAAAAAAGAAACACTGTTTGCTCAGCTGCTGCCCTCCCCCCATCAAAAATATTTATATCCATACAACCTGAACTTTTTATTAAAAGTGAAGCTCTGCTGTGGCACACTACCTGAGTAAGTGTTTATTCTGTCCTGGTCCTTCAGTCTGGGACGTGGGCAGGGGGGGCTGCGCTCATTCACTGACACTGGCTGAGTGATGACTTGAGGGCCGAGGGCCCGAAGCAGATGGTGGGGAGCACACACTGAGGGCAGAGTGAGGATAACTACTGCCACTCTGAGTGAGCGCCTCTGTGTGTGCTTCAGTGTTTGAGCCTGCGCTGCTCCTTCTGCCTGCCAGCAATACATTGGCCAATTAGCAGCAGGATCTTTGCTCTGCTAAATGCTGATTGGCCAGTGTGAAATGCAGCAGAGAGTAGATGCAGTGCCTGGGAGCCCGCAGCCCGGATCATATGGAGGTCAGACAGGGGGAGGGATCGACATCGCCATCGCATCATCTCCGGGGAGGGGGGGCCCGCTGGGAGAACACAAGAGGACAGGCCACGGGCCGCCTCATACCCCAGCCAATAAACGGAGTCTTGAGCAGAGTAGACAAAGGGGGCAGGGCCTTCCTTTTGCTCCGGCCCCCCCTGTGCCACGGGCCCCAATAGCAACGGTGTGGTCTGCCTATATTGGCAGTACGCCACTGGCACTGAGCTTGCATAAAATGGCCCCCGCGGCCACCCACCTAACTGACTTATAAAAGTTCTTTTTTTTTTCAGTCACTGGGCTCAGGGCAGGATAAAAATATTGTGTTCTACACCCACACAACGTATGTAGATCGCTGAGTTAGATTCACGTTTTGAACAAAGATTCTCTCCAATCCACTCCCTCCCTACACTAAGCACCTGCTCGGTGTAGCACACTCTGCCTGGGGGCGCCAGCAGGATCCCAAGCAGTAACTCTCGGCCGCCGCCTGTGCCCCACCCCTACACCATCTCCTTCAGTTCCTGTACGTGCCGTCCAGATGCGCTGCAAGTGTGAGTTTGTTCACTTCGGGCAGAGCGAGCGGCACACAGCTACGAGACCCTGGTGTATTTATATCTCATTTAGACTGCCTTTCAGAAAAGTTTGTCCTGGGATTCAAACTCACAACCTCTACACATCAGAAGCCAGGTATTTACCCTCACATCTATGAAAGCTGTCTTGCTAGTTACTCTAAAAAAAATAATAATAATAATAATAAGACTTCTACTGTAGGGAACTTTGATACCTAGTGTACAACCATACACATGACAGCTGCCCCAACACACCCAGCTCTGCTACAGCCATACACTGTGTACTGGGGCAGCTGTCATGTGTATGTACACTAGGTATCAACGTTACCTACAGTAGAAGTCTTATATTTTTTTTTTTTTCATGACTAGCTAGACAGCTTTCATAGCTGTGAGGGTAAATGCCTTGCCTCTCATGTGTAGAGGTTGTGAGTTTGAATTCCAGGTCAAACTTTTCTGAAAGTGTTTTTTTTTTTTAATGCCCCACTCGGTAAGCAAAGTTTGTACCCGTTCCCTCCCCTGTGGCGGGCGGATGGGTCTAGACTATGAAACTTCCACATTACATTCATTTACGATTAAGAACTTAACTGTTCAAAACGTGTCAACTGGTATGGATGGATGTGTCCTTATGTTTCAATTTGTTACCTTGAATAAAGAAAGAGCAACACCACAACAGCAAAAGTGCTGGAACTAATCTTTATTGTTCATACATCTATTTCAGCCTGTTATCCTGCAAAGTTGATTGAGAGGAAGGCCGAAAAGCCAATTTTTCTCATTTTAGGGGATATCAGAATAACTCCCTAGATCAGTGATGGCTAACTTAAAGGGAACCTGTCATGTGGATTTTTATTTATAATCTAACTAATTATATACACACATTAACTACTAAAAAGTGCCTTAGATGTATTCACTTACTGGTGTGACAGATGGTTACCTCATAATATACACACAAAGATGCCGCATGCTAATGAGCTGATTCGAGTCCGGCGTGATGTCATTGAGTCCAGCGTATATTTAATTCAGAGCTATAGCCACTCCCCTGCCCACCTGCTGCTGATTCCTATGGAAACAAACTGTCATTCAGCAGCAGGTGGGCGGGGAGAGTCAGAAGCTCATGAATATTCAGGACTCATCATTATCAGCTGGAGTTTTTCAATACAAGATGTTGGCAGATTGACTGGGTCAATTAAAGAAAGTGACCCAGCATTTTGCTAAGCGAATCAGTCACTCATTTATGTTGCCCTTAGTTAGGACACCATAAAACTGGTGACAGGTTCCCTTTAAGGCACTCCAGTTGTGGTGAAACTATGACTCCCAGCATGCTCCATTCATGTTGCGGAGTTCTGAGAACAGCCAAGCAAGTGTGCATCTTGTGATTTGTAGTTTTACCAAAGCTGGAGTGCTGGAGGTTAGCCATCACAGCCCTATATTAATGACCTTTTCTGGAATTCTAGTATCTATAACCTGTAACTATAACCGGTAATATTATCACTCTCCAGCAGCTCCCTCTTAAACTCTTTTAGTGAGTTCACCATCACAACCTTTTCTAGCAGAGAGTTCTATTGTCTCACTGCTCCTACAGTAAAGCATCCCCTTTCTATGTGTAGAAACCTTATTTCCTTTAGATGTAGAGGATATTTCCTTGTCACAGTCACTACCGCATCAATGCATGTAAACTATGTCCATGCAATGTTGTTTCTGGGGCTTTGCTGACATGCTACTTGTCCCTAGAGTTCTCACATTGGGTTTTTAGGAAACCAAAAGCAGTGGTTAGTGTTCAGCGAATCAAAGACAGACAAATTGACTTCTATCCAAATTTCAGAAAGAATTGTATTTGCTGTTAAGCCGAATTTCCTCGCATTTCATGGTAACAAATCTATTTTTCCTGAAACGGTGGTAAAAAAACTAAAAAAACAAAAAAAAAACATATTTCATTATACATTGTCTATTTGCTTCTGACAACGCTATCACGACCATCTTATTTGTAGAAACTGTACAAAATCTTGTGCTGGGTGACTTATGATGTCACCACACCAGATCGTTGGCTGGGCACAATTACATTTTCAGTGATGACATCACCATACTAGCCCAGCATGATGACATAATCACGTCACCGCGCAAGATTTCCCATAGTGTCTTCAAGGTGGTCGCAACGGTCTCTACGTGAGCAAATGGATAAGGTGAGTATTAATTTGTTTACTTTTTTTACCCTGATTAACCCCTTAATTGCCTAAATTGTAAATTCAGATGCTGCAATCATCTAATGAACATCACATCTTAGAGGTTCAATGATGGGGGGCAGCGTGATCGCCTTTCCTCGTCAGTGCAAATGAATGCACTTCTTGACAATGGAATTAGTCACAAATCTAATTTCTTTGTGAAATTTGGTGTAGCAGCCTAATCAAATTTTGTTATAACATTGCTCATCTCTAGTAGTGGTTCTTCAACCATAGCAACAATTATTTAATTTGCTGTCCTAGCATTTTATCTAAATACTTGAGCACAGGCACGGTGGCTTGTTAGCACCCTTTCTGACACATGCACCACCAAACACTTTCCGTAAGCTACTGTCCAGCCAATATTTTATCAATGGACTTATGTTTTGGTCTACATTACATTCACTATTGCTCCATCTCACCAACTGGATACATGTTGTTCTACCATGACAAACCAAACAAATAATCTCATTGGGTATTATGCTTGCTGTGATGAATAGTCTTAAGTTCTGCAAGTATGCAAGAATCGCCCTTCAGGGATCCCTGTTCTTTCATATTTTCTAAAGCTTACAGTATCTGTACCCTCATTCATTATCCCTTTCAACATCTGAAATCCTAGTAATACAATTCACAAATTATTAGGATGCCAGTTTAGAATTTTCTATTATGTTAGATATTACTATAGGGTGAGTAGTCCCGTGGATCCCCTTAGCGGGGCCACATGGTAATAATAATCTTAGCCTCAGCTGTTGATAACATCCATCACTTTGTCAACTCTCTCAATGTTACTGTCAGATTGTAATAAACATCCAGGCTTCAGCAAGCTACACTTTAACCCCAGCTAATCTCACTTCTTTTTTAGATCTGCCAAACAGAATATTTCTGAAGGTAAAATGGGAATCAAATCAATTTTCATCTATGCAATCATTTTGAAAGCAGTTGAGAGGTTTCATATAAAGAGCAAATTTTGTGATTTAAATAACAGCTTGCATTTATATATCTCAAAAATCGGTATCCTTTTCCTTTTTAGTATATTCTCCATCTAGGTACTGCATATATATATATATATATATATATATATATATATATATATATACCGTACATCAATTTTATATTTTGATGCTATTGTATTACAACAATAACATACACGTTTCTGCTGCATTTAACCCTTTTGTGGCCAGGAGTTTTAGGAAATTTTGCACCTCCAGTAAACAGGACATGTACAAATAAAATCTGACGTACAGAGTAAAAATCATACTAATCCCATACAATAATATATTTTCTGAAAGTATAACCCAAGCTACATCATTTTGAAAATGACACTTAGCACTTGCAATATTGCATAATATTAGAAATGAGTTGGTAAAATTGTAACTCAAGCAGAAAGGTACATGGACCACACCTCCAAAAAATAACATATTTGCAGGTGAAACTCAAAAAAATTGAATATCGTGCAAAAGTCAATTTATTTCAGTAATGCAAATTTAGAGGAATTGTATTAATGCAGCTTAAAATTTTAATTTTGTGAAAAGTTTGAATATTCTAGGCTCAAAGTATCACACTCTAGTCAGCTAATTAATCCATATATATCCTCTGAGCAAAGGGTACCTCAAAATTGTGACTTGGGGTTTCATAAACTGTAAGCCATAATCATCCAAATTATAACAAATACATGCTTGAAATATCTCGCTTTGCATGTAATGAGTCTATCTCATATGTTAGTTTCACCATTTAAGTTGCATTGTTGAAATAATTGACCTTTGCACAATTAATTTTTCGAGTTTCACCTGTTCATACATACCACATAGGCCAAGATTTAAATACACATATCTATATAAAATTACCAAGATGGAAAAGAGCAGAATTATTGTTTTAAGCTAGAAATAACAAAAAATAAATAAAATTAAATAAAAATGGGGTAATTTATCAAACTGTTGTAATGTAGTAACTAATCAGATTCCTTCTTTAATTTTTGACAGCTCCTAAGCCAGTTCTACTTTATACCAGTTTGATAAATTACCCCATAAGAATCTATAAAGTACACGGATTACACTCCACAAAAAGTAAGCACACCTCCGAAGCCAATATATACAGTCAGGTCCATAAATATTGGGACATCAACACAATTCTAAAAATGTTGGCACTATACACCACCACAATGAATTTGAAATTAAACGAACAAGATGTGCTTTAACTGCAGACTGACAGCTTTAATGTGAGGGTATTTACATCCAAATCAGGTGAACGGTGTAGGAATTACAACAGTTTGCATATGTGCCTCCCACTTGTTAAGGAACCAAAAGTAATGGGACAGAACAATAATTATAAATCAAACTTTCACTTTTAAATACTTGGTTGCAAATCTTTTGCAGTCAATTGCAGCCTGAAGTCTGGAATGCATTGACATCACCAGATGCTGGGTTTCATCCCTGGTGATGCTCTGCCAGGCCTCTACTACAACCGTCTTCAGTTCCTGCTTGTTTTTGGGGCATTTTCCTTTCAGTTTTGTCTTCAGCAAGTGAAATGCATGCTCAATCGGATTCAGGTCAAGTGATTGACTTGGCCATTGCATAACATTCCACTTTTTTCTCTTAAAAAACTCTTTGGTTGCTTTTGCAGTATGCTTTGGGTCATTGTCCATCTGCACTGTAAAGCACTGTCCATTTGACTGAATATGAGCAAATAATATTGCCCGAAACACTTCAGAATTCATCCTGCTGCTTTTGTTAGCAGTCACATCATCAATGCCCATGCCATGACACTACCACCACCATGCTTCACTGATGAGGTGGTATGCTTAGGATCATGAGCAGTTCCTTTCCTCCTCCATACTCTTCTCTTCCCATCACTCTGGTACAAGTTGATCTTGATCTCATCTGTCCAACTGTTTTGAGGCTCACCAATTGCTTACATCTTGTGGTGAACCCTCTGTATTCACTCTGGAGAAGTCTTCTCTTGATTGTTGACTTTGACACATATACACCTACCTCCTAGAGAGTGTTCTTGATCTGGCCAACTGTTGCAAAGGATGTTTTCTTCACCAGGGAAAGAATTCTTTGGTCATCCACCACAGTTGCTTTCCGTAGTCTTCTGGGTTTTTTGGTATTGCTGAGCTCACCGGTGTGTTCCTTCTTTTTAAGAATGTTTCAAACAGTTGTTTTGTTTTTTTCAGCCTAATGATGGCTTGCTTTACTGATAGTGACAGCTGTTTGGATCTTATCTTGAGAGTTGACAGCAACAGATTCCAAATGCAAATAGCACACTTGAAATGAACTCTGGACCTTTTATCTGCTCATTGTAATTGGGATAATGAGGGAATAACACACACCTGACCATGGAACAGCTGAGAAGCCAATTGTCCCATTACTTTTGGTTCCTTAACAAGTGGGAGGCACATATCCAAACTCTTGTAATTCTTACATCGTTCACATGATTTGGATGTGTATACCCTTAAATTAAAGCTGACAGTCTGCAGTTAAAGCACAACTTGTTTGTTTCAATTCAAATGCATTGTGGTGGTGTATAGAGCCAAAAATGTTACAATTGTGTCGATGTCCCAATATTTATGAACCTGACTGTATATATTTCCTGAAAGCAGAAAACCTGATGATTGCAGTTACCTTAAATGCCTATTGACAACTATGTTCACCTTCATGTAACTTTGTGACAAGTAGGAATTACTTAAAAATACATCAAAACTATTATTTTTACCTAAAACTTGCACTTAAACCCTAGTAAAAGTAATAAGATGTAAAATGCTCTGATATACTATCAGTTAAGGATCAGAAAATTAGCTTGGACCAAACAAAACTGAATATTTTCAGGTTCATTTTGGATAAATCCACTAAAATGGATCTAAGCATGTTGGAGGGAAAAAGCCACTAGGGAGGACTAGGGAGGAAGAAGAAGAGTCTCACATGACCCTGAGAGGAAGGAAAGGGGGGCTTGCCAAGGAGCCAATCAGTGCTGCAGCAGGCAGGGAGGAGCCCTAGGAGAACACCATTCTGTGCTGGGCTATGATCGAAGGTAATTGAGTCTTAAAGTGTTTGCCAGGAAAACAATTTTAGGGAGTCAGGGAGAGTGAAAAATCAATTAGGAACAGTCAGAAATCCACCAGGATTGTATTCTACTGCCAGGGACAGTGAAGAGAATGGCTAGGATTAAAAACAATAAGAATTGTGTGCAGAACAGAGACAGGGATGGAAGCTATCAGTCAGGGAGTAAGGAGTTAGGAGCTGTGGCGGTTGTGTCTCGTAGCAGAACTGCAGCAAACCTCAAAAGTAGATACCTGCAAAGAAATCCATTTTTTTCCCTTTTTCACAGAAATCCTTTTTTGGGGGACTGTGAGGGTGTGTGTGGAATAAAAGAAAACTTTACAACTCATTTTCTACCATCAATCTAGCATAGGATAAAAAATGCTATTGAGTGAGAACTCCATGCCAGGTCATCTCACATATTTAAATTTTTTTTTTTTTTTGTTTTAGTCAGAAAAACTGTATCAGTGATTGAAAATTAAATATTAGGGATAAATACGTTTATTATTTCCACACACACTCGCACAGGTCAAATTTACGTGATTACTACACCAATACACAGGGTAGTACACAACATTATCTTGGAGTCCCAAAATTGTCAGGGCCATGGAAGGGTTCCAAACAAAAGACCCAGAGCCAGAATCTGTGTAGTAGCAGCACCAGTTATCTGACCAGAAGTTGTAATAGTAGCAGGCTGCAGTTGTCCCTGCTGGCTTGGGAAAAGCACAACATTATTGTTGTGGACAATGAGGATAAAATTGTGAAATGAATGGTCTAGTCTTCCTATCAGTCATAGCATGATGGCATGGGAGTGACTTTGGAGTCTGACACCCTTCAGTGGAACAAGGGGTCACAGTGTTCTTCCCGCTCCTTCTCCATGCAGTCCAGCGAAGGCTTTCAATGGAATTGTCTCAGTCTTCACTGCTGCTTCCTAGTGGGGCACTTTCCTTTTTTCTAATATGTGACAAGTAAACCCCACCACGCCCTATAGCATATAGTCAGGAGAGTCTCCCTGTTGACAACTTATGTGAGAGCCATCACCGTTTGGGCTACCCTGATAAGGAGAATTTGGGAGGAGCATGAGGACCCCATGCATACCTGTGTTAATGGTGGTGGCAATAGTGGCATCTGTAGCCATGGCATTGGCGGTGAGTTCAGCGACAGAAGGAGTCGGGGAAGAAAAGACAGAGCAGGGGAGGGCAGCCCAGGAACCCACTATAATATCTCACAGGCTAATAAAAGTGGCAGGGATGGTGAGGAGTCCGATCGGAGTGCTGAGGAGGAGGCAGCATTAGTGCAGACTGGTAGCAGCACTAATTAAGAGCAGAAGACACATACCTCCCAAAGAACAGCAAGGCCACATCTGCTTCAGGATCTGGTGATGCTGCCGACACTGTTGGTGGGTTAGGGTCAAAAGGTGCTAGAACTAAGCCCATTTTTGATGCCTGTAGTTCTGTGTGAGCAGCATCCTTATAGCACTTTTTCTCTAAAAGGCGGACACACAAAACCTGCAGGATTAAAAGAAAAAGTGGCCGTTCAAATGCATTTATAGCTAACGGAGGTCTATTGCACCACATCTCTGGATCCTTTGGGTAAAAAGAACTGGCCAGTATTCCCAATCAGAACAAGTTTGTCCTCCTTTACCTGGTCCACTTTGTCATCATCTTCTTCTCCTGCTAAGACTCCTCCTTGTCCTTCACTCCATTGTGAGACATCTATAATTTGAATGTTTGGTCATGAAAAAAACTTTTCTCCACCAGCAATTCGCTTGTCTGGCCACGTTACTGGTGGTGCAGTCACTGTAGTATCATTGTGGTAGTGCCTTGTAATTTAAGGTTCACTTACCATACTGATTTACACACTATTTCCTTTCTAGATCTCAACCTGACAGGTATTTCAGGTTTAGCTATAAATACTAAAACTTTTCGTAACCTATGTCAGGTAACACCATTCTCAATGCTTCTAGCACCACCCTCCTCATACATCAAGACGATCTCCAATGGCGAATTTATTTGTGCCCATCACAATTGCAGCATTCCAGGGACTGCCTGGGTAGTAGGGGTTATCCCAAGTGGATGCTACATAGGGCCAATAATATTGCTGTCACCAAAAATAGGGAGGATTTACTTTTCAAGAAAGACAGAAAATATCCAAGTCGATTGGCTAATATCATTAATGCCAGCAAAAGTAAAAGTAAAAAATATCAGGTGTATAACAACTGAGAACAACAAGAAAGATATACCCACCTTGGTACTTACGTTTAGTCGCCAATTTCCTGAATTACAGCAAGCAATTAGAAAATTCCTTTCTATACTTTATGACAATAAAATTCTCTTTGATTATCTCAAGAATGGATGTCGTATTGTATCTAGGAGGCCTAGAATTTTAGCTTACATTTTATCACAATCTTTCTTTTCCCGCACCCCCACAACATCTAGTGATAATATGGCTCAAATTTGTTGCATTCACTAAATGTGGAGGTCACCCCTGTAAGACCTGTGGATTTACCTGTAAAACTACGGAGTTTGTTAACTCCTTACATACTGACATATTTTCTATTAAAGATTATATCAATTGTAATACCTCAGGTGTTTTCTACATTATTAAGTGCACTATATGTGACTTGCTGTATGTAGGAAGTACCAGTCGCCAATTTAAAATAAGATTCAGACAACATCTTAATTACATCTCAAATCCCCAGGCTGTTAACATATCTAATGTAGCCCAACACTTTATCAGATCTCATAATCAGAATATTGATGGTCTGTGCACTTACGGTATAGAAAAGGTCAAATCTCCAGTGAGAGGGGGTGACATTCAAAAGAAGATTTTATTACGGGAATCGTACTGGATTTTTCAACTCCAAACTAGAGTTCCACATGGTCTCAACATAAAAAAAAAAAAAAATGCATTTTTATTATTTTTTCTCTTCTAACATGAGTGTTTTTGGTTATACTATTTGCCTGGTTTATTGTTGGAATTATGGGGGTTTGGCAAAGAAGGGGCACCAAAGGGGGGCAGTGTAATTATATTAAAACATAACTTTTAATGTTGTCTAGCAATAGAAGAATAATATGACTCACTATGATACATGAACCTATCGGGGACGTGATAACCGTTTTTTAGGGCAACCCAGCTAGACTATGGACTACCCGCTTTGCAGTCGCACACAACAACCATCAACTCAACTTCAGGACCAGAGGTAATTAACTTGTCTATACACCCTCTCACTCAGGACAAAACTAACACTTTAAAACTAGGACTCTCTTTTCTGCCCACCCCTAAGTTTGATAGATTCACTGCTGTCAAAGATCTGAATCTATTCATCCGTAAATTATGGTGGCACAAGCATTTCAAACATATGGACAGACGTCAATGCCTGGAGTTAGGGACCCGGTGGAGTTATTGGGGGGTGTACAGGTGTTGCATTCTCTTACTGTGGAACAAAACTCGACTTCCGGTCTTGGTCGCTTTACAGACCTAAAATCTAAAAGTAACAAAATGCCACCTAGTTCGAGTGAAATTTCCTGCATAGATGTCTTTCTGAATATGGTCACTAAAGACTGATCACTGAACGTTTGTATTGTTGTATACTTTAAATGTTAGACTTTATTGGTATACCTTAAAATATAGAACGAGAGTGATGTCCTAAAGGGACTAGTATTCAAAATAGGGGTTATCCCTTGTAAATAAAAAAAATGCCAGAAAAGGAACTAGCTCCATCCAGTCATATATTACACCTCTTTCACTTGTATGAGGTACATGGGGTGAACATATCCGCCGGACAAAAGCTTACAAGGTAGATAAACCCCTATCAATTGTGGAGCCTCCACGAGAGTTCTGATGTGATGCTACCACAAATAAATCAGCAGAAACTGAGCACTAAGAGAGGGGTGGGGTGAGGGTAATTGTAACCAGGAGAGACATGGGCCAGGGTGCTGTCTGCAGTAAAATTCTGAGCCTTATTGTATGCTCATCCTGCACAGCTACTCCAAGGTCCCCAGCTACTCCTAATTCAGCTCCAAATAATTCCACCGTCTCACAGATAATTCAGTGCCCAGGACTGCACATTGCCTTGAACCTAGCAGCTAGCGTTTGTGTATGTCTATAGTATGCCCATTATTTTCTCGACGTGTTTCTTATAACATATATCATCAGGAGCTGGGGCTTAGACACACAACATATAGCAGACAAACACATAGAGCTGCCCCTCTCAGTTGTGGAGGCGGCAGCATCGGCACTAGGATGACATTGTTCTACTGAATACTGTTCATGGAGTGTTAGGATTGTGCATTGCTCCTATTATATATGCATCGTTTATGGCCTGTTGTCTCCTCCCTTGCATGAAATGCCATTAGCCTGTTACGGCAATGTATCTTGATTGTTACCATGGGGATGCACACACTATGTATCCCACAGGATTGCCGGCTTGCTTGAATAGCTAGGCAATCTTTTGTTCCGCCTCTCCACACTGCCTTTAGTACGGCCCCTCCCACGTGACTCTGTCGTTGGCCACTGACGTCATGCGCTGCGCAGTGCTGGATCTCAGGCGCGATGCTTGTGCCTGGGTGACGCGCGGCTGGCGCTTGTTCCCATGCGCAAATCTTCTGCTTGCGCTCCCGCCTGATGTCCTATGCCGAGGACAAATGTGGAGAGGGGGCATGACAAGGGAAAGGCGTGACCATTTAAAGTCCACTAGTCAGGTACACAACTGCGGCTGGTAGATATCGTTATTTCCCCCAACCATAGGGGATCTACTAGATATTGGATCATTGTATCCTCCTTACCGTCCAGCATAGGACCACCCCTCCTCTGCAATACAGCATCCCACCATCTTGGGATGGCGAACCGCCCAGCATAGAACCATCCCTTCTCTGCAATACCGCATCCCACCATCTTGGGATGGCGAACATAAGCTTTATTGCTTTTCCCAGTGTTTTTTAACCGCTGGCTACATACCTGCGGTTTTTTATCCGTCTTTTTCCATCTTCTGTATTTACTCCCCTGAAGAGTCGACACGGACAGAAATGTGCCACGTTGGGGGGTCATTTGAAGCATATTTTCACTGGCAATCTCTAGACTTAGGGAGCTTCAAAAGGTAGTCACCTGAAATGGTCTTCCAACAGTCTTGAAGGAGTTCCCAGAGATGCTTAGCACTTGTTGGCCCCTTTGCCTTCACTCTGCGGTCCAGCTCACCCCAAACCATCTCGATTGGGTTAAGGTCCAGTTACTGTGGAGGCCAGGTCATCTGGCGCAGCACCCTATCACTCTCCTTCATGGTCAAATAGCATTTACACAGACTGGAGGTGTGTTTGGGGTCATTGTCCTGTTGAAAAATAAATGATGGTCCAACTAAACACAAACTGGATGGAATAGCATGCCTCTGCAAGATGCTGTGGTAGTCATGCTGGTTCAGTATGCCTTCAATTTTGAATAAATCCCCAAGTGTCACCAGCAAAGCACCCCTACACCATCACACCTCCTCCTCCATGCTTCACGGTGGGAACCAGGCATGTAGAGTCCATCTGTTCACCTTTTCTGCGTCGCAAAAAGACACGGTGGTTGGAACCAAAGATCTCAAATTTGGACTCATCAGACCAAAGCACAGATTTCTACTGGTCTAATGTCCATTCCTTGTTTGATTTAGCCCAAACAAGTCTCTTCTGCTTGTTGCCTGTCCTTAGCAGTGGTTTCCTAGCAGATATTCTACCATGAAGGCCTGATTCACACAGTCTCCTCTTAACAGTTGTTCTAGAGATGTGTCTGCTGCTAGAACTCTGTGTGGCATTGACCTGGTCTCTAATCTAAGCTGCTGTTAACCTGTGATTTCTGAGGCTGGTGACTCGGATGAACTTATCCTCCGCAGCAGAGGTGACTCTTGGTCTTCCTTTCCTGTGCCGATCCACATGTGAGACAGTTTCTTTGCAGCGCTTGAAGGTTTTTGTGACTGCACTTGGGGACACTTTCAAAGTTTTCCCAATTTTTCGGACTGAATGACCTTCATTTCTTAAAGTAATGATGGACACTCATTTTTCTTTACTTAGCTGCTTTTTTCTTGCCTTAATACAAATTCTAACAGTCTATTCAGTAGGACTTTCAGCTGTGTATCCACTTGACTTCTCCACAACGCAACTGATGGTCCCAACCCCATTTATAAGGCAAGAAATCCCACTTATTAAACCTGACAGGGCACACCTATGAAGTGAAAACCATTTCAGGTGACTACCTCTTGAAGCTCATCAAGAGAATGCCAAGAGTGTGCAAAGCAGTAATCAAAGCAAAAGGTGGCTACATTGAAGTACCTAGAATATGACATATTTTCAGTTGTTTCCCACTTTTTGGTTATGTATATAATTCCACATGTGTTAATTTATAGTTTTGATGCCTTCAGTGTGAATCTACAATTTTCATAGTCATGAAAATAAAGAAAACTCTTTGAATGAGAAGGTGTGTCCAAACTTTTTGTCTGTACTGTATTTACATATGTTTGGGTGGGATTTTATTATGTGTGGAAAATGGATTGTCCGGGCTTGTACTCTCTTGTTCCATGCCTCCAATCTATCTTTTTTTATTTATTTTTCTCTCCTCCTCCCCGCATCTGATTGGAGGATGGGCCTTACAAGTTAATCCGAGTTCCGGCCATTTACAGATCATGATTAAGAACCGTCTGGTTCGAAACATGTTGGTCTGACCGGAGGTGATGGGAGGTGATGACCACTGCTTTTGTACATTGACTGTATCTACGATGGAATAAACATGATGCAGCGTTTTAACATACCACATGCTGGACGTTTCTTCTGTTTCAAGTGCCTTATACTCTCAAGTCACACAAAATGTGGCCCACTCCTTGTGAATATTGCTGTGCTGCAAGCTGCACTCGATAGTGGAAACCTGGAGCAGCTGTTACAGGCAGGGACAGTACATTTCTTTCTCTGCCCACTTGGTCAATGTTTTTTACCGCACTGGAAAGGCAGCACCCCAGCAATGTGGCCAGGTTCTTTGGACCCCGTCCCACCATATCATAGGACTGGCTCCCACAGCTGGCACTTATCTGCCTCCTCCACGTCTTCCTCCATGGACATGGTCCTATCAGTATCAGGGAGCAGTGTCGCTCGCACTACCCCTCCTTCCTATCAGATGTGTCAAGTCATGGGTTGCCACGCCATGTTGAAGCTAAACAGTGTGGACAACAGTAGCCATACAAGCAGCTAACATCCCTCTGTCTGTCACCCCACCAATAGTGATGAGTGGCAAGAGTCATATTCGAATTTGCTATATTTCGCAAATATTTAGTAGAATATTTGTCGAATATTCGCAAATTAGAATATTTGTTATATTCTGCAATTTTTTACTCGAAAAATTGGCAAGGTAATGATCGTGTAATATGCAAATGAAAATATGCAAATTTTTGTAATGGGGATTTTCGCAATGCAAATTTTTATCGCTAATTTTTCAATTGCTGAGTAAAAACATGATTCCTCCCTGCGTCTTGCTTGTGGGCCAATGAGTCATTGGCCCACAAGCAACTTAAGCAGGGAGGAATCATGACTTTAGATGGGAAAAATGACAAATATTCTAAAAAACAAATATATAGCACTATATCAAATATATTCATTTTTTGAATATTCGTAATATTCTAAAACAAGAATATATAGCAATATAGTGAATATTCGGAAAAAAAATGAATATAAAGCAATTTAGCTAATATAGTGCTATAATCTTTTTTTATTTATAGTTTAATATTTTTCCAATCTATTCTTCAGATGAGAAAAAAACTACAACTATTAGACAAAGAAGATTATAGCACTATATTAGCTAAATTTCTCTATATTATTTTTTTTTCCGCATATTAGCTATATTGCTATATATTCTTGTTTTAGAATATTTGAAAAATAAATATATTCAATATAGTTCTATATATTTGTTTTTTTAGAATATTCATCATTTTTCCCATCTAAAGTCATGATTCCTCCCTGCTTAAAGAGGAATCATGTTTTTACTCGGCAATTGAAAATTTGCATTATGAAAATTTGCAATCAACACTGCTCCTAAAGTCAAAGATACTGCAGCCTTCTTATTGGCCCACAAGCTAGAAGCAGGGAGAGATCTTTTGTACTGATTAAAAAAAAAAAATCTTGAATATTCAAAATTACTAATATATATCACTATATTCTAAATATTTGCAAATTCTCAAAGTGCCTATATTCACAATAAAAATTTGCAATTCGAATATTCGTGATCAACACTACCCACCAACTCCAACTGGGCAATGTGGTCAGTGACAATGGGTGCAACATTCTGGCCAAATAACACAAGCTCCCTGCATGGCCTTTTAAGCAAATGCTCTGGCTTGTGTAAGGTGCTGGCAATGTCCAAGAGACTGTCCTTTTCATATATTTTCAAGTGGTAAGGACTGTTCTCCTGGATGTGCAGCTGCATGAATGTAATACAATTTTAGTTTTTTAATCCTATAACATGTGTTTATTTAAACATCATCATCATCACAATTTTTGGAAGGTTTGGAATATGAAAACTCATGTGTCGGCGTGGTGTGTTTTTAAACTCTCTGTATGTTCATTTTGTCAAACATATGTTCACCCCCAACAATGTATGTCAGTGTCACTCAGAAATCATTTACTATTGTTGTCATTGAATTCCAGAGCTTGGGGGGGAGGGGGCTGAAAATATAATCAAAAATGAATCAAGTCTTAAAAGGCTAGAGGGGTTTATATACCAACTTCAGGGCAATTGGAGAAACTTAAGTTTGACCCAAATCGATTTGGGTGCGAACCAAACTTTTTCAAAAATTCTGCGAAACAGATCAAAAATGAATAGAGTGATTTGCTCATCTCTACTATAAGTGTATGCATCAAAAAGAGCTCTGAAAAACACTAAAACGTATGCCTTTTAGTTTTTGGCAGTTTTTGCAGTCATTCACAAATATATAAAAAATATATGCTGTATGTGTATAACAGTTATTATGTTACTACATTGTTTAGAACATACAGTTTATAATAATACAGCTTTAAAATGAATACACACAACCACCTTCTTGCAACTGTGCTGTAAGCACACCTTGGACTAAAAAGCAAATTTTTGACTAAAATATGTAGTCTGAGTCCTTAAGAGAATAAAATATAGTGTGAAAAAAAATTGCAAGATGTAGGGAGTTCATACCTACCACTTATGTCTACATTTAATGCAGCATGTGTTAAAAAGATGCAAAACGCACTGGATTGAATCAACAAACATTTCCATGCAAGTTTTAGGAATTAAGTAACATACAGTATCATTTTCTATCCCATTTTCAAACTTTAACACTATATAAAATGAGACTGGTATAATTCAGAATATCAGATGCTTTATGGTTCCCATATTGTGGACATAATCCCTAAATCTCCAGCAGTTCATTAGAAAATGAGTTAGAGTGACATAACTCTGGCTCTGTGGCTCAGGTGCTGTGTCCATAATAAGGGGACAAAAAAGCCCCTATATTACATCCATCAGAACAGAAGTCAAAATTTTGCTTACATCATCATTTTCATAATTGAAAATGATAATGTAATTTTTGCATTGTGTTGTTAATTTTCAGTACTTTGTTACTGAAAATACTGAACGCTTTTTAACATGTACCATTGGTTCCTTCATTCTGCAATTGAATTTTAGAATACAACATGCAGTGTTGACACTTTATTACACCTTTCCTTAAGTTTAGGATACATAATGTCCACACAAGCTACTGTGGTTATTGTTGCACCAGCATCTAAGTTTACCTCTTTTTAATTCCATGGTGTACATTACATTCAATATATCGTATTTCATTTCAGTGAACAATGATGATTTATCTAAGCCATTTCTGGACACTGCTTACTGATGGTCAACTGCAATTAAAGATGAGCGAATCGAAGTTGACAAAGTGGAATTTGATCAGAATTTCAGGAAAAATTTGATTTGCACCGAATCCGAATTTGTGGTAACAAATCACATGTATTCCTAATATGGCTGCTGCACATGTTAGGACATGGAACAAAGAACTCTGGGAACAAGAGATCACTAGTGATGTCGTGAACATAAAATTTTCCGTTTGTGAACAGCAAACGCGAATTTCCGCAAATGTTCGCGAACGTGTAAACCGGGCGAACCGCAATGGACTTCAATAAGAAGGCAAATTTGAAAACCCACAGGTACTCTTTGTGGCCATAATAGTGATGGAAAAGTTGTTTCAAGGGGACTAACACCTGGACTGTGGCATGCCGGGGGGGGGATCCATGGCAAAACTCCCATGGAAAATTACGTAGTTGACGCAGAGTGTGGTAAGTTGAAATTGCAATGCGATTTATAGAACTTGAATTAATCGCATTGCGATTTCAACTTTCTCAAATCCCACAGTACATTCTAGCATGGAGTCGTTCCCATGGTGATGGGGACGCTCCATGAGCACGGAAGTCAGAAGAAGCTCTGTTGAAATCGCAATGTGATTTATACAACTTGAATTAATCGCATTGCGATTTCAACTTATAGCTTCTGCTGACTTCCGTGCTCATGGAGCGTCCCCATCACCATGGGAACGGCTCCCTGCTAGAATGTACTGTCGGATTTGAGAAAGTTGTAATCACAATGTGAATAATGCAGGTTATATTAATCGCATTGTGAATTCAACTTAGAGCTGCTGGGTTCCTAATGGTTGTATTGCTAGTATATAATGAAGATTGAGAATATAGTGCTATATTCGTTATATTCGTCAATTCTAGCAATACAACCATTAGGAACTTAGCTCTAAGTTGAATTCGCAATGCGATTAATATAACCTGCATTATTCACATTGCGATTACAACTTAGAGCTGAGTTCCTAATGGTTGTATTGCTAGAATTGACAACGAATATAGCACTATATTCTCAATCTTCGTTATATTCTATCAATATAACCATTAGGAACCCAGCTCTAAGTTGTAATTGCAATGTGATTAATATAACTTGTAGTAATTGCATTGCGATTACAACTTTGTGACACTGCAGCTTCAGAATTAATCTAAGATGGATGCTGTCCTTGCTTTTTGATAGGCGGTGGGAGGGTCTGGGAGGGAGGGTATGCTGATTGGCTGGAATGTGTCTGCTAACTGTGAGGTACAGGGTCAAAGTTTGCTCAATGATGACATATATGAGGCAGACCAAACATTGCATATGTTCGCCCGCCGCGGCGAACGCGAACATGCGATATTCGCCGGGAACTGTTCGCTGGCGGCGAATAGTTCGGGACATCTCTAGAGATCACCCACAATGCCATGCATGCAGCCAATCAGCAGCCAGCCAGTCCCTGTGATGTAACAGCCCTATAAATAGCCATTTTGGATTCTGACATTTTCCAGTGTGCTTAGTGCAGGGAGAGACGTTAGCAGGCGCTAGGGACAGTGATAGGAAAGACTTTATTGTGCTAAAAAAAGATTTACAAGTTCAGGGAAAGATTAGTCAAGGTGTAGGGAAAGGATAGTGAGACATTATCTATGCAAAAAAAAAAAAAAAAAAAAAAAGAAGAACAGGGTGCAAGTGATTCTTTTACACCTTGCTGCACTTATTGGGGATCCAAATTGCATTTAGGTTGTTTGCCCTAAATGATACATCACTAATTCCAGCAAACCTTGCTTGTGATTGGGGTGCAGCTCTGTAATACAGCCATTTATGGGGTGTATTAATAGCAAAGATACGTTTGTCCTATTAGCCTTTCTGCCTTGATTTTACATTGTTTTAATGTTTTAATATTTTTTTTTTTTTTTTTGGGGGGGGGGGGGGTATTATTAGGAAAAAAAGGGAAAAAATAAATGTCATAATTGCTGTTCACCGGTGAAGTTACATTGTACTACAGACATTTACGGGATGAATTAATAGGAAAGATACTTATGTCCCATTAGCTGTTCTGCTTTAATTTGATATTGTTTCTTTTTCTTTTTTGGGGGGTATATTAATAGGAAAAAAAAGGGAAAAATATAGGTCATAATTGCCATTCAGCAATGAAGTAACATTGTACTACAGCCATGTATGGGATGTCTTAATAGGATAGATATGTACGTCCTATTAGCCGTTCTGCATTGATTTTACATTGTTTCACTTTTTTTGGGTGGTGTAGTTAAAAGAAAAAAAAAAAAATAATATATATATATATACACACATATGTTATAAGTGCCTTTCGGTGGTGAAGTTACATTGTACAACAGGCATTTACGTGGTGTAGAAAAAGGAAATATTCATACCAAAATATCCCCGGAGACATTGGGATCGGCTAGCTCCGGACCTGGCGGCAAGTCCTCCACGTCTCCCACCATCACACTTAGCGGGGTTGTCTCCCCCTGTCACGGCTGTAAGTGAGCAACAAGAGCCTACACAGTGAAAAGCAACTGACCGGACCCAAACTAGGGAGGATAAAGGGGTGACCCCTGTCAGACCCTAAAAGCTCTCCCTAAGCTGCTCAGCCTATGCGAACACCCCAATGGTGGATGATCGCATATCCTCGTACCTCGACTATAAAACACCTGAACACTCTACAATAGTGAGGGGACACGACCACCGGCTCCCTACACTAGACACGGAGGGAGTCAGGGTCACCTGGGATCCAGCAACAGAAAATCACAAATGAATGTACACTTAACTGAAGGAGCTGCGGCTGCAGTGAAAACAGATCCAAAGTCAGCAGACAATATCCGAAGTACTTGTTTCAGCAGAACACAGATCCAGTGAAAAGATATCACACAGGTGAAGATACTCAAGCGAGAGATACAGCTCAAATGAAAAGTATATTCCGCACCTCTACAAAGGAGGAGGGGTGATTTAAAGGCAACAAAATCAAACACAGGAGGGACAGCTGGGAGGAAGGAAACAAAAAGTAAAGACCTCATCACAGGGGTGGAGAAACAGGGCAGAGGGAACTCCTCCAAGCTCTAGTAGTGACATCATCACAGGGGTGGAGAAACAGAGCTGTGAGAAAGTCTCAAAGCTCTGGTAGTGACACCCCTTCTTCCACCTAAGTGGCGGTCACGCCTACCGCTGTTTGCAGCGTTTTGGTGTCCGTCTGATGAAACTGAGCCAAACAGATCCGTCCTGACACGCAATGTAAGTCAATGGAGACGGATCCGTTTTCACTGACACAATCTGGCACAATAGAAAACGGATCCGTCCTCCATTGACTTTCAATTGTGCTCAAGATGGATCCGTCTTGGCTATGTTAAAGATAATACAAACGGATCCGTTCTGAACGGATGCAGACGGTTGTATTATCTGAACAGATCCATCCATCAGGGATCCGCACAAAACATGAGTGTGAAAGTAGCCTTACTTCTTCGCATCATCCGCGGGTTTTTAAGGCTATACCAGTTGGTCAATTTTGAAGGAGGACTCAGTAAGATTCTGGTAGGTTATCACAGGTACCTGGAGCCATGCTGACTGCAGAGCATCCCACAGCTTCTGGAGGTTGCATGGAGCCTGATCCATGGAGCGAACACAATGATCAAGGTGGTCCCACAGATGCTCAGTTGGGTTTATGTCTGGGGAATTAACGGGGCCAGGGTAAGACTTTTCTAGTCATGTGACATGTCACATTGTCTTGCTGGGTATTTGTTCTCTGATGTTTCCCTCCAGCCACACCAATGTCCATCTATTTGATGAAGCAGTTAGGACTGAACATGTGTGGTTTTGTGGCACTGAACTCAGACCTCCATAGAAAGAGAGAAAATAGGGGTCATATTCGAATTTGCGATATTTTGCGAATATTTTTTTAGAATATTCGTCGAATATTGGAAAATTCGAAAACTTCCCGATTTTTTTCCTCGAAAAATCGGCAAGGTAATGATTGTGTAATATGCAAATTTTCATAATTCGAATTTTCGGATTCAAATTTTGATTGCAAATTTTTCAACTTAGAACTATTAGACAAAGAAGATTATAGCACTATATTAGCTAAATTGCTCTATATTCGATTTTTTTTTCGAATATTCACTATATTGCTATAACTTAGTTTTTTCGAATATTCTTAATATTCTAAAACAAGTATATATAGCAATATAGTGAATATTTGAAAAAAAACGAACATAGAGCAATTTAGCTAATATAGTGCTATAATCTTCTTTCTCTAATAGTTGTAATTTTTTTCTCATCTGAAGTTCAGATTGGAAAAAAAATTACAACTATTAAAAAAAGATTATAGCACTATATTAGCTAAATTGCTCTATATCCGTTTTTTTGAATATTCGCTTTATTGCTATAACTTTGTTTTTTTGAATATTTGTAATATTCTAAAACAAGAATATATAGCAATATAGCGAATATTCGAAAAAAAGAATATAGAGCAACATTCGCAAACACTACTACTCCTAAAGTCAAGTATATTGAAGCCTTCTTATTGGCCCACAAGCTAGAAGCAGGAAGGGATCATGTGTACTGATTTAAAAAAAATGAAGGGAAAAAAAAATTACGAATATATATAACTATATTCGAAATATTCGCGAATTTTCGAAGTACCTATATTCGCGATAAAAATTCAAATTTCGAATATTTGTGATCAACATTAGTCCTGGATGAAGATGGACTACAGGAGGACATATCTAGTGGCATGCTCATTCATACCATCAGACTTTTTATAGCGACATATAGATCTTGGCTAATTACTTTTAATGGGTGGCCCTCTGACCCCTTGGTCAGTTTAGTGGGCCCAACCCCCCGAGACCCCCCTGTTTGTTAGTTTAGTGGGTCCATTCTCCCAGAGACCCCTCAGTCAGTTTAGCTGGGTCCATGCTATAGAACAGAAGGCCATTAGAGGAAGGAGCGGTCAGATGGATATCTGGCAGTTGCATGCTGAAGGCTTTGGCATGTAGCTGCCAGGAAGCCATCCGAACCTCTGCCCACACCTTCCTCTGTCTGCCTCATGTACTATAGATTACAGTACATGGCAGCCTCCCTTCTCTGCCCCTGCTGCTCTATTACATACGCAGACACCAAATGCCAGGATTGTCTTGGCATCAACTGTGTGCATATATAAGTGTGCCATAACAAGCACTAGTGCACAGTAGTGCAGCGGAGGCAGAGAAGGGTGAATGTCATGTACTGCATGCTATAGTACAAGAGACTGACAGAGGAAGGCAGGGCCGGCTCTATAATAAGGCAGACCAAGTGGCTGCTTGAGGGTGCAGAGAAGGGGGGGGGGGCGGTGCCAGGGCGGAATTTTATTATTTAATTTTTTTTTTAAATACATAACTTGCGGATTTGCCCCGTCAGTCCCAGCCGTCCGCCCCAGCCTGCAGGTGTGCCGTGCAGCCCCGGCCCTCACCTCCTCACAGAGCGGCAGAGGAGTAGGCAGAGGTTGTGAGATGGGTGCTATCTCTATGCCTCCACTGCCAGCTCTGCAGCTCCTGGGTTTCCACACAGTGGGGCACGTAATTACTGCAGCCAATGAATAGCCACAGCAGTGACATGTCATCCATGAAGCATGTCATTGGGTCATGTGTCATATAGGTGACACGTCACCACAGTAGCCAGTCATTGGCTCCAGCAGTCATGTGTCCTGCTTCAAAATGGATGCTAAAAATTACAGTAAAATGAAAACAAAACAAAAAATTAACAAGTCACAAAATATTAAAAATTCCACTCCAATTTGACATATTAAAAGACAATCAAAAAATAAACATAATAGGTATCACCTCCTAAAATGTCTTAACTATTAAAACGTAAAAATATTTTTCTTGCACAGGCAGCAAATGCTGTAATGCGTTAAAAAGATAGGAAGATGTGCAATTTGTTGGGGCCTGGTCTGATCTTGACTAGCCACAGGAGTGGGAGTTGCACAGGGGGTTGTGAAAAAGGTGAGGGGTGGGGACCCTGTACTAAATTTTGTTGCTGAGCCCAGTCCCTTCTAGCTACCCACAACTTGGTGGCAGTCAGCTGATTATGCTTGCCGGAGGTCCTGGTTGGGCTAAGGCAATTCCTAGACAGGCCTGTCGTTGTTAGTCAAGTATCCTTTGTGTGCACATCAATTAGTTAAGCTCACTTGCTGGGACCAACATCAATTAGTTAAGCTCACTTGCTGGGTCCAACATCAATTAGGATATTAAACACAAAATTCTATCATATCCATTTTGTGTGTGATCCCATATGTAGAGAGTGCCCTTCTTATTTCTATACAATTGTATAAATAAGCCACACTTCTGCTCCCATGGTGTGTCATGAGTCATGTGACATCATTGTACCGGACATGCTGGCACTGCCTTCTATTGGCTGGCGCTCCTGTGCTCAGGGGCCAGACTGGTTCCCTTAGAACCCAGATGCAGGCAGCACTTTATACAGAGAAGGGGTATGGATTTGGAAGGGGTTAATATGATTATTTTTATATTTTATATTCACATATAATCCTGCAAATCTGATATCCCTATCCACCCAGTAAACTTGTCTATCAGAAATACTAAGAGCTTGTTTACAGAAGTATGTTTCATGCCGGTGTTCCTCCTAATATTTACATGCAAAAAGGGTTTGGATTCTAGCAAGGAAGGAAAATTTCCCAGAGCAATTATTTTCTTCTCCTCCCTGCTTGCATATTTCATTGTTCTGATCTTAGATATGGCCTTGCTAATGACCTCTAAGTGTTATGAATGAGTAAAAACTTGCACATTTCACTGCCTCATGTATATGAGTTGTGAGAAATATTCAACATCTGGAGTCTGTAAGTGTAAGACATCAGGCAAATATCACAACCAAAGGATATGTTAATTCATGAAAATACCTTATTAAATGTTACCACATTGTAATAAGGAAGTAAAAATATCACCCCGGAGGAGGTTAGCGAGTGGGCGGACGGGGAGAGGGCCTATGAGTTGGGGGGTGGCGGAGGGGAAAGGAGCCAGTATGCTAAGATATGGAGTCGCCCCGACTGCAGGTCTGCAGAGAGGGGGGCTATCTTGGGTGGGTGGGGGGGTATTTAAGGGAAGAGGGAGAGGGGATGCGTTTTTGTTTTTTTTTGGTTGTTTTTTGTTCTGCTCTTCCCTCTCGGCCAGATGATTAGGATTCTGTCGTTGAATGTGAGAGGTTTACGAGAGAGGGTAAAGAGATACGCTATCCTTGAGTGGATGAAGAGGTTCCTGCCAGCCATTATCAGCCTCCAAGAGACACATCTGGATAAGGAATCTCTAAGCTGGTTGGAGAAGAGATGGATAGTGGAGGGTTACCACTCCGTATATACTACCTATTCTAGAGGGGTCTCAATTTTGATACACAATAAGATTAGATTTGAGTGTCTTGCATATGAGGCCGATGACTATGGCAGGTACCTCTTTCTATACTGTAATATAGAAGGGGTTAAAATGGCAATTGCAAATATATATATATATATATATATATATATATATTCCACCACCATATAAGCCAGATGTCTTATATCAATTGCATAGATTTATGTTGAATAGACAGGAATCTATAATGATTGCGATAGGAGGCTATAATGTGCTTAATGGATCCACTCAGGGATAGAATGTCTAGCAGAGGGGGAAGAACACAAAAAGTAGATTTTGCTAAACTAGCCCAGGAATTTAATTGAGTCGATGTATGGCGCCTCCAGAACCCGGATGAAACCATGTATTCCTGTTATTCCAAAACACATTAAACTTGGTCAAGAATAGATATGGTTCTGGGAAATAAAAATGTAATGGCCCAAAAAAGGATTAAGATAAAATATTTGACCATGGCCTTATCAGATCACAGTGCAGTAGTAATGGAACTGAGTAAAAATAATGTTTTGCCACTGTTTAAGTTTAATTCCCACTGTCCCGCACTGTTTTTTTTATTTTTTTATTATTTAATAACGCAATATGGTCATATAAAAGGTAGCTTAAGCGGTTTAGTGGGTAGGCAGGAACTAAATAGATTGGGATGGAAAGAGGAATGGAATCACTTAGAGGTGGTGGGATCAGGTGTACTGGGGAAAAATAACACAGGAAATAGGATATTAAATTCTTTGGATTATATATGGGTGGAAATTAAAAGAATATTAGAGATTGAAGGGTTTTTTACACTTATTTGGAAAAATCTTAATTTAAAGGAACTGCAAACAATTAGGATTTACATAGACTGGGAAAAAAAAGGATCAAATATTTAGGCCAGATATTTGAACAGGATAAACTGAAAGACTTTAATACATTGGCTAGGGAGTTTGGGATCCCCCAAAGGGATATATATAAATATTTTCAGCTTAGGAATGTGTTGCGGACAGTGGAGCAGGATGATAAATATCGAAGGGAAAAATCAGATAGATTATATAAATTTACTGACGGGGGTGAAAGAGGAGGAATAACTGCAAAAAGATATGGGATTTTGATGGAGGGAAAGAAAAAACGGATAACAATACTTGCAAGGAAAAAATGGGAAAACAAACTACAATCATTTACGGAAGAGAAATGGAATGACACTCCTAGAAGTTATGCTAGGGTCTCAGATAGATTTCACAGTTTTTTTATAGTTCATAGGGTGCATCGGTCCCATGGATGTTGAAAAGAATGGTTGTGAGAGCCTCGGACAAGTGCCCAAAATGTAGGGGAGAGAATGCTGATTTAATACATTGTTTTTGGAGATGTCCCCGATTTTTAAGATATTGGACAGAAATAGCAGAGACTGTATTTCTATTTTTGAAGGTTCAACTATCCGAAGATCCAGTAGCTTGTATATTAGGGGCAACTGAACATTTGAAGGTAAATAAAAATATACGGTTGGTTTTGACCAAAGTATTATTCCAAGCTAGACTCCTTATACTTAAGAAATGGGTAAAGGTAGACCCTCCGACAGCGAGACAGTGGAGAAAAGCAGTGGACAACTTGATTAAAGAAGAACAGGTCATGGTGGGCCATAGTAAAAAATCACAATACGCTGTCAAAGTATGGAAAGAATGGTTACTTTTGGGCTGGATAGGATTTTTTTTTTTTAAAGTGGACCTCCTTGCGCTCCCGACGTCTAAGTTTGCAAAAATCAGCCAGTCCTGGCTGGTTCCGCTGCTAAGTGTCTTAAAAGGACCTGTTGTCCTCCTTAAAATTGTGATATAAGTAGCTAATATATCACCCGTAGGTGACGTGAGACACAAGCGCTGAAGTAGCAAACCTGACCGATATCTCCCTCTATTTCTTTAATGTGTGAGTGAGTGTTAGAAGGGATAGAGAGGATGCAAAAGACTGTATATCAAGACCATTAATGGGCAGTCTGTAGCGATCGCTATCTGTGCTGAGAAGGTATGTTAGAAATGTGAGCACAATCGATATGAGCACAAATCTTCGGTGTACGATAATAAAAAGTTCTGTATTTCTTTATCCTGTAGGTGTCTTGGAATAAATGCGTCCTCCTGGCTCACCTGCTAGCACGAACGCTGCCCCGGCCGGAAGCAAGCGTAGTGCGAGGGAGCTTGTTGTTACGGTCGTCCTGGAAACCGCTTCGGTGACGTCACCTCTGTGGATACCGTAGCCTCCGTGGGAGGCACCGTGAGGTTTTTTCTCCCATGGAGGCTACGGTATCCACAGAGATATTTCATCTATTTCATTTTATGTTTCCGTGTGTGGAAGATATCAACAGTTTCCCCCATAACAGTGACCTCTACAGTACCCGCCCCTTTAATAATGACCTCCACAGTGACCTCCCCCTTTAACATTGACCTCCACAGTTCCACCCCCTTTAACAATGACCTCCACAATGCCCACCTCTTTAACCATGACCTCCCCTTTAACATTGACCACTACTTTAACAGTGACCTTCACAGTACCCGCCTCTTTTAACAGTGACTTTCACAGTGCCTGCCCCTTTAACAGTGACTTCACAGTGCCCGCCCTTTAAACAGTGTCTTTAACAGTGACCACTCCTTTAACAGTGACTTTCAAAGCAACCACCCCTTTAACAGTGACTTTCACAGTGATAGCCCCTTTAACAGTGACTTTCATAGTGACTGCCCCTTTAACAGTGACTTTCACAGTAACCACCACTTTAACAGTGACTTTCACAGTGATAGCCCCTTTAACAGTGACTTTCACAATGATAGCCCCTCAACAGTGACTTTCATAATAACCACCACTTTAACAGTGACTTTCACAGTGACCTCCCCTTTAATAGTGACTTTCCCAGTGACCGCCCCTTTAACAGTGACTTTCACAGTGACCGCCCCTTTAACAGCAACTTTCATAGTGACCGCCCCTTTAACAGTGACTTTCACAGTGACCTCCCCTTTAACAGTGACTTTCACAGTGACTTTCACAGTGACCGCCCCTTTAAAAGTGACTTTCACAGTGACCGCTCCCTTTAACAGCAACTTTCACAGTGACCTCCCCTTTAACAGTGACTTTCACAGTGACCACCCCATTAACAGTGACTTTCACAGTGACCGCCCCTTTTTTTAATTATTTTTTTTAACAAATCTTTATTTAAGATTATCTTCAATATACAAAATAAAGATAAGGTGCATATCATACTGTAAAAACGTTAACAGAAACGTGAACAGTACAGCCATGGTCCAGCATTTACATATTAGAAATACAGAATAAAGAGGACTACACGACATGAGAAAGGCACATGATGGCAGGCAGGTTAAATATGCATAATGACATAATACCAGTACATAAGTTGAGATACAGGTGAGTATAAGGTTGAGGCAGAACTGTCAATGCCACAGTTGACCGAAGTCACATTTAGTAATTGGGAATCAGGTAAGCTCCCCATCCACATCCTAGCATGAATGACAGGTCATAATCATACAAGTAACGAATGTCATAATACACGGAAGTACGACAATCATTAATCACTACTAGTAGGGCTAGCTACTGCCGTGAGTGCTAAGGCATTTTGACTATTAGCCTGCCATTGCAGCCATGGAGCCCACAACCGTAGATGTTTATGGTGGGACAGAGATTCCCAACTAGACATCTCCTCCAACAAGCGAATCTCCTGAACTTTGTTAATCCAGTCTGTGATCATCAGAGTTTTATTGGTAAGCCAATGAACTGGAACCAGGAGTTTTGCCGCAGCTACGAGGGAGGATAATAGAGAATGTTTGGGGAGAATGAATTTTTCATTGGAGAGATTCAACAGGACCACTAAGTGGGTCAGCGGGGATGAGGAAGGGACGATTTCCAATATATTCTTGGAAACCATATCCCAATATGGTTGTATCATAGGGCAAGCCCACCAGATATGGAACAAAGTGCCCCTGGACCCTTTGCACCTCCAGCACTGCTCCGGATGTGAGGGGTCCATGGCATGCAATTTTGCTGGCGTATTGTACCACCTAGTTACCAACTTGTATGCATTTTCTTGGATCCTAATGCACCAAGAATATCCGTGAGAATGACAAAGAATCCTATCTACCGTTCCCTCATCGAATGTGGTATTAAGATCTTTTTCCCATTGGGAAATGAACCAAGGTTTGTCCGGGCCTACCTCTTCCAACAACTTATTGTATACCTTAGATATGGCTCCTTTCCTGTTCGCTTGTTTGAGTAAACACGTGTCATACCAAGTAGGGTCTAGTTTATTAGGGGTGCAGGCCAGATATTGGGTACATATTTTTTGGAACTGGGAATATTGAGTGGGCGACCATGGGATGTGAGGAAAACTCATTGTCAAGCTTTGAATAGAAGGGATTGACCTTTTTTCTAAGATATCCCCTATTGCCACACTTCCGAATGCCCTCCATAGTCCCAAGTCGTCTTTGAATCCCTGAATTACTAAATACGGAACGTAGCAAGTGGGAGTGTACGGAGACATGCATGGGGAGCCGCGCAGGAGTGGTGATATCTTTGACCAGGTGACCATGACCCCTTGCATAGAGTTAAGTCCCCCCTTACCCATGATACGGTTCGTCACAAGTTTTGGGTCCCATAGTGCCGCCACTCCCATGGGGCCTAATATATTCCTAGCTATTTTGCAGCCAAGTTTTGTATTCATAGGGTTGCAAATTTCGGATTGTAGCCTAAGCTGAACAGCTCTATAATATGCTGCAACATCAGGGTGACCAAATCCTCCTCTAAATATGGGTTTGGTGAGGGTCTTATATGCCAACCTGGGCTTATAGCCTCCCCATACAAATGAGGAGAAGAGACTACGGATTCTTGCAAGGAAAGATTGAGGGAGGGGGATAGGTAGATTTTTCCTCCCTAACCAGGATAAGAAGGGAATCCTTATATCAGCTAATTGTTGTTTTATGCTGTCGTATAGTGGCGAATAATTCTGATGGAACAGCAAACTAGGGTCTTTAGTTACGTTGACTCCTAGGTACTTAATATGGGAATTATTCCACTCAAACGGGAAATCCCTCTCTAATTTCATAACAGATGAGTGGGAGATGTTAATACCCATTGCCGTACATTTAGAGAGATTGATCTTAAAATTGGAAAGGGCGCCATACACTTCCAATTGTTGTAAGAGAGCTGGGAATGCCTTTTCAGGGTTGGTCAAAAATATGAGCATGTCATCTGCAAACGCGGCAACAGTGTGTAAGTCCCTGCCTATTGTGAGCCCCTGAATTCCAGGGTCTTGCCTCAGGGATTGTATAAATGTCTCCAAGCACAGAATAAACAATGTGGGCGAGAGCGGGCAACCCTGGCGCGTCCCGTTCGAGATCTTAAATGGAGGTGACAGGATACCGTTCACTTGCACTTTTGCGGAGGGGTTAGAATACAGAGACAGCACCGCCCTCACAAATAGGGGGGGGGAGGCCAAACTTTTGCAATGTGGCTTCCATGTAATCCCAGGCCACTCTATCAAACGCCTTTTCGGCATCAGTGCTGAGGAATACAAGCTTCTTCCCTTGTTTTAAAGCAAATTGCTGAGCTTGAATAACTCTCAAGGTGCTGTCTCTGCATTCCCTGCCCCCCACAAAGCCTGATTGTTCAGGGGATATGATCCGCGGGAGTAACATAGTAACATAGTACATAAGGCCGAAAAAAGACATTTGTCCATCCAGTTCGGCCTGTCATCCTGCAAGTTGATCCAGAGGAAGGCAAAAAAACCCTGTGAGGTAGAAGCCAATTTTCCTCACTTTAGGGGAATAAAAATTCCTTCCCGACTCCAATCAGGCAATCAGAATAAATCCCTGGATCAACGATATCTCTCTAGTAGCTATAGCCTGTAATATTATTACGCTCCAGAAATACATCCAGGCCCCTTTTGAATTCCTTTATTGTACTCACCATCACCACCTCCTCAGGCAGAGAGTTCCATAATCTCACTGTTCTTACCGTAAAGAATCCTCTTCTATGTTTGTGTACAAACCTTCTTTCCTCCAGACGCAGAGGATGTCCCCTCGTCACAGTCACCGTCCTGGGAATAAATAGATGACGGGATAGGTCTCTGTACTGACCCCTGATATATTTATACATATTAATTAGATCTCCTCTCAGTCGTCTTTTTTCTAAAGTGAATAACCCTAATTTTGATAATCTTTCAGGGTACTGTAGTTGCCCCATTCCAGTTATTACTTTAGTTGCCCTCCTTTGGACCCTCTCCAGCTCTGCTATGTCTGCTTTGTTCACTGGAGCCCAGAACTGTACACAGTACTCCATGTGTGGTCTGACTAATGATTTGTAAAGTGGTAGGACTATGTTCTCATCACGGGCATCTATGCCCCTTTTGATGCAACCCATTATCTTATTGGCCTTGGCAGCAGCTGCCTGACACTGGTTTTTGCAGCTTAGTTTGCTGTTTATTAAAATTCCTAGATCTTTTTCCATGTCAGTGTTACCGAGTGTTTTAGCATTTAATAAGTACGGGTGACTTGCATTATTCCTTCCCATGTGCATAACTTTACATTTGTCAGTGTTAAACCTCATCTGCCACTTCTCTGCCCAAGCCTCCAGTCTATCCAGATCCCTCTGTAGTAGTATACTGTCCTCTTCAGTGTTAATTACTTTACACAGTTTAGTGTCATCTGCAAAAATTGATATTTTACTATGCAAGCCTTCTACAAGATCATTAATAAATATATTGAAGAGAATAGGGCCTAATACTGATCCCTGAGGTACCCCACTAGCAGGGCCGGACTGGCCATAGGGCAGACCGGGCATTTGCCCGGTGGGCCGGGCCGCCTCAGGGCTCGAGTGGGTGTGCCTAATCACACCCCTGTCTGTCTGTGCTCCGCCTCCTGCCAGCCCCGGCCGCACATCTTAATAATCTGATCAGGGCCGGGCCGCCTCAGGGCTCGAGTGGGTGTGCCGGTATGGCCTAATCACACCCCTCCCTGTGCTCCGCCTCCTGCCAGCCCCGGCCGCACACTCATACTTACTCACTGTGTGAGTCCACCCCCACTGCTCCGCCTCCTGTGCCCGGCCTCTGTGAATCCATCTTCCGGCGGCCGGCAGCGTAACGTCACTCAGACGTCACGCGCCTGCTCCGCCTTCATTAATAAAGAGGGAGGAGCGTGCGACGTGACGTAGTGAGTGACGGCACGTTACGCTACGCGGCCGCCTAGTTTGAATGTTGAAGAGCGGGACTGGACTGGAGCCACCACCGCACCAGCCCACCAGCTTCTGCCTGCCCCAGTACTAGTGCCCAACTGGCTTTGGTAAGTTAGTGATGATAGTGATAGATTATATTAGATAGTAACTTTATGTAAGTGAGAGAGCTATTGAGCTTGTAAATAAACTTGTGCAAACTGCAAAGTATATGAGTAGTTTAGTTACTAACTACTCATATACTTTGCACAAGTTTATTTACAAGCTCAATAGCTCACTTACATAAGGAACAGACGTCTTACAATAGGGAGGGACACTGTTATGGGGGGGGGGGAGATGTGATATGTGGATGATGACACATTTATATAGCACAAGATGCTTGCGCTGCCATATATGTGTGTCATCCACAGATCCCCCCGGCCACCCATAACAGTGTCATCCACAGATGCCCCCCCCCCCCGGTATCTGTGTCAGATTCCATCATTCCACAATCCACACAGATGCCCATACCAGTGTGTCATCCACAGATCCCCCATAACAGTGCGTCATCCACAGATGTCCCCATAACAGTGTCATCCACAAAAACAGTGTCATCCACAGATGCCCCATAACAGTGCGTCATCCACTGATGCCCATAACAGTGCATCATCCACAGAAACAGTGTCATCCACAGATCCCCCATAACAGTGCGTCATCCACTGATGCCCATAACAGTGCATCATCCACAGAAACAGTGTCATCCACAGATCCCCCATAACAGTGCGTCATCCACAGATGCCCCATAACAGTGCGTCATCCACTGATGCCCATAACAGTGCATCATCCACTGATGCCCATAACAGTGCATTATCCACTGATGCCCATAACAGTGCGTCATCCACTGATGCCCATAACAGTGCGTCATCCACTGATGCCGATAACAGTGCATCATCCACTGATGCCCATAACAGTGCGTTATCCACTGATGCCCATAACAGTGCGTCATCCACTGATGCCCATAACAGTGTCATCCACAGATGCCCCCATAACCGTGTGTCATCCACTGATGCCCATAACAGTGCGTCATCCACTGATGCCCATAACAGTGTCATCCACAGATGCCACCATAACCGTGTGTCATCCACTGATGCCCCCATAACCGTGCGTCATCCACTGATGCCCATAACAGTGCATCATCCACAGATGCCCATAACAGTGCATCATCCACAGATGCCCATAACAGTGCATCATCCACAGATGCCCATAACAGTGCGTCATCCACAGATGCCCATAACAGTGCGTCATCCACAGATGCCCATAACAGTGCGTCATCCACTGATGCCCATAACAGTGCGTCATCCACTGATGCCCATAACAGTGCATCATCCACTGATGCCCATAACAGTGTGTCATCCACTGATGCCCATAACAGTGCATCATCCACTGATGCCCATAACAGTGCATCATCCACTGATGCCCATAACAGTGCGTCATCCACTGATGCCCATAACAGTGCGTCATCCACTGATGCCCATAACAGTGTGTCATCCACAGGTCCCCCATAACAGTGCGCCTGCGAGGAGAGACAGAAAGGAGGGCAAATAATCAGTGGAAGCAAGCAGAGGACGGCAAAGCAGACAACTTAATAGCTTCTTTTGTAAGTAAATTGTTTTATTATAAATGTAGTAAGTAAATGTAGTGGTGCTATAATGTGGACCCCAGGCGTCTCTGATGTCCTGCAGGCTGGCGCTGTGGCAGCATACGGTTGGTCAGGCAGCAGAAAGGCTCTGGGGCAGTCATTGTGCTCTGGAACTTTTCCCTTCACAGCCACTGCTATCTCTCTCTCGTACAGTGCAGACTCTGCAAGAGGCTTTCAGTTTGCTCTCCGTCCTCATAAAAGTCTATGGGAATCAAAACAGATCCATCTGGTTCCTGTTATGCAAGTCGGAAAACAAAGTCAATTGTGCTTCCGGTTTTGGCTCCACCCCTAGACTGCAAGGGGGTGGGGCCTGTTGGGTGTCATGTGATTGGGCTGCTCAGTCAAAAATGCCCGGGCCTATTTTTTGTCCCAGTCCGGCCCTGCCCACTAGTGACAGTGACCCAATCTGAGTATTTACCATTAATAACCACCCTCTGTTTTCTATCACTGAGCCAGTTACTTACCCACTTACAGACGTTTTCTCCCAGTCCGAGCATTCTCATTCAGATACACCACATCCATTGATTCGCCGCTGTCAAGTCTAGAACTTACCTCCTCATAGAAACTGATTAAATTTGTTTGACATGATCGATCCCTCACAAAGCCATGCTGATATGGCGTTATTTGCTTATTTCCGTTAAGATGCTCTAACATAGCATCTCTCAGAAAACCTTCAAACAGTTTACCCACAACAGATGTCAAACTTACCGGCCTATAGTTTCCAGGCTCTGTTTTTGGACCCTTTTTGAATATTGGCACCACATTTGCCATGCGCCAATCCTGTGGGACATTCCCTGTCAATATAGAATCTGCAAATATCAGAAATAAGGGTCTGGCTATGACATTACTTAATTCCCTTAGGATACGGGGGTGTATGCCATCCGGTCCTGGCGAGGGTCTTATATGGGAGTAAAGGGGATAGCCTATTGGCCAGGACCTTAGCCCATAGCTTTACGTCTGCATTCAGCAGAGAGATTGGTCTATAGCTAGAGGGAACCTCAATGTCTTTGCCTGGCTTAGGCAACACAACTATATGTGCCTCTAGAGCCTGGCTGGTTATAGGGGTACCGCTTAAAAGAGCGTTGAAGAAATTTACTAGCTGTGGACCTAAATCCGGGAAAAACTTTTTATATTAGGCCACTGTAAAGCCATCGGGACCTGGGCTCTTGTCTGATGGAGTTGAGTTTAGGACTTTTTTTACTTCAGCTAATGTAATGGGGGCCAACAGTGATGATTTGGAGGAATCATCGAGGGTGGAAAGGTTCAATGCCCTCAGGAAACGTTTGATCTCCCTTTTCCGGTCTATCCGTACCTCCTCCTGTTCCTCCTCTCTAAGGTTGCACAGATTATGGTAGTAATCTCTAAAGATCTTTGATATATCCCGGGTGTCGGTCATGACAGGTCCTGCCTGTGATTTCATGCGCTTAATGAAAACCTGGTCATCTCGTTTTTTTTATGAGTGCAGTCATTATTTTTCCGCCCCTATTTCCGTGGACATAATGTTTGTGTTTCACTTTTAGGTAGGCTTTAGACGCCTTAATGTTTAACAACTCCTGTAATTCTCGTCTCGCGATCTTTAACTCCTCTAGGTCCCTGAGTGCACAAGAGCGTTTATGGGATGATTCTAGACTAGCAATGCGAGTTAAGAGGTCTGCCAATTTACGCGTTCTCATTTTGCTAATATAAGACCCTAGTGCGATAAATTCTCCCCTAATCACCGCCTTATGCGCCTCCCACACTATTGCATGGGACATATTGGGCGTTGTGTTGGTAGAGAAGTATGACCGTAGTTTTTGCAAGATGTTATCTACCTGAGTCTGCGAATCCAGAAGGGCGTGGTTTAACCTCCAGGTCCATTCCCTGCCACACAATTCTGGAAACCCAATGACAAGGGAGACCGGCACATGGTCAGAGACCGTGATATTGTGGAGAGTGGAGGACTTAACAGCTGGCAAGTATTTATCCTGCACAAAGAGGTAATCCAACCTCTGGTACGATTTGTGAGGGTTAGAATAGAACGTGTAATCACACCTGTCACCATGCGCCGACCTCCAAACATCACTAAGGTGCAAAGATCTAAGGCGTGTCTGAACTGTTTTGAGAGCACGAAATGAGACGGCTGATTTCTGGGCAGAGGAGTCAAGTAAAGGGTTCAAGGCGAGATTAAGATCTCCACCGATTAGCAATAGGCCAGCAGCAAACGGACCAATCTTGTCCAGCACTTCTGTCAGCCAACTAACAGTCTTCACATTTGGCGCATAAAGATTGCATATTGTGACAGTTACGTGTCCTATCTCTCGCTTCAATAATAGGTATCTCCCCTCCGGATCTTTCACTGCGGATTGAAATGTAAAAGGGGTGCCCCCGCTTGAAGCCTATACTGACTCCTCTGGCCGCAGAACTACTGGAAGTAGCATGATACCACACATTAAAAGGGCTATGTTCTAAATTAGGAACGTGCAAGTGGGAGAAATGGGTCTCTTGGAGGAGTATTATATCCGCACCAGTTCTCCTGAGAACCTGAAACACTCTACTGCGTTTTCTAGGGCTATTACATCCATGTACATTAAGGGTGGAAAAACATAGAGTTAACGGAGCCATCTTAGTAAAGTGACATTCTGCAGATTGAGGTCGTGTGTCTTATTAGACCACTGGGATATACTAAACAGGTCAATGAACCGAATAAAACAATAACTGTAACTTAAAGGTAATAGCAAAGAAGTACGGACTTTTGGACCGGGGGGAGATGAAAGGATTGCACATGTGGACACCATGTGTATCCCAACCAGCCCAGAACCCCACTTCTAAGCCTCATGCACATTAATTTAGAGTTTAGAAAATAAAGCTATCCTGACCAACCTTTTTTGTTTTGTTGAGGAAGCAAAGGCACAATACAAAGCAGCCTGACAGAGCGTAACTATAGGCAACCCGGTCACACAGCTATGGGCTTATAGCTAAATATGAAGTTAGCAAATGAAAATGCCAGTGACACTGTCTGTCGTAGAAATACTAAAAGGCAGGGTAATTAACAGGGACGCAGTCCGGCCATAACAACAATGCTACAACTGCTAAGCGGTAGAAAAATGGCGTTAACAGCGAACCCTTAGTCCGGATCTCCAAGGGGCCATGCTCTCTTGTTCTTCCCAGCTCTTTGAGGTTTCGGTTTCATCCATCTAGACACCTGGTTGAGCGGTGGCAAGTCCTCCACGGGTAGGACGGGTAACCAGGAGGGAATCTCAATCGGAGGCTGTTGTAGTGCTTCCCAAACCGGTGGCAAGTCCTCAGGCGATAGGACGGTGTAGCGGCGGTTTCCTACTGTGATAGAAATCCCAAATGGGAAGAGCCATCGATATGGGAACTTGGACGACCGTAGGAGATCAGTAAGGGGCTTCAATAAGCGCCGTTTTTGCAACGTGGATGCAGCTAAGTCCTGATAAACTTGAACTTGGACTCCTTGGAGCTTCACTTCTCCTTGCTTCCTAGCCGCTTGGAGTATTAATTTGGTGTCTCTGTAGCTCAGGATACCGCAGATTATATCTCTTGTATTGTCTCGGGACGCCTGCTTCGGTTTTAATGCTCTATGCACTCTCTCCACAGTGATGTGTGCCGCTTGCTCTGGGCCTAGTAGCATGCTGAAAAGGGAGTCCATGACTTGCAATAAGTCCTCCTTATCATCTGCCTCTGGAAGCCCCCTGAGCCTGATGTTCCTCCTTCTATTCCTGTTCTCCTGATCCTCCATTTGAAGCAGGAGTGTATTCATCGCCCTGGCATGCGAGAGCAGGGAGTCTTTCACCGCTGCATTGAAGGTGAGCATGGCGTCCTGCGACTGCTCCAGCGTCTCAACGCGGTCACCTATGTGGTGCACGTCCGCTTTAATCGCCACCAGGTCCGCGGCTAGAGGGGCAAGTGCTCGCTGTAGGGCTTCTTCAAGAAATTCCCTAGTGAGGCCGGGCCTCTCGTCGCTGTGCGATGCACTGTCATCTCCTGGAAGCTGGGCTGAAGCATGGTCTCCTACAGCCGAGCCGGGAGGTTTCGGAGCCATCTTGGAGGGCCGCGCCGGCGGCTGGGCAGCCGATTTACTCAGGAATTTGCCCATCTCTAGGTTGGAGCTCGGGTCCTCTTTGCGCCCGGTGCAGTCTGCATACAATCCTTCGGCTAGATCTTCATGTCGAGGTCAGGATAACGCTAAAATTGAGGCTTAGACAGGTGCTGGTGGCGAGAGCTCTGCTAACAAGCAGCCACCATCTAGCTCAGTCAGCCACGCCCCTTGACCGCCCCTTTAACAGTGACTTTCACAGTGACTTTCACAGTGACCACCCCTTTAACAGTGACTTTCACAGTGATCGCCCATTTAACAGTGACTTTCACAGTGACCGCCCCTTTAACAGTTACTTTCACAGTAACCACCCATTTAACAGTGACTTTCACAGTGACCACCCCATTAGCAGTGACTTTCACAGTGACCACCCCTTTAACAGTGACTTTCACAGTGACTTTCACAGTGACCGCCCCTTTAACAGTGACTTTCACAGTGATCGCCCCTTTAACAGCAACTTTCACAGTGACTGCCCCTTAATAGTGACGTTCACAGTGACCGCCCCTTTTACATTGACTTTCACGGTGACCGCCCCTTTAACAGAGGCCGCCCCTTTAATTGTGACTTTCACAGTGACAGCCCCTTTAACAGTGACTTTCACAGTGACCACCCCTTTAACAGTGACTATTACAGTCACCGCCCCTTTAACCGTAACCGTCCCTTTAACAGTGACTTTCACAGTGGCCGCTCTTTTAACAGTGACTTTTACAGTGGCCGTTCCTTTAACAGAGACTTTCACAGTGACCGCCCCTTTAACAGTGACTGCCCCTTTAACAGTGACTTTCACAGATGCCACCCCTTTAACATTAAAGAACCTAAAAAGTCACACACATATATATATTTGATAATGCTTTATTAGTAGAAAAACACCTACATTATTACATATATGGCGGTTTCAATTAATGGTAAAAAGTGCAGGAGTATAAAGTGACAAGTGCATAGAGCCACCCAACCAATCCAAAAAAGTTGATATATCTGATAGGTAAGATGGTACGAAAGGTAATGGGACGATTAAGAGCAATGCAAGAAATGGTATGAGTCCCAATAATACTTACAAAAAAGCACAACGTCCTAATTGCACTACCAAGGGTCACTGGTATATAAGTGGAAAGACAACAAGTCCACACTTGTAGTGTGCAGAGCGGTAAGCAGTAAAATATAAACATCAATAAACCAATGCTAATCCGCCTGCAAACAACAATTCAATAGAACCGACCGTGGTAACCTATACTGACCGGAGAGGATAATGTGATGGCTCCTTACCCGACGCGCGTTTCGCCTTGCTTCTTCAGGGGGCGTATGACCCCTTTAACATTGACCACCCCTTTAACAGTGACTTTCACAGTGACTGCCCCTTTAACAGGGACCTTCATAGCACCCGCCCCTTTAATACCAGTGACCTCCACAGTGCCCGCCCATTTAATAACAGTGATCTCCACTGTGCCCGCCCCTTTAATAACAGTGACCTCCACAGTGCCCGCCCATTTAATAACAGTGACCTCCACTGTGCCCGCCCATTTAATAACAGTGACCTCCACATTGCCCGCCCCTTTTAATAAACAGTGACCTCCACATTGCCCGCCCCTTTAAGCGGTAAAGAAAAATGGCTGGGTTGTTATGGGAAACTGGAGTAAAACTGTGTTTATAGCAGTTGGGATTTGAAGAGAAAGACTTGCAGGCTTGTATTGGGGGAGGGGCTAATTTTTTGGGAATATCTCAGGAACGGTATGTCCTAGAGAGCTGAGCACTAAAACCTTCCTGGAACCTGTGTGCCAAATTTGGCGAATATCGGTCCAGTCGTTTGGACGTGCATAAAGAAGGTCCAGACAGATGTCTAGACAGGCAGACAGACAGAAACTAATTTTTATATATATATATAAGAGATATATAATACCTTTATATCAAGGGTTATCGACAGGTAATACGCCTACAATATAAATGGTCCGGGCATGTTAAAGGGAATGTGTCACCAAAAATGTTATATGCCAGTTAACATCAGATAGTGACACATCACCTTTTTTTCTAATCTGATTTTATTTCCTGTTGGATTTTTTTATTCTATTCCCTGAACATTATTACAGGGGCGGCCATCTTGCCTGGGCTGTTCTTAGCAGCATTTACCAAGAATTTAGAAAATTGTTTTATGGCAGCTCTAAGGTCCATAGACACAATGGTCGGAGGGGGGGGGGGGACCCTATGGATTACTATAGGAGGGTTTTCTAGGCATGCTCTGTGACCTATGCAGAAGTCATTGTATAAGGACATAATAGATACACTCACCTATTATGAATGTTGGATCCGGTATTATCTATATGCAGAGGTGATATCTTCTTATCATTACAGGCAGGTTTAGAATAATATATAACTGCAGTAAAGTGATCTGTACAGGCCATGAAGTAGCATCTATTATAGGCTTAGTGGCCAATGCGAAAAATGCAGGAATTTATGGATTTTGTTTAAATATAGAAAGTGACATGGAAAATTAAAAATATCATGAAAAATTATTTAAAAATATGTATAACATAAAAATGTGCACATGGAGGTGACTAGGAGCAGCACACCATATGTGTGCTGTCTGCGCTCCTGAACATAGAAGCCCAAAGGCTTAGGTACATTTAACACCTGAGACCACCTTGGCACTTGGTAGGCGGGCACAGATGCGTTTTTATCAAAATATATTAGCTAAGTGTCTCAGATTTTATTACATCAGAATGAGAGCTTAGTCCATATATAATGCTGGCATCTACACTCACCTAAATAATTATTAGGAACACCATACTAATACGGTGTTGGACCCCCTTTTGCCTTCAGAACTGCCTTAATTCTATGTGGCATTGATTCAACAAGGTGCTTATAGCATTCTTTAGAAATGTTGGCCCATATTGATAGGATAGCATCTTGCAGTTGATGGAGATTTGAGGGATGCACATCCAGGACACGAAGCTCCCGTTCCACCACATCCCAAAGATGTTCTATTGGGTTCAGATCTGGTGATTGTGGGGGCCATTTTAATACAGTGAACTCATTGTCATGTTCAAGAAACCAATTTGAAATGATTCGAGCTTTGTGACATGGTGCATTATCCTGCTGGAAGTAGCCATCAGAGGATGGGTACATGGTGGTCATGAAGGGATAGACATGGTCAGAAACAATGTTCAGGTAGCCCGTGGCATTTAAACGATGGCCAATTGGCACTAAGAGGCCTAAAGTGTGCCCAGAAAACATCCCCCACACCATTACACCACCACCAGCAGCCTGCACAGTGGTAACAAGGCATGATGGATACATGTTCTCATTCTGTTTACGCCAAATTCAGACTCTACCATTTGAATGTCTCAACAGAAATCGAGACTCATCAGACCAGGCAACATTTTTCCAGTCTTCAACAGTCCAATTTTGGTGAGCTTGTGCAAATTGTAGCCTCTTTTTCCTATTTGTAGTGGAGATGAGTGGTACCCGGTGGGGTCTTCTGCTGTTGTAGCCCATCCCCCTCAAGGTTGTGCATGTTATGGCTTCACAAATGCTTTGCTGCATACCTCGGTGGTAACGAGTGGTTATTTCAGTCAACGTTGCTCTTCTATCAGCTTGAATCAGTCGGCCCATTCTCCTCTGACCTCTAGCATCAACAAGGCATTTTTGCCCACAGGACTGCCGCATACTGGATGTTTTTCCCTTTTCACACAATTCTTTGTAATCCCTAGAAATGGTTGTGAGTGAAAATCCCAGTAACTGAGCAGATTGTGAAATACTCAGACCGGCTCGTCTGGCACCAACAACCATGCCACGCTCAAAATTGCTTAAATCACCCTTCTTTCCCATTCTGACATTCAGTTTGGAGTTCAGGAGATTGTCTTGACCAGGTCCACAACCCTACATGCATTGAAGCAACTGCCATGTGATTGGTTGACTAGATAATCGCATTAATGAGTAATAGAACAGGTGTTCCTAATAATTCTTTAGGTGAGTGTATATTATTAAGCACATTATCTTTTTTATGTAATTTCTTACATAAAAATGTGATTCAAATAATCGGTCATTTTCTGATGACACATTCCCTTTAAGAGATGATGTCTAGAAGTGATCACTGGGACTTTTAATGTGAAAATATTATCAGATGTAACAGTGTGGTCGGTTATTTTCTATAAGCTAATCTTATTCAAAGCTTTTGTCCTTTAAGGTAATTACTCCCGGCATTGATTACATTTTATGGAGACTGTAGTCATGGCTATTGAACTGGACAGGATAAAGTGGTCACCTCTGCTCCAAGAACACGGTTAATTATTGGATAGCAGATTTGCCAGCCGGAGTGACAATCAGGCACTGAGTAATATTCTATAGTTATAGATATATAGCTATACATTTTACTATTTTAAGTGATCTCACTGTAAATTAAAAACACAATCTTTTATGTTCCATTGTTTTAAAATTGTGATACAATTTCAAGCTGATATTATGGTGATTGTGACTTTGGGGGTCATTAACACAATGACAATGAGATTCCCATATAATGTTAGTATGTTGAAAAATATACTTTGCAATTTCCTTTTTTTTTTGCTTCATGATTATGTTTATGATCTGCTGTGGTCCAAATGTGAAATCTCTACCTGCCATGTGCCGTTTATAATATAGATGGGTCTCTTGGCTCCCTCAAACATTAAGCATTAAGGCTCTCGCAGATTCATAACACAGCTCCATAATACAGCTGTGTGGATGAACTACAAAGAAGCACTGGAATATAAAGAGGTACAGGGATATAAATGCCATCACAACAGAATATTGGACACTTGGACTGCATCAGTGTGAGTGATACATATTTTTTGTGCCTCCCTTATCATTTACTTAAAAAAAAAATAATCCATATTTAACTGAAAGACAGTAGAAAATATATACTAGACTACAGCCCGGCAGGACGAGCAATGCATTACATAAAATGTACATTAGTGTCTATCCTCTTCATGTCACCTTTGCCACTGCTCACTGCTGCCTGGTCCCTTGCCCAGGATATAATACCTCAGATCCTGTCATCTTCCTTCACCTTTGTCTCCTCGTGTCTGTCATCTTTGTTTACCGTCTGCACAGTCAATGTCAAACCACCACATCTGTTTTGACAGCTAATATTTGACATGTAGAATCTCTTTCATTATATGATGTAATCTAAATCTAACCTATCTGTAATTACATTTGACATTTGAAGATTGTATTTTTTCAAACAGGCAATGAAAACAGCTCCAATTCATATTAAGTCTGCTTATCCACAAAAGAAAAAGAAAATACGTATGTGATTAAAATAACGTTAATAGGATCTAAAAATAAAACAGGGGCAAAAAAGCTCTAGCAATAACATAGGGTATGCTGTTTTCATCAGCTTCAGTTTCTACCCAGGGGTGAGCTGCCCATGCCAATTATAACAAAAAAGGAACAAATACAACATATGCATTATCCTTCCAAAACACAGTCACTGCTATTACAGTTGGACCTGATAAACCATCTAATCAGATAATTGTACAAGTTTGAAAGTAAAAAACATGTATATTGGGAAACAAAAAAAAATATTGGGTGTCCTTGTTCAATGCTGTGTATACCTTTGCACTCAAATATCACCTAAAAAGATTCAACACGACCAATCAACTTTTTATTATATATCTACGGTATCTTATTCATGGCAGACTAGCCTTGAGGGCTAATGCCCAGCGTGCTGCCAGATTCACCGGCAACCTCCCCACGTCCTGCTGGCTGGGTACATGATAACCTGATGCTCCTGGTATTAATCTATGTTTGGAGTGTCAGGTACTTATGTATGCATCCGGCGACTGGACAGGCCTGGGAGGTGAGCAACAAGCCGCAATGCTAAATTTAACTGTATAGCTGTCCTCAAGCCCATGGCTCACTGCCCCATTGAGTTAGTGTATGAACAGCACTACTAAAGAACTCATTACAGATTTATTTTCAAAGATGGAAAATGTGCTTTGTTTACATGCATCAACACATGTGACATTTTGGTTAAATCGGGACATTTTTCAAACTGTAAGAGCATAATGTACAAGAAGATCAGTATTATATATACATAATACATAAATTAACCACCTCAGCTCCCCTAGCTGAAACACCCTTTATGACCAGACCACTTTTTACAATTCTGCACTGCACTACTTTCACCGTTTATTGCTCATACAACTTACCACCCAAAGGAATTTTACCACCTTTTCTTCTCACTAAAAGAGCTTTCATTTGGTGGTATTTCATTGCTGATGACATTTTAACTTTTTTTGCTATTAATAAAAATTGACCGACATTTTTGCAAAAAAATGACATTTTTCATTTTCAGTTGGAAAATTTTTCAAATAAAACTACATTTCTATATAAATTTTTCTTTCAATTTATTTTTCTACATGTCTTTGATTAAAAAAAAAATGCAATAAGTGTATATTTATTGGTTTGGGTAAAAGTAATAGTAACATAGTACATAACATAGTACACAAGGCCGAAAAAAGACATTTGTCCGTCCAGTTCGGCCTGTTATCCTGCAAGTTGATCCAGAGGAAGGAAAAAAAAACCTGTGAGGTAGAAGCCAATTTTCCTCACTTTAGGGGAATAAAAATTCCTTTCCGACTCCATTCAGGCAATCAGAATAAATCCCTGGATCAACGATCTCTCTCTAGTAGCTATAGCCGGTAATATTATTACGCTCCAGAAATACATCCAGGCCCCTCTTGAATTCCTTTATTGTACTCACCATCACCACCTCCTCAGGCAGAGAGTTCCATAGTCTCACTGCTCTTACCGTAAAGAATTCTCTTCTATGTTTGTGTACAAACCTTCTTTCCTCCAGACGCAGAGGCTGTCCCCTCGTCACATTCACAGTCCTGGGAATGAATAGATGATGGGATAGATCTCTGTACTGTACCCTGATATATTTATACATATTAATTAGATCTCCTCTCAGTCGTCTTTTTTCTAAAGTGAATAACCCTAATTTTGATAATCTTTCAGGGTACTGTAGTTGCCCCATTCCAGTTATTACTTTAGTTGCCCTCCTCTGGACCCCTCCAGCTCTGCTATGTCTGCCTTGTTTACAGGAGCCCAGAACTGTACACAGTACTCCATGTGTGGTCTGACTAGCAATTTGTAAAGTGGTAGAACTATGTTCTCATTACGGGCATCTATGCCCCTTTTGATGCAACCCATTATCTTATTGGCCTTGGCAGCAGCTGCCTGACACTGTTTATTGCAGCTTAGTTTGCTGTTTATTAAAATTCCTAGATCCTTTTCCATGTCAGTGTTACCGAGTGTTTTACCATTTAATAAGTACGGGTGACTTGCACTATTCCTTCCCATGTGCATAACTTTACATTTGTCAGTGTTAAACCTCATCTGCCACTTATCTGACAAGCCTCCAATCTATCCAGATCGCTCTGTAGTAGTATACTGTCCTCTTCAGTGTTAATTACTTTACACAGTTTAGTGTCATCTACGAAAATTGCTATTTTACTATGCAAGCCTTCTACAAGATCATTGATAAATATATTGAAGAGAATAGGGCCCAATACTGACCCCTGAGGTACCCCACTAGTGATAGTGACCCAATCTGAGTGTTTACCGTTAATAACCACCCTCTGTTTTCTATCATTGAGCATTCTCATTTTATATACTAACCTTTTATGTGGTACAGTGTCAAATACTTTAGAGAAGTCCAGATACACAACATCCATTAATTCGCCGCTGTCAAGTCTAGAACTTACCTCCTCATAGAAACTGATTAAATTAGTTTGACATGATCGATCCCTCACGAAGCCATGCTGATATGGCGTTATTTGCTTATTTCCGTTAAGATGCTCTAACATAGCATCTCTCAGAAAACCTTAAAACAGTTTAACCACAACAGATGTTAAACTTACCGGCCTATAGTTTCCAGGCTCTGTTTTTGGACCCTTTTTGAATATTGGCACCACATTTGCCATGCGCCAATCCTGTGGGACATTCCCTGTCAGTATAGAGTCTGCAAATATCAGAAATAAGGGTCTAGCTATGACATTACTTAATTCCCTTAGGATATGGGGGTGTATGCCATCCGGTCCTGGTGATTTGTCTATTTTAACCTTTTTAAGTCGCTGTTGTACTTCTTCCTGGGTCAGACAGGACACTTTTAATGAGGAATTTATTTTTACATTCGACATGTCATCTGACAGTTTATTTTCCTCAGTGAATACATTGGAGAAAAAAAATATTTAACAGCTTTGCTTTCTCCTCGTCGCTCTCTGCGACTTCCCCCTCATTACTCTTTAACGGGCCGACACCTTCAGATTTTTACTTTTTAACATTTATATAATTGAAGAACATTTTAGGGTTAGTTTTACTCAATTAATATCTCGGTCTCTAGTTTGGCCGCTTTTATTTGTTTTTTACATGTTCTATTTTTTTCCTTATAGTTTTTCAGTGCTTCTGTGCTACCTTCCTGTTTGTTTTAGTGCTTTATATGCTTTCTTTTTGTCATTTATTGCTTTCTTTACAGTTCTGTTTATCCACATTGGTTTCTTTTTGTTCCTTAACCTTTTATTCCCATACGGTATGTACCTCTCACAATGAGATTTTAGGATGCTTTTAAAGATATCCCATTTTATGGCTGTATTTTTATTTTTGAGGACTTTGTCCCAGTTAGTTTGGCCTATGGCCTCTCTTAGTTGGCTAAATTTAGCTTTTTTGAAGTTTGGTATTTTTGTTCCTCCCTGTAGAAACGCTCTCTTGAATTATAATTGGAAGGTTATTACTTTATGGTTACTATTTCCCAGGTGTCCCCCAACCTGCACGTCTGTTGTTCTGTCAGGCCTATTGGTTAATACTAAGTCCAGTATGGCCGTCCCTCTAGTCGGGTCCTGAACCAGTTGGGAGAGGTAATTGTCTTTGGTTATTGCCAAGAACCTGTTTCCTTTATGAGATATACAAGTTTCAGTTTCCCAGTCTATATCTGGGTAGTTGAAGTCCCCCATAATAACCACCTCATTATGATTTGCCGCCTTGTCAATCTCATTTAGCAGTAGATTTTCTGTGGACTCTGGTATATTAGGTGGTTTATAGTAAACTCCTATTAGTAATTTATTATTGTTTTTAGCGCCATGTATCTCTACCCACAGTGACTCCACATGTTCATGTCCCTCACTTATATCTTCACGGAGTGTGGGCTTTAGACCGGACTTTACATAAAGGCAGACCCCTCCTCCTCTCCGGTTTTGACGATCCTTTCTAAACAGACTGTAACCCTGTATATTAACTGCCCAGTCATAGCTATCATCCAGCCATGTCTCAGTTATTTCCACTATGTCATAGTCCTCCTCACACATCACTAATTCCAGTTCACCAGTTTTATTAGTCAGGCTTCTGGCATTAGTATACATACATTTGAGAGGTTTATGCATATTTTTTACCCTACACCTTTCCTTCTGAACTGTTCTAGTCCTTCCTTCCATTCCTCCCCCAATCTCACTACCTTGCCACCGGTCTCTATCTGCACTACCTTCCCATCCTATAACATAATTACCCTCCCCTCAGTCCTTAGTTTAAACACTCCTCCAACCTTCTAGCCATCTTCTTCCCCAACACAGCTGCCCCTTCCCCATTGAGGTGCAGCCCGTCCCTACGATAGAGCCTGTAGCCGATAGAGAAGTCGGCCCAGTTCTCCAGGAGCCCAAACCCCTCCTTCCTACACCAGTTCTTGAGCCACTTGTTAATCTCCCTAATCTCCCACTGCCTTTCTTGTGTGGCCCGTGGTACAAGTAGTATTTCGGAAAATACTACCTTTGAGGTCCTTGCCCTAAGCTTTTGACCTAAATCCCTGAAATCATTTTTAAGGACTCTCCACCTACCCATAACTTTGTCATTGGTTCCGATATGGACCATGACCGCTGGATCTTCTCCAGCCCCTCCCAGTAATCTGTCAACCCGATCCGCGATGTGTCAAACTCTAGCGCCAGGAAGACAGCACACTGTTCGGCGATCACGGTCTTTGTGACAGATTTACCTATCTGTTCCCCTAATAATTGAGTCTCCCACTACCAGCACCTGTCTGGCCTGCCCTGCTCTCCTGGTCCCCTGCTTACCGGAGCTGCCATTCCCCTGACTGGCAGAGGAAGTGTCTGGCTGCAGCAGTGCCATCCCTGGACTGACATCCCCCTCATCTGCCAAACATGCAAACTTGTTGGGGTGTGTCAGATCAGGGCTAGCCTCCCTAGCACTCTTCCCTCTACCCCGCTTTCTAACTGTTACCCAGCTAGCTACCTCACTTTCCTCAGCCTCCTCTCTGTCACCCTCCCCCTCATCTACCCCAAAGAGTGCTTGCTCGGTGAGAAGCAAACTTTTTTGCAAATTGTCAATGCCTCTCAGTGTTGCAACTTGCCCATTTAGAGACTCGATTTGTGATTCCAAACGGGTAATTTGCTCACATCTTGAACAAAGATATGCACCCTTGAACTCCTGTTCCAGGACTGCATACATCATGCAAGATGTGCACTGGACTGCGTTGTAAATTGTGCAACACATACTAAATGGGGATTACACCAGCAAAGCAAAAAATACAATATAATGTAGCACTAAGAACTTGGCTAATTACAGTCCCCCACTGAAGTCCCTGAATCTAAAGTCACTTAATCTTAAGTCACACACTTACGCAACCACACTTAATCAACCACGCGTTGCGGTCAAACTCGTGTTATATAGCTCCTTATATAAATAAATATAGATGCAGCTCACTACACCAGCCTGGTTTGTTTTCCCTATGGATTCAAAAATCATGTGTTTACAATCTATGGTACAAAAATGTGAATTTCCACATTTTGAAGCAGCTCTGACTTTCTAAGCACCTGTCATGTTTCCTGAGGTTCTACAATGCCCAGACAGTAGAAACACCCCACAAATGACCCCATTTCGGAAAGTAGACTCCCTAAGGTATTCGCTGATGGGCATAGTGAGTTCATGGAAGTTTTTATTTTTTGTCACAAGTTAGCGGAAAATGATTTATTTTTTCTTACAAAGTCTCATATTCTACTAACTTGTGACAAAAAATAAAATTTTACATGAACTCACCATACCCCTCACGGAATACCTTGGGGTGTCTTATTTCTAAAATGGGGTCACTTGTGGGGCATTTATACTGCCCTTGCATTTTAGGGGCCCTTAAGCGTGAGAAGTAGTTTGGAATCCAAATGCGTAAAAAATGTCCTGTGAAAACCTTAAGATACTCATTGGAATTTGGACCCCTTTGTGCACCTAGGCTGCAAAAAAACTGTCACACATGTGGTATCGCCGTACTCAGGAGAAGTAGGGCAATGTGTTTTTGGTGTATTTTTACATATACCCATGCTGGGTGAGAGAAATATCTCTGTCAAATGACAACTTTGTATAAAAAAAATGGGAAAAGTTGTCTTTTAGAGAGATATTTCTCTCACCCAGCATGGGTATATGTAAAAAGACACCCCAAAACACATTGCCCTACTTCTCCTGAGTACGGCAATACCACATTTTGCAGCCTAGGTGCGAAAAGGGGCCCAAATTCCAATGAGTATCTTTTAGGAGGGCATTTTTAGACATTTGGATTCCAGACTTCTTCTCACGCTTTAGGGCCCCTAAAATGCCAGGGCAGTATAAATACCCAACATGTGACCCCATTTTGGAAAGAATACTCCCCAAGGTATTTCGTGAGGGGCATGGCGAGTTCATAGAAGATTTTTTTTTGCCACAAGTTAGCGGAAATAGATTTTTTTTTTCTCACAAAGTCTCCCTTTCCGCTAACTTTGGACAAAAAGTTCAATCTTTCATGGACTCAATATGCCCCTCAACGAATACCTTGGGGTGTCTTCTTTCCAAAATGGGGTCAATTGTGGGGTGTTTGTACTGCCCTGGCATTTGAGGGTCTCCACAATCATTACATGTATGGCCAGCATTAGGAGTTTCTGCTATTCTCCTTATATTGAGCACACAGGTAATGAGATTTTTTTTTTTCCGTTCAGCCTCTGGGCTGAAAGAAAAAAATGAACGGCACAGATTTCTTCATTCGCATCGATCAATGTGGATGAAAAAATCTCTGCCACAAAATGTGCAAAAAAAAAAAAATATAGGGGAAAGGCGTCTGCCAGGACATAGGAGCTCCGCCCAACATCCAAACCCACTCAGCCCGTATGCCATGGCAAACCCGATTTCTCCATTCACATCAATCGATGTGGATTAATAAATCATTGCCGGAATTTATTTTTTTATATACAAAGTGTTTGCCAAAGCATATGAACACCGCCCCTCAGCTCATAAGCCTCGGCAAACGTATCTTTTTGTTGCTGCAGAGGAGAAATCTCGTCTTGCAGCGCCGCATACACCGACTTTTGTGTAATTTCACAGCAGCGCAATGCTTCTGTCAGAATGCACATCAGTGCTGCAGCTGGTCAATCGGTTGGTCCACCTAGAAGGTAAAAAAAAAAAAAAAAAAAACTAAACAGGCCGCAACACAATAAATTTATTAACATTAACTTTATCTAACATTTGAAACCTTTATAGGACAAACCTCTCTTCCCCATGGGACAATGTGCAAAGCGCAAATCGCCCAGAGATGTGGTGAAGTACATTATGCACTTTGTCCCAGGTGAAAGGAGAGGTTTACAGCAGCTCTGTGTGAAAGGGCCCTTGATGATCTCTTCCTGAAATTTGAGGAAGGATCGTGTTCTCCCAGCCTTACTGTAGAGAACAAAACTATTGTACATTGCCAATTGAATTAGATATACAGACACCTTCTTATACCAGTGTCTGGTCCTGCGGCAAAGTAAATAAGGAGACAACATCTGGTCATTGAAGTCCACCCCTCCCAAGAGCAAATTATAGTCGTGGACCAAGAGGGGCTTTTCAATGACACTGGTTGCTCATTCAATTTGTATTGTCGTGTCTGCGTGAATGGAGGAGAGCATGTAAACGTCACGCTTGTCTCTCCATTTCACCGCGAGCAGTTCTTCGTTAGACAAGGCAGCCCTCTCCCCCCTTGCAAGACAGGTGGTAACAAGCAGTTGGGGGAAGCCCCAGCGACTAGGTTGTACGGTGCCACAGCAGCCAATCTGTTCTAGAAGCAAATGCTTGAAGAGGGCCAAATTTTGTGGAGCCGGAAAAAAGCTGGGTGGCCTCTGGGACAAGAGGTTCTATTGTCACTAAAGTGCAGGAATCACAGGATGGTCTCAAATCATGTCCTGGACATGGCAGCAGAGAACATAAGCATGTGATGAATTGGGTTCGTGGACCAATATGACCGTAATTCATGCTTTTTTGTCAGGCCCATGTTGAGGAGAAGGCCCAGAAAAGTTTTAAATTCGGAAACTTGGACAGGTTTCCACCGGAAAGACTGGGCATAAAAGCTTCCCGGGTTGGCGGTTATAAATTGAGTGGCATACCGGTTTGTTTCTGCCACAACTAAGTCCAAGAGCTCCGCAGTCAAGAACAGCTAAAAAAAAAACTGTGCCGATCTGATCTGAGCTGTCTCAACCCAAACTCCAGACTGGGCGGTGAAAGGGGGAACTACTGGTGCGGCTGAAGTTGGGGGCTGCCAATCAGGGTTTGCCAACACCTCAGGGACTCTAGGGGCTTTACGGGCCTGTCTGTGCGGTGGCTGCGATGGGGGAACTAATGCACGTGCCACCGTACCAGCTTCAACTGCCCTTTTGGTGCTCGTCACTTCACCATGTTCTACGGCAGTGCTGGTACTAGGTCCAGGATGGGCTGCACTGCTGGTGTATGCCTCACCACTTAATCCGACAGTGCCAGCCCCAATCTGCTGCCCTTGAAGCGGATACAGTGCAACCTGTGGCCTAGCAACCTGGAGCCGGGTACGCCTGGTGGTATCAGGGACCTCAACCTCATCGTCCGAACTTTGGGTCAGACTGCCACAGCTTTCTACAGGTTCGTATTCTGACCTGCTGGATTAGTCAGATGAGGGTTCCCATTCCTTATCCGACTAGGTCAGAAGCCTGTAGGCCTCTTCATAAGAATTTCTTTTGATTGGACCGCGCTGCCTCAGAAGTCACAGGAAATCCACAATCGAAGCCAGCAAGATAATCACGGACATGGAGAAGCCAGTCAAAGCCTCTCCTCCTCTCCTTTCCAAGCTTCTATGGAACACCAAAATTGCATCCAATAGTGAAGTACCGTCATGCAAATTGGAGTAAAAAATGGTTTTATTATACTCACAATGTACAAGTATATACAGGCAGTATACAATGGATCAATCACCCGACCCGGGTTTCGCTCACTCGAGCTTCGTCAGGGGTATTCATCCCACCCACTCCAGGGTGGTCTTATAACGGGTCAGGTTGGTTTGCACCCGCCTACCACTCACACATGATCCAATGTGTGATTACATCAATTATCCATTTAAATAATCAAGACATCAAATCACACAAATACATGTCCAATAAAACACTGTAAAATACATAAAATAGCAAATACATAAAATACATGAAAACAGGGACATTTCAAATAGAGCTATCATACATTGGTATATAACCTCCTGTAGCGATCTATGACTACTCCTTTACTATCAATTTCATTCATACTACTCCCTCTTTACTCTAATAGGTCTCCTAATCAATCACAGACAACATTATCCTTAACCCTCCCTCCTCCATTCATAAAGACGACAACTCCCCCACATCACATGATATCTCCTGGCCAGTCACAGATCAAATTAACCTTAGCCCGCCCTCCTCCATTCATAAAAACGGCAACTCCCCCATATCACATGATGTTGTCCAGCCAATTCAATTCCAAGGTCCTAGCTCGATACAACACCACACTCACAGCAATATAGCACGGGTAACCAAAGAAATTTGCTGACAAAAGTAACAGGAAATAATAACAATTATTATAAGGGACACAAAGGTAGAGATGATGACTATAGATATAATCAGAGAGATGGTTTTAATGCTTATAGACCACAACCGTGGATGAATACCTATCAGGATCCAGAATATCGGGGAGCCCCATATGGGCAAAATAGACCACAGTATCATAGGAATTTTAATTATAATAGGAATCACTACCCACCGCAGCAAGGAGGCTATTATCCTCCCCGACGAAACAACCATTATGGGAGAAGAAACTATCCCAACCCCCCACATTTTAGGAATTATGACAACTGGGAAAAGATCCCCCAATCAACTGCACAGGTAAATAAAATAGAAGATAGGAAACAACAACTGCGGAGGCAATGAGGGGCGTCCAGAGGACTGTGACAGGGAAACAGGGCACCCCGCAAAAAAGAGGCCATGCAGAGGAAAACAAGGGGGAAAGAAACACAAGCCCAACCCCCCAAAAAAGCAGGGGGATATAGTGGGTATATTTAACCTTAGTTCACATTCTTAACACAATCTGAGAAATAGGTTTTGGGAAAAGGCCTGAAGTTTGCTCCCACTGCTGGGATCAACAAATTTGAGGCCTTTTTAGATGTGCATAAATTTGTGCGCAAGCTTAACATAGCCAAGGCCCAGGCCGCATGTAGGAATTTTGAGGAGGAAGGCAATATTGCACATAGTCAACTTAAGGAGAAATCCCAATTTTTTCCGAAAAATAAAGAAAATGAATGCATAGAGGCCTTTAAAAGGGGAGTCCTAAAGGAGATTGAGGGAATTGGCACTAAACCAAGGAGACAGAATTTAACACAAGAACAGAGACTTGCTTTGAAACAACTTGAGAATAATAAGAAAATAGTGATAAAACCGGCAGATGGGGGGGGGAGGGGGGGTTGTTATGATGGACATGGATATGTATGGGAGGGAAATGTCCAGACTATTGGCAGATGTGGGAACATACCAGGCACTCAAGAAAAATCCCTAAACTAGAATTGTTGCTGACCAGGGGCTTCAAAGATGGCATTATTAGCAAAAAGGAATTGGATTATTTAAATAATAAGCACCCAGTCACCCCTGTTATATATTTTTTGCCTAAAATCCACAAACGCAAGACCAACCCGCCGGGGAGGTCAATTGTTTCCGGCATAAATTCACTGACCAGCCGACTGGGGGAATATGTGGATTTTTTCCTCCAGAAATATGTCACTTTAATGCTGTCCTTCCTAAAGGACACTGGCAGTGTCCTGCAGTTTGTTTAAGAATTTGGCAATTGCCCTGCCAATATGTGGTTGGCTACTATTGATGTGGCCTCATTGTATACAGTAATCCCTAAAGAACTGGAAAGAACTGGGACTCAAGGCGATCGAGCACGCTCTGAACAACGATCCCCTGATGACCAAACAACAGGGGTTATTAGTTTTAGAGTGTGTTAATGTCTGTTTGAGTCATAATTATTTTTGGTACAAGGAGCAGTATTACCTACAACGAACCGGTACAGCGATGGGGGCAAAATTCGCCCCCAGTTTTGCTAATATTTTTATGGGGTTCTGGGAAAGTGCCACTATTACACCCGTGTTGAATAGGACCATGGAAGCTGGAGAATTGATAATATGGAGGAGATTTATCGATGATTGTCTGGTCCTGTGCAAGGGGGAGAAACAAGGCCTGCTAGATTTCATCAAGGGGTTAAATGACAATCAATGGAATTTATCCTTCACTAGTACAGTCAGTGATACCTCCGTTAATTATTTGGATTTGACACTTTTTGTAAAGGGCAACCAGCTTAAAACGAAAATGTTTTTCAAAGAGACGGATGTTAACGGCTATATAGATACCTCCAGCTGCCATTATACACCGTGGCTGAAAAATATCCCTAAAGGACAAATAAAGAGGGTCTTTAGAAATTGAACCAAAGTGGAGGATTTTAGAACACAAAGTGAGGTCATTAAGGAACGGTTCAGGGAGAAAGGGTATCAGGCAGATGAATTAGCCAAATGTAGTAGGATGATAGAGGAAGAAGATAAAGGAAAGAAGAAAAAGGCGGCGACTGAGAAAGATTTTCGTTTTTAACTCAATACAATACGCAGGCGGGTTTGATAAAAGATGCCATTAGGAAAAATTTGTCCACTTTAAAAAATGTCCCTGTGCTAGGGAAGGATATTCCACAAAAAACGGTAGTTATTTTCAAAAAGGCTCCCTGTTTACGTACCAAACTAGTACATAGTTCTAATCATCAAGAGAAGATAATCAAAGGGAACAAGTTTAGCTGGTGTGGGTTCTGCTTGCCATGTAAAAATCGGAAAAGGGAAGGTAAAAAAATGCATATTCAATCTGTGCACTCAAATGAAAAAAGTGTGGATTTAAAGGATAAATGGCAGATTACTTGTGAGAGTGTAGGGGTGGTTTACATGTTGGAGTGCCCATGTGGGACGTACCCTCAGGAAGCTTAAAATAAGAATTCAGGAGCATGTGAGGAATATCAAGAAGTGGCTGGAAACCCATAGTGTTTCGATGCACTTTAAAATGGTGCACCAAAAAGATCCAAGTGGTTTGTTCTTTGTGGGGTTGGAACAAGTCAAGCCACACTGGTCTGGAGGGGATGGAGTAAAACAGATAAATAAATGAGAGGTGGAATGGATATATAAAATGGGAACGTTACAACCAAAAGGCCTGAATGCCGAATTTGATTTAAAACCTTGTCTTACCTGAAGCGATGAAGTGTTCTCGGTTGATCTAGGACCTGTGAGTGTGGTGTTGTATCGAGCTAGGACCTTCCAAGGTTGTGGAATTGAATTGGCTGGGCAACATCATGTGATATGGGGGAGTTGCCGTTTTTATGAATGGAGGAGGGCGGGCTAAGGTTAATTTGATCTGTGACTGGCCAGGAGATATCATGTGATGTGGGGGAGTTGCCGTCTTTATGAATGGAGGAGGGAGGGTTAAGGATAATGTTGTCTGTGATTGGTTAGGAGACCTATTAGAGTAAAGAGGGAGTAGTATGAATGAAATTGATAGCAAAGGAGTAGTCATAGATCGCTACAGGAGGTTATATACCGATGTATGATAGATCTATTTGAAATGTCCCTGTTTTATATCTTTTATGTATTTGCTATTTTATGTATTTTACAGTGTTTTATTGGACATGTATTTGTGTGATTTGATGTCTTGATTATTTAAATGGATAATTGATGTAATCACACATTGGATCATGTGTGAGTGGTAGGCGGGTGCAAACCAACCTTACCCGTTTTAAGACCGCCCTGGAGTGGGTGGGATGAATACCCCTGACAAAGCTCGACTGAGCGAAACCCGGGTCGGGTGATTGATCCATTGATCCATTGTATACTGCCTGTATATACTTGTACATTGTGAGTATAATAAAACAATTTTTACTCCAATTTGCATGACGGTACTTCACTATTGGATGCAATTTTGGTGTTCCATAGAAGCTTGGAAAGGAGAGGAGGAGAGGCTTTGACTGGCCTGTTTGCTTCCCCATTTATAAATATAGAGTGTTAAATGGCTTTTGATTTGATTTTTCAAAAGTCACCAGCCTGCCAGCGATGATCATTGGCTGGCAGGCTGGTGACGAACTTCTCCTGAGACGATTCCCGGCCTGCACTACGTCTCGCGAGATGACGCACGGATGCGTCCAGGAGGAATAACCTGACCGCCCACAGGATGCAATCCTGCGTTAGGCGGTCGGGTAGCGCTTAATACCCTAAATTCAGAAAAAATTTACATAGGTTAATCTATCTCAAAAGTCAATTTTTTTGCACAGCGACATCAAATAAACATCTGGACCTGGAGGATAATCTCTAGCTCTCTTCCATTTTACTTGATCTAGTCAATGTCATCCTATTGCAATTCTGTGCACCAGAATATTTGTGTTGACATCAAATATTGCCCTTTCTCTGATCCTTCAGAACAATAACCCACCAAAAAATGGATCCTATCTGTTGCGCATCCACCTTCACTCGGTCAGCATTTGGTCAGTTATCCATCAGCATTGCTAAAGCCCCCCCAAAAAAACAGGAGTGGATTCAAAACAGAGATAACACATGAATGGAATATTTGCATGTCTTCTGTGTTTTGCATCCACTCCTGCTTTTGGCTACCAAATCATAAGCCAATTCTGATGGGACCATACATGCAGTCTCATTTTTCCTTCTGATCTGACAGATCCGAAGAAGTGTCAAATAAATGATGATGGCCAAAAAAGCTAAATAGTGGCTCATTCATGGAGTGGGGAGGGTGGACGAACAGCTTGAGAAGCCCACAGAGTGGCCCAATGACAAAGTGTTGAGGTAGCAGCAGCATAAGGAGACCAGAGAGTGACCCAGTGACATAGTGGGGAGGTGGCAGCAGCATGAAGAGACCACAGAGTGGCCCATTTAGAAAGTGTTGAGGTGGCATCAGCACGAGGAAGCCACAGAGTGACAAGGTGACATAGTGTGGAGGTGGCAGCAGCAGAAGCATGAGGAGGCCACAGACTGAGAAGGTGACATAATGTGGAGGTAGAAGCAGCAGAATGAGGAGGCCACAGAGTGGCACAATGACAGAGTGTGGAAGTGGCATCAGCAGCATGAGGAGGCCAAAGACTGGCAAGGTGACATAGTGTTGAGTTAGCAGCAGCATGAGGAGGCCACAGAGTGGCAAGGTGACATAGTGTGGAGGTGGCAGCAGCAGCATGAGGAGAACTGAATGGTGAGGTGGCAGCAGCATCAGGAGACCACAAAGTGACATGATGACAGAGTGGGGAGGTGGGTGGCAATAAGAATATGCACTGAGGATGGTGGGTGTAAGAAGGAGCACTTAGCATCAGATGTGATGCATCAGAAATTGGTGGGTGGAAATACTGTCTGAGCTACGCCTGATTCATCTTGACAAAGGTCAGTCTCTCCACATTTTGGGTGGACAGGCGAGTTCTCCTTGTAGTAACTATGGCCCTCGCCACACTAAACATCCACTCTGATGCCACACTACTGGCTGGGCAGGACAGCTTTTCCAGGGCAAACTCAGCCAGTTGTGGCCACAAATCGAGTTTGGCTGCCCAGTAGTCCAGCAAATCTTCAATGATGGCTGGCAGGGTGCTCTCCAAGTATGCCACCACCTGCTGGTTCAGGTTCTGCTCCAGGTCTAGCTGCTGCTGCTGGTGAGTAGTTTCTTCACTAGGTGGGTTAAGAAAGCTGCTCATCATCAACTCTAGACTCAAGCTGCTGCTGATGGAGCTGGTACTGCTCCTACCCCCCCCCTCCCATCCTGCCACATCAGCCATTGCAGTGTAATGAGAGTGCAGAGTGCCCTCCCATTCAGACCTACGAGAGGATGGACAATGGCGCAGATAGGCAGCGGCCCACTGACTACATAGGATGTCTCAATAGTAGTTCAGTTTGTCCCCACTCTCAGTGGGTGCAAAGAAGGCCCCCATTTTGGACCGGTAGTGAGGGTCCAACAAGGTGGAGAGCCAGAAGTCATACCTCTGCCGAATGGTGAAAATTTGGCTGTCACTGTGCAAGCAAGTGAGTATGCAACGGGCCATTTTCGCAAGTGACTTGGAGGGACTCCCTGCCTCCATCTCCACTGCATACTGCCCTGGTGTGCCTGGGTCCTCTGCCTCATCTTCCTCATCTACCTCTTGCTCCTCTGGCTGCTCCTCCTCTCCTGTATAGAAAAACCACCCATTTTTCTATACTCGTATAGTCGGTCCAACATATGGAGGGTGGAATTCTAAGGGGTGGAAACATTGCATATAAGCCTATGTTGGAGGACGCAGTTTTACCACTTCAGCTCAAGGAGGGTGTGCTTTGTGGTATACAAGTGGCTGAAGTGCATGCAAAGTTTCCTGGCCATTTTTAGGATGTCTTGCAGATGGGTGGAAGACTTCAGGAACCACTTGACAACCAGATTGAACATGTGCGCCATGCAGGGCGCATGGCTTAGCCCTCATTGAAGCAGCGCTGGCACCATGTTGTTCCCATTGTCGGTCACCATGGTTCCGATTTTGAGTTGTCACGGAGAAAGGCAGGATTTGATTCCTTTGCAAAAACACAAATGCAATAGCACTCTGCAACCAGCACTCTGCCCTGCCTATATGCTGGATGTTGAATGAGGCATTAGTGTACATTTTGACCAAAGCGTAATAAGCCACTAACCACGTCAAGGTCGCCTCTATGAGTGGTCCCTAACACTAGTTCCTACCTGTTATGGGCCATGACAGCCACACAAAGTCCAGGGAGCGCAGGTACAGCATGCATGCCAGGCACACTCTGCTTTTAACCCGGTCCGGTACCATAACAGCTTCCATCGGATCCAGGGATGCAAGTACCAACATGCATGCTGAGCCCATTATATACTTCTCCTGGAGCCAAATGGCTACTGGTAGGCGCTATTTGATTCTTTGATGAAAGACATGGAGCATGTAGTATTCTAGAGGAGCAGTGTGAATTCTCCCTGCAGTGGAGGCTGAGGACAAGGTGGTGGATGACGAGCCATGGGCGGACATTGTCTCAGGACCAGGAAGAATGAGGCAAAAGCAGCGTCACCTGGCCAAATTGCTGGTTTGACTGGACAGGAACCACATTTAGCCAGTGGGCCGCAATAGACATATATTATCCTTGACTGTAGTTATAGCTCCACACGTCGGCGCTGCCGTGCACTTTGGCAGGCACTGACAGGCTCAAGGACTGGCCCATCTTCTGTTGTAAAAGTTTGTGCAGGGCTGGTACTGCCTTTTTGGCAAATAAATGACAGCTTGGGACTATCTACCTCGGCTCGGCACAAGCCATTAGTTCTCTGAAAGGTGCAGAAAGGGAGGAACTGCAGCACCAACAACTTCTTCGCTGTTTAATGAGTGCACGCATACTGTTGCTGATCACTTTGGTGATCGATTGCTGACGCAATGACTGACGAGGAGTAGGGCAAGGACTGGACCGGCACATTGGAGCCAAGGTTCTTGCAGGCCAATTTATAGTGACACTGCATATGTTGACGCAGGGCCGTGGTGCCAACATTGGCGCCCTGGTCACGCTTTACCTTCTGCCCATAGATTCTACAAATGGCCATCTTCACCTCCTCTGGCGGCTTAACAAAAAACTGTGACACAGAGTAGGTGATTTTACCTCTAACACTCCGCACTAACTAACTGCTACTGCCACATTCTCCGTGAACCCTAGCACCACTACTTTCTGGGCAGGTAGGCTCCTGCAAAGCAGGTGGTCTATCTCGGGCACGTTTGGCTACCGACCTCCCACTGCTGCCACCCTGCTGACTCCTGGACACTCTGCCGACTTACTGGCTCCGACCGAGTCAACCATTCAAGATCCGCTGGGTTGCTGACATGACCGCTAGATGACACCTGGAGCTCAGACCTCTTAAAGTGACCCCTGCTTTCACGCCCCCTTAGCTGCAACCTATGCATCTGCAAGAAACATTTAGGCTTCTGCCCCTCCCCTGTGCAGGGCCTGTCACTTCTCTGTCTGACATACTGTTAGATCAAATAAGTAATAGAAAGGAAATGAATACACCCCAAAACAGGCTGTAATTTTATCTCTTCACACAATGGCTAATTAGCCCCATTTTCCCCCACTAATGCACACCAAAAAAGGCTTTAGAACATATAACTATACAGCTGAACTGCAAATAAGCCCTTACTTTTTCCACTATTACACACCAAAAAAGGCTTTAGAACATATAACTGCAAAGCTGAATGGCAAATAATACTTTTTGTTTTTAACTGATACATGCCAAAGAAGGCTGTAATTTTGTCTCTTCACCACACAACGGCTAATAAGCAATTTTTTTCCAGTAATCCACCCCAAAACAGACTTTAGAACTTATAACTGCACCGCTGAACGGCACATAAGCCCTTATTTGTTTCCACTAATACACGCCAAAAAGGCTGTCATTTTTTCACTTCACCACACAATGGCTGATAAGCCCCCTTTTCCACTAATACACCCCTAAAAAGGTTTTAGAACACATAACTGCACCTCTGAACGGCAAATAATACCTTTTGTTTTCCACTAATACACGCCAAAAAAGGCTTTAATTTTATCAATTCACCACACAACGGCTAATAAGCCCTTTTTTGTGCTAATAGACCCCAAAAAAAGCTTTAGACCACATAACTGCACCCCTGAATGGCAAATAAGCTCCTATTTTGTTCCGCTTATACACGCCAAAAAGGCTTTAGAACATATGACTGCACCACACAAGGGCTAATAAGACATATAAATATTTCCTAGTAATACACCCTGTTAATGGCTGTATCTCACAGCACTTGCACCCCAATAAATAGAAAGGTTTGCTGGAATTACAGATGTATTATCTATTGCAAACCTGAAAGCAGCAGTATAATTGCAATTTGGATCCGCAGTCAGTGCAGCAAGGTGTAATAGGATTGTTCCTCTTACCCAGGTTCTACACTCCCCTATCGGACCCTGTTCTGCTTTAATACTGTGGAATAATTCCCCCCTATCCTTTCACTACACTTCTAATGATCTTTCCCTGAACTTCTATTCAGCAAAATAAAAGTTTTCAAGTCTTTCCTAGCACTGTCCCTAGCGCCTGCTGACGTCTCTCCCTGCACTAAGTACACTGGAAATCGGCTGAATCCAAGATGGCTGTACCATCACAGGGCTGGCTGGCTGCTGATTGGCTGCATGCATGGCATTGTGGGTGATCCTGCCTTCCCAGAGTTCTTTTCTCCATGTCCTAACATGTGCAGCAGCCATTTTAGGGAAAAAAAATGATTTGTTATCATGAAGCGCCAGGAAATTTGGATTCGGTGCTAATCGATTTTTTTTTCTGCAATTCGGATTGAATTCCACTTTGTCAACTTCGATTTACTCATCTCTAATTATATCCCATACAAAGTAGATGCTATATAGGTACTGTGTATATTCATTCTAGATTAATGCTGTGATTGAAAAGCCTTCATTTAGCCCTGCAGGACTCAGTATGTTGACAATAAATCTATACGTTTTGTAGATTTTTGTCTCCCTCTTTGGAACTCAAGGTAAGTTTACAAACACCCCAAAATCGGAGAACCTCAGCATTATTCTGCTTTACATATTTGGCATGTCTGGCCATCAAGATGTCTTTATTCATTTAAATGGCATGAAATGTGTGCCCAGATATACTGTACTCTAGAGCTCCTGTACGGTATATCTTTGAATATGTGCATGCGAGTACTACTAAGTCCTGCCTGCGGCAGCTAAACTGCTGTCTTGTTTCATAGCTCTTGTTGTCAACTGGACTAGAACATATTTTTATTAGGTATAACATTACAGAAGGAACAGTTTCTACATGGAGCCAAACCTCTAAGAGATTTTTGTATACCTAAGTGTACAGTACAGTATATTGGTTTTCTCATTCGGTAGAGCACTGTGTACCAATCAGCCTCTTACTTCTCACATGGGATGCTCAGTAAGAACATTTGCTTTGATCTTAAAATGGACCAATGATGATTCAATATCTTGTGCACTTCTGTAGCATTACCGTTGTACTGATACATTAGTCTCTTATACTGCTTCTTTTTGGGACTATAATCCAGCATACAGATATCTAGAAGTATTTTTGAAAAGTATATAATAAGTAGTTATATATACAGATATACAATGGCTGGAATTCTCCTCTAGTGATAGTATATATTACCCACGTGTCCTTCATTTTTGCAAGACTCTTTGATTCTAATACACAGTCCGTCCCAATGTGACTTGATAAACTGAAATGATAGAGCAGGGGAAGCTCAGAACAGTGAGCACTATTTGTGAATAGTCACTGTGATGTGTGTCAGATGGGTAGTGATTGCCCTGTGCAGACTCGGAGAGCGACATATGATAGGTTTATCAATACTGAGATGCAATGAGATGGTATAAGCCTCTTAAGGGAAGACCTCTGTGTCAGTCAATCATCTCAAACCTGCATTGGTTGCTGTGCTCATAGGAACATAGGTATTAAAGTGTGTATGACATCCAAGTGTCAGAGCTTTGCTGCCCCTGATGAAGCCATGAATATGATGGAACATTTCAGGGAGCTTTAAACTCTATTCCTCCCAAAGCTTGCTAGCAGGAGCACATATAAGTGCCTACATTTTTGTAAGCCGAGGCAGGTCAATAAAATTACACTCTAGAGGCAAGTATATACATAGTCATTTAAAGAGGACCTGTCCCCACTCCTGACACGTCTGTTTTAATAGCTTTGTGCATTCCCAGTGTAATAACAATTCTGGAGCATCTATTCTTATGTCTCTATGTTGTGCCATTCCTTTATTAATTCTACTAGAAGATATTAGTTGATTGCTATTAGCCTTCAGTACAGAGAGGTGGTAACCAGTTTGGTTGTGTCCCTGCACAGTCTCAGTCTATCCAGTCATTGCTGCCATTATCAGTCTGTGCAGCTACTAGGGATTAGCAAATCAACTTCGGATGAAACCTAATTTTCATAATACTTTGTTTGGAGACTGTACGGAGCGAGCCCTCCGTACAGTATTAGGCTCCTTTCACACCTGCGTTCAGGTGTCCGCTCGTGAGCTCCGTTTGAAGGGGCTCACGAGCGGCCCTGAACGCAGCCGTCTGGCCCTAATGCATTCTCAGTGGAGGCGGATCCACTGAGAATGCATCCGTCTGCCAGCGCTCAGCCTCCGCTCCGCTCAGTGAGCGGACACCTGAACGCTGCAAGCAGCGTTCGGGTGTCCGCCTGGCCGTGCGGAGGCGAGCGGATCCGTTCCGACTTATAATGGAAGTCAATGGGGACGGATCCGCTTGAAGATGACACCATATGGCTCAATCTTCAAGCGGATCCGTCCCCCATTGACTTTCAATGTAAAGTCGGAACGGATCCGCTCAGGCTACTTTCACACTTTGAAAATTTTTCTAAGTTATAATGCAGACAGATCCGTTCTGAACGGAGCCACCGTCTACATTAATATGAGCGGATCCGTTCTGAACAGATCCGCTCGAACGCTAGTGTGAAAGTAGCCTTAGAATGTATTGGCTCCTATCAGCAGAAGTTATTGCTTTGCGAAGTCTCACTTAATAGTTCCACAAGGGGATTATAACAGGCATTTTTTTTATTCTGAAATAGAATGCACTATCCCTATAGTGCAATGCATTTTAATGTAAGCGCTATACTGACATTGACCTGCAGGCTGCACCTCTCTGCCTCAGCCTGCTGGGAAACACTGAAGGCAGACACGGGGTGCCGAAATAGTCCACTCCCTCTGTCACTGCTTGCATGCGGTGCAAACGGTGTTGCTCAGTGTCACTTGGTCTTTCTCTATCTTTCATCTGTTGCTTGCTGTGTCTGTGCCCTGATGCTGGTGTGTTTCTGCCTTTTCCACAGCTGTATTTGTCTGTTTCTGTATTTCAAGCCTGTATGCAAATCCTACAGTATGTTTTTCTCTAAGTATCTCTCACTATTCTCTCACTATTCTCTCTCTCTCTCACTATTCTCTCTCTCTCTCTCTCTCTCTCTCTCTCTCTCTCTCCCCACTGTGTGTTTCAAGAAAGAGAAGCGACCTGGAAGAAATGGGAAGCATAATTTTAAAACAGACTGAAAGAAACATTAGACTAGCCACAAGTGTACATCCATAAAGCTACATACAAACCACAAAAAAAGTATGGCAGCTCACCATTATACATGCAAACAATAAAACTAGGGATTAGGTGGTATTCTGGATTTAAGTATTACTATACATGAAAAATTGAAGCTCTTTGCACACATTGTTTTTTTTTTACAACTGTTTTTATTGTAGTATGTAAGGGTACAAAATTGACAGTAGGGGTTTTGTTGAATTATACATCAGCTATACATTCTCAGTATATTATCAAAACCATATTATCAAAGTATATTATCAAAATTACATTTTTCTGGTCACTTAATACATCACAAAGCGTTTAAAGGGGTTATCTGAGTTAATAAAAAAAAAAAAAAAAACACTTAAAATCCATCAGGATATACATATAATTTGGTTAAGCTAGATTTCATCAAGTTAAAACCCATATTTACACCTTGTCATGGTTGTGTTATTGCTGTGTTTGCATGCTGAAGTACATGCTGAGGGGGCGTGTACCAACAAAGCCTGAGCTCTGCCTCATGAATATTTCTGGGCGTGAACAACCTGACCTTTCCTTCACCCTGCTCTGCACTTTGCAAAAAAAAATAAAAAATACACACTTGTCATGCGGATGGACGGATCCCTCTGTCAGTCTTTTTCACAGTATTCCCGGTTTGTGCATGTGCAGACCGGAAGGACGGATCCGTCCTTCAGTTGTTTTGCAATGCCGGATCCGCAAGGCAGCGCCGTTGTCGGAGCTGCGTGCCTGCTGGATCCGCCGATCAGGCTACTTCCACACTTGCGTTCGGGGTTCCGCTTGTGGGTTCCGTTTGAAGGATATCACAAGCTGCCCCGAACGGATCCGTAGAGCCCCAATGCATTCTGAGTGGATGCGGATCCGCTCAGAATGCATCAGGATGGCTTCGCTTGGCCGCCGTTCCGCTCAGCAGGCGGACATCCAAACGCAGCTTGCAGCGTTCGGGTATCCGCCTGGCCGTGCGGAGCCAAACGGATCCGTCCAGACTTACAATGTAAGTCAATGGGGATGGATCCGTTTGAAGTTGACACAATGGTGCAATTTCAAACGGATCCGTCCCCCATTGACTTTCAATGTAAAGTCTGGACGGATCCGTCTGACTAACTTTCACACTTTCTTTCTGAACTATAATGCAAACGGATCCGTTCTGAACGGATCCCAACGTTTGCATTATAGGAGCGGATCCGTCTGTGCAGACATCAGACGGATCCGCTCCGAACGCAAGTGTGAATGTAGCCTCAGTGTGACAACTGACAGCATTTGTAGACGGATCCAGGTGAGGATCCGTCTAGAAATGCATTGCAATAACGGATCCGCCTATCCGCTTGTCATGCGGATGGATGGATCCCTCTGCCAGTCTTTTTCACAGTATTCCCGGTTTGTGCATGTAAAGACCGGAAGGATGGATCCGTCTATCTGCTTGCCATGTGAATAGACGGATCCCTCTGGCAGTCTTTTTCACAGTTTTCATGGTCTGCTCATGCGCAGACCGGAAGGACGGATCCGTCCTTCAGTTGTCTTGCAACGCCGGATCCGCAAGGCAGCTCCGTCGTCAGAGCTGCGTGCCTGCTGGATCCGCCGATCAGTGTGACAACGGACAGCATTTATAGACGGATCCAGGTGCGGATCTGTCTAGAAATGAATTGCAATAACGGATCCGTCCAGCGGCACGGGCAAATAGCGGCAGGGCGGATCCGACAGGGTGAACAGCCTGTCGGATACGTCCCGCCGCTAGTGTGAAAATATCATTAGCATTATCTGTATCTAAGCAATATCTATATTATTCAAATATATATTCAATATGGATATTGCTTAGATAAATACATATATTGGTGGCAGATAAGGATTTTATATAGCTGAATAATGATGATGATGATAATAATAATGGCCAATAATTTATTTATATTTCCCAGGGGGTGTTCAATGTGTACTAGTGGGGGAGGGGGGGACCAGGGCTGTAATAACGATCAAACTGCCACCTCTAGCCCCAGTGAATGCAGGAGGGACAAACATACCCTGCTGCTGGAGAAGAGATCACCTCGGCTCTGGTATGTACTGCACATGAGTGATCGCATACCAGAGCCGAGGCAGTGAGAAGAGCTGGAGGGGGGCGGGCACCAGAGGCTCTGACGTTTCGTTTACAGAGCCTGGCCACTCCCTCAAGCAGGGAGAAGCCTGTAAACGAGACGTCATCAGCAGAGCAGGCTTGCTGACGTCAGGGGTCACATGACCCAGAACTGAACTGGCCAAATAGTGATAGATAGGTGATGAAAGTGATTTTAAGAATCATTCACTGGTCTACAATAAAAGCAATTAGAATAAATTTATTTAAGTCGGATAACCCCTTTAATTACAAGTGATAAAAAGACATATGTACCCCAAAATAGTGCCAATCAAACTGTCATCTCTTCCTGCAAAAAATGAGCCCCTACATAAGACAATCATCCAAGATATAAAAAAATATGGCTTTTCAGAAAATGTAGACATTAAAAAAAAAATTTTATTTCAAACCATCATCTATTCCTGCAAAAAATGAGCCCCTACATAAGACAATTGCTTAAAAAGGTAAAAAAAAAATAATAATATGGCTTTCAGAAAAAGGAGACACTAAAACATGATTTTTTTTTTCCTTCATAAATGCTTCTATAGTTTAAAACTGAAATACATTTTAAAAAGTTGACATATTATGTTTCGCCACATCCGTAGAAACCAGCTCTATAAAAATATCACATGAACTAACCCCTCAGGTGAACACCGTAAAAAATGAGAACAAAAATGCACCAAATGCAAATGTACCAAAAATGCCAAAAAGGGTAATTCCAAGCAACCAAAAAGACATATGTACCCCAATATAGTACCAATCAAACCATCATTTCCTACTTCCAAAAATGAGCCCAGACATAGGACAATCGCCCAAAAGATAAAAAAATATGGCTTTCAGAAAATGGAGATGCTAAAACATCATTTAAAAAAGAAAATGCTTTTATTGTGTAAAACTAAGCTGAATTCCATTTTAAAAAAAAATACAATAAAGACTCTGCCAAAACAACACATTTTTGTGGTAATTTTGCCACCTAAAGTGCAACATTGAGTGATCAAAAAAATCATATGTGCCCACAAATTCTACCTATAAAAATGTCAACTCTTTCTACAAAAAAATTAGCCCCTACACAAGACGATCGGCAGAAAAATTAAATATAGCTTTCAGAAAATTGACATATTAGGTATTGCTATGTCCATAATGACCTGCTCTATAAAAACATCACATGATCTACCGCTTCAGTTGAACGCTGTTAAAATATATAAATAAAAACTGTGCCAATATAGCAATTTTTGGTCACCTTGCCCCAAAACAGTGTCATAATGAATTATCCAAAAAATCCTATGTACCCCAAAAAAATTTCCAATAAAAAATGTCATCCTGCACGAGACAATTGACAGAAAATTAAAAGAAAAAAAAAATGACATTTTCCTTTCAATCTTGTGGAACAACTAAAGGGACAACAAAGTTAGAAAAATCAGTTTTGAATAACTTGAAGGGTATAGTTTTTAAATTGGGGCCATTTATGGGTGGTTTCTATTATGAAAGCCCCACAAAGTGAATTGAGAACTGAACTGGTCCTTAAAAAGTGGGTTTTGGAAATTTTCTTAAATATTTTAGGAATTGCTTTTAAAATTCTAAGCCTTCTAACGTCCTAAAAAATAAAATGACATTTAGAAATTGATGCCAACATGAAGTAGACATCTGGAAAATGTACAGTAATGACTATTTTATGAGGTGTCTGCTTTAAAAAAGAGAGACATTCAAATTTCTAAAATTGTGATTTTTTCCAAATTTTTCGTAAATTTTTGATTTTTTAATAAATAAAGGTGAAACATACTGGCTTAAATTTACCACTAACATGAAGTACAATATGTTACGAAAAAACAATCTCAAAATCGCTTATATAAGTAAAAGGGTTCCAGAGTTATTACCACATAAAGTGAAACATGTCAGATTTGCAAAATGTGGCTTGGTCCTTTATGGTGAAAACTGGCGTGGTCTTGAAGGAGTTAATGTTTATTTTTTTTAAATATGGGATAGATTTTAATAGCACCCATAAAACCTAAAACACACTATGACAATAACATGTGAACACAGTCTTAAAATAAAACAATTGTGGAGTTGCCTGGTGCTTCCTTTCTTTTGACTCTTCAGGCTACTATTTATATGTTTAGCAGAGAGCTAACTTTTTTCTTTCAAGTGACAATTGTAAAGTAGAATAGCTTAAGATTAGAGATGGCCTTGCGGTTCACCCGGCGGTCGTTTCGCAGTGAGCTTTGCGTGTTTGCGATTCGTCGAACATATGGAGATATTCGCACCCGCCATATTCTTTTACATTGTGAAGAACTTTGACCCATGACACATCCATCAGGTGGTACAGGACAGCCAATTGAGACATTTCAGCACATGGACATACCCCCTACCTTATAAATAAACCTGATCTGGCCGCCATTTTACATTCAGTGTTTTGCCAGTGTAGGAAGAGGTTGCTGTGTGGAGCAGGGGCAGACTGTTAGGGACACCAAACTCTAGCTAATAGGGCCACAAAAGTCCTTTTAAGGACAGGACTGGTATAGATGTCGCATAGGTGTGCTATCGATAGGTGTGATACACAGAGGGGTGTGATATATATAGTCAGGGGCCTAGGGGCTAGGGGTTTACTAGGGCCATTTATATATAGGGTAAGTTTCCGGACAGGGTCGCTCTTATCAGGGGAGGTGGTCTGTGGTTAGGATATCAGGGCCAGAATAGCACCCCCCTGTAGGGCAATATCAGGGACAGTTCTTAGCTCACCCTGTCCTTCAATACCACATCATCGTCTAGCCCAGGTATAGATGTTTTTTTGCTTTCCCTCTGGGATTCATGGATGTGAACTGGAACCCCCCGGATTGTGGTATGACATTTGGTTTCTGATTTGGTGCCGCCAAGCACCTGATTTAGTGCCGCTGAGCACTTGTTATTGCCTACCACATCTATGCTTTTTGCTTAACTTTAATAATTTATTAATTTTGCGGAACGGGTGCAGACCTATTCTTTTTCAATGGGGCCAGAATATGCTGTTCACATGCGCATTTTCAGATATGGATCCACACTTCCGCATCTGTTTCTGCAAAAAAATAGAACATGCCCTATTCTTGTCTGCAATTGCGGACAAGATTAGGCATTTTCTATTATAGTGCCGGCGAAGTGCTGTCCGCAAATTGCGGACTGCACATTGCTGGTGTCCGTGTTTTGCGCAAAACACTTACGAACGTGTGAATGGACCCTCATAGTAACATTATTAAAGGTTACATTTTATCTTTATGTATATTCTAATGGATTGCCTTCCTTGTACAATGTTATAATATACTTTCTATGTTAGAAAAAAAACTGATTTAAGTAGGGTGTTATATACCAATATACTTTCTTTATAGTGCATTTGGGTACTGTATAGTGCATTTGCGCATGCGCATACGCGAAAATTATATTGCCGATATTTTGCATTGAAAAAAATTATGAATTGAGATTGCAAATTCAAATAATACATCTGGTATGTCACTGTCCATGTTGTGGGACTCTTTGCACACTTCTAGTAATTATTTATTGGCTGCAAATATGAGCTGAAGCTTTTTCAGGTTCGCCTGCCATTAAAATGAATGGGACCCACCACAAACTTGCGGTTCACGAACATTTGATCGTTTTCGCACGATCGTGTTCGCGAACCGTCCCGGCAGATGTTCGTTAAGATGCTCAAACGTGTGACAGTTAAACCAAACAGCACCCAAGAGACCGACTTTTTTGCTTTTAAAGGGGTTGTCCGGGTTCAGAGCTGAACCTGGACATACCTCCATTTTCACCCAGGCAGCCACCCCTGACTTGAGCGCCGGAGCAGTTCATACTCTGATGCTCTCCTTTGCCCTACGCTAAATCGTGCAGGGCAAGGGCATTTTGAGGAGTTTTGGTGACAAACCGGGCTCTTCATGGGGCTGCCAGGAAGTCCGGTGAAGTCACCGGCACTGATGGGCGGACTTTAGCCCTGCCCTAGCCAGTTAAATACCAGGGTACTCTTTATACAGAAGAGACAGAGAAGGCAAGAAAGGAGGAGGAGTGGCCCTGTATGTGAAAGATAGCATTAAATCTAACCTAATACAAGTTGGTGAGGCCAACATAGAGTCAGTTTGGGTTACATTGCAGTTTGCTAATCATGCAGTAACTCGTGTAGGTGTGATATATAGACCACCTGATCAAGTTAAAGAACTAGATGATCTACTAGTTGAAGAAATAGCTAAAATGACAATGAAAGGAGAAGTTATCATTATGGGAGATTTCAATCTTCCAGATATAAACTGGAAAACCAAAATAGCAAGTTCTACCAGGAGTACAGATATTCTAAATTCCCTACTGGGGTTATCCCTACAACAAATGGTTGAGGAGCCAACCCGGAGGGAGGCCATTTTGGATTTGATATTCACAAATGGGGATTCGGTATATGATGTCATTGTAGGCGAAACCTTGGGATCTAGTGATCACCAGTCAGTGTGGTTTAATATAAGAACTGTGAAAGAGTCCCACCACACAAAAACAAAAGTTTTAGATTTTAGAAAAACAGACTTTTCAAAAATGAAATTAGTCATAAATGAGTCCTTATCAGACTGGAACGGATTACATGGAGTCCAGGAGAAATGGGACTACTTAAAAGGTGCATTATTGAAGGCAACAGAAAATTGCATTAGACTTGTCAGTAAAAGCAAAAAAAGGAAGAGACCACTGTGGTACTCGGCAGAAGTGGCCCAAATCGTTAAAAATAAAAAGCTAGCATTTTGTAATTATAAAAAAAACCAGAGCAATGAAGATAAGGAAATCTACAAGATTAGGCAGAAAGAGGCCAAGCAAGTTATAAGAACTTCTAAAGCTCAGGCAGAAGAAAAACTAGCTCAGTCTATGAAAAAAGGGGATAAGACATTCTTCAGATATATAAATGAAAAAAGGAAATTAAAACAAGGAATAACTAAATTAAAAATAAAGGACGGAAGGTATGTAGAAGAGAATAAAGGGCTAGCCGACTGCCTTAATGAATACTTCTGTTCAGTTTTTACAAAAGAAAAAGAAGGAGAAGGACCTCCACTAGAAAGGATGACTATTAAATCGTTTGATGCATGTGTCTTTACAGAGGAAGATGTTCTAAGTTTGCTGTCTAAAGTGAAGACAAATAAGTCACAGGGGCCTGATGAGATACACCCAAAATTATTAAAAGAGCTTAGTGGTGAGCTGGCAAAACCGTTAACAGATTTATTTAACCAATCATTAGTAACAGGAGTCGTCCCGGAAGATTGGAAATTGGCAAATGTCGTGCCCATTCACAAGAAAGGTAGTAGGGAGGAATCGAGCAACTATAGACCAGTGAGTCTGACATCAATAGTAGGCAAATTAATGGAAACCCTATTAAAGGATAGGATTGTGGAACATCTAAAATCCCATGGATTGCAAGATGAAAAACAGCATGGGTTTACTTCAGGGAGATCATGTCAAACAAATCTTATAGATTTTTTTGACTGGGTGACTAAAATAATAGACGGTGGAGGTGCAGTAGACATCGCATATCTAGATTTTAGTAAGGCTTTTGACACTGTCCCACATAGAAGACTTATCAATAAACTGCAGTCATTGAGCATGGACTCCCATATTGTTGAGTGGATTAGGCAGTGGCTGAGTGACAGACAACAGAGGGTTGTAGTCAATGGAGAACATTCAAAACAAGGTCATGTTACCAGTGGGATTCCACAGGGATCTGTACTGGGACCAATTTTGTTTAATATCTTCATAAGTGACATTGCAAAAGGCCTCGATGGTAAGGTTTGTCTTTTTGCTGATGACACAAAGATATGTAACAGGGTTGATGTTCCTGGAGGGAAACGCCAAATGGAAAAGGACTTAGGAAAACTAGAAGAATGGTCAGAACTCTGGCAACTGAAATTTAATGTGGATAAGTGCAAGATAATGCACCTGGGGCGTAAAAACCCAAGGGCAGAATATAGAATATTCGACACAGTCCTGACCTCAGTATCTGAGGAAAGGGATTTAGGAGTAATTATTTCAGAAGACTTAAAGGTGGGAAGACAATGTAATAAAGCAGCACGAAATGCAAGCAGAATGCTTGGATGTATAGGGAGAGGTATAAGCAGTAGAAAGAGTGAAGTGCTTATGCCGCTGTACAGATCACTAGTGAGACCTCACTTGGAGTATTGTGCGCAGTACTGGAGGCCATATCTCCAGAAGGATATAGATACTCTAGAGAGAGTTCAGAGAAGAGCTACTAAACTAGTACATGGATTACAGGATAAAACTTACCAGGAAAGGTTAAAAGACCTTAATATGTATAGCTTGGAAGAAAGAAGAGACCGAGGGGATATGATAGAAAATTTTAAATACATAAAGGGAATCAACTCGGTAAAGGAGGAGAGCATATTTAAAAGAAGAAAAACTACCACAAGAGGACACAGTTTTAAATTAGAGGGGCAAAGGTTTAAAAGTAATATAAGGAAGTATTACTTTACTGAGAGGGTAGTGGATGCATGGAATAGCCTTCCTGCAGAAGTGGTAGCTGCAAATACAGTGAAGGAGTTTAAGCATGCATGGGATAGGCATAAGGCCATCCTTCATATAAGATAGGGCCGGGGCTATTCATAGGATTCAGATATATTGGGCAGACTAGATGGGCCAAATGGTTCTTATCTGCCGACACATTCTATGTTTCTATGTTTCTATAAAGCACGCCCATCAGAGCCGGTGACGTCACTGTAAGCTTCCACCCAGCAGTGTGTTATTGTAAATAAAAGAGCCCTTGCGATCTAGCATGAGATGCTCCTATGCTAACATCAGGGGGGCTGCCTGGATGAAAATATGGGTATGTTCAGGTTCAGCAATAAATCCGGACAACCCCTTTAAGGGAGTACTCTATTTACTTTCAGCATGGATTTTAAAACACTTCTAATGCTTGTGTTGTCTTACATGTATTGCTTCCTATGTACAAACCGGATTCCAAAAAAGTTGGGACACTAAACAAATTGTGAATAAAAACTGAATGCAATGATGTGGAGATGGCAAATGTCAATATTTTATTTGTAATAGAACGTAGATGACAGATCAAACGTTTAATCCGAGTAAATATATCATTTTAAAGGAAAAATACGTTGTCAAATTTTCACGGTGTCAACAAATCCCAAATCCCAAAAAAGTTGGGTCAATTGGCAACATGATTGGGTATAAAAAGAGCTTCTCAGAGTGGCAGTGTCTCTCAGAAGCCAAGATGGGTAGAGGATCACCAATTCCCACAATGTTGCGCAGAAAGATAGTGGAGCAATGTCAGAAAGGTGTTACCCAGCGAAAAATTGCAAAGACTTTGCATCTATCATCATCAACTGTGCATAACATCATCCGAAGATTCAGAGAATCTGGAACAATCTCTGTGCGTAAGGGTCAAGGCCGTAAAACCATACTGGATGCCCGCGATCTCCGGGCCCTTAAACGACACTGCACCACAAACAGGAATGCTACTGTAAAGGAAATCACAGAATGGGCTCAGGAATACTTCCAGAAACCATTGTCAGTGAACACAATCCACCGTGCCATCCGCCGTTGCCAGCTGAAACTCTACATTGCAAAGAAGAAGCCATTTCTAAGCAAGATCCACAAGCTCAGGCGTTTTCACTGGGCCAGGGACCATTTAAAATGGAGTGTGGCAAAATGGAAGACTGTTCTGTGGTCAGACGAGTCACGATTCGAAGTTCTTTTTGGAAATCTGAGACACCATGTCATCCGGACCAAAGAGGACAAGGACAACCCAAGTTGTTATCAACGCTCAGTTCAGAAGCCTGCATCTCTGATGGTATGGGGTTGCATGAGTGCATGTGGCATGGGCAGCTTGCATGTCTGGAAAGGCACCATCAATGCAGAAAAATATATTCAGGTTCTAGAACAACATATGCTCCATCCAGACATCATCTCTTTCAGGGAAGACCCTGCATTTTTCAACAAGAAAATGCCAGACCACATTCTGCATCAATCACAACATCATGGCTGCGTAGGAGAAGGATCCGGGTACTGAAATGGCCAGTCTGCAGTCCAGATCTTTCACCTATAGAGAACATTTGGCGCATCATAAAGAGGAAGGTGCAACAAAGAAGGCCCAAGACGATTGAACAGTTAGAGGCCTGTATTAGACAAGAATGGGAGAGCATTCCTATTTCTAAACTTGAGAAACTGGTCTCCTCGGTCCCCAGAGTGTTGTAAGAAGAAGGGGAGATGCCACACAGTGGTGAAAATGGCCTTGTCCCAACTTTTTCGGGATTTGTTGACACCATGAAATTCTGATTCAACATATTTTTTTCCTTAAAATGGTACATTTTCTCAGTTTAAACTTTTGTTCTGTGATTTATGTTCTATTCTGAATAAAATATTAGAAGTTGGCACCTCCACATCATTGCATTCAGTTTTTATTCACGATTTGTATAGTGTCCCAACTTTTTTGGAATCCGGTTTGTACTGTTTTACATAATTTTGAGAAAAATATAAGGTCACGTATGCAGTGACTGGCTCTTAAATAATCCTAAATGGCTTTAGAAGCATAGATCATGCTGATAGGGATATGTGAATAAATAAAAGGTATTTATTGATGGACAGCACTTTGAAATAGCACGAACATGGCAATAGAAAAGGAATAGTAAAAATAATAAAGCATAAATTGGTGCACACAGGTGTGATTTAATCTCTAGGGCCCTGTGTAAACCCTAGTTGTTTCCTGGACCAGTATTGTGTGCACTAACTTCTGGTTTGTTAAGTTTACTCTTCTTTTTATCTAAGGACAATTTGATTTTATACATTTTTTTTTTTTACCTATAATTTATTGCCATGTATTTACAATTTAATTGCGAGGGTCTATCAATAAATATCTTTATTGATTCACATCTTTATCATCGTTACTATGGAAAGCCATTTAGGAATAGTTAAGAGCCAGCCACCATGTACATTACCTTGCTACACATTGTGGCTGGTTTGGGGTAACAAGCAGGTTGAGAACTCATGACAAGAGATGAGCAAATCCATGAAAGTTCGGGTTTTCCTGGGTTCGGATGAACTTTAGATCAGAGTTCGAGTTCGGGACCCCAACTTGACCCGAACTGGAATTCAATCTCCATTGAAGTCAATGGGGACCCGAACTTCACTTTATTATTATGGTTATATCAGAAAATAACATAATACTTAAGATGGAATGCGAAAGGGATACCTTTAGAAGCATTCCATTTTGAATTCTGTCATAATAGAAGACTATGGAAGCATAACAGATGCGTCCTGGCTTCCGATATGCAGGACAGGACTCCTTCATAATGGAAACCAGGACAGATCTGTTATGCTGCCCATAGACCTCTATTATGACAGAATGCAAAACAGAAGCCTTTAAGAGGCATTCCATTTTGCATTCTGTCATAATAAAAGTCTATGGGCAGCATAATGAACCCGCTATGCTCCCTTAGACTTCTATTATGATGGAATGCAAAACGTAATGCCTCTAAAGGTGTCCCTTTTACATTCCGTCTTAAGTATTATATTATTTTCTGATATAACTATTAGCGAAAATAATAAAGTAATTAATAAATCGCCCGAACGTTCAGTGAGTGCGGGTTCGGGTTTACTCATCCCTGCTCATGACCCTAATCCAAAAATATCCAAAGGTTGTTGAGCTGCCTACATTATCTATTTATAGAAAAATATATCATTTACTTATCAGAATAATGCTATTGAGTGACTTTTACAATTTTGTGTGCCTCAAATTCTGAACTATTCACATGCAGCTGAATGTGATTTGCTTTTAAAGGTTGTACATAAAGCATTGGAGTCATAATCAGTGGTTTGTTCAAGGAAATTGGCTAAAACAACACAGGCCTTCTTTTCACTATTGTATGAGTAAAATAGCTAGTAAGCCTGTCCCTGAAGTCAATGAAACATAAAATCAATTCTCAGGCAAACTAAAGCTTAACAAGTATAGCTATTTGACTGATTACTTCCTAATGAAGCAGGATAAATGCTACTGGTGTGGAGGAAATTGCAAGGAAAAGCAACACTTAAGTCTACTTTTGCATAAGTCAAATCTAACTGCTCTGTGGGCTGCTCAATGACCAATTAATCATATTACAGCCTTTCAAGAAAAAAAAAGTATGTACAATTACTATAAAATGAACCTACAATCCAGCTGAACTCAGTGTTAGAACATTACCAGCGACATTATAAACCTAGGGTTAAGCATTAGTATAGATCTCTCTAGCAATGAATGGGTGCACAACCCATTGTGAATCATCTATTATAGCATGATTAGTGGGGTTGAGGAGAACCAAGATCCTGCTTCTATTCTCGGTGCTCCAGAAAGAATGGAACATTACATCCTGCTGGAAAGATAATTGCAGAAAATCACATTGGACTAAATTACTGTCCTGGGTAAAAGGCTGCATTCTTTTTAGGTGTGAATGTTAAGATGAATGCATATGGGAACTACATTCACAAGATGTAAAATTAACTCTTTCTTGCAATACAGTCAGTGCTCAGATATTTTATTCTTAAACAATTACTTTTTGATTTTACTATATATTTACTATAGTGTTCTGTTTTAAATTTAACCCCTTAATACCACAAGTTTTGAATGTTAAAGACCATGCAATGTTTTAATTTTTTATATTTCAAGAGCAATTATTTTTTTTGCTTTTCCATTGATATGGGCTGTGTGATGGCTTTTTAGTGAGATTTGCTTTATTTTACAGAGGCACTATTTTCGGGTAGTGATTTTTTATTATTTTTTTTTACAAATGTTTTATAGGAGTCCGAAAAAAACTCTGCAGCTCTGGATATTTTTTTTTCTCAATGCTTACTGTACAATGAGCATAACAAATTAAATTTATCTGTGGGTCATTATAATTGAAAAGGAATCCAGATACCTGTAAAGAGTTTAAAGGGTGGTTACCAGGGGACCACCAGAATAACATCCTTAAGGCTGGGTTCACACGGGCGTCACGTTTTGGCTCCAGATGCGTCCAGGTGCATTGCGGCAAACCCGCGCAAGTAGGTATGCAATTGCAGTCAGTTTTGACTGCGATTCCGTTCCGTTGTTCAGTTTTTATCGCGCAGGTGCAATGCGTTTTACTGAGACCCGAACTTCTTCACTGAAGTTCAGGTTTGGGTTCGATGTTGTGTAGATGTAATTATTTTCCTTTCAATTGACATTCTACTAAGCATTCTGTATTCAGAATGCTATTATTTTCCCTTATAACCATGTTATAAGGGAAAATAATACAGTGAATAGACTTTCATCTTAGCAACCATGCGTGAAAATCGCACCGCTTCCGCACTTGCTTGCGGATGCTTGCGATTTTCACGCAGCCCCATTCACTTCTATAGAGCATGCTGCGATTTTCACGCAATGCACAAGTGCTGCGTGAAAATCAACGCTCATCTGCACAGCCCCATAGAAGTGAATAGGTCCGGATTAGGTGCGGGTGCAATGCGTTCACCTCACGCATTGCACCCTTGCGGAAATCTCGCCTGTGTGAACCCAGCCTAAGAATTGCTCTAAGCTGAATTTGTTGGTTGACACGGTAGTTTAAAACCCACTGCCATTTTTTTGTAATATTTGATAATCAGGCTGGATTTAAAGTTCTTACTATCAGTCCTGTTATGTAGTCATTAGTAAGCAGATTAAATAAAGAGATGAGGAAATTTTTCAAAAGTTTGATTAGGCCGGTTTGCCGAAGTTTCCAAAAAGATTTGATTTAATCCAATGTAGGTGTCATGGCTCCTATCCCCTGGCCATCCAAATGTATCAGCATCTGCTCCAGGACATGAAGGAATGGAATGACGTTGCTCATCCCGTAGTCCTGGCAACTGACAAATAAAGTGGCCTCCTCAAAGGACCTGAGCAAATGGCGGGTGTCACGCATGAGCTGCCACTGGCTAACATCAAAGTTAAACAGGGGAGTACTCCTGTCCTCCTGCAAGATCAATAAATCATTCATGGCCTTCCTGTGTTCATATGGTCGGTCCAACATGTAGAAGGTGGCGTTCCAATGGGTAGAACTTAGCATATGAGGCGATGTTGGAAGGTGTGCAGCTCCAGGAGAGCGTGTTTTGCAGTGTAAAAGTGGCTAAAGTGCATGTACAGTTTTCTGGCCATTTTCAAGATGCCTTGCAGTTGGGTGGAAGACTTCAGAAACCACTTTACAACCAGATTAAGGATGGCGCACCAGTCAGTTCTCCTTGACTTACCGCCAACACTATGTTCTTTCCCTTATTGCTGACCATGGTTCCGATTTTCAGTTGGCGAGGAGTTATCCAGCTGTCGATTTCCTCTTTAAGGACACGGCACAGTTCCTTCCCAGAAGGACTCCTCTCGCCCAGGTAAAGCAGGTGCCGAACAGCGTGATAATGCAGTTCTCTGCACAGATGGTATGCTGGTGTAGCACTCCAAATTGTGCCTGCAGTGAGGCTGAGAACAAGGATGAGAAGGCAGAGGAGGACATTGGCGCAAGATTCACAGCTTGAGAACGTAGAGACAGCAGTGCCGTCGCCTGTACAAGTTGCTGGTGTGGCTGAGCAGGAATCACATTTACCCAGTGGGCCAAAAAAAGGACTTATATTGTCCTTGACCGTAGTTATAGCTCCACATGTAGGCGCTGCCATGAACTTTAGCAGACACCGACAAGCTCAAGGACTTGTGTGCAGGGCTGTTAAAGCCTTTTTGGAGAAGTAATGATGGCTTGGGACTCTCCACCTCGGCTCGGCACACAGAGTTCAGAGTCCACCACATGGAAAGGGAAGGACTGTAGTACCAGCAACTTGGCCACGATCACTTCAGCTTTTGCACCGTTAGATGAGTGCACGCATACTGTTGTCTTTTTTTAAATCGCCTCGTGATCGACTGCTGGCAAAATCAGTGACAAGAAGTAGGAGGAGTAGCACCGGGACCAGTAGATAATGGAAAGGAAACACAGCTCCCTTCTTCTGATGTGGTGGAACCTTGACTGCTGGAAAAAGGTTGCAGGCTGCTTGGAGATGCCTCAGGCTGTATCACAACATTAGTGCCACAATTTTCCCAGGCCACTTTATGGTGACATTGCATGTGTTGACGTAAGGCCTTGGTGCCAAATTGGCACCCCGGCTATGCTTCACCTTCTGCCCACAGAATTTACACACGGTCATGTTCACCTTTCCCGGCAACTTGATGAAAATTCCCACACCGGAGAGTAGGGAATTTTACCCCTACCACTGCATGTTGACTGCCTTCTGGTGCCTATATGAACATGTTTCCAGACAGGTGGGCCCCTGAGTAGACGGTCTACCCCCTTTGGATCCAGACCTCGACCTCACACTGCTACCACACTGCTGACTCATGGCCACACTTGCACTCTGCTGGCTCAGTCGCTGTCTCATATGCAAGCTGCCACCCTCAGCCCCGATGATGATGAGGTTCCCTCTTCACTCGGCTCCCACATGCGATCAGCGACATCATCATCCACTACTTTCTACACATAACTGATGTCACCCTCGCCATTCTCAGGGCCGTGCGTCTGACCGTTTGCAACACCTACTCCAACGCAACTCTCATCCCTGCTACTTGCCCGCCTACCGGAGGAAGCAGCAGATTTCTCCTCCAAATTTTGGTTGGCAGTAGCTGCTCACTATCCTCAATAAGCTTGTCCTTCATGAAAAGCGGAGCAGAGCCGACAGCACACAATACTTCCAGTGCAGAAGGAACAGAAAATGAAAGAAGCAGATTTAGGACATGTGGCGGCACAAAGCTTGTTCCTGGGCCACGCCAACTAAGCATAGTGTCAGAGAAACCCACCGACTCCTGGATGGTTGTGTCTGATGTCAGTTGAGAGGATTTTGAAGACCAAGTCAACCATTCAAGGACAGCTGAATTGCTGGTCAAAACACGACCGCTGGACAACACTGGCAGCTCTGGCCTGTCACAACGACTGCTGCTACCATCCCCTTTTTTCTGCTGATACTTCTGCCAGCTCTAGAAACATTTTTGCCACTGACTGTTCCCTTGGAAGACCCTGATGTCTGTGGGATATACTGTACTGTAACAATAACTAAGTGTTAACTAGCAGTAGTATTAGAATGCAATTTCACCCCAATTACAGAATGAAGGTATAACACATTTACTTATGTAAAAAAAAAAGGAGGTAAATAGAGTTCAGTGGACACCTAGAGGTTCGAGTTTGACAGGTTCGGCCGAACTTGAGAAAAAAGTTTGAGTTCGGGACCCCAACTTGACCCAAAACTCCAATGAAGTCAATGGGGACCCAAACTTTTTTTTTTTATTATAAATTCTTTATTTTTCATTTTTTATATAGTCAAGTAACAGAATCGCATGAACATGACATATACATGCAAATCATAACGACATTAATATACAATGTCAAACAATAGCAAACATTGTAAAAAAAACCGTGCACATACATGGATTATTACCACTTGTCATTGCTGACACTCCTTTTAGTGTCTAAGGAAGTAAAGAAAAGCAGGAGCTTTCTTTTCTAGGAATCTTCCTCTAGGATCCATATTTGAGCTATGTATGAGGTGCAAGATAATAAATAAAGAAAATAAAAAAGAAGAAAGAAGAACAAGAAAATTAGAGTTAAAGTAGAGAGAGAGAGAGAGGATAGTTGAGGGGAAGAAAAAGGGGGGGGGGGAGGGGCGAGCACACAGATACCAAAGTCCCAGATCTATAAATTGTTGTATCCGCTTAGTCAGGTTTCACAGACGCCAGTGACTTCAAAGGACTCCATAACTTCATGAATGTATCATGAGTCCTATTGATCCAGCTAGTCATTTCTTCAAATCAGCATATTTGGGTTACCTTAGCCTTCCATTCTTGTATGGAAGGGGGATCAGCATCTAGCCAATGTAGGGGAATTAACGTTTTAGCCGCAGCTATGATGTGTGAGGTCAGTTTCCTTTTTGATGGAGAATATTGAGGGGTTGGAAGAGCAAGGGCCACTATCTCTAATGTGAGTCTAAAGTCTGGAGTTGTAAGCTTCTGAATGAATGCTTCTACCTCTCTCCAATAGGGCTTAATCTGAGGACAATCCCACCAGATATGTGATAGGGAACCCACACCTACTCCGCATCGCCAACATTCCCTTGTGGGCGCTAGACCTCTCTTGTATAGAAAGTCAGGGGTTTTATACCACCTTGTTAGTAGCTTAAAATTATTCTCCTGTAGGCGGATGTAGTGGGAGAAACCATGTGAATTTCTCAGCACCTGTTTGACCTCAGTATCAGTCAAAACCCTGTTCAACTCCTTTTCCCATTCTCTGATATACACGTGCTTCAGAGGATCACCCTCGCATCCCACCATTGGGTAGAGCTTCGACACCTTCTTGGCAGCAGCAAGAGGTGATAAGATTAATTTCTTAAATTCAGTTAAGGATCTCTGGAGAGGGTACCGCTCTTTAAACTCTCCACACACAGCTTTAATATGAGGCTCCGTAAGGAAAAAACCTGGAGAATCAGTTATCGATCCTGGACGTGCACCCAGGATGGAAGCCTCCATATTTGGGGTAATTTCACTAAGCATGACCGACGTTAGGTAGTTCCACAGATGTGGTTTATCTAGATTATCTCAGTTTAGGAGCTCTGGTATAAGGCTCACTGGCATCAGAGGAGATGGATTAGGAGCTAATTTTTTGCTCATTTTTCTCCAAACCTCTCCAAGTCCACGTATCAGTGGATCTATAGTCATATCTCTGTGTGTGTTCCTATCTTGAAGCCATAGATGTTTCTGGAAATGTATTCCTATGCTGTGACCACAGATGTCTTGAACGTCTGGTCGTCGTTGGGATCTACCATTTCAAGCCATCTATTGAGTTGTATCGCTCTATAGTATCTAGATACATCCGGTAGACCCAGTCCCCCTCTCTCCTTACTTCTAACTAAGATTTCATGGGATATCCTAGGTTTCCTACCGTTCCACAGGAACTTAGAGAACATACTCTTTATGTTCTTGAGGAAGGATTTAGGGAGCCAAATCGGGACTAATTGCATAACATATAGGACCTTTGGCATTACATAAGCCTTCAGAATGTTTTTTCGTCCCATCCAAGAGAGGTAGGGAAGGTTGTATGCTTGTAACAAGCGTGTAGGTCTCCCAGGAGGGGAGCGTAGTTGTGTTGGTATAAATCATTGGTGTTGCTGGGGATTAAGATCCCTAAGTATTTAATGGGGCCCCTTAGTCCAGTGAAATGGAAGTCGGGCACGTAAGGGGGCTACTTTGGATTATGGCAGAGATATGTTCAATTTCTCAGATTTGGTGTGATTTACTTTGAAATCTGATAGAGAACTATATATATATATATATACTCTTCACTAAGGGGTCTAATCCTTTTTCCGGGTCCACTATTAAGAACAATAAGTCATCTGCAAATGCAGTACATTTTAGTTCCTTTTTGCCATACTTAACTCCGGATATTTCTGGAGACTGCCTAACCAGTTGTAAGAGTGTCTCCACTACTAGGATAAACAATGAGGGGGGCAAAGGGCATCCCTGCCTAGTTCCATTAGTTATATTAAAAGATGGTGATAGCGTTCCATTTACTTTCAGCCTAGGATATGGAGTTTTGGTATAGAGCAAATATCGCCCTTGTAAAAGTGTCTGGGAAGGCGAAGCGTTGCAAAGTCAATTTCATGAACAGCCAATTGACTCTGTCAAACGCCTTTTCGGCATCAATACTGAGTAAAGCTAGAGGTAGTTTTTTTCTATGTGCCATGTGTATAGCGTGAAATATCCTGTGGGAATTGTCTTTTCCCTCTCGACCCTGGACGAAGCCTGACTGTTCGTGTCCTATCAAATCTGGCAAGAACTTGCCTAGTCTGCAAGCTAGAATCTTGGCCCACAATTTTAAGTCCAGGTTCAAGAGGGAAATCGGGCGGCAACTACCGCAGCTCAAAGGGTCCTTCCCCTCTTTAGGAATTAGGGTGACATAGGATTCCAGTGTCTGTTTAGGCAGGGAGTCCCCTTGCATGAGTGCATTGCACACATCTGTAAACCTAGGGATGAGAATATCTTGGAACTTTTTATAATATAATAAGGGCAAGCCATCTGGCCCCAGGCTTTTCCCAGGTGGGAAGGTTCTAAGAGTACTAACTACTTCATCAGAAGATATCGGGCTAATGAGGTATTTTGAGTCTTCTGGTGTTATGGCCGGAAGATGGAGGGATTCTAAAAAAATCTCTGATGTGGTGTTCCCTTTGGAGTTCCCGTTCAGGAGTTCCTATCTGATGTAGGTTGTATAGTTCCGAATATAACTCTTTAAAAGCCCTGGTAATTTCTGGAGTTTCATTAGTCAATTTGCCATTTGACTGTTTTATAGAGGCAATGTGAGTGACCTTCTTAGCTTTCTTGAGTAAGGATGACATCAGCTTCCCTCCTTTGTCACCATGAGCATAGACTTTATGCTGAAAATTCAGCATTTGCTTCGTCACTTTTTGGCTGAGGAGGTTGCAAAGTTTTAGCCCGAGTTCTGTCAGTGCTTTTTGGTGTTCATTGCGTAGTGAGGCTTTATGTCTTTTCTCAATTATCGCTATGTCTGCTAAGAGTGTGTCAACTGCCTTCTGTTGTTCCCTCTTAACTCTGGTGCCTAGGGAGATAAAGCAGCCTCTAATAAACGCCTTGTGGGCTTCCCATACAATAGGTTGTGAGCTGTGTGTGGAGGAGTTAAGCGCAAAGTACTCTATCAATTGAGTCCTGACCTGATCCAAGTGGAGTTGGTTGTACAGTAGAGATTCATTCAACTTCCAACTCCAGTCCCTTTTTGGTAGAGAGGCCAGGGTGAAGGTCGCCGTGGACGGAGCGTGGTCGGATAGGGTGATATTTCCGATCTTCGCTGATTTAAAGGAGGGAAGAAGAGGTACAGAGGTCAGAATGTGATCTAGATGTTGGTACGTCTCATGCGGAACCAAGTAGAAGGAGAAGTCCTTGTCTGTGGGATGAAGGCTACGCCATACATCAATTAAGTGTAAGTCATGAAGTTTCTTATGGAGTTTACTAAGAATCTTCTGGGTTACACAAGATTTAGCTGAAGATGAGTCTATGGTGGGGTTTAGCACTAAATTTAGATCAGCTCCTAGGATTATCTGGCCCTCAGCAAAGAGTTTAAGCGTGTTCAGAGCTTGTATAAGCCAATGTACAAGGGACTTATTCGGAACGTAGAAATTAGCTAAGGTTATCTTGCGATCTGCTGTCAAGCCTTTGACTAACAGAAGATGCCCATCCGCGTCTGTGTGTTGCTGTAAAAAGGTAAATGGGATAGATTGGTGAAATGCTATGGCAACTCCTTTGGAGGCAGAAACAGGCTGCACACTATGAAAGTGGCATTTTCTTCTGGCGTAGGTGAGTTTCCTGAAGAAATACTATATGGGAACCCATTTTCTTGAGAGCCAGCATGACTTGGCCTTGTTTCTGGGGTGAATTTAGACCCTTCACATTAAATGTAGTAGCTATAGTTATATCAGTCATTTCAGTGGATTAGTTATTTACTTCTAGCGTAGAATTGGTATCTGCGGATTTGTCTATGAGTCTCTTAAAGGACCTGAATGGGATATCAATGAAGAGGGGAGAAGGAATGGGGGGGGGGGGGGGAGAGAAGAGAAAAGAAAAACAAGAGAAAGTAGAGATAAAATATAACAGTAATGATCAGTAGATCAGTCAGTTACTGGGTATGAGGCCAGTAAGTGAGACTATCACAAAAAGTGCTTTCAGTAATGTACAGTTGCAAGAAAAAGTATGTGAACCCTTTGGAATTATATGGATTTCTGCACAAATTGGTCATAAAATGTGATCTGATCTTCATGTAAGTCACAACAATAGACAATCACAGTCTGCTTAAACTATTAACACACAAAGAATTAAATGTTACCATATTTTTATTGAACACACCATATAAACATTTACAGTGCAGGTGGAAAAAAGTATGTGAACCCTTGGATTTAATAACTGGTTGAACCTCCTTTGGCAGCAATAACTTCAACCAAACGTTTCCTGTAGTTGCAGATCAGACATGCACAACGATCAGGAGTAATTCTTGACCATTCCTCTTTACAGAACTGTTTCAGTTCAGCAATATTCTTGGGATGTCTGGTGTGAATCACTTTTTTTGAGGTCATGCCACAGCATCTCTTGAGGTCAGGACTCTGACTGGGCCACTCCAGAAGGCATATTTTCTTCTGTTCAAGCCAGTCTGTTGTTGATTTACTTCTATGCTTTGGGTTGTTGTCCTGTTGCAACACCCATCTTCTGTTGAGCTGAAGCTGGTGGACAGATAGCCTTAAGTTGTTCTGCAAAATGTCTTGATAAACTTGAGAATTAATTTTTCCTTCGATGATAGCAATCTGTCCAGGGCCTGACGCAGCAAAGCAGCCCCAAACCATGATGCCCCCACCACCATACTTCACATTTGGGATGAGGTTTTGAGGTTGGTGTGTTGTGCCTGTGCCTCTTTTTCTCCACACATAGTGTTGTGTGTTTCTTCCAAACAACTCAACTTTGGTTTCATCTGTCCACAGAATATTTTGCCAGTACTGCTGTGGAACATCCAGGTGCTCTTGTGCAAACTGTATACGTGCAGCAATGTTTTTTTTGGACAGCAGTGGCTTCCTTTGTGGTATCCTCCCATGAAATCCATTTTTGTTTAGTGTTTTACATATAGTAGATTTGCTAACAGGGATGTTAGCATATGCCAGAGACTTTTGTAAGTCTTTATCTGACACTCTAGGATTCTTCTTCACCTCATTGAGCAGTCTGCGCTGTGCTCTTGCAGTCATCTTTACAGGACGACCACTCCTAGGGAGAGTAGCAGCAGTGCTGAACTTTCTTCATTTATAGACAATTTGTCTTACCGTGACTGATGAACAGCAAGGCTTTGGAGATACTTTTATAACCCTTTCCAGCTTTATGCAAGTCAACAATTCTTAATCGTAGGTCTTCTGAGAGCTCTTTTGTGCAAGGCATCATTCACATCAGGCAATGCTTCTTGTAAAAAGCAAACCCAGAACTGGTGTGTGTTTTTTATAGGGCAGGGCAGCTGTAACCAACACCTCCAATCTCATCTCATTGATTGGACTACAGTTGGCTGACACCTCACTCCAATTAGCTCTTGGAGATGTCATTAGTCTAGGGATTTTTTTTTTCCACCTGCACTGTGAATGTTTACATAGTGTGTTCAATAAAAACATGGTAACATTTAATTATTTGTGTGTTATTAGTTTAAGCAGACTGTGATTGTCTATTGTTGTGACTTAGATGAAGATCAGATCACATTTTATGACCAATTTGTGCAGAAATCCATATAATTCCAAACGGTTCACATACTTTTTCTTGCAACTGTATGTGAATAGCAAGGGGGTGAAACACAAATATACTTCTAGCCTGGTCGTGTTGCCTAGACATCACAGCCAGAAAATATGACACTATATTTATCTTTTACTTAATTTCTAGACCTTAGGTAAGGAGGGGTGGAAAGGTGGGGGGGGGAGCAAGAGCTTATGCTTGTTAGGCAGAAATTATGTTGAGTACAATGGGAAAGGGCATTAAGCATGGGTACACCTATATCTGATCTTCATACATATACTGCACATATTGAGTCTACCTATGCTGAGTACATCTGCTATGCTCAATACATTAGGCAAGCTGAATACATTAGGTCTGCTTTATACATTGAGTATGCTGGGTACAAAAAGTTAGACAGAACACAATGCTTATCAGGCACACTGACTATAATCTCACTGGAAGAGATTGAATGTAATTATCAGGAACACATCTTTACTTAGACTTCATGTATATGAACTGTCATGTATATTAAATGGGAGTTGAGAGCAGGAAGTGGGGGGGGGGGGAGGGGATGTTCTAAATATAAGCCTATGCCAGTTAGGTATAGGTATGCTGAATACATTAGATAGGGACAGATTCACACGTGAACAGAACACAGTGCTTGTCAGGCACCCTAGCTGCACATCTTCAGGGAAATCCAGGTGTGCTGGATACATTAAATAAGGACAGATCTTGAATGGCCCCTCAAGTCAAGGTTTTCAGAGAGGAGGAAAGCAATAACATTAAGAATGTGCATACTTATATCTGATCTTCATACATATTTGCATTACGTTTGCCTATGCTGGGCACATCTGCTACGCTGGGTACATTAGGCAAACTAAATACCTTAGGTCCACTAGATATAGTGAGCATGTTGGGTACATGAAGTTAGACAAAACACAGTGCTTATCAGGCACCCTAACTGCGATCTTTCAGGGGGTACTAAATGTAATAGACAGGAGCACATTCTTACTGAAACTACATGCATGTGGATTGTCCGGTGAACAGGGGTTGAGAACATTTGTCAAGTGATCCTTAACTTAGAACAACAGCAAACAGGGTACGAAGTGTACCGAAACATTCATTTGAACCAGTGACTATCCTAAGCCCCAGGGGTATACCGCGGTTTGGTCGCAGGACCCAGAACTTGTGATCAAGGGGTAGGATATTCCACTTTGTGTAATATATGCACCAAAGTGTACGATATATGTACCAAAGTGTAGGGACTATCTATCATGATAGAACTACTGCCGGAACCCTCCCATGTCCCCGTCAATACTGGACCAGAGCTTGGCATGGAAGTCCTCAGGGTGGGAGATCTATGGATCCCATCAGGTGCTTGGTCGCCTTGCTGGCCTTGGTGCGTTGGACTCTTCTCCAGGGATCCAGCTGTGGCAGTTTTGGGAGCGCCGTTGGGTAGTTCACCAGGAGCCATGCAGGTATGTCGATAGGTTGGATGCCAATGTGCTCCCACGCTTTGTCCAGATCATCCAGTATGGTGATGCGTTTCCCATTCTTATTTATGGAGAGTCCAAAAGGGTACATCCAAGTATATGGGATTTTTTTTTCTCGCAATGAATCTAGTAAGGGCTTCAATATGCGCCTTTTTGCCAGCGTCGATGGAGCAATGTCCTGGTAATGGGCGATATCTGCATCTCTGTATGCAATCCGACCTTTAGTGCGAGCAGCTTCCATGACCCGCGCCGTGTCCGCAAAGGACAGTAGGCCGCAAACCACGTCTCTAGGCCTCTCATTCGATTTCGGCTGGGGTCTTAATGCCCTGTGTATGCGCTCTATAGTGATTGTCCCAGCGGAATCAGGTTCTAATAGGTCTGCAAATATTTCCATGGCTACTTTTCGTAGCGATTCAGTCGCCCAAGACTCGGGAAGGCCCTTTATACGAATGTTACGTCTTCTGCTGCGGTTTTCTTGGTCCTCCAGCAGTGAGAAGGCTCTGTTGAGCTCTTCAGCGCGTCCGCTAAGGCACTCAGCCACCCCGGTGGCATGCAATCTCAGGTCTTGCGTCGCTTGCTCCAGTGCCTTAACTCTGTACCCCGGCTGGGAAATCTCAGTTTTAATGTCCGCCAGTTCGGTCAGGACCGGTCTGAGGGCCTTGTCCAGCGCTTGGCTGAGCACTTTGGTGAGGAAAGACTTGGACACTGGTGCCGGGTCTTGTTCTTCAGTTGTGACGCAGCGCTCACTGTCCTCCTCTGAGTCTTCGACTTCCGCCTCTTTCATGCGTGCCATTTTGAGTGAGTGAGAGCTCCACTTTTTAAGGAACTTTTGCATGTCTTGCTGTCCTTTGTGGGATCGGGGAGTATCTGGGGGGGGGGGGGGGTCTAGTCCCCTATCTCGTTGAAGAATAGGGGGTTCAGCGGCACTCCTTGTTAAGGGTTGGGAGGTGCTCAGTGGTAGGTACATACAGGAATTATCGAAAGACCACGGCACTCTGTAAATTTTTTAGTTGCTTATTTTATTTCATATATATTTTTTATTCTTTTTCGTATCAATCCAAAAAGTAATAGCCACTGGCCAACGTTTCGGTCTAAGGGTAGACCTTGTTCACGGCCTATTATAAGAATGAGTACATAATTATATTTGTATATATACTGATCAGAAAATAGGATATTACATGTATAGTATAGAATTAAAAAGACAATGTATTATTAATTGTAACATTATTTGGGGAGAAAAAGACGTCTGTCATGGACAAAAGTACACAATGGGAACACAAAACGGACCGAAGTCATCACTGTTCAGCACAAGTGGAAATAGAACATATGGTATAGAAGTCGAACATTCAGGTAGTAGTAAATTAGTAATGAAATTAATAGGTGTCAAAATGTGGACAACACAGGACAACAAAGGACAAATATAAGTTATAGATAGACGGGAATAGATTGTCAGATGATGCAGAGTTGCTGTAGTAACGGTTAGAAATTTTGGGACCACCAGGTAGAGTGAAGATGCCATGGTATGGATACAATATCTGTGAAATCCAAACGTAGTGATATCAGATATAGGTAGTATAACTAGTCATTCAGTTGGGGTGACAGTAAGAAAAATGAAAATGAAAGGAAGAATAACTAGAGGAGAACAGAGGTAGGATAAGCAATGGTATGAGTGTGTTGGGCTGTGGAGAAAATCACATTGGTCATAAGGGCTTCATTATTCTTGTAATAATAGGTGTAGTATCTAACTTAGGAATGGTTAACATGAGAAGCATAATGAGTAGTATAGTGAGTATGACCTAATGAATATAATCGCAGCTAATGTAAGCGCCAGTGATGTACATACCTTAGTTGTGTGGAGTAGGGAGAATCATGGATAGCGTCGGGCTGCCGCGTGTCTGTGTGGTTTAAAAGGGCCGCGGTGATGACACAGCACGGCGCCGTGATCATGACGTATTCGGCGTGCGCAGGCGCAGTGTTATAGGATGATGACGGGGACGCGGTACATAGCGGGCGCATGCGCAGAGACACACTAGTGTCTAAAGAGGGAACTGGCACATCGATGTTATGTGTAGGAGAGAAGTAGAACGAAATGAAAGCTGGAAAACGTTAGAGATGGCATAAGGAGGCCTGTGTAGGATATTGGAATATGTTAATGGGACATATATAGTACATATATAGCTCTGTTGGAAGGGTCGGATAACAATGATATTTAATACATAAGTACCTATAGAGAATAGTACAATTGGCTAGTTTCTATATTATGAAATATATATTTATATGTCTATAGTGCTATCAACGTTACGACTCTATCTTATATGATTACTTATAACTCTATCTTATATTCTATCTTGTAATATTTATATATATATCTATAGTACTATCAACGTTATAACTCTATCTTATACTATAATATGTCACTAGTGGCATACTACTACCTGGCCTTTAGTGGTCATTTCGCCTGTGAAGAATAAAGAGGGGAAATTAATATTTTGAAAGTCAAAAGTTATCATAAATATTATCATCATTATTATAGAGACAAAAAGCAAGAGTGTACAAGATCAGGAGATACAGAAGTCAAAGTCTCTATTCAATCCACGAGGTGTCAAAGTATCAAGTTCATAGATCCAGTATGCCTCACGCTGTTTTAACCGTGCTATCCTGTTACCTCCACGTCTTGCTGATGCCACTTGTTCTAGGACTTGAAACTTTAATTGATTAATCTGGTGATTTGCTGCAATAAAATGCTGTGGAACTGGTAATTCTGTTTTGTGGCAACGGATATCCGATTTATGCTTGGAGATACGGTCTCTTACACACTGGGTAGTTTCTCCCACATATGCAAGGCCGCATGGACAGCGGATCAGGTATACAACATATGAAGAGGAGCATGTATAGAAGCCTTTTGGGTGGTATATTTTGCCTGAGTGGGGGTGGATAATCCTGTTCCCTCTAATGACATTATTGCATTGGGTGCAATTGAGGCATGGGTAGGTGCCTGTTTTTGAGGGTGCTAATGTGGTTTGTTTTATGGAGGGTTTTAGAGGTCCAATGTCAGCCTTAACTAATCTATCTCTCAGGTTTTGTGGTCTTTTGTAACACATGCGGATCGGTGACTGAAATTCAGGAATATCTGGATAAGAATCCTTCAAGATTGACCAATGTTTTTTAATTAATGTTTGAATTTTAGGCATGATGGGGTGGTATGTCACTACTAGAGGAAGCCGGGGTAACGATGGAGTAGTATTAGAACGGGAGTCTTGGCGTGCGGGTAGAGTCTCTTCTCGTTTGAGTAGAGAAAGTGGATAGCCTCTATCCTGAATTTTTTTTGATATTTCTTGTAATCTTTGTTTCTGAAGTGTGGGGTCTTTGACAATTCGAGCTACCCTTTGGAACTGTGAACGGGGTAAAGATTGTTTGGTGGTAAGAGGATGGCAACTAGAGTAGTGTAAGAGAGTGTTACGATCAGTGGGTTTGCAATATAGATCGGTCGTCAGTGTGCCTGTGGAGGTTTTGATAACAACTGTGTCAAGGAAACTGATGGATTGTGGATCTGTATGTGCGGTAAATTGTAAATCAGAGTCAATGCTGTTGATGTATAACAGAAATGTATTCAATGTGTTCTGGTCACCTTGCCATATACAGAATATATCATCGATATATCTATACCATGTTAATGCATGAGTCTGAAATAGGTCATTGGAGTAGATCCAATCTTCCTCGAATTGTGCCATGAAGGCATTGGCATAGGGCGGTGCCACGTGCGCGCCCATGGCGGTCCCTTTCCTCTGTATATAGAAGTTGTCACCAAACATAAAGAAATTGTGTTGGAGTACGAATTCTAATAGGCGTATGCAAAAAGTCTGTGCTATTGGGAGGAGTTCAGATGTGCTTAGTAATATTGTAACTGCCTTAATTCCTTTGTCGTGTGAAATGGAGGTGTACAAGCTATTGACATCCAATGTCACTAGTAAACAATCTGAGGGTAAATCCTGTAGGTCAGAGATGATGGATAAAAATTGTGAAGTATCCAGTAAGAAAGAACGTGTACGTTTAATGAGCGGAGTTAGTATTTTTTCAAGAAACTTTGATAGTGGTGAGAGTATAGAATCAGTGGAAGCTACAATAGGTCTTCCTGGTGGGTGTGTAAGGTTTTTGTGAATTTTGGGTAAAATGTAAAATACCGGAAGAATGGGATTATTGTTGATTAGAAAGGTATATGTGGATTTGTCAATAGTGTTGAGTCTGAGTTGGTGATCTAGAAATGTAGCGATATCCTTGGTAAGTTGAAAGGTGGGATTGTGTTGGACCTGTTCATAGGTAGTGGTGTCTGATAGTTGTCTCTGTATCTCCTGAATATAAAATGAGGTATCCATTATGACTATCGCTCCCCCCTTGTCAGCTGGTTTGATGGTAATAGTTTTATCTGCCTGTAGTGTGTTTAAAGCCATATATTCTTCACTTCTTAGATTAGATGGAACATGGAGTTCACCATTTTTCAGGGCATTAGTATTCATTTTGATGTCACGATTAATGAGGTCAATGAACGCTTCCACACCATGATATGTTTTGGGGGGCATATAGTTACTTTTGTTTCTCAGGCCCAATGTTGTGATTGATAGGGGAGTGGGTGATGTAACCATAGATGGTGGTGTGGTTTGTTGTGAGAAATGAGCTTTTAGTCTCAATGTTCTATAGAATCTGTTAAGTTCCTGTTCCAAAGGGAAAGATCTTAGATTGCCGTATGGGCAAAATGAGAGTCCCTTTGATAATAAGTTCAGTTCAGCAGGTGAAAGAGTTCGTGTAGAGATGTTTACTATAAGGTTCCTACCTGCGAGCGGGTCTGGATGCCTGTCGGTTTTGGATCGGTGGGTGCCTCGTCCTCGACGTATGTGTTTCTTCGTCGTTGTTGGTAGCCGCGCCTGGGAAAAAAACGCTGAGAACGATAGGTTGTGGATCTGTCGCTGCCCGAGGAAGAGGATGCGTAGCCTGTATGTGGGGTATATCCGTATCCCGATCTGGAGTCTTGCCATTGCCATCTGTAGACCTTGTTGAGTTTGTAATCCTCTGTGTCTCGGATGAATTTGGTGCGTTTCGTGTTCTCTAGGAACTTTCGGTGTTCGTCCAGTATTTTGTCTGTCTTCTTCTTTAATTCGGACCATTCGGAGGTGGAGGTTGTTGAAAGTAATTGGCTTTCGATTGCCGTAAGTTTCTCCTTGGAGTCGTGAATAGCCTTCTGGAGATATTCAATACTCAGGATAATTATATCCAGGGAACATTTATTAATAATGTTCTCAAATTTCGTACAGTATTCTGTATTTGAGGGAAACAGTGTCGGTCGAAGGTTGACTCGTAGTCCCCTGGGAATCCTCTTATGTTTATAATATTCTGCGAGAGTTGCGCAGTGAAGCTCCGAGGAGATTTGTTTTTTCGACTCACGCTCCCAGTCGCGTGTGCGATATTCGTTATGTGGTACGTGCAGGAAGTCACTTGAGACTGTGACTTCTGAGACTATCTTCTCCGCTTCTAATTGATCATATGCGAAGGTAGTCATCTGGAGGGTGCTCAGCTGAAAACGATATCAACGTTGAAGAATAGGGGGTTCAGCGGCACTCCTTGTTAAGGGTTGGGAGGTGCTCAGTGGTAGGTACATACAGGAATTATCGAAAGACCACGGCACTCTGTAAATTTTTTAGTTGCTTATTTTATTTCATATATATTTTTTATTCTTTTTCGTATCAATCCAAAAAGTAATAGCCACTGGCCAACGTTTCGGTCTAAGGGTAGACCTTGTTCACGGTCTATTATAAGAATGAGTACATAATTATATTTGTATATATACTGATCAGAAAATAGGATATTACATGTATAGTATAGAATTAAAAAGACAATGTATTATTAATTGTAACATTATTTGGGGAGAAAAAGACGTCTGTCATGGACAAAAGTACACAATGGGAACACAAAACGGACCGAAGTCATCACTGTTCAGCACAAGTGGAAATAGAACATATGGTATAGAAGTCGAACATTCAGGTAGTAGTAAATTAGTAATGAAATTAATAGGTGTCAAAATGTGGACAACACAGGACAACAAAGGACAAATATAAGTTATAGATAGACGGGAATAGATTGTCAGATGATGCAGAGTTGCTGTAGTAACGGTTAGAAATTTTGGGACCACCAGGTAGAGTGAAGATGCCATGGTATGGATACAATATCTGTGAAATCCAAACGTAGTGATATCAGATATAGGTAAAGTAACTATATGCCCCCCAAAACATATCATGGTGTGGAAGCGTTCATTGACCTCATTAATCGTGACATCAAAATGAATACTAATGCCCTGAAAAATGGTGAACTCCATGTTCCATCTAATCTAAGAAGTGAAGAATATATGGCTTTAAACACACTACAGGCAGATAAAACTATTACCATCAAACCAGCTGACAAGGGGGGAGCGATAGTCATAATGGATACCTCATTTTATATTCAGGAGATACAGAGACAACTATCAGACACCACTACCTATGAACAGGTCCAACACAATCCCACCTTTCAACTTACCAAGGATATCGCTACATTTCTAGATCACCAACTCAGACTCAACACTATTGACAAATCCACATATACCTTTCTAATCAACAATAATCCCATTCTTCCGGTATTTTACATTTTACCCAAAATTCACAAAAACCTTACACACCCACCAGGAAGACCTATTGTAGCTTCCACTGATTCTATACTCTCACCACTATCAAAGTTTCTTGAAAAAATACTAACTCCGCTCATTAAACGTACACGTTCTTTCTTACTGGATACTTCACAATTTTTATCCATCATCTCTGACCTACAGGATTTACCCTCAGATTGTTTACTAGTGACATTGGATGTCAATAGCTTGTACACCTCCATTTCACACGACAAAGGAATTAAGGCAGTTACAATATTACTAAGCACATCTGAACTCCTCCCAATAGCACAGACTTTTTGCATACGCCTATTAGAATTCGTACTCCAACACAATTTCTTTATGTTTGGTGACAACTTCTATATACAGAGGAAAGGGACCGCCATGGGCGCGCACGTGGCACCGCCCTATGCCAATGCCTTCATGGCACAATTCGAGGAAGATTGGATCTACTCCAATGACCTATTTCAGACTCATGCATTAACATGGTATAGATATATCGATGATATATTCTGTATATGGCAAGGTGACCAGAACACATTGAATACATTTCTGTTATACATCAACAGCATTGACTCTGATTTACAATTTACCGCACATACAGATCCACAATCCATCAGTTTCCTTGACACAGTTGTTATCAAAACCTCCACAGGCACACTGACGACCGATCTATATTGCAAACCCACTGATCGTAACACTCTCTTACACTACTCTAGTTGCCATCCTCTTACCACCAAACAATCTTTACCCCGTTCACAGTTCCAAAGGGTAGCTCGAATTGTCAAAGACCCCACACTTCAGAAACAAAGATTACAAGAAATATCTAAAAAAATTTCAGGATAGAGGCTATCCACTTTCTCTACTCAAACGAGAAGAGACTCTACCCGCACGCCAAGACTCCCGTTCTAATACTACTCCATCGTTACCCCGGCTTCCTCTAGTAGTGACATACCACCCCATCATGCCTAAAATTCAAACATTAATTAAAAAACATTGGTCAATCTTGAAGGATTCTTATCCAGATATTCCTGAATTTCAGTCACCGATCCGCATGTGTTACAAAAGACCACAAAACCTGAGAGATAGATTAGTTAAGGCTGACATTGGACCTCTAAAACCCTCCATAAAACAAACCACATTAGCACCCTCCAAAACAGGCACCTACCCATGCCTCAATTGCACCCAATGCAATAATGTCATTAGAGGGAACAGGATTATCCACCCCCACTCAGGCAAAATATACCACCCAAAAGGCTTCTATACATGCTCCTCTTCATATGTTGTATACCTGATCCGCTGTCCATGCGGCCTTGCATATGTGGGAGAAACTACCCAGTGTGTAAGAGACCGTATCTCCAAGCATAAATCGGATATCCGTTGCCACAAAACAGAATTACCAGTTCCACAGCATTTTATTGCAGCAAATCACCAGATTAATCAATTAAAGTTTCAAGTCCTAGAACAAGTGGCATCAGCAAGACGTGGAGGTAACAGGATAGCACGGTTAAAACAGCGTGAGGCATACTGGATCTATGAACTTGATACTTTGACACCTCGTGGATTGAATAGAGACTTTGACTTCTGTATCTCCTGATCTTGTACACTCTTGCTTTTTGTCTCTATAATAATGATGATAATATTTATGATAACTTTTGACTTTCAAAATATTAATTTCCCCTCTTTATTCTTCACAGGCGAAATGACCACTAAAGGCCAGGTAGTAGTATGCCACTAGTGACATATTATAGTATAAGATAGAGTTATAACGTTGATAGTACTATAGATATATATATAAATATTACAAGATAGAATATAAGATAGAGTTATAAGTAATCATATAAGATAGAGTCGTAACGTTGATAGCACTATAGACATATAAATATATATTTCATAATATAGAAACTAGCCAATTGTACTATTCTCTATAGGTACTTATGTATTAAATATCATTGTTATCCGACCCTTCCAACAGAGCTATATATGTACTATATATGTCCCATTAACATATTCCAATATCCTACACAGGCCTCCTTATGCCATCTCTAACGTTTTCCAGCTTTCATTTCGTTCTACTTCTCTCCTACACATAACATCGATGTGCCAGTTCCCTCTTTAGACACTAGTGTGTCTCTGCGCATGCGCCCGCTATGTACCGCGTCCCCGTCATCATCCTATAACACTGCGCCTGCGCACGCCGAATACGTCATGATCACGGCGCCGTGCTGTGTCATCACCGCAGCCCTTTTAAACCACACAGACACGCGGCAGCCCGACGCTATCCATGATTCTCCCTACTCCACACAACTAAGGTATGTACATCACTGGCGCTTACATTAGCTGCGATTATATTCATTAGGTCATACTCACTATACTACTCATTATGCTTCTCATGTTAACCATTCATAAGTTAGATACTACACCTATTATTACAAGAATAATGAAGCCCTTATGACCAATGTGATTTTCTCCACAGCCCAACACACTCATACCATTGCTTATCCTACCTCTGTTCTCCTCTAGTTATTCTTCCTTTCATTTTCATTTTTCTTACTGTCACCCCAACTGAATGACTAGTTATACTACCTATATCTGATATCACTACGTTTGGATTTCACAGATATTGTATCCATACCATGGCATCTTCACTCTACCTGGTGGTCCCAAAATTTCTAACCGTTACTACAGCAACTCTGCATCATCTGACAATCTATTCCCGTCTATCTATAACTTATATTTGTCCTTTGTTGTCCTGTGTTGTCCACATTTTGACACCTATTAATTTCATTACTAATTTACTACTACCTGAATGTTCGACTTCTATACCATATGTTCTATTTCCACTTGTGCTGAACAGTGATGACTTCGGTCCGTTTTGTGTTCCCATTGTGTACTTTTGTCCATGACAGACGTCTTTTTCTCCCCAAATAATGTTACAATTAATAATACATTGTCTTTTTAATTCTATACTATACATGTAATATCCTATTTTCTGATCAGTATATATACAAATATAATTATGTACTCATTCTTATAATAGGCCGTGAACAAGGTCTACCCTTAGACCGAAACGTTGGCCAGTGGCTATTACTTTTTGGATTGATACGAAAAAGAATAAAAAATATATATGAAATAAAATAAGCAACTAAAAAATTTACAGAGTGCCGTGGTCTTTCGATAGTCCCCTATCTCGGCCGTATTTGACCATTTCTGGTCTGGTCACTGCTGTTTATAAGGCTGTAGATGTTAGGACGTGGAGAAGCAGCTCTTTCACACAGCCATCCACAACAGCGGCCAGGCTCCGCCCCCTGGGACCCAAACTTTTGAGCACTAAAATGGCTGTATAAATGTCATGGAAAGGGCTAGAGGGCTGCAAATGACATAAAATGTGGTTAAGAGCATGGCAAGTGGGGGGCGGAGCTAGCGCCTGAACGGCATGGACGCTTGAGGCTGCAGCTCTGTTACTGAGATCACCACCGAAGCCCTTTTAGCACAAGCTGGCACCCAGATCATGGTGAAAATAGGAGGCCCCAGACCCGGAGATCAAGCGGCACCAGACAGAAAGAATCCCACCACCGGAGAGATGGATAGATTCATTAAAAAAGCCGCTATACTGCACGTCTCCAAAGAGCCCAAGATGGTGCCGACTCCAACCCGCGCCCCACGCTCGAGACACACTGAGCTGCTGGATCAGGCCACCGGAGGTGAGGACAACACAGATGACCTCCCAATTTCTCGCTCCTTCCTAAAGGAGTTGCTATCCTCTTCCCTGGCGTCTGCCCTGGAGCCTTTAAGCTCCGACTTAGCCGTGATAAAACAAGATATATCGCAGGTGGGAGGCCAAGTGGAGACCCTGGAAATTACCCAGGAAGCCATTATACAGCACCAGTCAGAAGTGGCACAGCGTTTCCAGGCCATCCAACAAAAGATGAACTGTCTCTGTAATTCCCTGGAAGACCAGGAAAATAGAGGGAGGCGCAGCAACCTGCGTTTCAGCGGCGTTCCTGAAACAGTCGACACAGGAGACATTGCCAGCACAGTAGTGCAAATCTGCATGTACCTTCTGGGCCCAGAATCTGTGCATGAGGTCATTTTAGAGAGAGCACACCGTGCACTAAGGCCCAAACCCGCTCCCTCAGCCCCACCAAGGGACATTATCTGCAAATTCCTCAGCTTTACTGTTAAAGAAGCTGTTATCCTTAAAGCCAGACAAGCCGGCAAAGTGTCCTTGGATGGCCAAGACATACAAATCTTCCAAGACCTAGCATAATCCACCCTGGACAAAAGAAGATCCCTTAGACCACTTACAAGCTGGCTCAGGGAGCACAGGATCCCTTACAGATGGACCTTTCCTTTTGGCCTATCATTCATGTTTGAAGGTCACAAGCTCTCTGTCTCCAATTATGCTGACCTGGACTCAGTCTTTGATCATCTCCAGATTGAACCCCTCCAGATAGATAATTGGGACCCTATCCAGGACTTATCCAACCTTCCTGAAATACCACACCCGGGCTTCTGCGAACGTCAACGCACCCCAAAACGCCAGAAGAGCCCCAGGAATTCCAGAAGAAACACGTCCAGAAGACTCCCTATGGACAACTGAACAGGTCCTTTAAGGACCCATTACATCTGCCAGATCTTTAACACCCTGGTGATCTCTAACATGTTTTTCTCTCTATTTCCCCCTAAAACAATATGGGCACATACATGCCTATTTCCCCACTAGCTATGCTAGCATTGTTATACATTAGTTGTACTGTTTTTTCTTATGTTTCAGGATGTATACTGCTCTGCGGACCCTTTAATTTCCCGCATTTGGAAAAGATGCTATATGCTTATCCGTACTTCCAGATGGGTTTTGGATGTGTGCCCCTTGTAGTGAAAAGCGATAAAGCAGGCCCTCTTCTCTCTATAAGGTAATATGGCGGATCTACAAATTACATCCTACAATGCGAAGGGTTTCAACGCCCCCTCCAAACGCTGCCAAATTTTCTTTTAATTAAAGAAGATGGGATGTTCTGTTGTTCTCCTCCAGGAGACGCATTTTAAATTCAATCACTACCCGAACCTCTCCCACTCTTACTTCCCCACTTGGTACCACTGAGGCGCAAACTCATCCGCTTCTAAAGGAGTCAGCGTGGGCTTTAGCAAAACTACCCCATTTGCCTGCAAGGACCACATTCAGGACCCAGAGGGAAGGTTTATCCTTTTAAAAGGTGATATTGCTAATCCAACTTATACATTTGTTAATGTGTATGCCCCAAATGTCAACCAGGCTGCTTGGTTCCATAAAATTCTCAGACATTTGACCACTTCTGTGAAGGAGTGATCGTTATGGGAGGCAACTTCAACCTCACATTAGTCCCCCCCCCCCCCCCATAATAGATGCTTCCTCCCAAAAGTCTTCGGTCTCTAATAAAGCCCTTAGCAAATTGAGGAGATCTTTCCATGACCGCCGCCTGGTTGACATCTGGAGAACCCTGAACTCTGATGTTAGGGATTATACTTTCTATTCCAATCCACATAGTTCATACCAGCGCCTGGATTATCTATTAGTTTCATCCCAGCATATTCAGCTTTGTTCTAAGGCCCAAATTGGCTCTATCCACCTATCCGACCATGCCCCCATTTGGATTAATATACTTACCCCAGATAGACCTTCCAGAACATTAAGGTGGAAACTTAATAAACAACTGATTCAATCCCCTGATAATAAGGAAAAGGTTCTTATATGGCTAAGGGACTTTTTTTCCTCCAACGACACCCCGGGAATTCACCCTTATACCCTGTGGGACACACATAAAGCTTATATACGAGGCCAACTTATTAGTTTAGGCTCCTACATAAAAAAAAAAGAGGCTAGCCTGTATTGAATCCCTCCTGAAAAATATTAGAGATATTGAAGCCCTTTATAAAAGATCTATGTTAGACGCCCACTTAACAAAATTAACACTCCTCAGAGCTGACCTAAAAAACCTTCTCAATACCCAATCCGCTAAATACTTCCTTCATGCTCAATATAAGTATTTTGCCCATGGCGATAAGGTGACCAAATTTATGATGTCTAGAATTAAAAAGAGGAGGGCCCAAAACTATATATGCAAAATATGTAATAATGATGGCAACATGCTCATTGACACGCAGAATATAGCCCGGAGATTCTCAGAATTTTATCACTCCCTTTATAATCTTCCCCCCCAGGGAAACATTAACTCGAAATCTCACATCAAGACTCTATAAAGTTTTTCCTTTGTTCCATTAAAATTCCACAAATATCATAAACTCAGATTAACTCCCTTAGTTCCCCTTTCACCAGCGAGGAACTCCTCCTAGCGATCAAACAGCTCCCGAAAGGTAAGGCCCCCGGCCCAGACGGGTTCCCTGCTCTGTATTTTCGCTCTTTTTGCTCCATCCTCCTGCCATACTTGCTCATAGTTTGTAATCAAACTCTACGAGGGGACCCTCAATCCCAAGAGATGACCAGAGCCAATATCACCATCATTCCCAAAGAAGGGAAGGATCCCACTGAATCTGGCAACTACCTGCCCATTTCTCTATTAAATTTAGACTTAAAACTACTAGCTAAACTCTTAGCTAACCGCCTAGCCCCTGTCCTTCCCCAACTCATTCACAGGGACCGAACGGGATTCATTAAGGGAAGGGAGGGTAAAGACAACACAGCGAGGGTACTAAACGTCCTATTGCATGCCTCAAAATTCCATCTTCCCTTGGTCATGGTCAGCACCAATGCCGAAAAAGCATTTGATCGTGTTCATTGGGATTTCATGTACAGCACCATGGAACCATTTGGTATCCCCAGCGCCTTTATACGCTCTGTTCAAGCCATGTACACCAGTGCCTCGGCATCGGTGCTGATCAACGACACTATCTCCCATCCTTTCCCCATAAATAATGGGACTAGACGGGGATGCCCTTTCCCCCTTGATCTTCATCCTGATAATAGAACCCCTTCTCATCCTCATACGCTCAGAGAATGCTATCAAAGGTCTTAAGCTGGGTGATCAGGAACATAAAATTGCTGCCTTCGCCGATGACCTCCTGATAATGTCCTCCAACCCTGTAACCTCTCTCCGACATATATACTCCATCCTAGAGGAATTCAGTTTCCTCTCGAACTTTAAAATAAACATGAAAAAATCCCACATCCTCAGTATAGGGCTTAATCATAGACTCAGGTCCAATTTAATCCTTTCTTCCCCCTTTAACTGGGATTCTCCCTTTATAAAATACCTAGGAGTCAAGATTCACTCTGATATAGCTTCACTATATAGTCTAAACCACGTCCCCCTATTGAGTTCTATTAAGTGCCAAATAGAAGCCCTGAACCCCCCCTTGCTGTCCTGGTTCGGATGTAAAAATATGGTCTTGTCTCTCATCCTGCCTAGATTAAATTACCTTCTCCAAGTTCTTCCCAGTCCCATTCCCAACTCCTTTTTCCAATCTCTGGAGAAACACGTTCGCTCCTTCATATGGAACGGCAAAAAAGCAAGAATTAACATTAACACCTTACAGAGACCTAGAACTCAGGGAGGTATTGGCCTGCTGAACCCCCTGCTATATAACAAAGCCATACTTCTTTCCAGAGCCTTGGATTGGTTCAGAAAATCTGACCACAAATCTTGGATTGGTATGGCAACCCCTCCTTACCTTACCACCTTTAGGGTCCTCTTAGTAGATCCCCACAATAATATGCTCTCGACCTTTAAACATAATCTCTTGGCATCTGCTACTTTTGAGGCCTGGAGATGGTTTCAAAACTCGAAATGGGGTTTCCCATCCCCTTCCCCTCTTGTCTAAATCAGAGATGTGGTCGGCCTAGCTCCTTTAGAACTTCGACAAAGTGTCCCCAAGAACCTACACGCATCAGAAGTTCCCGTCCTCTCCTTATTGCTAAGGAGTGAGGGGAGTGTCCTGGACAGAGAGGTCCTCACCTCATCCCTACCAGGGATTGAGTCTCACCCTCATATGCTCTCTTTCCTGTTGACATATATAAACAAACACATTCCCCTGACCTCTCTTCTCAGACCTCTTACCTGGTTTGAAAGCCTCATCCACAATCCTCTCCCACCGAAGAAACCTATATCCTCACTCTATAAGTACCTCAGTACAACTATCCTACCTCCTAAACCTTCTTTTATAAACCTATGGGAATAAGATTTAAACATACATTTCTCGCCTGAAGAGCTACTTGTATTATTTAAAACACCACATATTTCCTCAAGGTGTACCAGAATCCAAGAGAATGAATATAAAGTGTTAACTAGGTGGTACAAAACACCTGACATTACCTGTCGATTTGGTGACGGTGGTTCTGACGTCTGTTGGAGATGTGGAAAAGAACGTGGAACCATGTTCCACGTATGGTGGACCTGCCCCCGATCTATAACTGGTGTGGGAAAATCTTTAAAAAAGGTAATGAGATCTGCAACTCAAATATCACCCCATCACCTATATTGGCTTTGTTAGGTCTACTACCTGACCACAAGACGACCCCCCCCCCCCCTCCTCAAGATCCTACTTATATCTGTCCGACTCCTGATCCCTACACATTGGCAGACAAAAGACCTCCCTTCTTTAGACCACTAGTTCAATAAAGTCGACTCTATTTATAGATTCAAGGAGTTAGCAGCATGGGAAAATAGGTCCCACCACAGATTTTTAGCCCTTTGGGAAAACTGGAGATCTTTTAGAGGTTTCCATTGATTTACACATCTTAATTCTACTCGCCTTAGGAAAATACCTTTACTCAAGGCCCTTTTTTCACTCGGAACACGGATAAGAATTATTCAAGTATTATTCAATATTTGGCTCTGTTAACATACATCCTCAGTGTTGTTTTGTTTGTTCTATACCTACTATTTGTTACCCAAACAATATATGTACATTGGGAGCTCACTCCTCCTATTTCAATGACTAGATACATATGTGACAGATTTAAATTATTCAATAAAGCTTTTGAAAACTCCAAAAAAATAAAAATAAAATATTTATGCAAGATCAAATGTTCTGTATTTTGAAATTACATTGTCTGCAACCATTTGGTCTAAATGAAAGCCTTGAATGTAATTTTTGGTCTTTTAGCTATTCATTTGTCAAATTTTATTATAAAAAATATAAAAAAAAATATTAAGAAAAATATATATATATAAAAAAAAAAGAGCATGGCAAGTGCTCTGCAAACAAATGTTGATAGGGAAATTACTTAAAATAACATAAAATACGTAAAGAAAAAAAAATCTTGATCTAGGAGGACGAGGTCCATATGGAGTAGGAGGTTGAGGATGCGGTGGATGTAGGTGAAAGCGGCGGTGGAGGAGGTAGTCTACACTGCTTTTTGGTTTTAAATTTTATTTTTAAAATTAGGGTACACCCCAAAACATTGGGAAATATAACCTGTGATAACCCCCTCTAGTCATGCTAAACACACGTCTAGACAATACACTGGCTGCAGGGCAGGCCAGCACCTCCAAGGGGTAAAGGACAAGCTGTCAGTCAGTTTGTGTAGGCGTGTGCACACTTAGTGCCCCACCATGTTGCACGTCCCCGTGATGTTCACGATCCAATTTGATATCTGCTCTATCAACTTTCAATGTTCTTTTCTGCGCTTACCATTGTGATCATAGGTGGCGGGGAATCAGGGTTCCAGGCCAGAGAGAGAGGGTGAGAAAGAGAGACCAAATCCAAGGGAGGATTCATTTTTTCAAATTTAAAATTATAGAGTTGAAATATGGGAGAAATTATTAAAGCATAAAAGTGTGACAACTTTTCAAAGTTTAAGCATTGAATGAAAGGATGTGGCGCGCATTAATTTCTGAATAATATATTAAATTTTATTCCCTGTCACCTATGCATAGCAGGTGTTTATTCACGTCTAAAATTGTATAATGTCAACCCAAGAATGTAACAGAAAAAATATTGAAATGTATTAAGCTGTCAACTTAGAGGAGGTGTATATTACAGCCCAAAATTGGTGAATTTCACCCAAAAATGTAACTGACAATTTTTTTTGTTTTAAATCTGTCTACTAGGTATAGCAGTGGTATATCACACCCAAAAATTGGTGAATTTCAGCAGAAAATGTAAATGACAGTTTTTATTATCTTTTTTTTACCGGTCTACTAGGTATAGTAGTGGTACAATACACACAAAAATTGGTTAATTTCACCCGAAAATGTAAATGACAATTTATTATTATTTTTTAACTGGCCTACTAGGTATAGTAGTGGTACTATACACACAAAAATTGTTGACTTTTACCCGAAAATGTAAATGACTTTTTTTTTAAACCTTTCTACTTGGTATAGTAGTGGTACTATACATAGTAACATAGTAACATAGTAACATAGTACATAAGGCCGAAAATAAAGTCGACTCTATTTATAGATTCAAGGAGTTAGCAGCATGGGAAAATAGGTCCCACCACAGATTTTTAGCCCTTTGGGAAAACTAGAGATCTTTTAGAGGTTTCCATTGATTTACACATCTTAATTCTACTCGCCTTAGGAAAATACCTTTACTCAAGGCCCTTTTTTCACTCGGAACACGGATAAGAATTATTCAAGTATTATTCAATATTTGGCTCTGTTAACATACATCCTCAGTGTTGTTTTGTTTGTTCTATACCTACTATTTGTTACCCAAACAATATATGTACATTGGGAGCTCACTCCTCCTATTTCAATGACTAGATACATATGTGACAGATTTAAATTATTCAATAAAGCTTTTGAAAACTCCAAAAAAATAAAAATAAAATATTTATGCAAGATCAAATGTTCTGTATTTTGAAATTACATTGTCTGCAACCATTTGGTCTAAATGAAAGCCTTGAATGTAATTTTTGGTCTTTTAGCTATTCATTTGTCAAATTTTATTATAAAAAATATAAAAAAAATATTAAGAAAAATATATATATATAAAAAAAAAGAGCATGGCAAGTGCTCTGCAAACAAATGTTGATAGGGAAATTACTTAAAATAACATAAAATACGTAAAGAAAAAAAAATCTTGATCTAGGAGGACGAGGTCCATATGGAGTAGGAGGTTGAGGATGCGGTGGATGTAGGTGAAAGCGGCGGTGGAGGAGGTAGTCTACACTGCTTTTTGGTTTTAAATTTTATTTTTAAAATTAGGGTACACCCCAAAACATTGGGAAATATAACCTGTGATAACCCCCTCTAGTCATGCTAAACACACGTCTAGACAATACACTGGCTGCAGGGCAGGCCAGCACCTCCAAGGGGTAAAGGACAAGCTGTCAGTCAGTTTGTGTAGGCGTGTGCACACTTAGTGCCCCACCATGTTGCACGTCCCCGTGATGTTCACGATCCAATTTGATATCTGCTCTATCAACTTTCAATGTTCTTTTCTGCGCTTACCATTGTGATCATAGGTGGCGGGGAATCAGGGTTCCAGGCCAGAGAGAGAGGGTGAGAAAGAGAGACCAAATCCAAGGGAGGATTCATTTTTTCAAATTTAAAATTATAGAGTTGAAATATGGGAGAAATTATTAAAGCATAAAAGTGTGACAACTTTTCAAAGTTTAAGCATTGAATGAAAGGATGTGGCGCGCATTAATTTCTGAATAATATATTAAATTTTATTCCCTGTCACCTATGCATAGCAGGTGTTTATTCACGTCTAAAATTGTATAATGTCAACCCAAGAATGTAACAGAAAAAATATTGAAATGTATTAAGCTGTCAACTTAGAGGAGGTGTATATTACAGCCCAAAATTGGTGAATTTCACCCAAAAATGTAACTGACAATTTTTTTTGTTTTAAATCTGTCTACTAGGTATAGCAGTGGTATATCACACCCAAAAATTGGTGAATTTCAGCAGAAAATGTAAATGACAGTTTTTATTATCTTTTTTTTACCGGTCTACTAGGTATAGTAGTGGTACAATACACACAAAAATTGGTTAATTTCACCCGAAAATGTAAATGACAATTTATTATTATTTTTTAACTGGCCTACTAGGTATAGTAGTGGTACTATACACACAAAAATTGTTGACTTTTACCCGAAAATGTAAATGACTTTTTTTTTAAACCTTTCTACTTGGTATAGTAGTGGTACTATACATAGTAACATAGTAACATAGTAACATAGTACATAAGGCCGAAAAAAGACATTTGTCCATCCAGTTCGGCCTGTTATCCCGCAAGTTGATCCAGAGGAAGGCAAAAAAAAACAAAAAAAACCCTGTGAGGTAGAAGCCAATTTTCTCCACTTTAGGGGACTATAAACTTCCTTCCCGACTCCAATCAGGCCATCAGAATAACTCCCTGGATCAACGACCCCTCTCTAGTAGCTATAGCCTGTAATATTATTAAGCTCCAGAAATACGTCCAGGGCCCTCTTGAATTCCTTTATTGTACTCACCATCACCACCTCCTCAGGCAGAGAGTTCCATATTCTCACTGCTCTTACCGTAAAGAATCCTTTTCTATGTTTGTGTACAAACCTTCTTTCCTCCAGACGCAGAGGATGTCCCCTCGTCACAGTCCTGGGGATAAATAGCTGATGGGATAGATCTCTGTACTGACCCCTGATATATTTATACATATTAATTAGATCTCCCCTCAGTCGTCTTTTTTCTAAAGTGAATAACCCTAATTTTGATAATCTTTCAGGGTACTGTAGTTGCCCCATTCCAGTTATTACTTTAGATGCCCTCCTCTGGACCTTCTCCAGCTCTGCTATGTCTGCCTTGTTTACAGGAGCCCAGAACTGTACACAGTACTCCATGTGTGGCCTGACCAGCGATTTGTAAAGTGGTAGGACTATGTTCTTATCACGGGAATCTATGCCCTTTCTGATGCAACCCATTATCTTGTTGGCCTTGGCAGCAGCTGCCCGACACTGGTTTTTGCAGCTTAGTTTGCTGTTTATTAAAATTCCTAGATCCTTTTCCATGTCAGTGTTACCAAGTGTTTTACCATTTAGTATGTACGGGTGACTTGCATTTTTCCTTCCCATGTGCATAACTTTACATTTATCAGTGTTAAACCCCATCTGCCACTTATCTGCCCAAGCCTCCAATCTATCCAGATCCCTCTGTAGTAGTATACTGTCCTCTTCAGTGTTAATCACTTTACACAGTTTAGTGTCATCTGCGAAAATTGATACTTTACTATGCAAGTCTTCTACAAGATCATTAATAAATATATTGAAGAGAATAGGGCCCAATACTGACCCCTGAGGTACCCCACTAGTGACAGTGACCCAATCTGAGTGTGTACCGTTAATAACCACCCTCTGTTTTCTATCACTGAGCCAGTTACTTACCCACATACAGATGTTTTCTCCCAGTCCGAGCATTCTCATTTTATATACTAACCTTTTATGTGGTACAGTGTCAAATGCTTTTGAGAAGTCCAGATATACGACATCCATTGATTCGCCGCTGTCAAGTCTAGAACTTACCTCCTCATAGAAACTGATAAAATTAGTCTGACATGACCGATCCCTCACGAAGCCATGCTGATATGGCGTTATTTGCTTATTTCTGTTGAGATGCTCTAATATAGCATCTCTCAGAAAACCTTCAAACAGTTTACCCACAACAGATGTTAAACTTACCGGCCTATAGTTTCCAGGCTCTGTTTTTGGCCCCTTTTTGAATATTGGCACCACATATGCCATGCGCCAATCCTGTGGGACATTCCCTGTCTGTATAGAGTCTGCAAATATCAGAAATAAGGGTCTGGCTATGACATTACTTAATTCCTTTAGGATACGGGGGTGTATGTCATCCGGTCCTGGCGATTTGTCTATTTTAATATTTTTAAGTCGCTGATGTACCTCTTCCTGGGTCAGACAGGACACTTTTAATGGGGAATTTATTTTTGCATTCTGCATGTCATCTGACAATTTATTTTCCTCAGTGAATACATTGGAGAAAAAAATATTTAACAGCTTTGCTTTCTCCTCATCGCTCTCTGCGACTTCCCCCTCATTACTCTTTAACGGGCCGACACCTTCAGATTTATACTTTTTAACATTTATATAATTGAAGAACATTTTAGGGTTAGTTTTACTCTCTTTGGCAATTAATCTCTCGGTCTCTAGTTTGGCCGCTTTTATTTGTTTTTTACATGTTCTATTTTTTTCCTTATAGTTTTTCAGTGCTTCCGTGCTCCCCTCCTGTTTCAGTGAATGATATGCTTTCTTTTTGTCATTTATTGCTTTCGTTACAGTTCTATTTATCCACATTGGTTTCTTTTTGTTCCTTAACCTTTTATTACCATACGGTATGTACCTCTCACAATGAGATTTTAGGATGTTTTTAAAGATATCCCATTTTGTGGCTGTATTTTTATTTTTGAGGACTTTGTCCCAGTTAGTTTGGCCTATGGCCTCTCTTAGTTGGCTAAATTTAGCTTTTTTGAAGTTTGGTATTTTTGTTCCTCCCTGTAGAAACGCTCTTTTGAATGATAATTGGAAGGTTATTACTTTGTGGTCACTATTTCCCAGGTGTCCCCCAACCTGCACGTCTGTTGCTCTGTCCGGCCTATTGGTTAATACTAAGTCCAGTATGGCCGTCCCTCTAGTCGGGTCCTGAACCAGTTGGGAGAGGTAATTGTCTTTGGTTATTGCCAAGAACCTGTTTCCTTTATGAGATATACAAGTTTCAGTTTCCCAGTCTATATCTGGGTAGTTGAAGTCCCCCATAATAACCACCTCATTATGATTTGCCGCCTCGTCTATCTCGTTTAGTAATAGATTTTCTGTGGACTCTGGTATATTAGGTGGTTTATAGTAAACTCCTATTAGTAATTTATTGTTGTTTTTAGCTCCATGTATCTCTACCCACACTGACTCCACATGTTCATGTCCCTCACTTATATCTTCGCGGAGTGTGGGCTTTAGACTGGACTTTACATAAAGGCAGACCCCTCCCCCTCTCCGGTTTTGACGATCCTTTCTAAACAGACTGTAACCTTGTACATTAACCGCCCAGTCATAGCTATCATCCAGCCATGTCTCAGTTATTCCCACTATGTCATAGTTCTCCTCACACATCACTAATTCCAGTTCACCAGTTTTATTAGTCAGACTTCTGGCATTAGTATACATACATTTGAGAGGTTTATGTATATATTTTACCCTACACCTTTCCTTCTGAACTGTTCTAGTCCCTCCTTCCATTCCTCCCCCAGTCCCATTACCTTGCCCCCGGTCTCTATCTGCGCTATCTTCCCGTCCTATAACGTAATTACCCTCCCCCCCAGTCCCTAGTTTAAAAACTCCTCCAACCTTCTAGCCATCTTTCTCCCCAGCACAGCTGCCCCTTCCCCATTGAGGTGCAGCCCGTCCCTACGATAGAGCCTGTAGCCGATAGAAAAATCGGCCCAGTTCTCCAGGAACCCAAACCCCTCCTTCCTACACCAGTTCTTGAGCCACTTGTTAATCTCCCTAATCTCCCGTTGCCTTTCTTGTGTGGCTCGTGGTACAGGCAGTATTTCAGAAAATACTACCTTTGAGGTCCTTGCCCTCAGCTTTTGACCTAAATCCCTGAAATCATTTTTAAGGACTCTCCACCTACCTCACTCTCCACCTACCTCACTATACACACAAAAATTGCTGAATTTCACCAAAAAATGTAACTGACAAAGTAGTGAAATGATATAAAATAAAATAAAATGTACAAATAAAAAAAATATAAATGATTTATGAGTTGGAGTTCCATATGGAGTAGGAGTTTGAGGAGGTGGTGGATGTAGCGGTGTAGGTGGAAGCGGCGGTGGAGGAGGACGAGGTAGCCAACACAGGTGTTTGGTTTTAATTTTATTTTTTAAAATTAGGATACACTCTAAAAGAGTGTGAAATATCCAAAATGCAAGAAAGAGCAATTGTGCTGCAGTATAAGCTCAGGCCATGTGCCCAATTTGGAGACCCAGAAGTTGAAGGGGGCAGACCTGTCATTCAGTATGCGTAGGCGTGTGCACACATAATGCTCCACCAATGCCACCATGTTGGTAAAATGCTGCCTCCTGCTAAGATGTTCCATGCCAGCTGGTGGTGCTGGTTGTTGTGGCGTGCTGACAAAGCTTTTCAACATTTCGGCCATGCTAACCCTGCCTTCTGAGGTGCGGAGGGTGCCCCAGCTGTATTGGCGATCTCTTCCTCATCCTCTGCCTTCGCCTTGTGCTTCCACTGTGCCCCCGCTGTCAGGTGGGAATGCCACCAGCAGCGAGTCTAACAGCGTGCGCTTGTACTCGCGCATCTTACGATCACGCTCCAGTGAGGGAATTAAGGACGGTACGTTGACCTTGTAACAGGGATTCAGCAGCGTGGCCACCCAGTAATCAGAACAAGTTTGAATGTGGGCAACTTGGCGGTCATTGCGGAGACATTGCAGCATGTAATTGCTCATGTTTGCCAGGCTGCCCAGAGGCAATGAAAAGCTGTCCTCTGTGGGAGGTGTATCATCTGTGTCCTCTGTATCCCCCCATCCACGCACCAGTGATGGCCATGAGCTGGTCTGGATGCCACCCTGCTGTGAACATGGTTCTTCCTCCTCCATCTCCTCATCCTCCACCTCGTCATCCTCCAGAACTGTGCCCTGGCTGGACAATTGTGTACCTTGGGTTTGTGGGTGCAGGAACCCAATCTTGGTGCCACTTGGGAATGACTGGCCGGAAACCCTACGAAATGATTCCTCTTCCTCCTCCTCCTCCTCCTCCTCCTCCTGTGCCACATCCTTCTCCATCATCGCCAGGAGCATTTTTTCAAGGAGGCATAGAAGTGGGATATTAACGCTGAGAACGGCGTTATCGATACTGGCCATGTTGGTGGAGTACTAAAAACAGTGCACCAAGGAACACAGGTCTTGCATGGAGGCCCAGTCATGGTGGTGAAGTGGTGCTGTTCCGCCGAGCGACTCACCTGTGCGTGCTGCAGCTGAAACTCCACTATTGCCTGCTGCTGCTCACACAGTCTGGCCAGCATGTGCAAGGTGGAGCTCCACCTTGTGGGCACGTCGCATATGAGGCGGTGAGAAGGAAGGCCGAAGTTACGCTGCAGTGCTGACAGGCGAGCAGCAGCAGGGTGAGAACGCCGAAAGCGCGCACAGACGGACGGCACTTTAAGCAGCAGCTCTGACATATCGGGGTAATTTTTAAGGAATCTCTGCACCACCAAATTCAGCACATGCGCCAGGCAAGGGATGTGCGTCAAACCGGCTAGTCCCAGAGCTGCTACGAGATTTTGCCCATTATCGCACAACACCAGGCTGAGCTTGAGGCTGATTGGCACAAACCACTCATCGGTCTGTTGTTCAAGGCCCGTCCACAGCTCCTGAGCGGTGTGGGGTTTGTCCCCAAAACAGATACGTTTTAAAACTGCCTGCTGTCGTTTCCTCCTGGCTGTGCTGAAGTTGGTGGTGAAGGTGTTACGCTGACCAGATGAGGATCTAGTAGAGGATGAGGAAGCAGAGTAGGAGGAGGAAGCAACAGGAGGCAAACTGAAGCGCCCTGCAATCCTCGGTGGTGGAAGGACATGCGCCAAACTGCTATCCGCCTCAGGCCCAGCCGCCACTGCATTTACCCAGTGTGCTGATCCACGTATCCGAAGTCAGGTGCACCTTGCCACAAATGGCATTGCGCAGTGCACACCTGATTTTAGTGAAGTAGTGGCGGCTAAGCACGACGTACTGTGGGACAGCCACCGCCATAAGGCCTTTAAAACTACCCGTCTCCACCAGACAGAATGACAGCATTTCAAAGGGCAGTAATTTAGAAATGCTGGCATTCGGGTTAGGGATCGCGAGTGGCTACGTACTCTTCATCTCCAGCGTTTGTGAGATTGAGAGCTGAACACTTCATTGGGACATTGTGGAGATGCTTGGTGACCCAGGTGTTGCTGGCAGATCCTCTGTTTGTGGGGTGACAGGTGGCATTGTCACTCCAGAGGTGGATGAAGAGGCCGAGACTGCAGCAGAAGAGGAAGCAGGAGGAGCCAGAGACCTTTCTTTGTTCTTGAGGTGTCTACTCCAATGCAGCTCATGCTTTGCACTTAAATGCCTGGTCATGCAGGTTGTGTTTAGGTTCAGAATGTTTATGCCTCACTTTAGGCTCTGATTGCACAGCATGCAAACCACTCAAGTCTTGTCATCAGCACATTGTCTGAAGAACTGCCACACCAGGAAACTCCTTGGAGCTGGCTTTGGGGTGTTCGGTCCCTTGCTGTGGTGGGCAGTAGCAGGCATACTGTCTAGAGGACGGCCACTCCGCTTTTGCACCCTGCTCCCTCTTCTACTGTTCTGGTGGCTTTGTGCGACCACCGCCTCTTCCTCCGAACTACACAGGTCACTCGCATGACCTTGATTCCATGTGGGGTCGAGGATCTCATCGTCCTCCACATCATCTTCCACCCAGTCTTCACCCCTGCCTTCCTTGTCAGTCTGCACACTTTCGAAAGCCCCAACAGTTGGGACCCGTGTTTCGTCATCATCCTATACGTGCTGTGATGGACCTCCCATGTACTCATCTTGATAGATAAGTGGTTGGGCATCGGTGCACTCAATCTCTTCCACTTCTGGGGCAGGGCTAGGTGGATGGCCTTGGTAAACCCTGCAAAAAGCAGAAGAGACTGCTGCATGACTTGGAGCTCAGACTGCTTGGCTGATTTGCAAGGGGGTGAGGTGAAAGACTGAGGGAAATCGGCTGCAGGTGCCAACTGTGGTCTTTCAGCAGGAGCCTGGGTGGGAGACAATGTGAAGGAACTGGATCCACTGTCAGCAACCCAATCTACTATTGCCTGTACTTGCTCAGGCCACACCATTCGTAGAGCCGCATTAGGCCCGACCAAATAACGCTGCAGGTTCTGTCGCCTACTCCCACCTAAGGAAGGGGTTTCACTTGTGCGTGTAGCTGGCACAGATCGACCACGTCCTCTCATTGCAACAGGAGCTCCACCAGCAGCACCACGACCTGGGCCACGTCCCTTATTTCATGCTCTCCTCATATTTCTCGAATTTAGGATCTTGACCTAAATGAGTGTTTAATTAATAGTAGAATAGAACAACAGTATGTAAAGGGTGTATCTCATACGGCCTGAACCAGACTTGGCCTGAATTAAAGATTTCTTTGCCCAAAAGGGCTTTATTTCAAATGCCTGAATCAAACCCCTGTATGTAGAGGGTGTATCTCACATGGCCTGAACCAGTGTAGGCCTGAATTAAAGATTTATTTGCCTAAAATGGCTGTATTTCAAATGCCTGAATCAAAACCCTGTATGTAGTGGGTGTATCTCATACGGCCTGAATCAGTGTAGGCCTAAATTAAAGATTTATTTGCCCAAAATGGCTATATTTCAAATGCCTGTGTGACAGGGTTAAATTCAGACTTCCCAACAGCACAAAAACATAAGGCTGTCACTAGAGGGAGCTCTAACATGATTACACTGGTTGAGGAGAGTTAGGGCCTGGTGCTCATATTAAAGTTGGACATCAACTGAGCCACATGTCATGTCTCTCCTCTGTTAAAACAGACGCTGTCGGCTGCATCGTGGCACTAGCCTGCACTACCACTACAAACACGGTTAACATTTGGGGGCTCATCCGGGATATGTAATTATCGTGCAAGACAGTCACAGAGTGAAAAGGCTGCCATTACAGTAAAGGGAGAGAGGAGGCTTCAAGCAAGCTATACAGGATCTAAGATGGTGGACGCAGCATCAGTGAAGAAGCTGCAGTGGCAGATCCAGAAGCTGCTGCACACATTGTCTGAGGATCAGTTGCACTCAATTGGAGTTCCTGGATGTGGCTGTCATGGTTGAGGGCGACGGATTGGTCACGGAGGGCTTTCGAAAGTCCACAGCGACCAATTTCTTTGCTCCACCATGACAGCTTCCATCCACGAAGCGTTAAAAAAAGCCGTACCATACGGTCAATTTATCAGACTCAGGAGAATAAATAGCAAGGCATGATGAATACATGTTCTCATTCTGTTTAGGCCAAATTCAGACTCTATCATTTGAATGTCTCAACAGAAATCGAGACTCATCAGACCAGGCAACATTTTTCCAGTCTTCAACAGGGAGACGCTGGAAAAGAAGTTCCCCAAGCTACAGGTTCAAGTGAGCAGGAGATCTGTGAGTACATCCTGGGACATTTACAGGGAGAAGCGGTGTACAGCATGGAGGACAGTGGCAAGGCATACCTGTTTCAGATAAAAGAACTGGCTGAGTCCTTGCTAGCAGAAAGACACTCTGCCACTCCACATGGAAGTGTGAACAGAGAGCACAGCACAATTCACACAAAGGACAGGACAGGGCAAATGGCAGAAAGTGGGTTTACATTAAAGGACTTAGCAGCTTACCTGCCAAGAAAGGAGTTTAAAATTCATGGTGGGCAAATTTCAGACTGGGACTCTGAACTGACATATAGCAGTGTATGTAGACAGATTGATGAAGGTATACAAGAAAGATACTCAGAGTCAGAAATCATCAGAACTGTGCTGAAAACTGTGAAACCAGGAACTTTTAAGGAGATGCTGGTAAACAAGGAGGATCTTTCTGTAGCAGAGCTGAAAAGGTTTCTGCGCTCACATCTTCAGGACAGGAGCAGCACTGACTTGTTTCAGGAACTGATGAACGCTAAACAGCATGATAAAGAAACTCTGTAGCAGTTTGTGTACAGAATTATGGGGCTAAAACAGAAAGTTTTGTGGTCTTCCCAACAAGTTGGTGCTGCAATTACCTATGACAAGAATTTGGTACAAGGAGTGTTTCTTCACACGTTATATCAGGGGTTAAGTGAGAAATATAGTGAGATTATAAGAGAGATTAAGCTATATATTTCTGACTTATCTACAAGTGATGATGTGCTGCTAGAAATAGTTACCAAGCTAGCCAGAATAGAAGCAGAGAGGCAAGCCAGATTGAGTGGCAGATCCAGGCTGACTACTGCCAATGTCATCCAGACACAGGATGGAGGAGAATCCATACACCAGGCTGGTGACAATCAACCCTCTCTGGTAGAGCTGACAACACAAGTTGCTGCTCTCACAAAGAATGTACAATTGCTGCTCCAAGCAGGGGCAATATAAAATAATGAACATGGGCCGGTGAAGGTAGTGAATGACAGTGTTAAACTAAAGACTGTGCCAAAATGTAAGCAATGTGTGCATGAGGGGAGAGAAAAATGTTGGCATTGTTTTAAATGTGGTCAGGAAGGTCACAGTGCACGTGGCTGCATGAAACAGAAAAGGTTCTCGGGAAACGAGGAATGGTCACAGGTGAGGGACAACCAGTGATCAGTTCTCAAGACAAGTCCCAGACAGTCACAAAACTTAGTGAAATGCCCCTCCAACCAAAGAGTGGGGACAGGAGAAAAGTAGCCAGGCTGATAAGGGATAAATGCTTGCTGACTTGCAGTTTGGGAGGTGCGTCCACAAAAGCACTTGTTGACACAGGGTCCCAAATCAGTATTGTGGCTGCAAGCTGGATAAAACAATACCAACAGCACGCTACAGTACAGCCTATTGGGAAATTGTTAGGAGAAAACGAATGCTTAACAATTAAAGCGGCAAATGGGTCTGTTATTCCTTATGATGGATGGGTTGAGCTTGAGCTAAAAATTGAGAATAATAGAGAAAAGGTAACTATGGTTGTACCCATGTTAGTTAGCCAACATTGCCCCTTTACCCCAATTATAGGGTTTAATCCAATTGAAGAATTGATTAAAGAAAATGCTGACAGTGGTAACTCTGATCAAAGTAGTGTCACCATACTATTAAGTGAGGCATTACATGTAAGAAAATGTAAAGCAAATGCTTTGCTGGGTCTTGTATTGTCACCCATGAGTAAAGATAACGAGTTGGTACGTAGCATATATACAGGTAGTCAAAGCATTAGGGTCCTGAAAGGGAAATCATGTGAGATTCGGTGTAATGTTGGTCCCTGGCCTGGCGAGGAAACAGTGCTGTTTGAGCCACTATTGCCCAGTCAATGTCTTGAGGGTCTGGAAGCATTCCCTACACTTGTGAAGATACACAGGGGACGAACAAAACAGATAAAGATTCCCGTTCAGAACACCACTAAACATACTGTATACATTCAACCAAGGACTGTGTTAGGCATGATCTACCCAATTATGGAAGAGATCCCTGTGGATGAGATTAAACCTGCAAAACAAACGACACAAAAAAAAAAAAAAATAGGAATACAATATCCATGATGCAAGCAAATGCCCAAAGCTTACAAGGCGAGAAATGGAATCCGCCAGTAGATCTACAGCATCTCACTGAAGAGGAGCAGACACTTGCTAGGCAGATGTTGTGGGAGGAGGCTGACATTTTTGCAAAAGAGGAGGAAGACATTGGGTGTATTCCTAATCTGAATCTGCAGATCAATTTAACAGACAAGATACCAGTGCAGAAGTCCTACAATTCCATACCAAAACCCTTATATCAGGAAGTAAAAGATTATATACAGAAGCTAATGAAGAGGGGGTGGATACGCAAGTCAAAATCATCTTACTCCTCACCTGTGGTATGTGTACGGAAAAAAGATGGCAGCTTGAGACTGTGCATTGACTTCAGAGAATTAAATAAGAAGACTGTACCTGATAGGCATCCCCTGCCACAATCTCAAGATCTTTTAGATAATCTGAGTGGATTCTCATGGTTCTCTATTTTGGATCAGGGAAGTGCTTACCATCAAGGGTTTATCTCCAAAGAATCAAGGCACATGACAGCATTCAGTACACCATGGGGGCTACATGAATGGGTGAGGATCCTTTTGGCTTGATGAATGCCCCAGCAGCATTCCAAAGGTGTATGGAAGAGACCCTGGAAGGTCTGAGAGATGAATGTTGCTCACCTTATCTTGATGACGTTCTGTGTTATTCTAAGACTTTTCCAGAACATATTGAAAGTTTAAGAAAGATTTTTCAGAGAATGCGTGCATATGGGATTAAGTTGAGACCAAATAAGTGTGAACTTTTCAAAAAAGAAGTGAGGTTCCTAGGAAGACTTGTGTCAGGCAATGGGATTCGACTGGACCCAAAAGATACAGAAGCAATTCAAGCAGTCAGAGAGAAAACACCAAGGACAGTGGGAGATGTGAGAAAACTACTGGGGTTCTTGAGTTATTACCGCTGCTTTATACAAAACTTCTCCCGAATTGCGAAACCTCTATATGACTTGCTGCAGACAAAGAAAGAATCCAAGAAGACAAGTAGAAATAATTTAGCAAAGGAGAGGCTGCATGTAAAGGCAGGAAGAACACAACAGTTACCCTCAGGAACCTCAGTGCAATGGACAACAAAGCATCAGGAAACCGTTGACAAGATAATAGCGTTGCTAACCAAACCCCCAATTCTTGCTTATCCGGACTTTAACCTGCCATTTATTTTGCATACTGACCCATCACAGGATGGGTTGGGTGCAGTGATGTACCAACATCAGGAGAATAAACTACGTATTATTGTGTTTGGTTCACGGACACTGACACCCAAGGAGAAAAATTATCACCTGCACTCAGGTAAACTGGAATTCTTAGCCTTGAAGTGGGCCATTTGTGATAAGTTCCGGGACTATCTGTACTATGCTTCGACTTTCACTGTTTTTACCGACAATAACCCCCTGACCTATGTCCTCAGCTCAGCAAGACTAAATAGCGTGGGACACCGATGGGTAGGGGAGTTAGCTGATTTCTGCTTTGATATTAAATATCGACCAGGGAAGAAAAATGCAGATGCTGATACTCTGTCAAGGATGCCATTGAATACGGCCGAAGATGAAGATGAATTTACAAAGGTGATTCCATCACAGACTATCTCTGCTATATGGAAAGGAAGCAATGCAAGGGTTGATGAAGCAGATCTTTGGGCCATGTCACTAGCCCTAGAACCAGAAGTTGAAGAAAAATTTCGAGCTATTGATCCTCAGGAAATTATTACAAAGGATAAGCTCAGAACTGCTCAGGCAGAAGACAAAGATATTCGAGTGGTGATGGATCTGAAACTGAAGAAGGACGTACCCTCAAGGGAAGACAAAACGGACCTGGGAAGGAGAGGGAAACAACTCATACATGATTGGGGCAAACTGAGTGTGAAAGATGACATTTTACTACGGCAGAACAAAATAGTGGTTCCAGAGAAACTAACCCCAATAGTGTTGAAATACTTACACAATGACATGGGCCACTGTGGAGCAGATAAAGTGATGCAGCTTGCAAGAGAAAGATTTTACTGGCCTTTCATGCAGAAAGAGATAACAGATTATGTCACTAAAAGATGTAGCTGTCTCATACAGAAGCATCCAACAGTACCAGACCGGGCACCTATGGGTGCTATTAAAACAAGTGCTCCCTTTGAACTTGTCTCAGTAGATTTCCTTCACCTGGAGAAGAGCAGAGGTGGCTATGAATACATACTGGTAGTCATGGACCATTTCACCCGTTTTGCCCAGGCATATGCTACTCGCAACAAAGCGGGAAAAACAGCTGCAGAGAAGATTTTTGACAATTTCATCCCTGTATTTGGATATCCTGAAAAATTACATCACGATCAAGGCAAGGAATTTGAGAACCACCTTTTTAGAAGGTTGAGACAGTTGTCAGGAATAGCCCATTCTAGGACTACACCGTACCACCCACAAGGCAACCCAGTTGAGAGACTGAACAGAACACTTTTGCAAATGCTTCGGACGTTAGAAGAAGAAAAGAAAACTCAGTGGAAAGAGTATCTCCCGCACATAGTCCATGCATATAACTGTACCAGGCATGAGGCAACTGGCTACGCCCCTCACTACCTGCTATATGGTAGGACACCTCGTCTACCAATAGATCTGATATTTGACCTGGATAATGGAAGCGGAGCAGCTTCACCTCAAGACTATGCTGAGAAATGGGCTTTGAAAATGAAGGAAGCGTATAGAATTGCATCTGAGACCAGCCAAAAGTCATCTCAAAAGGGGAAAAAGTACTATGACAGGCATGTCAAAGGAGTCGCTCTTCAGTCTGGTGACCGTGTTCTTGTAAGGAATTTGTCAGAGCGGGGAGGGCCAGGGAAACTCCGCACTTACTGGGAAAAAGATGTATACAGGGTGGTTGAACAGATAGGGCCAGAACATATTTATAAAGTTAAATCAGAAAAAGGCAATAAACCAACAAGAGTGATTCATCACAATTTGTTGCTTCCTGTCAGAGATTTACCTCTGGAAAACACACCAAGAAAAACAGGGAAGAGGATTCACACCAGACCAGTAGCGAGACCTGAAGTAAACAGCAATGCAGAAAGCACAGACTCAGATTCTTCAGATGAAGGGTATTACTACTGTCCGGAACTGTTTCAATACAGTGAGCAAGGTATCACTCCTCAACTACGAGCTGAGGCTGAAGAATTTTATCCTAGGGATCGCAATGCCTCACAACAACAGCGGGAAAATCACAGTATGCTTGAGGAAAATGTTCAAGACCTGCCTATAGAACTTGCAGAAGAACAACTGAAAAGCCATCGCTCATTAGATGAGGAAGTCCAAGACTTGCCCATAGACTTTACAGAAGGGTCTGTAGCACCATCCTCACAACAAGTAGATTCATGGTGTGACAAGGATGCAGTTATACCAAATGATCCTGAAGAACAGAGATATGACAGTCCTCCACGACAATCAGACTATTCTCAGAGAACAAGAATACCAAAGAAGATATTCACATATGAGACCCTGGGAAAACCATCTTTCCAAAAATGGAATGTTCATGCAGATGTGATCGAACAGCACTGTGATTCCCCAGAGGTAGAGGGGCCCATCTATATACCCTCATGTTCATACTTTTTGCCAGCAACATATGCCGATTGCGATGATCTGAACTATGGTTGCTTCCATGCATAAATGTCAGGAGACACTTATTAAAAAAACAGGGGGAGTGTGTGACAGGGTTAAATTCAGACTTCCCAACAGCACAAAAACATAAGGCTGTCACTAGAGGGAGCTCTAACATGATTACACTGGTTGAGGAGAGTTAGGGCCTGGTGCTCATATTAAAGTTGGACATCAACTGAGCCACATGTCATGTCTCTCCTCTGTTAAAACAGACGCTGTCGGCTGCATCGTGGCACTAGTCTGCACTACCACTACAAACACGGTTAACACCTGTATCAAACCCCTGTATGTAGTAGGTGTATCTCACATTCCCTGAAGCAGTGTAGGCCTGAATTAAAGATTGATTTGCCCAAAATGGCTGTATTTCAAATGCCTGAATCAAAACCCTGTATGTAGTGGGTGTATCTCACACGTCCTGAACCAGTGTAGGCCTGAATTAAAGATTTCTTTGCCCAGTATGGCTGTATTTCAAATGCCTGAATAGAACCCCTGTATGTAGAGGGTGTATCTCACACGGCCTTACCCACTGTAGGCCTGAATTCAATATTGGAGCACCAAATGGCGGTATTTCAAATCTCTGAATCTAACCCAAATGTATTAAGGGTGTATCTCACAAAGACATATGCAGCAAAGGCTGCCAAATAAACTTTGTTTGCCCAAACGGGTGTTTGCTTAATAACGCAATAAGGCAGTGGTATATAACCCAGGAATTTCAAACGTGCTTATGCTGCAAGGCCTGAAATATTGTGCATTTTGCCCCAAAAAGCATGTTTTATTAATTAAATAATATAAGCCTTGTATATACAGGGTGTATCTCACACAGCCTGACCCACTGTAGGCCTGAATTAAAGATTAATTTGCCCAAAATGGCTGTATTTCAAATGCCTGAATCAAACCCCTGTATGTAAAGGATGTATCTCACACGGCCTAAGCCACTGTAGGCCTGAATTAAATATTGGTGCGCCAAATGGCAGTACTTCAAATCTCTGATTCTAACCCAAATGTATTAAGGGTGTATCTCACAATGACATATGCATCAAAGGCTGCCAACATTTTATTTTATTTTTTTGCCCAAACTAGTGTTTGTTTAGCAACTGAATTTGACAGCAGTATATAAGCCTGTAATTTCACACGTGCTGATGCTGCAAGGCCTGAAAATACAGTTTTTGGGCAAAAAAAAAAAAAAAGAAAATGATGGGTGTATTTCTAACTTAAAATGCACACTGACTAATCCAGATGTTATATTGCCAAAAAAGTGTTTGTTTTTTTTGGTCACAGAATATGAAAGCTGTATATATTAAACTTGAATTTAACACTTGCAGATCAGGAAAATAGTGTTTTTTGGCAAAAAGTGTGTTTTTAAAACCCCAGAAAATGATGGGTGTATTTCTAGCTTAAATTGCACACTGACTAATCAAGATGTTGTATATTGCCTAAAAAGAGGGGTTTTTTTGTAACATAATATGAAAGCTGTATATATTAAACTTGAATTTAACACTTGCAGATCAGGAAAAAACTTTTTTTGGGCAAAAAAAAAAGTGTGTTTTTAAAACCCCAGAAAATGATGGGTGTATTTTTAGCTTAAAGGGAATCTGCACTTTGTTTTAACTGATGATCTATCCGTTCCGTTTTTCCGTATGGCATATACAGTATACAGTAATTACATAGAAAAAATTGGGCTGGGCATAACATTTTCAATAGATGGTTCAGAAAAAATGGAACAGAAACGGAAGACATATGGATGCATTTCCGTATGTGTTCCGTTTTTTTGCGGACCCATTGACTTGAATGGAGCCACGGACCGTGATTTGCGGGCAATAATAGGACATGGACATCTTAATAATAGGACAATAGGACATCTTTCAACGGAACGGAAAAACGGAAATACGGAAACGGAATGCATACGGAACACATTCAGTGTTTTTGCGGAACCATTGAAATGAATGGTTCCGTATACGGAACGTATACGGAACGCAAAAAACGGACCGCAAAACGGAAAAAAAAAACGGTAGTGTGAAAGGGTCCTCTGAGCAATTTTTAACACAAATTAGTGCAGCAAGGTGTAATAGAATGGCTTCTCTATTATTCAAGCATTACACTGTTCAATCGGCTGCAGCTCTCTCCCTATATTGTCGATAAAATCTCCTTATTGTATTCCTACACTATCACTTAGCTGTTCCTGAACTGTTTGAAAGTAATATTTTGTAAAAAAAAAGTATTTCTAATCACTGTCCCTAGTGCCTGTAACTTCTCTTCCTACTCTAAGTTCACAGTAAAATGGAGGACACCAGGAATTAGGAGGCTTTTTATAGGGCTGCTGATTGGCTGCTTCAAGGCATTATAGGCCATCCCTTCATCCCAGGCTTTCACTTTGTGACACGTGCAGTACACATTTTAGAAAAAAATTTGACTCAATACCACAAATCACCAGGAAATTCAAATTTGTGGCAAATTAATTTTTTCCTGAAATTTGGATCGAATTCCACTTCAGGTGTTTCGTTTTGCTCGATTTTTGGACAGGAATAGGACATGGTCTATTTTTTTTGCGGGCTGATGGAACATGTAAACATAGGTGGACAGCACTCTGTGCTGTCTGCATCTTTTGCAGCCCTATTAAAATGAATGGGTCCGCATCCAATCTGCAAAAATTGCAGATCAGTTGCAGACCGTACAATGTGCATGAGGCAGAACAAAGAGTGAAGCAAAACTGAGCATGCATGTCCTCCTCAGCACATTTACTGCGGGCATCAGACAAACAGCAGGTGAAATTGTATTAGTATTATTACTGCCATATTCTAATAATAATAATAATAATAATAATAATAATAACTAGAGATGAAACATTTGATTCAGCAGCTTTGTCGAAGCAAAGCTGCTGTTTGACAAGAAATTTGTTTTGCTATAATTTAATTTGTCACAAATTGCTTTGTTAAAACTCAATTCAGCTTATCAATCAATTGGACTATTTTTATCGGCTGCTTAGTGATGGCCTTGCGGTTTGCCTGGCGGTTGGTTCGCGGCAAACATATGACATATTCTATTGCATTGCGCCGAACTTTGACCCATGACACATCCATCAGGTGGGACAGGACAGCCAATTGAGATGTTTCAGCACATGGACACACCCCCAACCCTATAACAGAACCCGATCTGGCAGCCATTTTACATTATGTGTTTTGCCAGTGTAGGGAGAGGTTGCATTTTGGAACAAGGACAGGCTGGAACTTAGGGACACCAAATGTTAGCTCATAGGGTCACATAAGTCCTTTTAAGGATACACAGGTGTGATACACAGAGGGGTGTTATATACCTATAATATACTTTCTAACGTAGAAAGTATATTATAGTGCATTTGTATGCTTCCAGAAAATACTGATTGAGGGCTGCTTTCTATCAGCTTCCTCAAAATAGTGATTGCGTCTGCAAAATTACTGCTTGAGGGTGATATACCAGCTTCATTAACAACTGATTGAGGCCTTCCATATATCACCTTCTACACAATAGTGATAGCGGTTTTCCATATACCTGCGTCCATAAAATTACTGCTTGAGGGTGATATACTAGCTTCAACTAACAACTGATTGAAGCTTGCCATATATCAGCTTCCACAAAAAAGTGATAGAGGTTTTCCATTTGCCTGCATCCATAAAATTACTGATTCAGGGTGATATACCAGCTTTAACTAACAACTGATTGAGGCCTGCATATATCAGCTTCCACAAAATAGTGATAGAGGTTTTCCATACACCTGCGTCCACAAAATTACTGCTTGAGGGTGATACACCAGCTTCAACTAATAACTGATTGAGGCCTGCCATACATCAGCTTCCTCAAATACTGCTCTTCTCTAGGGACTTTGGCACAGGCTCCTTTTTGAAAATGACAGGCAGAGGAAGAGGCAGACCATTCTGCAGGGGTGGTAGGGGTCGGGCAGGTGCACCAGGCCGGAGCCTAAGTGGGAAGTTGGAGAAGGTGCGTGTGATTATTTCCTCATCCTCTGTATCTGCACCCTCCTCACTCTCTGCTGTGTGCACCCCCAAAAACACCACCACTACCACTATAGCCCATCCACTCGAGTCAGAGGAAATATTTTCCCATCCATTCCAAGACCTTACCGATGTGCAGCCGTTATTGGCATCGGATGTGAAAGAGGAGGTAGCAACGGCTGCCACCCAGCGGTCTGAGGACAGTACCCAGATCAGCCCAAGGAGACCGGCCCCCACTGTTGCTGCCTACTCCGAGATCGCTAATGTCAGTGGTGGTGAAGGTGACGATGATGACGTGTCGATGAACGTCACGTGGGTGCCCACAGGAGAGGAGTGGATTCAGAGGGATAGACAGAGCAGCAGACAGAGAGGAGAAGCAGGCAGAACTTGCTGTGCACAGGAAACAAAAAGCAGACTGCAAATGTATCTGTATCGAGCCATCCACCATGCACGGTCACATCTTTCACTCCCAGGACGGCGACACATGGCTTTGCAGTGTGGGCTTTTTTAACGTGTCAGCTGCTGACAATAGTGTTGCCATCTGCAGCTTGTGCTGTCAACGCATAAGTCTCAGTAAGCCCAACACTCACTTAGGGATGACCGCCTTATGAAGGCACCTGGCCTCCCATCATCGAGCCCAGTGGGAGCAACGCCGTCAGAACCCACAAAGCCACACTCCCGGCCCTTCACGTCCTGCTCCTTTTCCTCTCTCCTGCCATTTGTCCTCTACTCCACCTTCAACCGTGCTGTCTTCGAGTTCATCTGGCACAAGGCAGGCTTCCGTGGCCCAAATGTTGGAGCTTAAAAAAATGATGACGCCAGATAATCCTCTTGTCCAATGGCTGACCGCGGGCTTGTCGGAACCGCTAGCCCACCAACTACTGTCATATATATTGGTGGACTCGGAGACCTTTAGAAAATTTGTGGCCATTGGCACACTGCAATGAAAGGTCCCCGGGAGGAAATATTTCTCCCAGAAGGGCATCCCTGAACTATAAAGCCACGTTCAGCGGCAAGTTAATATATGTCTGGCACACAGTGTCGGTGCCAAGATACATCTGACCACATACACGTGGTCTAGCAAACACGGTCAGGGAAGGTACATAACTTTTACAGCCCACTGGGTGAAACTTATGATGACCATCAAGCATGTAACCCATGGCACCTGTGTGGATTTGGTGTTACTGTCACGGATTGCATGCAGGCCTGCCTCTTCATCTCCTGATCCTACTCCATCCTCCGTCTCCTCCTCGGCTGATTCCTCCTTTTCCTCTGATACCGCCTCTTTCACTGCACCCCCCAAGCTCCCCAGAAACTATTCAACGTGCCAGGTGAGACGTTGCCATGCTGTGCTGCGGCTGTTGTGCCTGGAAGCCAAGAGCCACAGTGATCCTGCACTGCTTTCAGCTCTGCGGTCACAGGCAAATCAGTGGCTAACCCCGCTCAATTTGACAGTTGGTAAAGTAGTGTGCGACACCGGTGCCAATCTGCTGAGCGTGCTGAAACAGGGCAAAATGACACATGTGCAGTGCATGGTATATGTCCTGAACTTAGTCGTGCAGCGATTCGTTGACAAATATTTCGGGGGTCCAGGACGTCTTGTGGCAGGCCAGGAAAATCTCTGGCCATTTTAGAAGATCTTACATGGCCATGGCTCGCCTTGCTGACTTTCAGAGGCAACACTACTTGCCTGTCAGACGTCTGATTTGTGATTGCCAGAAACACACTGGAACTCCACTTTGTATATGCTTGATAGGCTGCTCCAGCAGAAACATGCTGTTAACGACTACATGTACGAAATCTGCCTCAGGACAGGTTCTGGGCAGCTTTGTTTATTTTCACTGCGCCAGTGGCTGGAGGAGGAGGAGCAAAAAGAGAAGGCTTTAAACTTTTCTGAGAGTTTCTGGTGTTGTCTGTGGCTGAGGGGGGGAGGGGAGACCGAGGACGATATTCTTCTGGGCGATGAGCAGAAGCCAGGGTGCTCCACCTGCGCTCCACCTTTTCCAATTTAGTGCAAATGGGGGCCTTCATGCTCCAGTGTTTAAAGAGGGACCCCGTATAAAAAGCATAAAGGTGAAAGACCAGTACTGGGTGGAAACATACTTAGACCCTCGGTACTAACGCAAAATGGCTGTCAGAATGCAGCATTTCCAGGCATTGCTGCGAGAGATTCTGCATTCTGCTGTTGCAGGCACTGGCAGCGGAATTTCCACCCACAGTGAAACAGGTGTGGGTTCCAATCCTACCGTGCCTGCAAAATTAGGGCAGTTTAAAGATGTGTTGGTCACTTTGGATATGAGATCATTCTTGCAGCCAACCTATCGATAGCCCCCCTCCAGATCCAGCCTCAGGAAATGCCTAGACTGACAGGTGTCCGACTACATCGGGTTAACTGCTGATGTGGATGCTCTAAGAAGCAAGGAACCCCTTGACTACTGGGTGTGCAGGCTAGACCTGTGACCAGAGCTGGCACAATTTGCCATGGAACTGTTGGCTTGCCCCTTGCCGAGTGCCTTGTTCGAAGGGACGTTCAGCGCAGCAGGGGATCGTGACCGATAAGAGCACTCGCCTAGCTCACGATAGTGTGGACTACCTCACATTTAAAAAAATGAATAAGGCATGGATCTTGGAGAAATTCAACACCTGTGATGGCCACATGTAATTGAATTTCCACACATATCCGCCTCCACCCAGAACAAAGAATGATCCTTGCCTTATGTATATACAGCAAAATAAAAGGCCTTTTATGTCAGGTGAATGCCTAATTTTTGGGGCCTGTACTGGCTGACAGTTACGTATTTATCCTGTGACCGACAGTTAAATTTTTTATCTTTATCCACATAATCACACCCCTGTCTCACTCCTCTGCCTCTCATTATGGTGGCGTATGAACCACATTCACCATAAGGACTTTCTAATGTCATAGTGTCATTGTGACTGTGCCAACCACCTTGTATTGTGCCCCCTTATAGCCTTCATTGTGCCCTCTTACCACACACTGTGCAGTGCCCCTAGTCATTCCCTGTACTGTGCCCTCTTATGCCCTTTTATCCAGTCACAGTATGGCGGTGTTATCCATTCACTGTACAGAGTTGTTATCTGGTCAATGTATGGCGGTGGTATCCAATAACTGGATAGCCATAACTGTATCCCCTTCGCTGCCCACTCCATCCTATTTTAGACCTGGCATGAGCGTGAAAAATATTCAGATTGCGGTGCTAAGGACCTTTGCACCGCAATCTGTGTCAGAAATATGCCTAACATAGACATATATCTATATAATAAATGACCACCTAATTGTATTATTGTTCAGGGTTAGTGCTAATATCTTTATATTATATTGATTCTAGTGTATTATACTGTGCACTGTATTTCCCAGTAGAAAATGATCCTTGGGAAACACAGTCCTCATCCCTGAACACCAGGACCAGGTAGCGCTCTGTCAGTACATGGCAGCCTCCCCTCTCCGCCACGCTGCTCCGCTGTGGTACTGGTGCTTATACTGACACTAGGGCTGGGTTCACATCCTATTGTTGCCATCCATTTAATGCATACCAAATATGTATGCGTTAACAGATGCCTCAGACTGATGCCGTACAGTGGCGTCCGTTCACCATACAGTTCCATGATAGAAAAAAATATTATGTTAACATATGCATTTTTTTTATGGACTCTGCGGGATACAAAAACGTGGAGTGCTGCACATTTGTATACATCTAACCGATAGGAAATAACAATTTTCTAGGCTCCAGCAGAGCATATTTTTGAGAATTTCCCTTTAAGATGCATAAAAATGGCCCCTGATGAAAAACATATTTTTTGTGGGAATTTTTGTCAATGATCCCCCTCTGGTATATCACTGTCCATGTTGAGGGACTATTTGTGTACTTCTAGTAAGTGTTTTCTGGCTGCAAATATGACCTGAAGGTTTTTAAGTTTCACCTACTTTTAAAGTAAATGGGGCCCGCCGCGAACGCACGTTTGAAAGCACAACATTTGATCACGAATGCGCATCCGCGAATGGTCCCGGACGATATTTCGTCCATCACTACTTAGAAGTGCCCACAGCTGTTAAAACAGAAAGTGCAATATGGCATTTTGAGTAAAAAAAAAAAAAACACTCACCTCATCCACTTGCTCATACAGACCATGTGATAACGTTGGGAGAGCGCAGCGATGTCATCACGATTACCATAGGTTCATCGGCAGGTCTATTTCGATCAAGAGAGGTGAGTCCCCCCCCTGTGTTTCTTCCAAGACAACTCCAGCCTCCATTTTAGGAATAAATATTAGTTACCGCAAAGTGTGAGGAAATTCGGCTTCGTTTAGAATCAAATTTTTCCTAAAATTCTGACAGAATTCTACTTCATCATCTTTGCTTCGCTCACCACTGATAATAATAATAAAAATTATAATCATAATCTATATTTATATAGCACCGCCATATTCTGCAGCACTTTACAATTCAGAGGGTTTATATACAAATCAAAAGACATCACAAAATGACAGGGTAATAAACAACTAAACACTAGGAGTGATGGCAACCAGTGAAGTGACTGGCACAGGCTAGAGGCATTAATATATTGGGTGGACAGCAGGGGCGTTGCTAGGGTCTGAAAAAGCCCACTGTGTCACACCCGCGTGAAGCCACGCCCCAACCCCATGAAGCCACACACCCATCGCCTGGGGGTCCTTCACAGTAGTTATTAACCCCTTTCAGCAGTCCCCCCCTTCACAGTAGTTATTAACCCCTTTCAGCAGTCCTCCCTTCACAGTAGTTATTAACCCCTTTCAGCAGTCCCCCCTTAAGTGAATAGAGGACTTCTGAAAGGGATTAATAACTACTGTGAAGGGCCTAGCCATCTGGGCAACCCCACAGATCATCCCCCCACCCCCCTTGTACTTTAACCCCTTTCAGCAGTCCCGCCTTCACAGTAGTTATTAACCCCTTTCAGCAGCCCCCCCTTCAGTGAATGGCGGACTGCTGAAAGGGATTAATAACTACTGTGAAGGGCCTAGCCGTCTGGGCAAACCCACAGATCATCCCCTCAGTAATCTGTATCCTGCAGTAACTGAACTTTAAATCAGCACTCATCTCATTACTAACTTGACTTACACACTCGGCTCCAGTAACAGGCAGTGCGGGCGGCGCTCACTTACTGACATCACGCGCCTGCGCCGCCTAGTGGGAGGAGCAGGCGCGTGACGTCAGCGAGCGAGCGCCGCCCGCACTGCACGTTTCCGGAGCTGAGTGTGTAAGATAGTAATGAGATCATGAGAGCTGTTTTAAAGTTCAGTTACTGCAGGATACGGATTAGGATGGCGGGGCTGCGCAGCGCAGGAGAGTCAGAACGGCCACCCCCTCCATCATAACATTCGGGGCACTGGTCAAAACATCCGGGGCTTAAGCCCTGAATGTTTTGCCCTAACAACGCCCCTGGTGGACAGATAGATGAGTCTGGCTGCTGCATTTAGGTTAGACTGAAGAGTTTACTGAGAGGGAGACCAATTAGTAAAGATTTATAGTAATCCAGAGTTTTGGCCATTTTAGCATATCTAGTGATATAAGCATTTGTAATCAGTGAACATGCAAACTGTTCATAGTTATGGTCTGGATTTATACTGAAATAATATAGTTTGTGAGACAACCCCTTTAAAAGAGTAAAGGCAAGGAACTGACTCACCAGAAGGCATCAAACTAAACTCATAACTAGTGAATACAGACATCTGAGAAAGAACGGACATGCCATATGTCTCCCAACCAATTTCATGCAAATTTATAATGCCAAAATCCACATCTGTTGTTTACTAAAAATACTTTCCAAAATGTATTTGATCTGAGAAAATTTGCTTTTTAAACTTATCTCAGAGAATGGGTCCAATTCACAACATTTATTCATCCAAAAAGAGTATATATAATTAAGATTAAAAACAGGGCGCCCCACATCTTTCACATGACAGAACAATTAATTGATGTCTGATCAGGTAATGATATGAGTCCAGGAAAGTGAATTAGTAAATTAATTGCATGGAATGCTACTATGCCTTAATAGGTGTTTTGCCTTTATAATGATGGGTTTGTTTTGAAATTTAATTGCAGATCGATGATTTTTGACATTTTAAGTTTCAGAATGAAATATGCCACTTGCTTTCTTGTCTGTACACAGCATAGAGATCTGTGATCACACAGTAATAGACTGTAAGTATATAAAAGCTTAGCATTCTGCTAATAGTCTTCAAGCTTTATTATCCATACTAAAAACATAGGTCAACACTTTGTGCTGCTTAGGCGTTTGGATTATACACTTTTACTTATAGTTGTAGTAATCAGTAAATATGTTTAAATACAGTATCGGTAACTGATCAGACGTGCAAAATGTAGCTGACAATACAACTTACAGTATACATGTGATATTCAGAAAATAACAATATTAACCCAACAGATTGTATTTGTTATATATTTCAGATAGATGTGTCTGCCAATTGAATCTGGGGTTTATGTGAATCAATTTGGATAAGTTGAGCAAAAACAGCGCCCAGCGCCATTTCACTGTGAAAATTGGTGGAGAAAATTACAGGAAGGCAGAAGATTGAGGACTGCATGACCCTAAGGGCTCATGCACAAGAGCGTGTGGGCCCTGTTCCCATGCTGCAGACCACAAATAGCAGTCCACAATGCACGGGTACCAGCTGAGTTCACATAGTTTGTGGATGCGGACCCATTCACTTTAATGGGTCAGCGATCCACAAGATACGTTTTGCACTGTAAGAAAATAGAGCACATTCTATTTTTTGCAGTGTGGAGAGCACAGACTGAAATCCCATGGAAGTGCTTCGTAGTGCTTCCGTGGGCTTTCGATCTGTGCCTCTGCACTGCTCCGTATCTTGTGGATTGCCAACCCATTCAAATTAAGCTGTGATACAGAGAACACATGGCCTGTGCCTGTGTATTGTGGACCGCCTGTTTGCAGCCTGAAATACGGCCACAGGGCACACATGCTTGTGTCCATGAGCTCTAAAAGAGAAAGTGGGAGGGCTTTCCTGATTGTTTCAGAGGCTGAGAAACACCCTCATCAGCCAATCAGGTGCCGAATTCTGGCAAGTCCCGCTGCTGATAATGCTATAGAATGACATTGTGTCTCACTTGCCACTTGAGAGCATGTGCCTTGGAAGTGTCTGCCGAAAAAGAATTGCAGAGCAGACACCAGCAGTAATAAATCTGTACAAGGGACACGCTATATCAGGAGAACTGGAAGATATAATTGAGTAGATTTTAGGGTTTTATCAGGGAAAGCTTACTATAAAGAGTAGGGGACTAGATTCTGAGTAGTGTGCTGTTTCATAGTTGATACAGCTTGCCGGCGAAATCTGCAATTGTCCATACAGTTTTCTGGTAAGTTCTAGACTGCAGATAACTAAAACCCAAACGCTTAACATGTCTTCCCCGCCTAAACCAAATAACGACAGAGGCACATGTTTTGTGGAGTGAGGATCGGTCATAGCTTTATTTATCTTTTTTAACCATTTTCTTCACAAAAAACACCAAACTCTTATCACCAGGAACCACTTCCAGGAGTATGAGAAGCGATATGCCCCACTAAAAACCACAGTGGGCAAGTCCGCCTTGTCCTCCGGTCTTAGCAATTTATTTCCACCGATCTCCAGCTGTGACTTAAACTATGACAACTGTAACAGAAAGAAATGTAAGGAAAACCATCATAGAGAAAACAATAAAAGGGGCGGGAGGGTGGGAAAATTCCTGTTGAAGGTGCCGGTGAAATGAGACAGAGATGTGATAAGCCTTCCTATTTATTAACTCTAGGAGGAGGGACAGGAGAGACCATCTGATCTGAACCTGAGAAAAAGGAGGGGGGAATAAGGGAGTGAACCAAATTCTCAAACAGGCAGGCACAGTGCTAAAGGAAACACCCCCCCTCTTCAGGAGAAACCACAATGCCGGCAGAAGACATGAGAGATTTAACACATGAGCTGCCAACAGTATCTGCAGTCAAAAACACCCTCGCTATATGCTGTGGCGTTAACTAGACTGTAGATAACTAAAACCCAACCGCATAATTTGTCTTCCCCGCCTAAACCAAATAACGACAGAGGCACATGAGTGAGGATCGGTCACAGCTTTATTTATCTTTGTTAACCATTTTCTTCACCAAAAACACCAAACTCTTATCACCAAAAACCACTTCCAGGAGTATGAGAAGCGATATGCCCCACGAAAACCACAGTGGGCAAGTCCGCCTTCTCCTCCGGTCTTAGTAATTTATTTCCACCGACCTCGGCGGAGGAGCCCGTGTACTTCTACATGGCGCTCTGACCCCCACCCAACAAAATAAGGCCTGTTCCATAGCTTTTTTAAGTCTGGAAAGAAAAATGTCCAGGCCAATTCAGGTTGCATAAGGTGTTGGTTGTCCTTCTAGCTGATGATAAAACCACACACTTACCACCGAATTATATCATTACCACATAACGAACAAAGTGAGAGATCCTCGCATGAACTGTGTGCCATACCCTCCCATTAGCACCTCAGTCTCTGGCACCCTGACAAGTAACTCTATAGATCATCTCAGACCAGACCAGAATAGCTTCCTGAAAGAAAGTAGGGAATCTTTCCCGATTGTCTCTAATGAGGGTTATGAGCTCCGCCACCTTGAGCATGCAGAGGTAATTTACCCCAGCGTGAGTTACTAAAACAACCAGGGATCGTATCACTGTACTGACATTAACGGCCTCCGGCAGCACTGGCGACCAATGGAGGCCGCGAATGCTACGCCACATGACCTCAAACAGCCGGGAAACCAGGCTTCGTCCAACAGGCCTGAACTTCACTCTGCCCAGCCCAGAGAATGTAGGAATGCCCCAGAAAACAAACCGCGCGGCTATGAGAATCTGTGAAGAAAATAACTATAATATCTCAGGGCAAACATAATAGACAAAGCATGCTGACTTCCACTTACCAATCCATTGTACCTCAGAATCCGGTAAAGCCGCCCTGGCAGCCTCCATGGCTGCCCCAATACGAAACGAATGAGAGCCATACTCTGCGACAGGCATACCCAATGATTTGAGGCAACGGCGGAAAACGGAGCAAAACTGGAAAAGGGTGAGGGGGAGGCATGGCATAAAAACGGAGTGCTATCTACACGGGAGCAATGAAATCTGCAACAGCGCAGACAGGGCAAACTGGACCCGAAATACAGTGCAAAGAAAACCCAGCCCATGAGAAAAAACATTGGTTTCTGAACGACTGATACAAACTCACACAGACGAATCGGAAAAAGAGACATCAGCAAGAGCAAGGCTACCTGGGCGGTACCTCAGCTCGGCAATTCTAAACGCGCCGAAAAAAGGCGAGGCAGAAAGCGGCATGAAAAGTAAAACCTCAGCAGGAGAGGAGCAGACCTTGACTAATGACTGGACTAACTGGGTGAGAAGCTGATAAGAAACGGGGTGCCTTGCGTTCCTTACAAACATATTCTTTCCGCCACCCTCTAAGGGCTTGGAAAACTATGAAAATGTTGTGACGCCTGACCAGCCCCGAAGACTAAAGTGGAAACCAATACCCGACAACCTGTGCTGGGAAACCACCGCTGAAACCCCTGCGGCCCGCAATTGCAACATATAATCAATAACTTGAAGCATATGGGCAACAGAAGTGTGAACTGGATGGTCAGCCGACAACGCTGACAGTCCGCCCAAGCCTTACCATAACCAGACCAGGTCCGCGGCGCCACTGAAGCTTGAATAAGGGGCATCAGCTGTTCATAGGTATGTGCCACAGGTGAGTAGAGAACTGAAAAACCCTCCGATGCCGCGTTTAGCACCAATTTCTGGAATTCCTGCCAACGAAAATGTGAGAGCATCGGCACCAACATTGACAACACCCGTAACATGTGAGGCCCAAATAAATGTTTAATAGCAAACCTCTAAGTACAAGGTGACGTAACAGACAAAACTGGGAGAGAAGAAGAGGACAATTTGTTAATGCAATGTACAAACGCCATATTATCAGGCCAAAACAAACACGCCTGTTTTGCAATTTGAAACCCCATAATTCAACGCAACTATAATGGGAAATGGATCTAATAAAGTAATGTTAGAGCAAAGATTGGCGGTGCGCCAGTGGGATGGCCCGGGGGCAGCACACCAGTCTGAGCCTAAAATGGAACAGGAACCAGACGAACCCGCAGCATCGGTACAGAGGGACAGGTCGGGGGTTGAGATTACAGGAAGCTGCCAACGCTTGGCCGTTTATATACTGGAGGAAGTCACGCCACCCATATAGGTCAGGCTTCAATGGCAGGGTTAAACGGATGTGGTGATGGGGGTTAGAGGCGCCTCGTGTTGCCATGGATAAGCGTCATGAGAAGGCACAACCCATGGGCATAACCCAGCAAGCAGAAACTAAAAAAAAAATGATATGGGGTCTGAACCCAAGAACACTGAAAGGTAAGCATCCACCTAAACCTCTAAGCCAGGCATGCTCAACCTGCGGCCCTCCAGCTGTTGTAAAACTACAACTCCCACAATGCTCGGCTGTAGGCTGATAGCTGTAGGCTGTTCGGGCATGCTGGGAGTTGTAGTTTTGCAACAGCTGGAGGGCCACAGGTTGAGCATGCCTGCTCTAAGCTATTTGATTAGACTGGACCTGCTGGAGGATGACAGATTTCACCACACAAAACCTTCAATAAGGGCGAAGAGCTTAGACAACTTACCTAGTGAAGTTGAAAAACCATTGCAGATGAGTCAATCTCAATACCTAAAAGATAAAGTGGCTGGACCAGGGTCTAATGAGCACAAAAAAGGGGACGCCAAATCCGGACATTAGAAAACAAAAGAGTTCAAAAGAAATTGATGCTGGGAGGAATCTCCTGGGGAAACAAAAAGAAAATCATTCAGGTAATGAATGATGAAGCGGGAACCAGTTTCATATCAGATGATCCACTGTAGGTAGGAGCTAAATACTTCAAAGAAATGGCAAGAAATGGAGAAGCCCATGGGGAGACACGTGTTGTATAGGAAATGCCCACCTACCACGCAACCCAGCATGTAATAACAAGCAGGGTGCACAGGAAGCAGGCGGAAATCAGCTTAATTGTCCGAGTTTGCCATCAATTCCCCCTTGCCCGCTTAATCCTGAACTAAAGTAACCGCCCTATCATAAGGAACGTAGGAAACAGAGGCGTCGTCTTTTGGGATACAGTCGTTAACCGAGGCACCCTTAGGGAGGGGGAGATGGTGAATCAGGAAAAAACATCCCGGACTCCCGCCTGGGAACAAGTCCCAAGGGGAAATTTGGATGTTGCAAGGGGAGGGGGGGGGGGAAGGGGGCAAAGTAAATGGGCCAACTATTCTACCCAATTCTACCTCCTTGCGAATTTCATCTCACAAAACATCTGGGTAGCGCCTGGCAGAAGGTAAATATCAAAAATACAAAGGGAAGAAAAACCAAATCGCTGCTGAGCTGCAGCACTTTTAATGGGGTATTAGTTGAGCCATAGGCACATCGCAACCAGCCTTACTGGGGTCTTTTCCTCTAGAGGGTCTGGGGGGGGACAAATTGTGAACAACGGGTCAAATATCGACATACTGGTTGTTCCAAATTTTATCTTTAGTATCAATATCTTAACGCACTCCCAGAGGGGAGAGGCCGCAAATAAGGATTCTTTGTGATCGCTGGCCCTAGGCGGAGGATTACCAGGAAAAACTTTACAGACTGATATGGGTTCTGAACCCAAGAACACTGCCTTATAAGCAGTCATCTAAACCACTATTCTATTTGTTTTGACAGCAGTAGGCTTGGGGGCGTATGAGAACCCCACTGGGTGCAGTTGTGACAGCAATGCCTTAAGGACCGAAACTAGCTGCTGACCCATATATGCAGAACCCCAGGCCCCCGTAAAATTAAACTTACCACCAGTAGAAGTAGAAGGAGACTTCACAGGAACAACTGGAGGATCCGACTCCTGGACCGCGCAGACCCGACTGGCCTACGGGGTGACCTTCTGGCCGAGTGAGTGGCTCTCCGCCTCCGGCATGAATGTGACCTGCCAGAACTAGTACTCCAGGAGCTAACCTCCGATGAAGAAGGCGACCGCCAATGAGAGGACCTGGAGCGGACATTTCTGCGGATCCGCCGTGAGGGTCGTGAGTGGTGACGGGAACAGCTATGCCGATCTGATACCGACCTGCGCCAAGAGTGGCGGTCGGAGCATCACCCAGGAGATTTGGAGGGAGAGAGCCTTAATGGGTTAAACTGAGCTGGCTGATCAGGGAGAATGAGGACAGCAGGGGTCTCAGGCTGCTGAGACACAGGACCTGGGGTGGGGGCAGAGGAGTTGGGACAAGTACATTGGTGATAGTTGCTCATGCAACACGCCAGACCTGCAGGGTATGACGAAGCGAGGTCACGGTTATGGGCAATCGAGGGTACTCACTATATTTGAAGAACCCTGGGCAGGCGCGTGGCAGTGAAGGAGAGGTAGACACGGTTCCTCTGGGGCACGCTCTGTAGATAGGGACCAGGCCTGATGGTGGATGAGGTGCCCTGGATGTTACAGGTATTTTGTGTGCCTGGGGCAAGGTCCCTGTGGTATTCGTGACGCCAGTGCCTTTGGACGGTGGCACGCCGGTTGGTGGTTGGAATGATGGAGGTACACAAGTATATAGTGAACCAAACGTAACTTTACTGAACAATTCCAACTTTGTACAGCAGGTAGTCGTACAGTCTCTCATACACAGTTCCACAAGGAGGCTTATTCACAAAATGGCAGGCAATGTATATATGCAAGATACGCAGAGGGTAAACTTCACAAGCACTCAGCAGCAGGTTGTACCTTTCCTCAGAAACAATGTACAGTGTCCTTTCTAGAACTCCTGCTCTGGCTTTATATCTCCCAAGGCCCGGATGCCTAAAAGGGTGGCTTGAATCCTTGGTTACTTTCCTCCTCAGGTATTAGATTCTTGCTACACTTTCTAAGGTCCTCTGCCCATCAGGGTCACTTAGCTTACCCTAGGTCGCCTTCTCCTATAAGGTGGATCACTGTAAGTTTCTCCCAGGAGGTTGGATCCTGCAACTGGGGTATCTTCAGAGCTAACTTAGGCTCTCTTGTTCTCAGGCAGGCTGGAGCTTCTCAACAGCCTCCTGGACATCACTAGCAGCCAGGGCTATCCAGCTGCATGTCAGGAGCAGGCTTCTTAACCTCTGTCTTCTCAGACTCCTGACTCTGCACTAACACTCCCTGTCTAGGCCTGGACATTTATACTAGGGGCTCCCTATCTCCCTCTAGTGTCTGGGATGTCTAACTACACCCAACTAGGCCTGCTGTTACATCATACAGGGGTACACTGCATATAACAACACATTAAAACATACATTAAATGCAGAATTAAATATGACATTTCTGTTCCTTGTGAGTAGGAGTAACGCGCACACCAATTTACCCTTGTGTAGTGCCCACCCCTACCTAGTGGGACACTACACATACATGTTCTGGTAAATGGGTATCAAATATCTGGAATGTGGAAAAGGAAGTAGGAGTCCCACTCTAGCATGGCCTGTAAAGGTCGGGCCAAACAAATGCATGGGAGAGGGTAAGTAATGCGAACACATCTCGAAAAACCATGTGAGTTTTTCAAGATCATCCCAACATCTTCATCGGAGAGGGATATCTGAAGCTCCCTTTCCCATGCCCTTAAGTAAAAAGGCCTCTCTATTGAAGAATCAGTTGAGAATATATCTTTGAAAGAGTTTTAGGGGGGGAGGACGGCAACAGAGTGTAGTTTTCAAGCCAAGTAGGATCGTTAAGCAACTTTTCACACAATTTCTTGTATTTTTTGCAACATAATTCGAGATCTAGTTCTACTAGTCTAGACCATAAATGCCTGGGTACTAGGGTTTGGGCCTTGGTTAGAAATTCCGAGAGGATTTTGGTTCCAGTCAGATCAGAAATCCTGAGTTCATCTAAGTGTAACCAAGCTCTGTGGAAATCTCCCATCCCCTTATCAAGGAAAAACAGAATGGCGGAAAGGGGAGCTATAGGTGAAAGTTTGTTGGTAGACATTGATAGAGCCTCGGCCTTACCACAAACCTTGAACATACATCGAGTTAGGGCGTGAACCCAGAGTCGGTGCAAGGCTTTGTCTCCCAATAAAACCTTCTCAAGGTCAACATGTAGGGCTTTGCTATGTGGCCTAGCCAGCTCAACCCATCTTTCCAGCTGAATAGCGTGAAGGTATGTTTTTAAGTCAGGAAGGGACAATCCACCTTTGTTATGTTTTCTAATGAGGAGAGAATAAGCCAGTCGAGGTTTTTTGTTGGACCATAGGTATTTACTAAATAAGGCACGGAATTCAGAGATGAATTTATTCGACAGCGGTATAGGTAGACATCTCAGGGTATAAAGAATCTGTGGTAGGGCATATGTGGACAACAGATTTTTCTTACCCAACCACGAGAGGAAGGGGAGTGCCAGGTAGGATTTAATTTTGCTAAATAAGGGGGCGTAGTTGAGTCTAAATAAATGGGAGGGATTTGCTGGAATCATTATCCCCAGGTGTTTAATAGCCTATTTTGGTCATTGGAAGGGGGTACTTGTTTTGATCCCCGAGATGTGTGTCTGCGGGGCTGTAATGTTTAGTATCTCAGATTTATCATAGTTGACCTTGAAATTGGAGATTTCTCCAAATTCTGAGAATATCTTAATTACCTCAGGGATTGCAACCTTAGGATTTGTTAAGAAGAGAAGCAGGTCATCCGCAAAGGCTGCTAATGAGTGAGTTCTGCCTCCTACCTGCAACCCTCTTATGGACTCCGAAGTCCTTAATTTGCATAGTAGCAGTTCCAGGGATAAGATAAATAATGCTGGAGAGAGAGGGCAGCCCTGCCTCGTCCCATTGGAGATTTGAAACGGGGGGGGGGATAGAGAACCATTGACCAGGACTCTTGCTGAGGGGTGTGAGTAGAGCGAGAAAATGGCTGATATGAACGAGGGCGGGAAATCAAAGTGACGTAGCGCTCTTTCCATGAAAGACCAATTGACCCTGTCAAACGCCTTTTCAGCATCTGTACCTAGCAGAGTCAATGGGATGTTGTGATGTTTAGCGTAATATATGGCATGTAGGACTCTACTCACGTTATGTTTGCCTTCTCTGCCTTTAACAAAGCCTACTTGCTCCTCACCTATGAGCTTAGGTAGTAGCTTAGCTATTCTATGCCTTAGAAGCTTAGCCCATATTTTAACGTCAACGTTGAGCAGGGATATTGGTCTATAGCTACTGCACTTGGCTGGGTCTTTTCCTTCTTTGGGAATAACTGTTATGTGAGCAATTAATGATTGTGGTGGGAGGGACTTTCCGTTTAGGAGGGAATTACATAAGTTTACTAGTTGTGGGGCAAGAGTGCTTTTAAATTTTTTATAATAAACCATGGGTAGGCCGTCAGGTCCAGGGCATTTCCCGGAGGGGATGCTCGTTAGGATATCTAGTATTTCTTTTACTCACACTGGGGAGAGCAACATATTTTTTTCCTCAGTTGCTAGGGTCGGGACATTTATTTCTTCTAGGAAAGTGTCAATTTTGGACAGTATACGGTTTGGGTCGTCGGATTTTAGGTTGTAGAGGTCTGAATAAAATCTAGCAAACTCTTCTGCTATGGCAGGAGTGTTAGTTAGCTGAGGACCCTTGTCAGATTTAATACTAGCAATGAAGGCTTTGTCTCTTTGACCCTTGATCATCTGAGTAAGTAGTTTAGAACCCCTATCACCGTGAACATAAAGCTTATATTTAGCTGATCTAAGGGCTTTGGCCGATTTAATGTTTAACAAATCCTTCAGTTGGCATCTTAGCTTAATAATGTCATTATAATGGGTTTCTGAGGGGTCTTTTTGTTGATATTTTCTAGGGCGGAAATTTGTGCTAAAATTTAGTCTATCTTAAGTGCTCTTTGCTTACGCACCCAGGATCCCAGGGAAATAAGTTCACCCCTAATGTACGCCTTGTGGGCTTCCCATATCATAGCCATATCTATAGAGGGAGAACTGTTAAGTTCAAAAAAGGTCTTAAGCTTCTCTTCCAGCTTACGCCTATCATTTTCGTTTTCTAACAGGGTTTCGTTTAGTCTCCAAGACCAATCTTTAGGAGGTAGTCCTTTCAACTGTATCACCAGAGAGACAGGGGCGTGGTCTGAAACAGTGATCTGTCCAATGGTGGAGGACACAATCTTATCTAGTACATGGTTAGCGATAAAAAGATAGTCCAACCGCTGGTAGGATCTATGGACCGCTGAGAAGAACGTATAGTCCCTGTCACTAGGGTGAGACAGCCTCCAGGTGTCCGTAATTTGGTGTGCAGCTAATGCTTTGCGTAGCGAACGGAGTTGTGCAGTGGAGTATTTAGGTACTTTAGAGGTAGAGTCCATAGGGTGGTCAAGAACCAGGTTTAGATCTCCCCCTAGGATCAGCAACCCTTCTCTGAAATCAAGTAGTGAGCTTAATATCTTAATTAGCCAAGGTATTTGCCCAGAGTTAGGCGCATACACATTAGCTAAGGTCACCTTGCTACCATATAAAGTGCCTTTTAGGAACAGGTATCTACTTTCAGGATCAATATATTGCGCATGAAGCTGAAAGGGGGTATTAGCTCTGAATCCTATGGAAACTCCTCTAGAGGCTGATGAGTGGGAGCTGTGGAACCATTTTGTATAGTGTTTGGTGAAAAGGTGTGGGATATGGTTGTTCCTGAAGTGCATCTCCTGTAGGAACAGTAGGTCTGCCCTCTCTCTCCTTAGCATGTGGAAGACCTGACTTCTCTTTTGAGGGACATTAAGCCCATTTACATTCAGTGACGTTACCTTTAAAGGATCCATGAGTTATGGGTGGTTGCATGGCAAAGGAAAATAATTGCATCCCAGTAAGGCAATTACATATGGACACAGGACCCATCCGAACAAACTATACATAGGGTATAAAAGAACAAATTTGAGCATGTTAATACTCATAGAAGAACCTCCTACAAGGGAGGATACAGAAGAGGGACAGGATGATAGGGGCAAGACAAGACAGCAGGAGGGGGGGGGGGTGAATAGGGAGAGAATAGAATGAAATGAGAGTGTAGTAGAGAGGGAGGTGGAAAACTGTGAAGTACAGAAAGCCTGTACGAGCTCCCATAGCACAAGCTTAAAGGGATAGACCAGGAGGAGGGAGGGAGTAGATAAATAGATAAAAGGAAAAGAGAGACATGCTTATATCTCAGGAAATCGCTCCCCCCCTCCTCCCAGCGTCAAACACTGTGGGTTCCCACATAATGACCATAGAGGTGTCCCATTACCCTCATGGGACTCACCTCAAGGGTTAAGTGGTGGATAGGCAGAGGGTCATACAATGATAAAAACATAACAACCTAAAATGCAGCGGCCTCTATCTTGACTACTATACTGATTGATAGGAGACAGATTGATAAGAGACTGCATCTCGTCACTGCCACCTTGTTTGGGACAAACTGTCCCTGCTTTTGATATTGGGTTAAATGAGTTAACCATGTGGCGGCAGTGGCGGGGTTAACAGTCTAAGACAGGCCATACGATATACGATCTGGGCCTTCAGCATAAACTAGACCTGAAAAAGAAAGAACAGTTTATCAGCATTGCGATACCGATGTGTTACCGGGTTCGTTCCGCAATTGGGTGATAATCGATCCGAACAATACTGCAGACAGGTTCAAGTGTCCTGTAGCTCTGCCTGACACTTCTTCGCCTGGGGTGACTTGAACTTTTTAGCGACTCGCCCGTCTTCAAAAGCAGGTAATGTAGGCATCTTCATTTCACCGGACATCGGCAGCCACGAGGGAATGTCCAGGGGCTCCAATTGCAGGGCTTCCCACATTTTGCTGAGGTCGTCGGGGTGACAAATGGTGATTTGCTTCCCATTCACGGTGGCGCATAGGCCAAACGAAAAAAGCCAGTGCAAGGGGTGACATCTCTCTCTTAGGATATCGGTGAGTAGCTTGAGTTCTCTCCTCTTGGCTAGGGTACTTGCAGCTAGATCTTGGAACAGCTGGATTTTACGGTCCTCAAGCGAAATGTCCCCTTTGTGCCGAGCGGCAGTCAAAATGGTGAAATATCTACATAACTAAGTAAGCCCCAAACAATGTCGCGTGGCGGGGCCTCTGGCGGTGGTTTGGGCCTAAGGGCCCTGTGGGCCCTCTCTATAACTATCATCTTTGCCCGGTCTTGTCCGAGAAGTGGCGAAAAAATTTGACTGACCGTGTCAAGTATGTCATCCCTTTGCACACTTTCAGGGACTCCTCTTATTCGGATGTTCTTCCTTCGGCTCCTGTTTTCCTGGTCTTCCAGGTGCAGGAAAGCTGTGTTCAATTGCTCACGGATCTCTTCTACTTTCGACTGCATTGCACGGCTGTGCTTAGTCAGGGCCATTTGAGAATACTCTAGAGCCGCCACTCTATGTCCCGTTTGTTTGATCTCCGATATTATGGCGGAGAGTTCTTTCATGACGGGCTCAAATGCGAGGGCCAGGGACTCCTTGAGAAAGGCTCTGGAGATGGGAATCGAGCCTAGTTTCGCTGTGTGTCTCAGACACGGCAAGAGAGCCTTCATCATCAGAGTCCTCTGTGTATGCCATAGCGGCGGCAGCTTCCTGCGCCATCTTAGATCTTGCGGCCGGCGAGGACAGCTTATTTTTCAAGTATTTGTCTAGATCCGATTGCCCTCTGGCATGTCTAGGTGTTGTCTGGGTCTCCTTAGCTTTGTCTTTGTTAAGTTTCCCCATAGTAAGTTAGGGTGGGAACCCATAAAATAGCTAATTGCTGGTGCTGCTGTGAGGAGCTCACGGGTCAAGCAGCCATTTCCTGATGCGGCTAGCTCAACCCCCCTCCTCTATAACGTTTGAGCATACTAAATATCAGTGACATTCAGTGTACTTTTTTTTATAGATGCTGCAGACAGTGACATTATCTGTGCTACATCTCCTGTTTACTGTATGTACATCCTAAAAATATCTGACATTCTGTGTGCTTTATTTGCGCATACACTTACAAAACCTGCACTACTGTACGTGTGACATACTTGCAAGCATATATACCATTTAATATGTGCAATGCGAACAGTAAAGGATGGGGAAGTGGCCGTGCTGCTGATGGTGCACACCCACGATACCTAGCGTCATGTCCCAGTTTGTAGGGCGGTGCAGGACACCACTCTCAAAGTCAGACCAGTGCGACCAGGTGGTCGGTTGGATTGCAGCAGATAATGCTTCCAGTCAGTTAAGCACCACCCTGTATTCCACAAAGTCCAGTCTCAGTAGCCAAGAGTCTGGTCAACAGAATACTCACCCTGATCCTCCTTCCTCCCACAATGGAGAGTCTTGGCGAACAAGTGATCCCACACTCGGATATTCCAAGGAGTTCTTTTCAGCGCCATTCGTTGATTTGGCCGTCTCGCTAAGGCCACTTGAAGAGGGACATGAGGAGATCTTGTGCCCTGATTCCCAAACTCTTGAGCATTCACAGTCACAAGAAGATGAGGGTGGGGAACGGCAATTAGTGTTTCAAGAGGTTGATGATGAGGACGAGACACAGTTGTCAATAAATGAGGCTGTTGTTAGGTCAACAAGGTAGTAGGATGAGCAGAGTGAGGAAGTGGAAGAGGAGGTGGTGGGCGATGGAGTCACTGACCCAACCTGGGAAAGTGGCAAGCCGAGCGAGGACAGCAGTACAGAGGGGGAGGGATACACAACACGGCAAGAGGCTGGAAGAGGCAGTGGGGTGGCAAAAGGGAGAATGCGGGCCACACCAAACCTAACTAACTGTTTCCCAGAGCACCCCCTTGTGGCAATCTCCCTTGCCAAGTCTGGCACATTTTTTTAGGAAAGTGCGGCCGCTAAAAGAATTGTATTTGCAACCTGGGCTGTACCAAAATGAACAGGGGCGTGAACACTAGCAACCTCACCACCACCAGCATGATCCGCCACATGGCATCAAAGCACTCTAATATGCGGGGCGAACGCCTGGGTTCACAATCAGTGTCTGCGGGTCACACCACTACCTCCTCTTCCCCTGTATTACGTGCTGGCTAATCCCCTGTCCAAGATGCAGGCCCAGTTGGCTCCCGCCATGCACCTGGACCTTCACAAGCACCATCAGCTAGCACATCCACTTCTGTGTCCCAGCACAGCGTACAGATGTCTATACCACAGGCATTTGAATGAAAGTGCAAATACCCAGCCACCCACCCACAGGCCATAGCACCTTTCCAAATTTCTGGCCCTGGAAATTTTGCCATTTAGGCTTGTGGACACTGAGGCTTTCCGCAGCTTGATGGCGGTGGCCATCCCACGTTACTCTGTCGCCAGCCGCCAATATTTTTCAAGGTGTGCCGTCCCAGCCTTACACCAGCATGTGTCCCTAACATCACCCGTGCCCTGACCAACGCAGTTATTGGGAAGGTCCACTTAATGACTGACGCATGAACAAGTGCTTTTGACCAGGGATGCTGCATTTCCCTGAAGTAACACTGGGTGTATATTGTGGAGGCTGGGAGTGAGTCGTACCCTGGGATGGCACAGGTGCTATTGATGCCAAGGATTGCGGGCCCCACTGCCATCAGGGTAATCTACGTTAGTGGCTGCAACCCCCTCTTCTCCTCCTCCGGCTCCTCCTCTACTTCCACCTCTGAATTATCATCTTGCAGTAGTAGTCAGACATCAGTCAGTAGCTGGAAGCAGTGTAGCACTGCAATGGGGAAGCGGCAACAGGCCGTGCTTAAACTGATCTGATTAAGTGACAAACAGCACACCGTCGCAGAGCTATGGCAGGGGAAGAGGGATCAGACTGAGCTGTGGCTCTCACCACTCAACCTACAACCAGGCCTGGTTGTGTCTGATAATGGCCGTTACTTGGTGGCGGCTTTGGAGCTTGGCAAACTCACACACATACGATGCCTAGCCCACATGTTCAACCTAGAGGTTCAGCGGTTTCTCAAAACCTACCCCAATTTGCCTAAGCTACTGGTGAAGGTACGCCGCGTGTGTGACCATTTCCCCAGATCATCGACAGCTTCTGCCAGTCTGGCAACGCTGCAGCAGCGCTTGCAATTGCCAGCTTACAGACTGTTGTGCGACGTGAGCACGCGCTGGAACTTCACGTTCCACATGTTGACCAGGCTTTGTGAGCAGCAGAGGGCAGTAGTGGAATACCAGCTGCAACATGGTCATCGCCTTTCCTGTCAGCTTCCGCTCTTCACAAGCGATAAGTGGGCATTGACATCTGACCTATGTGAGGTTTTACTCAACTTTGAGGAATTAACACAAATGGTGAGCGGCAATAACGCTATTATAAGCGTAACCATCCCACTTCTGTGTCTACTCAAACAATTGCTGCTCACAATTAAGGTGGACGCTTTGCATGTGAAAGGGGTGGAAATGAGGAAACACAGTACACAGAGGGATAGCCAGACCACCCTCAGTTCATCTTCTCAGTGCGAATTGGAGAATGAGAAGGAGGAGGAGAAGGAGACGGTTGCCTCCGGTACAGAGGGTAGTTCCCATAAGTTTTATTCCATCTGTTCAGCACCGATTACTGGTTGTTCACCCTTCTCGCCCCCCTCTACAAAGAGAACTTCTCATCTTTCATTCCTGTGGTGGAGAGGACAAGCAAAATGGTGCAACGAGCAAAATGGTGCAATACCAAAAGATCCTAGTGGAAACATTGCTCCAAGGCAACCCCACCAGGAACCTCAACGTGATGCACGGCATATTGTCACAAGGAGGAAAACATTTTGGAAGATGGTGAAGGAGTATGTTGCAGACCGTGTCAGCGTCCTCAGTGATCCCTCTGTGCCTTACAACTATTGGCTGTCCTAGGTGGACACGTGGCACAAACTGGTGCTCTACACCTTGGAGGTGCTGGCCTGCCTTGCCGCCAGTGTTTTGTCAGAGTTTGTATTTAGTGCTGCTGGGGGCATAATAACTGATAAGCGCATCCGCCTGTCAACTGAAAATGCTGACCAGTTGACTCATATAAAGATGAACAAGGCCTGGATTGACCCTGACTTCTCTACTTCACCAGAGGAAAGCGGCTGAATATAAAGGCACTCTAAATGGTGTATTGAATAAACGGTATTCTCATGCACCCCTTGCACCACAAAAAATGGTATTTGGTTCAATCTCCCTTTTCTCATCATCCTTCTCCTCCTTCATCATATCAACATGCTTATTAGGCTGCTCCCGCTCCTAATGTTTTAGAGGGTCATCTCAGCAGCAGGCCCTCACCCATAATGTTTTTGAGGGTCACCAGCAGGCCCTCACCCATGTTTTTGAGCATCACCAGCAGGCCCTCAACCATAATGTGTTTGAGGGTCACCAGCAGGCCCTTGTTCTTAATGTTTTAGAGGGTCACCAGCAAGCCCTTGTTCTTAATGTTTTAGATTGTCAAATTAGCAACAGGCACTCACCCCTAATGTTTTAGAGGGTCAGCTCAGCAGCAGACCCTCACCCCTAATGTTTTGGATGGTCACTAGTGATGAGCGAGCATGCGATTCAGCTCGAGTATCATTATGCTCGGCAGATCCAAGGGCTCGATCAAATAATTTGGGTGCTTGACTTCAATTTAATACAATGGAAGTCAATGGGAGAACCCCAGGCACCCCCTGCTCGGAAGAGAAGAGTGTCTGGTTTGTAAAAAAAAAAAAGGTTGGAAATTGATAGAAACCCCATCGAAAAGGTTTGGCAACAGCATTAAGAGGATAGATGGATTCATCTTAGACTCCTATTATGTACAACACACAATAGACAACCACACAAAGGCTATATGCCAAAATCAAGGTATGCACAAGTCATCCATCTATCCATGAGACAGATAACAGCCAGCATACCTTAAAATGGCATCCTTGTGCACTATGAGATATTCCAAACCAGCTCTCATCTGTCTGAGAACCGGTAAACCTCAAAGTTATTTTGCATTTGTTGGATGGCTTGAGTGGGCCTGCACACCTAGATCAATATCATTAGGGCGTCAAAAAAAAAATCTGATTGTCCTAACATAATATTCAATAACCTTTCTATACAGTTTTGTCATGTAAAAACTATTTTGCATAAACATGGACATATGGGAAAGACATACAAATGAGTAGAATTTGCCGGGTTTTTTTCAGCTGTCATAAGACTATGAAAACCAACCTTGTAATGTTTGTCAGCCCTTTCACTTAGTGCATAGGCTTTATGAGTGTAGGAGTCCCACTACCTGAACAATTGTATCACAATGTGCCTCTTCCTTGAAATTTTTGGCAGCACTTACACTTTATATACAAGTAAATATATAGGAAAGAATGTTTCCTAAAAAAAAAAATCCTCTAAAATCGATTTTATCTTTGGTTTATCTTATGGTTTTGTGCCTATTATTGTCAGTCTGTAAAAGTGGCATACTTCTCGGACAATATCATTCCCAGCAGCAACTTGGGAATTCAAAATGCATCCAGGCATCCTCCCCATTCTGTTCCCGAACCATTTCAGTGAGGTTTCCATCAATTTCTGACCTTTTCCTGTGAACCAGACACCCTCCACTCTTCTGAGCAGGGAGTGCTTGGTTGAATGCTTGGGTTTTCCATTGACTTCCAATGTGCTTGGGTGCTCGACCAACACTAAGCAGCAGCAGGAAGAGAGACGGGAGATGCCACAGTCTCCTCATACAGCTGATTGTCAGGGGTGCCAGGTGTCAGACTCCCACCGATCTGATATTGATGACCTATCCTGAGGATAGGTCATCAATATTAAAAGCTTGGAGAACCCCTTTAAGATTCCAATTAGTGTATAGAAGCATCTCCCCTTTAGTTACATTTAAAGTATCATAGCAAAGGGTCTCAATACTTGCATAATCTTACTTTTTACTTTTCAACAAATTTGCAAATTTTCTCAAATTCTGTTTTCACTTTCTCATTATGGAATGTTGAGTGCAGACTCATGAGGGAAAACTAAATTTTTGTTCTATTTTAGCACAAGACTAATAAAATTAAAGGGTCTGAAGACTATCCAAATGTAAATAAAACAAGTTTACTTGCACTTTTACTTAAAAATGTCAGAATGCTGCAAGGAAGGTCAGAGCCGCAATGGCAATTTGAAGAAGTAAAAGAAGAATTCCTGTGCTTACACTTTGACTGCACTAAGTATGAGTGACTAGAAGTAGGGTTCTACCATGTCTGCTGTCCTCTAAGTTGTAATATGTATCTACACATATATGTGACACCTTCACACCTATCTGAACTTGTAGAGGAGAGTGTGTGATGTTGATGTGTAGTGGTGAATACTTGATAGTTGTCCCGATCCTCCAGTCTGGTAGAAGTAGTCAGGCTATGAAGCTTAAAGCTATGAAGTGCTGGTATCCTTTGTACTACACATATTAATCAGGCTATCGTCAAAGGACAATTCATAGAGTTGCTGGTCTTATTTTCAGTAGTTTTTCACTAGTTCACTGGTAAGGTGCTGTACTCACCTGTTTTGTGACAACCACTTAAAACATATAACTCTTAAACAGCCACCGTTAAAGTGTCAACTGGCAATTCCTTCCTTCCATATGACTCTAGAAATGTGAGGGACATGCTGGGACACTGATTTTTGGACTGGCTAGCTACAGTATAAGACATGTGTGGTTATTATTCAACTAAGTGATCCGTGCCTTTTAAACTAGGCACCATTTGGAAGTCAGAAGAACTAATTGCATCTAGTCATTCTGAGGACAACATGGGAAAGTTAAATATAATGTGTCAGTGTGAAAAATCATGTATATAACAATTAGTGTTGTGTGTAAATATTTGTATAGCGGATTTTAATCATGAATATCGCCACTTCAAAAATTTGTGAAGATTTAGAATATAGTGCTATATATTCATATACGCGGATATTCTAGATTTTTTTTTTCATCAGTAACCTCCATTCTTGTTTTGGGGCCAAAGAGAAGGCTGCAATGTATTTGTCAGAGCGTAGCAACATCCCTAACAACCAATAGGAAAGTTGCCTACCCCTTATTATATAAGAACCTCCCGAGCAGCCATTTTCTGTAGTTTTATGGAGTTCTGAGAGAGACAGCAGTGTCATTGCTGTGCTCTGTGCTTTCCTGTGTCATTACATTATATAGTTAGTTTATACACTGAACAAAAATCGGTTTTGCTCCCATTTTGCATAAGCTGAACTCAAAGATCTGAAACAATTGTCCACATACACAAAAGACCCATTAATCTCAAATATTGTTCAAAAATCTTCTAAATCAATGTCATCTTAGACTCCTATTATGTACAACACACAATAGACAGCCACACAAAGGCTATATGCCAAAATCAAGGTATGTATAAGCCATCCATCTATCCCTGAGACAGATAACAGCCAGTATACCTTACAAAGGCAGCCTTGTGCACTATGAGATATTCAAAACCAGCTCTCATCTGTCTGAGAACCAGTAAATCTCAAAGTTATTTTGCATCTGTTGGATGGCTTGGGTGGGCCTGCACACCTAGATCAATATCATTAGGGCGTCAATAAAAATCTGATTGTCCTAACATAATATTCAATAACCTTTCTATACAGTTTTGTCATGTAAAAATTATTTTGCATAAACATGGACATATGGGAAAGACATGCAAATGAGCAGAATCTGCCTGTTATAAGACTAGTGTTGAGCGCGAATATTCGAATATCGAATTTTTTTCGCGAATATCGGCACTTCGCTAATTCGCGAATATTTTGAATATAGTGATATAAATTCGATATTTTGAATATTTGTTTTTTTGTTTTTTTTTAATTGTTATATTTTTTTCTTTCCCACTTCCCTAAAGTTGTTCTTACCTGTCCTTTGGATTCCTGGCTGCTCCAGTCAGTGCCCGTTGCTGCTTCTGCCGACTTCCGTGCTCATGGAGCGTCCCCATCACCATGGAAACGTCTCCATATACTAGAATGTACTGTCGGATTTGAGAATTACGTTGAAATTGCAATTCGATTAATTCAAGTTATAATAATCGAATTTCGATTTTAACTTAAAGGCTACTCTCCTATTGAAATAGCAATGCGATTAATTTAAGTTATAATAATCGAATTTCAATTTTAACTTAAAGGCTACTCTCCTATTGAAATAGCAATGCGATTAATTCAAGTTATAATAATCGAATTTCGATTTTAACTTAGCACTGCTATATTCCATATTCGTTAATTCTAGCCTTATATGGAATATGGCAGTGCTAAGTTAAAATCGAAATTTGATTATTATAACTTGAATTAATCGAATTGTGATTTCAACTTGGACCTGGTTTACTATGGTTGGCTTGGTAGAATTAGCGAATATGACGAATGTATTCGTCATATTCCACAAAACGAATATAACGAATGTATTCGTCATATTCCACAAAACGAAGATAGCAAAGTATTCTGCATCTTTGTTTTAGCTACCTATTCATCAACTTCGCTAATTCTAGCAATCATATAGGAAAGTTTACTATAGAGACAGCTACGTTTAATTCGCTATGCGATTATATTACTTTGCTTTTTTTTTTTAAATAGAATAATTATAATAATTATCAGGTATTATAATTATTCTATTTTTTTTATTTTTAAAAGCAGTCATATAATCGCATAGCAAATTAAACTTAGCTGTCTCTATAGTAAACTTTCCTATATGATTGCTAGAATTAGCGAAGTTGACGAATAGGTAGCTAAAACGAAGCTGCAGAATACTTCGTTATCTACGTTTTGTGGAATATAACGAATATATTCGTCATATTCGCTAATTCTACCAAGCCAACCATAGTAAACCAGGTCCAAGTTGAAATTGCAATTCGATTCATTCAAGTTATAATAATCGAATTTTGATTTTAACTTAGCACTGCTATATTCCATATTAGGCTACAATTAACAAATATGGAATATAGCAGTGCTAAGTTAAAATCGAAATTCGATTATTATAACTTGAATTAATCGCATTGCTATTTCAATAGAAGAGTAGCCTTTAAGTGCTAACTAACACAGATTTAGACAGATTTGTCAACAATGTTTGAGAGTAATGGGTCTTTTGTGTATGTAGAAAATGTTTCAGATCTTTGAGTTCAGCTCATGCAAAATGTGAGCAAAACCAAAAGTGTTGCATTTATATTTTTGTTCAGTGTATATACACCCACCTAAAGAATTATTAGGAACACCATACTAATATGGTTTTGGACCCCCTTTTGCCTTTAGAACTGCCTTAATTCTATGTGGCATTGATTCAACAAGGTGCTGATAGCATTCTTTAGAAATGTTGGCCCATATTGATAGGATAGCATCTTACAGTTGATGGAGATTTGAGGGAGGCACATCCAGGGTACGAAGCTCCCGTTCCACCACATCCCAAAGATGCTCTATTGAGTTGAGATCTGGTGACTGTGGGGGCTATTTTAGTACAGTGAACTCATTGTCATGTTCAAGAAACCAATTTGAAATGATTCGAGCTTTGTGACATGGTGCATTATCCTGCTGGAAGTAGCCATCAGAGGATGGGTACATGATGGTCATGAGGGATGGCCAAATTCGGACTCTACCATTTGAATGTCTCAACAGAAATCGAGACTCATCAGACCAGGCAACATTTTTCCAGTCTTCAACAGTCCAATTTTGGTGAGCTTGTGCAAATTGTAGCCTCTTTTTCCTATTTGTAGTGGAGATGAGTGGTACCCGGTGGGGTCTTCTGCTGTTGTAGCCCATCCGCCTCAAGGTTGTGCGTGTTGTGGCTTCACAAATGCTTTGCTGCATACCTCGGTTGTAAGGAGTGGTTATTTCAGTCCACGTTGCTCTTCTATCAGCTTGAATCAGTCGGCCCATTCTCCTCTGACCTCTAGCATCAACAAGGCATTTTCGCCCACAGGACTGCCGCATACTGGATGTTTTTCCCTTTTCAAACCATTATTTGTAAACCCTAGAAATTGTTGAGCGTGAAAATCCCAGTAACTGAGCAGATTGTGAAATACTCTGACTGGCCCGTCTGGCACCAACAACCATGCCACGCTCAAAATTGCTTAAATCACCTTTCTTTTCCATTCTGACATTCAGTTTGGAGTTCAGGAGATTGTCTTGACCAGGACCACAACCCTACATGCATTGAAGCAACTGCCATGTGATTGGTTGACTAGATAATCTCATTAATAAAAAAATAGGACAGGTGTTCCTAATAATTCTTTAGGTGAGTGTATAATACAGATAGTTAGTGGGAGATAGTCAGTGTAGCTTAGATCGTGATATAGTGTAGCTGATAGGTTCCAGTGCAGGGTGTTAGGTAGTATGATAGGTTCTGCTGTCCATACATACATGCTACAGACATAGTGCTGTGATGTCACAAGTTCACAACAATACTTAGTGCACCAATAAGTAATATGTAGTGTAGCAATGTGAACATTGAAGTGTTTTCCCCAGGCTCCGGTCCGGGACTTAGGGCATGCTCATGTCCAGGGATCCTATTTAATCCTGCTACTTGTTCTTGGGTGTGTCTCACCCTGGAGAGTGTGCAGACAGAGGCCTGGTGAGGCTCTGTCAGTGTGGTCTCAGATAAGCCAGGCTGAGGGGCCATGAGGCTATGCAATAGCCTGGACTTTGGGGGACTTGCACACAGAAGGCTGGAGTGGCTCTGTGTGGTCTGAGCCAGAAGGGCTGAGAGACCACGATTCCCCAAGAGACACTGGTGTGGGAGCAGCCTGGAGGCTGCTGAAGGTTGGGCTTTGAAAGCCGCATCTCATCACGGGTGTGAACTGTGCTACGCTTTAGGTGAGTCAGGGAAACCTATGTGTTTAGTTAGGGCCCAGACGGGCAAGGTATTTTATTTTGGCTTTGTGTGTTTTTGCTTTATGCCGTGTGCCACAATAAAGCACAGTTTGGCCCCTAAATCCTGGTTTCTGTGAAGAAGTGTGTGTTTGCAACCCCTGGAAAAGAGCTAATCCCCTACATTTGGTGTCGGATGCGGGCAAGCGTCCCTGCTGAAAGGAGATAACTGGTTGCTAGGGGCAACGGCAAGAGCAGGTGCTGCTGAATTCTGCTATGTTGCAAAGGAAATTACTGTGTGGATTTAAAGGGCCAGCAGCCCTGGGAAAGAAACTTTAATGTCTGCAATGCAAAAGAGTCTGTGAATGCTGAAATTGTCTCTTGAGAGTGAGACACCTGGAGGCCGGCTCTCTGTTAGTGGACTTGTTGCTGAAAATTTTTCTGGTGCCTGGGCTGTCTGTTGCTATGGGGTGGATGGAGGATCTCACCGAGCAGCTGAGGCAGGCCAATCTGGAGGCGCAGCTGCAGCTAGCCCTGAATAGAGGGTCCTTAACGCTGTATGGACCCTGCACAAAGTTCCAAGAGGTCGGCAGTGTGCTGGGAACGACGGAGAAAAAGCAAAGATATGCCGTTGCCAAGGGCAACCGTCGGGAAGAAAAGGAGGTGGAGAGTGGTGCAGCTCTCAGGAGATCCTATGTTTCCTGCACGTGTGCGCAAAGTCCTAAAGGGTGCGGATGGAGTGACTGTCTGGAGAATGGCTGGAGTCAAGGCCAAGGCGTTTCCCGTGGCAACTACTGTATTAAGGAGAAGGGTGATGACCGTGCTGGAGATATTCCTGGACTCCCCTCATCTCCCGTGAGTGCCGAATCCGTGACGACAATCGGTAAGATCGTTCCGATTATCCCGTGTGTAACAGACCCAGTGACATTGAGCAGGCGGCAGTTGCCACCCGCTGGGTCGGTGGGTGATATGTCACCGAGGCTAGAAACTGTCTCAAAAGTGTGTGACCATATGAAAAGTAATATAATGCTTAGTGTACGGGACAGTCATGCGGTTAATAAGAACTGTCCGATGGTTCTCACTGAGTGTGAGACTGCCGTGAGAACTGGGACTTATGGACCTGCTGGGAGAACTACCCTCACGCATGAAGGACTGTTGGGCCATGGTTTCCCGTTGTTCCGTGACTTGTGGGGAAGTGGAAACACTTCTGCAGTCAGTGATGAAACTCCTGCAGAACTGGTACCTAATCCTTTAAGTGAAGTGACCATTAGAGACAATGGTGCCGATAAGGTGCAAGGTGATTGTGCCAGGTTGGCGGAAATGCGTAATGAAAGGGGGATGTCATGTGAAATATCTGATGTTGATAACATGTCTTTTCCGTTGCAGGCTGTGGTCAGGGGAGAAGCGCCCCCTGGTGGTAAAAATGCAAATGATGATGAAGCTTTATTTTCTTCATCTGCTATTATTCACGAAGAACTTTATGACTTGATCAGGAGGTTTGAAGAATTGCATATAAGTAATGTGAACCAGGCACCTGAAAGAGAGCCTGAGCAAGTGCAGGTGGTTCTCACTGAGGGGGAGTCTCCAGTGAGAACTGGGTATTGTGGACCTGATGTTACAAATATGTTCTTATATGATGTGATGTTGGGTTGTGATAACGTTTCGTTGTTATGGGGCAAGGTAGACACTTCTGCAGATAGTGACGAAACTCCTGCAGAACCTGTACTTGCCCGTGTAAATGAAGGTCTAAGGGAGCTGCACATTGACTGCCATAAGGAAAGAATATTGCCTATTGAAAACAATGATGCAGAAGTGCAGATAAATGTTGTGAGCACTGAGTGGAGCAATCGTACTCTGGTGAACATGCAAGAAAGGGTAGCAGTCCTAGAGGGAGTATCACAAGTACCAGAGGTGGACATGCAGTCTCCACAGTGTTTTATGGTCCATAAAGTAATGTCCCAGGTAGGGATTAACTCGGCAGTGCCCCTAGAAGTCAGCGTTTATAATGACACCAGTGACATAGGCGAAATATGCGCTGTGGCCATTAGCAACTCCGAGAAGGAAGCTACCAAGTCAAGGTATTGCAAAATTCAGGCGGTCACTAGTAGAGACCAGACGACAGTTATACCTGACGTGACGAGAGCTGAGTGGGGAGATGGCAGCCTAGTGTCTGAGACCCATACCCAGGCAGGGGTAGATGACCTGACGCGTCAGTACAGCTGCAATCCTGAAGATTTTTCTCTCTCCACACAGTCCCTAGATATGATAGAGAAGGGACTAGATGTCTTCACAGAGTCACCGAAGAAGACTGCAGTAGATACAAACAAAGTGCTTAAAGAGACCCTGCGTGGAACCCCCACAGGGTGGCCAAAAGAGAATGGTGATATTCCTACATCGGCTGCAGCAGAGCCAAGTGAAGAGCATCTGGTACAGGAGACACTCTCCTTGGCTCGATCCCTTGAAGAAGTGCTTGAGGAGCGAGAGGCCACTGAAGACGCAGAAGACTCTGAAGTTGGCTCCAAACCTGAAGAAACCCCTACTGAGAATAATGGTAAAGGGGTCCAGATATGTGGAAAAGGAGCGAGACATAAAAAACCTGCTCTGCAGAAAGAGCCCCGCAAGGCAAAAGAGAAGGGGTCTGGACACGACCATGACTGGGACCAGTTCAGTCAAGAGTTGCCGCAGTCCAAGAAAGCACGTGAGGGGCCTGTGCAGAAGCCAGGAAATATAAAAAGACAGTACCTGCTCATGAGAGGGGCAAGAAAATCCCAGAGGCCTTGTCAGCTCTGTAATAAACTCATGAGTGTGACAAACCAAGCACTGATGGCATGGGTCTGGCAAAATAAAGGGAAGCCTCTGACGCGGACCACATCTTCCAGGGGGAAGGTTGAGCCAGGCGATGGCAAGAAAATGCGGATGCCCTGTCACGAGCATCCAGTTGGTACATGTGTTCACCCCCACAGGTTTGAACAGAGGGGGGGGATATGTAGCAATGTGAACATTGAAGTGTTTTCCCCAGGCTCCGGTCCGGGACTTAGGGCATGCTCATGTCCAGGGATCCTATTTAATCCTGCTACTTGTTCTTGGGTGTGTCTCACCCTGGAGAGTGTGCAGACAGAGGCCTGGTGAGGCTCTGTCAGTGTGGTCTCAGATAAGCCAGGCTGAGGGGCCATGAGGCTATGCAATAGCCTGGACTTTGGGGGACTTGCACACAGAAGGCTGGAGTGGCTCTGTGTGGTCTGAGCCAGAAGGGCTGAGAGACCACGATTCCCCAAGAGACACTGGTGTGGGAGCAGCCTGGAGGCTGCTGAAGGTTGGGCTTTGAAAGCCGCATCTCATCACGGGTGTGAACTGTGCTACGCTTTAGGTGAGTCAGGGAAACCTATGTGTTTAGTTAGGGCCCAGACGGGCAAGGTATTTTATTTTGGCTTTGTGTGTTTTTGCTTTATGCCGTGTGCCACAATAAAGCACAGTTTGGCCCCTAAATCCTGGTTTCTGTGAAGAAGTGTGTGTTTGCAACCCCTGGAAAAGAGCTAATCCCCTACAGTAGTCAGACCTGCTAAAATGTAATTTTTAACTCATTGCGCAAAAATATGCACATCATGAATTGCCGATTTGCGCAATCGCAAATATATTGGAGCACTTTATCTGCATATAAAGCTATTGTAATGTTCTGCCTTGCCAACCATTTTCTCCAGTCTCAGTGACCCACGCCTGTATTGTGCGCGCAATACGCTCATATTACATTGCCGATTTTCGCAATCAAGAAAATAAACGCAAATTCTCGAATTTGCGAATATATGATGAATATTCGCCCAAATATTCACCAAATATAGCAAATTTGAATATTGCCCCTGTCGCTCATCACTAATAACAATGCAGTAGAGCTTTGGACTAGAGCTGCGAATTATTACCCAGATTTAGGTCTTTAAAGCAACTCCCATTTGGCTTGTTCATTTTTTGTCTTGTGTTTATTTGAGATGCACAATTGTCCTTTTCTTATATATGTCAGAATAAAACAATTTATTTCACTTATGCTCCTGGAAAACTCCTTTAAAATGTCATGCTGTGTCTGAGTGCCAGAAGTAGTAGAGTTTTGATAAATTGCATGATATACAGTATACTTTGTTTAGCCATGTGTGGGGGAAAAAAAAGTTTGATATCTGTAAACTTCAAAGTCTTTTATGATTTAAAGGTCAGACAATGAGAGCCCCTCTCCCTCCCTCTCTAGAGGATGCAAAGATGAAGCATAAAAGCAGAGGTACCATAGCCGCTTGGGTGCTCCTGTGAACTAATACTACCATCTTTGGAAATGCGTGGTTCTGTTTTTCTGCAGATTGCTCTGTACTTGACATTGAGGAAAAGATAAAACACAGTTTACTTGTTGCCTCAGGCAAACTCAACCTTTTCACTGTAATGTGAAATTACATTCAGTATTTCATAGCTGCATAGTAAAAAGTGCTTCTTTAGACTAAAAGAGCAGAAGTACCTTTCCGTATTCCATGCATTGGATTATACAGTAAGCTGCCTTGATTTATTGTATTGCTGGCATCCTCTCTGACATTACAATGCACTGACTGCATGTTTCACAAATAAATGATAGCAACAATTACAATTGCTGGTAATGTCCCTATTTTTTCTTCACAGCTTTGTACAATCAAATACATGGACATCAGATACATGTTAACCTAGGTAAACATGAAAGATGTTCTTAACAAGGGTCAAGTTCAAGGCCATGTTCACACAATGAGGATTTAGATTCCAACTCATCCTCACAGAATTCACTAAGGCTTTGTTCACACCAGCGTTCAGTCTTTCCATTCTCCTGCTCCGTTATAGGAGCAGGAGAACGGAAAGGACGGATTGAGCACATAACGGAGCCTACGGACCCCATAGACTATAATGGGGTCCGTTAGGTTTACGCTCAGAAGATGATTTTGGAGCGGAGACAAAATTCCTGCATGTACTACTTTCGTCTCCGCTCCAAAACCGTCTTCTGAGCGTAAACCTAACGGACCCCATTATAGTCTATGGGGTCCGTAGGCTGCGTTCGCCTCAGTTATGTGCCCAATCCGTCCTTTCCATTCTCCTGCTCCTATAATGGAGCAGGAGAACGGAAAGGTTGAACACTGAAGTGAACTCAGCCGAAGTTTGAAAAAAAATGCATATAAAGGTGAGTTCACAGAAAGGTTTTAACCCATTAAGGACCCTGGGATTTTCCATTTTTGCATTTTTATTTTTCACTCCCCGCCTTCCCATAGTCCTATTTATTTATTTATTTTTTCCATTGACATAGCCTTATGAGGGCTTAATTTTTCTGGGACAAGTTGTACTTTATAATGTCACCATTTATGGTTGCATACCATGTAGTAGGAAGTGGGGAAAAAGATTCCAAATGGGGCAGAATTGAGAAAAAATGCAATTCTGATAAAGTTTTCTTTTGCACTATGCGGTAAAATTGACCTGTTATCTTAATTCTCCATGTCAATATGGTTACAACAATACCATACTTGTATAATTTTTCTTGCATTTTAATACTGAAAAAAAAAAAAAAAAAACCTTTAAGGAAAAAAAAAAAAAATTGAACCATATTCTGACCCCTATAACTTTTTTTGTAGTTATGTGTACGGGGCTGTGTGAGGACTCATTTTTTGCGGTACAATCTGGTATTTTCAGTGATACTAATTTGAAGTGCGTGCGACTTTTTTTTTATCACTTTTGAAAAAGAAATTATTGTGTAGCTGAAAAATTGTCTGTTTTTTTTTTTTTTTCCTGTTACACCATTTGCCGTATGTCATTAATATTGTTATATTTTAATAGTATGGGCATTTTTTTACACAGCGATGCCCATTATGTTAATTTTTCTATTGTTTAGGTATTTTAAATTTAAGGAAAGGGGGGTGATTTGAACTTTTTTTTTATATTTGTAAAAATGTTTTTCAACTTTTTCAACTTTTTTTTTAAGTCACTTTGTCACAGCTGTAAGTGAGCAACAAGAGCCTACACAGTGAAAAGCAACTGACCGGACCCAAACTAGGGAGGATAAAGGGTGACCCCTGTCAGACCCTAAAAGCTCTCCCTAAGCTGCTCAGCCTATGCGAACACCCCAATGGTGGATGATCACATATCCTCGTACCTCGACTACATAACACCTGAACACTCTGCAATAGTGAGGGGACACGACCACCGGCTCCCTACACTAGACACGGAGGGAGTCAGGGTCACCTGGGATCCAGCAAACAGAAAAACACAAATTAATGTACACTTAACTGAAGGAGCTGCGGCTGCAGTGAAAACAGATCCAAAGTCAGCAGACAATATCCGAAGTACTTGCTTCAGCAGAACACAGATCCAGTGAAAAGATATCACACAGGTGAAGATACTCAAGCGAGAGATACAGCTCAAATGAAAAGTGTATTCCGCACCTCTACAAAGGAGGAGGGGTGATTTAAAGGCAACAAAATCAAACACAGGAGTGACAGCTGGGAGGAAGGAAACATAAAGTATTGACCTCATCACAGGGGCGGAGAAACAGGGCAGAGGGAACTCCTCCAAGCTCTAGTAGTGACATCATCACAGGGGTGGAGAAACAGAGCTGTGAGAACGTCTCAAAGCTCTGGTAGTGACAGTACCCCCCCCTCTACGGGTGGACTCCGGACACCCAGGACCCACCTTCTCAGGATGAGCCCTATGAAATGCCCTGATGAGGCGAGTGGCTTTAATGTCCGACACCGGAACCCACATCCTCTCCTCAGGACCATAACCCTTCAAATGAACGAGGTACTGAAGAGAACCGCGGACAATGCGAGAGTTCACAATTCTGGAAACCTCAAACTCCAGATTGCCATCAACCAAAATCGGAGGAGGAGGCAAAGAGGAGGGCACCGTGGGCTGGACATATGGTTTTAAAAGAGCCCTGTGAAATACATTATGTATCTTCCAAACCCGTGGAAGATCAAGACGGAAGGCAACAGGATTGCCGACTGACAAGATTTTATAAGGCCCAATAAACTTGGGACCCAATTTCCAGGAGGGAACCTTCAGTTTAATATTTCTTGTAGACAACCACACCAGATCACCCACATTCAGGTCCGGACCAGGCATACGTCTCTTATCAGCCACACGCTTATATTTCTCACTCATCTTTCTAAGATTACTCTGAATCTTTTGCCAAAAAGAAAATCTCTCCTCCTCAGGCAAACCAGAGGGAGCCCCTCCCGAGAATGTCCCAAACTGCGGATGGAACCCATATGCACCAAAGAATGGTGACTTATCAGAAGATTCCTGACGACGGTTGTTCAGAGCAAACTCTGAACAAGAGGGAGAAATGAACACCAATCCTCCTGGTTCTCTGCCACAAAACAGCGCAAATATGTCTCCAGATTCTGGTTGGCGCGTTTAGTCTGAGCATTCGACTGCGGGTGAAAAGCAGAAGAGAAGGACAGCCGAACCCCCAGGCGAGAACAGAAAGCCCTCCAGAATCTGGACACAAACTGCATGCCTCTATCGGAAACAATATCCGAGGGAATGCCATGCAATTTAACAATATGGTCGACAAAAGCTTGCGCCAACGTTTTAGCACTGGGTAAACCAGGGAAGGGTACGAAATGAGCCATCTTGCTAAAACGGTCCACCACCACCAGGATCACCGACTTCCCTGGGGAATGAGGAAGATCCGTGATAAAGTCCATGGAGAGGTGTGTCCAAGGACGGGAAGGTATGGGTAACGGGAGAAGGGGACCTGAAGGCCGTGAACGAGGGACCCTAGCGCGAGCACACATCTCACAAGCAGCCACAAAACCCTCCACCGACTTACGAAGAGCCGGCCTCCAAAATCTCAGAGCAATGAGATCTACCGTGGCTCTACTCCCGGGGTGACCAGCAAGAACAGTATCATGATGCTCCTTGAAGAGTTTGTGACGTAACTCAGGAGGCACAAACAACTTCCCAGGAGGACAACGGGCAGGTACCTCAGTCTGGGCAGCCTGGACCTCGGCCTCCAAATCAGAATACAGAGCAGAAACAACCACCCCCACCGCCAAAATGGGACCTGGATCCTCAGAGTTTCCTCCTCCCGGAAAACAGCGAGAGAGCATCAGCCTTCACATTTTTGATCCCAGGGTGGAATGTAACGACAAAATTGAATCTGGAGAAGAACAGAGACCATCTGGCCTGTCTCGGGTTCATACGCCTGGCTGACTCCAAGTACGCCAGATTCTTATGGTCGGTAAAAACGGTGATAGGGTGCCTGGCCCACTCCAACCAATGGCGCCATTCCTCGAAAGCCAACTTGATGGCCAACAACTCCCTATCTCCCACATCATAGTTTCTCTCAGCCAGGGAGAGTTTTTTTGAGAAAAAGGCACAGGGTCGCCACTTGGCAGGAGAAGGGCCCTGGGACAAAACCGCACCCACACCCACCTCGGAAGCATCCACCTCAACAATAAAAGGTAAGGAAACATCGGGATGCACCAAGACGGGAGCAGATGCAAAACTCTCTTTAATCTTAGAAAAAGCTGCAAGCGCCTCCTCTGACCAAGAGGAAAAATCTGCCCCCTTTTTTGTCATGTCAGTGAGGGGTTTGACAACAGAGGAATAATTCAAAATAAACTTTCTGTAATAGTTCGCAAAACCCAGAAAGCGCATCAATGCCTTCTGATTCTCAGGAAGCTCCCACTCCAGCACAGCACGGACCTTCTCCGGATCCTTGCGAAAACCAGAAGCAGAGAGGAGAAAACCCAGAAATTGAATCTCCGATACCATAAAAACACATTTCTCCAGCTTGGCGTACAATTTATTCTCCTGCAGAATCCGCAGAACCTGAAAAAGATGATCCTGATGGGTCTGAACATCAGGGGAAAAAATCTAAATATCATCAAGATACACCAATACAAATTTCCCCATTAAATGGTAGAAAATACTGTTAACAAAATGCTGAAAGACGGCCGGAGCATTCATCAGGCCGAAAGGCATAACGAGATTCTCAAAATGTCCGTTAGGGGTATTAAAGGCCGTTTTCCATTCATCCCCCTCTCTGACCCTGACCAGGTTGTATGCGCCTCTCAAATCCAATTTGGAAAAAAACCTTGGCCCCAACAATTTGGTTGAAGAGGTCCGGGATCAGAGGAAGGGGATAGGGATCGCGAATCGTGATACGGTTCAGCTCCCTAAAATCTAGGCAAGGTCTCAGAGAGCCATTTTTCTTTTTAACAAAAGAAAACCAGCGGCAACAGGTGATTTTGAGGGACGAATATGCCCCTTATCGAGACTCTCAGAGATATAAGTTTGCATTGCGATTCTTTCCGGTTGTGAGAGATTGTAGAGGCGTGCTTTTGGCAGCTTGGCGCCGGGAATGAGGTTAATGGGACAGTCAAACTCCCGGTGAGGAGGTAGCTCCTGAACACCGCTCTCGGAAAACACGTCCGAGAAATCAGAGAGAAATGATGGCACCGTTTTAGTAGACACCTCTGCAAAAATCGCTGTGAGACAATTCTCTCTACAAAACTCACTCCACTCATTTATTTGCCTTCCTTGCCAATCAATAGTGGGGTTATGTCTAGTGAGCCAGGGTAACCCCAAAACTAGAGGAGAAGGCAATCCGAAGATATATCCTCCACATGAGTGTCACCTACCGCTAACCGGATATTGTGAACAATGCCCTTCAGGGATCTCTGTGAGAGTGGAGCAGAGTCAATAGCAAAAACAGGTATATCCTTTTCTAATGTGCAAACCTGAAAACCATGCATGGCTACAAATTGAGTATCAATAAGATTGACGGCTGCTCCACTATCGACAAAAATTTCACAAGAAATGACTTTGCTCCCTAGCGCTACCCTGGCAGAAAGGAGAAAACGGGAACTGCAGGTCAGAGGAAGAGCATCAATTCCTACATCAACTTTGCCCAAAGTAGCAGATGAAGCAGAGTTTGATGATTTACCTTTTGAGGTTTTTCTCTTATTATAACTCTTTGTACAGTTCAAGAATTTCCTAGACGGACAAACATTTGCCGAATGACCTATGCCCCCACAACAAAAACACACCATTCTCTGAGGACTAAATCCTCCTTTATCAGGGGCAAGTCGACCTAGCTGCATGGGCTCCTCCACAGAGGGAACCGAGAGAGGATGAGGCCCCTGCACACTGAATGAGTCCGCACCACTGCCCCAAGACTGAAAATGACTGGACAGAGAGGTCTCGTTTCTTTCTCTTAGACGCCTGTCAAGACGTACCGCCAACGACATGGCAGACTCTAAGGACGTTGGTCTCTCATGGAAAGCAAACGCATCTTTCAATCTCTCTGAGAGACCATGAGAGAACTGACTCCGGAGTGCAGCATCATTCCAACCTGAATCAGCTGCCCATCTCCGAAATTCAGAACAATAAAGCTCCGCAGACAGTTTGTTCTGGCATAGAAAACGTAAGTTAGATTCGGCCAGAGCAACACGATCCGGGTCATCATATATCTGCCCCAGGGCCACAAAAAATCTTTCCACGGAACGATGGGAGGGATCCCCCGATGGCAACGAAAAAGCCCAAGTCTTAGCACTACCCCTGAGCAGGGAGATGACAATCCTCACCCTCTGTTCCTCATTACCAGAGGAATGGGGACACAAGCAAAAATTGAGTTTGCATGCCTCTCTGAAACAAACAAAATTCTCACTGTCCCCGGAGAACGTTTCCGGAAGTGAGACCTTTGGCTCGCAACAGACTCCATGGGCCGGAGCAGAGCCCAATGCTTGAAGCTGAGTCATAGATTGACGGAGTTCCACTACCTCCAAAGAAAGACCCTGCATGCGGTCAACCAGGTCAGAAAGCGGATCCATGTCAAAAAAGGACGGTTTGGCGGATTATAATGTCACGGCTGTAAGTGAGCAACAAGAGCCTACACAGTGAAAAGCAACTGACCGGACCCAAACTAGGGAGGATAAAGGGTGACCCCTGTCAGACCCTAAAAGCTCTCCCTAAGCTGCTCAGCCTATGCGAACACCCCAATGGTGGATGATCGCATATCCTCGTACCTTGACTACATAACACCTGAACACTCTACAATAGTGAGGGGACACGACCACCGGCTCCCTACACTAGACACGGAGGGAGTCAGGGTCACCTGGGATCCAGCAAACAGAAAAACACAAATTAATGTACACTTAACTGAAGGAGCTGCGGCTGCAGTGAAAACAGATCCAAAGTCAGCAGACAATATCCGAAGTACTTGCTTCAGCAGAACACAGATCCAGTGAAAAGATATCACACAGGTGAAGATACTCAAGCGAGAGATACAGCTCAAATGAAAAGTGTAATCCACACCTCTACAAAGGAGGAGGGGTGATTTAAAGGCAACAAAATCAAACACAGGAGTGACAGCTGGGAGGAAGGAAACATAAAGTATTGACCTCATCACAGGGGCGGAGAAACAGGGCAGAGGGAACTCCTCCATGCTCTAGTAGTGACATCATCACAGGGGTGGAGAAACAGAGCTGTGAGAACGTCTCACAGCTCTGGTAGTGACACACTTTGGGTGACAATAACTGGCAATCATTAGATTGCCTATTGTGTTCATTGATGTCTATATAGACTTTACTGAACACTTAATTTGCACTATACCAGGCATGCCCAACCTGCGACCCTCTAGCTGTTGCAAAACTACAACTCCCATCATTCCCGGACAGCCTACAGATATCAGCCTACAGCAGTGCATTGTGGGAGTTGCAGTTTTACAACAGTTGGAGGGCCGCAGGTTGAACATCCCTGCACTATACCAATACAATGCTGCCGCCGAGTGGCCTGTATTGGTATAGTCATCTAATGGGCGCTGAAGCCTTCTTGAGGCTTCAGCCTATTAGTGCAAGGTAACAAGGTCCCCGATCTCAGCCAGGGAACGCTGTTACCGGAGCGGGAGTGCGTGACTTCCACTTTCAGACTGCGCAGATGCCGTGGTCACATTTGACCACGCCATCTGAAAGGGAAAATGTATGCAATCAGTCTTATGGCTGATCGCATACATGTGCTGCGGGTCTCTGCTATTTAAAATAGCAGAAACCCTGCACCTAAGGCGACCACTGCACATGTGAGTGGGCTCTATGTTTGGGTCCTTAAAGGGTTAATAGCATATGTGTGCACTTTTGTGTCTTGCAGCAGATGTTAGCTGGGAAATATGAAAGGCAGGACACACACAAGCTGTTGGTGCTACTGGCTAGTGTTGATCGAGCACCAAAGTGCTCGGATGCTCGGGTGCTCTACCGAGAACAATGGAAGTCAATGGGAGAACCGGAAGAGGACCAGAAGAGGGAGCAGGGTGCAAAAGCGGAGCGGCCATCCTCTAGACAGTACGCCTGCTACTGCCCACCACAGCAAGGGGCCGAGCACACCAAAGCCATCTTCAAGGAGTTCCCTGGCATGGCACTTCTTCTGACAATGTGCTGACGACAATTACACATGCTGGTCAAACTGTGCGAGCAGCAGCAGGCGATAGTGGAGTTTCAGCTGAAGCACGCACGGGTGAGTCGCTCTGCGGAACAGCACCACTTCACCACCAATGACTGGGCCTCCATGCGAGACCTGTGTTCCTTATTGCGCTGTTTTGAGTACTCCACCAACATGGCTAGTGCCAATAATGCCGTTCTCAGCGTTACTATCCCACTTCTATCCCTCCTTGAAAAAACGCTGCTAGCGATGATGGAAGAGGATGTGGCACAAGAGGAGGAGGAGGAGGAAGAGGGATCATTTCATAGGGTTTCTGGCCAGTCATCGCCTGGCACACATGAGCGATTACATGCTGCAGTGTCTCCGCAACGACCGATGAGTTGCACACATTCTAACTTGCTCTGATTACTGGGTGGCCACGCTGCTGGATCCCCAATACAAGGACGACGTACCATTCTTAATTCCGTCACTGGAGCGTGACCGACTGTAAGATGTGCGAGTACAAGCACACGCTGGTAGATGCGCTGCTGGTGGCATTCCCAACTGACAGCGGGTGCACAGTGGAAGCACAAGTCGAAGGCAGAGGAAGAGGTTGCCAACGCAGCTAGGGCACCTCAAGCACCTCAGAAGTCTGGGTTAGCATAGCCGAAATGTGGAAAAGCTTTGTCAGCACGCCACAACAACCAGCACCACCAGCTGATATGGAACGTCTTTCACAAACATGGTGGAGCAGTATGTGTGCACACGCCTACACGTACTGACTGATGGGTCTGCATCCTTCAACTTCTGGGTCTCCAAATTGGGCATATGGCCTAAGCTTGCCCTTTACACCTTGTAGGTGCTGGCCTGCCATGCAGCCAGTGTATTATCTGAACGTGTGTTTAGCACGGCAGGGGGCGTCATCACAGACAAGCGCAGCCGCCTATCTACAACCAATGTGGACAAGCTCACGTTCATTAAAATGAACCAGGCACGGAACCCACAGGTCTTGTCCGTACCTTGTGCAGAATAGACATGTATACCGGCCTTAACCAGCCATTGTTATACTGCAGCACAATTGCTCACTCTTGTATTTCGGATATTAAAACAAAAAAACTGTGTTGGCTACCTTGTCCTCCTCCACCGCCGCTTCCACCTACACCGCTACGTCCACTGCCTCTTCAAACTCTTACTCCATATGGAACTCCACCAAATAATTTATTTTTATTTTTATTTCACTACTTTGTAATATTTTCAGGTGATATTCACCAATTTTTGGGTGTGATGTACCACTGCTATACCTAGTAGAAAGGTTAAACAAAAATAAAAATTTGTCTGTTACATTTTCAGGTGAAATTCACCAATTTTAGGGTGTGATGTACAACTGTTATACCTAGTAGACAGGTTTAAAAAATAAATAAAAATTGTCTGTTAAATTTTTGTCTGAAATTCACCAATTTTTGGGTGTGATGTACCACTGCTATACCCAGTAGACAGGTAAAAAATAAACTAAAAATTGTCTGTTACATTTTCGGGAGAAATTCACCAATTGTTGGGTGGGATGTACCACTGCTATCCCTAGTAGACAGGTTAAACAAAAACAAAAATTTGTCTCCTACATTTTTGGGGGAAATTCACAAATTAGTTGACAGCTTAATAAATTTCAATAATTTTTATTTTACATTTTCGGGTGACAATAAACAATTTGTTTTCTGTCATGGACCCTGCTCTACCAAGTAGACAGGTTAATACATTTCTGTATTTTTTCTGTTACATTCCTGTTTGACATTTTATAATTTTGGACGTGAATAAACCCCTGCTCTGCATAGTTTGCAGGGAATAAAATTTCAGAAATTCTTCATTAAGTGATGCACGCCACCTCCTTTTATTCAATGCTTATACTTTAATAAGTTGTCCCACATTTTCACTTCAATAATTTGTCCCACATTTGCGCTTTACAAATTTTTCCCACATTTGCGCTTCAATAATTTTACCACATTTGTGCTTAAAAAAGTGTTCAAAATTTTAGCTTTAACAGCTTTTCCCACATTTTCGCTCGATCCAAATTTTTTTTTGACTAATTTATCTTGCTTGGATGTGGTCTCTCTTTCTCATGCTCCCTCTCCAGCGTGGAACCCTGATTCGCCAATAACCGTGATCCACATGGTGGGCTTAGAAAAGAACATCAAAAGTTGATAGAGAAGATATCCAAATAAATGGTGGACGTCATGAGGGCACCTCTGCATAGGTAACAGGAACATAATTTTAAAAAAAATTGTCTGTTACATATTCAGGTAACATTTTTCTAATATTTTCGCTCTATCATTTTTTATTTGAAACAATTAATCCTCCGTTTCATGTGATCTCTCTTTCTCACTCTCCCTCTCCGGCCGATAACCGCGATTAACATGGTAAGCTCAGAAAAGAACATCGAAAGTTGATAGAGAAGATATCCAAATGGATGGTGGACGTCACAGGGATGTGCGATCAGGCAGAAGTTAGCTAGAGTCAACAAAGCGGCAGCAGGGCCTCTCCTGTCTAACGTTTACAAATCAAAAATACCGCAGTGACATTCCCTATATTTTTGTATTAATCATTCCAATAACAGGGCATCTTAAGAGTCCTGCATTGTTATTTATCGTCACTACCTCCCCGAGTCGGGAGTGGCGCGCCCCCTCCTTAACTTGGAAGCTTATGCTTCAATACTTTGTCCCACATTTCCGCTCGATTACATTTAATTTCATCCATTGACCTCCCTTGCATGTGGTATCCTTTTTCTCGATTAAAATTTGAATATTTGCACTCAATATAACACTAATAGTGACATCAAAAGTTTTGATTGGTAGGTAGAGCCGGGATGAAGGGGTAAGTAGTTGCCTAGGGTTCTACCTCATACCAGCAAAGCTCTGGCACTGCTAATCTAAAGCATCATCACTGGCTTGGGGGCAGCTGGGCAGAGACAAGGCATGAAGAAGTGCAGCGGGCAAGCTGCCTGCACATGATGGCATCATTGTTAGGGTGTAGGACAAGCCAGTGTGACAAAGGAAGCATTGGTGGTGTAGGGGAGAAGAAAGCTAATCCAGTTCAGTGTGGGCTGCCTGCAAGCAATGGGTGCTTTCCCCTTCATACTGCTGTGAGTGCTCATTGGTCTTTCAACTTTACGGACCATGAGGCTTCCATAAATGTGAAGAGGAAAGTGCCTCTCTGATTCAAGGTATAGGGCCAGAACAGTGGGAACTTATAAGCAGCCCTTCGGGAAGCGAGTCAGGCTGCCACAGCAGTTAGCAGGAGGCAGAGTCCCTTTGGTCAGTGTGTAGAGCGCACTGGAGGAGGCGGAGTCTCCGAGGTCAGTGTGCAGAGAGGCCTGGAGGAGACAGATTCTCTGTGGTCATTGTGCAAGGGAGGCCTGGAGGAAGCAGAATCTCTGAGGTCAGTGAGCAGAGAAGCCTGGAGGAGGCTGAGTCTCCGAGGTCAGTGTGTAGAGAGGCCTGGAGGAGGCAGAATCTATGAGGTCAGTGCACAGAGAGGCCTGGAGGAGGCAGAGTCTCTGAGGTCAGTGTGCAGAGAGGCCTGGAGGAGGCAGAGTCTCTGAGGTCAGTGTGCAGAGGCCTAGAGGAAGCAGAGTCTCTGAGGTCAGTGCGCAGAGAGGCCTGGAGGATGCAGAGTCTCCGAGTTCAGTGAGCAGGAGCCAGTAGAGGAGGCAGAGTCTCCGAGGTCAGTCTGCTGAGTGCCCTAGAGGAGGAAGGCTGTTTTTTCATTGTCGCCTTCTTCTTTTTAATTTTTTTCTTCTATTTAGTCATATGATGGCTCATTTTTGCTGGACAAGTTGTATTTTTTATTGGTGCCATTTGGGGTGTGCATAACTTATTTAATTCACTTTTATTAACTCTTTCTGGGATTGGTATGGGGAAAAAAAACACTTTTTACTTTATACATTTACTGGGGTTCATTTTTAGAGGCCGAGTGCCCAAACTGCAACCCAAAACCCACTTATTTATTGCAAAGTGCCAACAAAGCAATTTAACCTGAGTACTTCAGTCCAATATAGTATATCCTCTATGTACTTTATCATTTAGCTATAATATCCTGCCTACATTCAGTGCGCTGCCTGTGCTGTTCATAGTGCGCCCTCATAGTGCGCCCTGCGCTGATGAGTGACAGGAAAGTCTAAGGCATATTGTACACCATAGACTTTTTCCATAGTGCGGGTGCCCACAGAGAGGGCTCTGAGTGCCGCCTCTGGCACCCGTTCCATAGGTTCGCCATCTCTGATATAGGGGGTCATTTTTCAAACTGGTGTAAAGTAAAAGTGGCTTAGAACCAATCAGCTTCCTCCTTTGATTTTCCAAAGGAGCTAAGGAGCTGTCCAAAATAAAAGGAGGAATCTGATTGGTTCCTATGGGCAACTAAGCCAGTTCTACTTTACACCAATTTGATAAATAACCCCCATAGTTATTTTTTTATACATTGTACTACTTTTGCACAATAAAACCTTTATATTTTTTCAAAAAGAAAATGTTTTTGCATAGTCACGTCCCAAGACCTACACCTTTTTTATGTTTCTTTCTACATAGCTGTGTGTGGGGGTTTGATTCTTGTGGGGCAGCTTGTAGTTTTCAGTGGTATCATTTTGGTGAACATAACACTTTTTGATTGATTTTTATTCCATAAAAAAACTGCAATTATTTTTTTTTCCTATGTTCACCATGTGTGATAAATTACATTATAATTGTGTAGTGTTGGTTGTTACTGACATGGAAAAAGGCATTTTTTTCCAATGGAAAAAAAAAATGTTTTGTTTTTTTTTTGTTTTTTTTTACTTGGATCTTTTAAAATGTATTTAACTTTTTTATTTATTTTATGCACTTATATAGCACTGACATATTACAGACATTTAGCATCATGTTGCTCACAATCAAAGTTCCCTATTAGTATGCAGGTAAATAGTAAAAGACGGGTCCCGGAGACAAGCGGAGTCCTCTTATCACTCTTCTTTATTATTCATATAAAAAAATTTTGACAGCAAAAAAAAAAAAAAAAAAAAAAATTTATATGAATAATAAAGAAGAGTGATAAGAGGACTCCGCTTGTCTCCGGGACCCGTCTTTTACTATTTACCTGCAGCCTGCTAAGGGAACACTCCCCTAGGGCCTCTGGAGCCGGGACTATACACTATACCAGAGAGGTGAGCTGGATTCAGTTTCTTTCCATATTCCCTATTAGTATGTCTTTGGAGTGTGGGAGGAAACCAGAGTACCCGTAGGAAACCCACACAAACACGGGGAGAACGTACAACTCCATTGTTGTCCTTGGATGGATTTAAACCTAGGACCCTAGTGCTGCAAGGCACCAGTGCTAACCACTGAGCCACCGTGCTGCCAATTTAAACCATTTCATAATTCCACAAGGGAACAATTATAGGTTATCTATTGATTGCTTATAAAATATATTGCCATATTCCAGTAGGCCTACTGGCACACACTAGAGGCCTGCCTGCACTGAAATTGGCCCCCCTGATCTCATCTGTGGGGTGCCAATGAGAACAGAGGGAGTCTGCTCCCTTTGTAACTGCTTACATGCAGCCGGCGCTGTTGCCCGTGACATGTAAGGGGTTAAATGACCCAGATTGTCTCTCCTGCCAATACGGACCATAAGAGTAGGAGTGCGGCTCTCATTCCAGAGCCGTGCCCTCATTCTCATTTGCGCGGGAGACCCGTGGAGCACTAAGACGGACCCGCTGCAAAATGGCCCCTTGGTGAGCTCTATAAAAATGCATATGGGTGGTCATTATGTGGTTAAAACAAATGGGTTTGGGGTGGTGAAAGAGAGGATGTATTATTATGACTATGGTAATTTTAATGAGATGATAGTATATTAGTGGATATGGGAGTTGCTGGTACTATTAAGAAACTAAAAAATAACACTATGTGAAATGCCTTACACGTAAATCAAATCAAATTCCTATAACAATATGTATCCCAGATATTGTAATACACATGATAACCAAGGGGAGGGCATTGAAGTACCTAAAATAGAGAATAAGAGGGATAAGATATGATACAGCTGATATACATATATATATATATATATATATATATATATATAATGGGGATCATGCTTGAGAACAGTCCCAGAAGGTTGGGGAAAGAACCTGTGTGTATTAGCAGTGTCATTATACAGCTGGGACTTGTAGTTCTACACTTACAAGTTGCTGTTTTCTCTCAGCACTCAGGGCAACTCTTGTATCCACTCCCTTAGCAGTGTTATTATACAGCTGAGACTTGTAGTTCTACACATACAAAATGCTACAGAGTCTCCCAGCAGATAGACATGTCACTCAGGGCAGCTCTTGTATCCAATCCCTTAGCAAAGCAGGGGGAGGGGCAGAGATTGTTGTTATTGCATGTAAACAAAGGGCCAGAAGAGAACCAGGAAAATGAGGAAATAAATATATATGTTTTTGCCTGAAACTTGCTTAGCTTAGTTATATATTGCTGCCCATCAGATTTTCAGTGCTATATATATTTTTTTTTTCATAATTTGGACAACCACTTTAATGTTTTTCATTTAATGTTTGTGAGTGTTGCTAAAAGATATTGACAGTATCCACTATCACCGTGACATCTACAGCTCCCCACCCCTTAACACTGACCCCCCCCCCCACAGTGGCCCATCTCCTTAAAATGAGACCTCAACTGCAGCCCACCCCTTTAACTTTGAACTTTACAGCAGCATGCCTCTTTAACAATGAGTTCTACAGCACCCCACCCCCTTGACAGTGACTTCCACAGGGGTCCGTCCCCTTAACAGTCACCTCTACAGCACCCCGCCCCTTAACACTGACCTCAATAGCGGACCATCCCCTTAACTGTGACATCCACCGTTCCCTGCCCCCTTAACAGAGACCCCCACAGCATCCCACCCTCTAAATAGTGACCTCCACAGCGGCCGCCCCTTTATTAGTGACCTCAACAGTAGCCCATCTTCTTAACAGTGATTTCCACAACATTCCGCCCCTTATACAGTGGCATCTACAGAAATCTGCCCCTTAACACTGACCTCCATAGCGGACCGTCCCCTTAACTGTGACATCCACAGCAGCCTGCCCCTATGGTAGCCAGAGGTCTTTTAGGCCGGACGGTATGGCTTTTAGACTCCCTGTCCTGTGCAAGACCTGGACGGACGCAAGGATGTCCTTTTTAGCAGCTCACTCTCAGACAGCAGCACTGTGCTGTCTGAGCGTGAGCTACAGGGAGAAAGTCACCATCCCTCCCACCCCTGGAGCTGACAGAAGTTGAATGTTACCTTCATTTCTTCAATCCCTGTCGGCTGCAGAGTACGGGGCGTGGCTTAACAATGTGGGGCGTGGCTTAGTGGGACCTGGAGGCAAGGTTTTTAAGTCTGTATTTTGAGGGTGGCCACCCTACCTGCCCCCCTGAACTGTGACCTCCAGAGCACTCCGCTCCCTTAACAGTGTCATCTACAGCACCCTGCCCCTTTAAAGCTGACTTGCAGCAGTGAAGAAAAATGGCTGGGTTGTTATGGAAACCTGGTGTAAAACTGTGTGTATGTGGATACTAAGGACATGCAAGCTTCTATTGGCTTATAAGGGACATGTGACCATGTGTATGGCAGTTGGGATAAGAAGAAAAAAGACCTGAAGGCTTCTATTAGCTAATGTAGGTCATATGATGTGCCATATTTTTCACATTTTTGGGGAATATCTCAGGAACGGTACATGCTAGAGAGCTGAGACCCGGTCTAAAACCTCCCCGGACACCTGGTGTACCTGTGTGCCAAATTTTGTGATTGTAATTGCAACATTGCAGATTCCTTTAGCGGACATAAATACACACACACATACACTCAGCTTTATATATTAGATGTAGACGGACCCTGCTTCGCACAGGTATATTTCATCTATTTCATTTAATGCCTGTGTGTGTGGTTAAAAGATATCAACAGTATCTACTAAAATAGTGACATCTACTGTACCCCGCCCCTTTAACAGTGACCTCTACAGTGGCCTGCCCTCTTAACAGTAACATCCACAGCGCCCTCCCCTTTTAACAGTGATCTCCACATCAGCTGCCCTTTTATTGGTTGATAGAAGGGTATTGGGATCTGCACACCTTTAAATGGGATGGGTGCTCATAGAGGATCAAGACAATTTCAGGTAGAGATCTATGACACACCACACATTGCGATATTAAAGGTGGTAGTTTTAATTAATTAATTCATGTATTTTATCTTTACAACACTTTGTGTTATTCCACATCCAGTATTACATATTAGGCATAACAAAGTGTCATATACAGAAGTCCACTGCATATAACTTTATCCCGGATCACTGTTTTCTTTACTTACGCCTTTTATTCCCTCCTATTTATATGACATTTTTCCTAGATCCCTTGATAAAGGTCACAACTGACCGAAACGTCGGGACTTCTGTATATGACCCTATGTTATGCCTAAGGCTACTTTCACACTAGCGCTTGATCGGATCCGTTCTGAACGGATCCGATCATATTAATGCAGACGGAGGCTCCGTTCAGTACGGATCCGTCTGCATTAATAACTTAGAAAAATTTCTAAGTGCGCAAGATGCCTGAGCGGATCCGTTCAGACTTTCAATGTAAAGTCAATGGGGGACGGATCCGCTTGAAGATTGAGCCATATGGTGTCATCTTCAAGCGGAACCGTTCCCATTGACTTACATTGTAAGTCTGAACGGATCCGCACGCCTCCGCACGGCCAGGCGGACACCCGAACTGCAAGCAGCGTTCAGCTGTCCGCCTGTCCGTGCGGAGGCGAGCGGAGCGGAGGCTGAACGCCGCCAGACTGATGCAGTCTGAGCGGATCCGCTCCATTCAGACTGCATCAGGGCTGGACGGAGGCGTTCGGGTCCGCTCGTGAGCTCCTTCAAACGGAGCTCACGAGCGGACCGACGAACGCTAGTGTGAAAGTAGCCTAATATGTAATACTGGATGTGGAATAACACAAAGTGTTGTAAAGATAAAATACATGAATTAATGAATTAAAACTAGCACCTTTAATATCACAACGTGTGGTGTGCCATAGATCTCTACCTGAAACTGCCCTTTTATTAGTGACCTCCACAGTAACCAGTCTCATTAACAGTGATGTCCACAATAATCTGCCCCCTTAACAGTGACCTAAGTGTAGAGGAGACAAGCAGGAACGCAAGATCACACATAATGCCATGCAGCCAGCCAATTCGCAGATAGCCATCCACTGTGATGTCACAGCTCTATAAAACCCTCATCCCGTGTGGTCTCTGCCATTGTCCTGTGAGCTGAGCATAGGGAGAGACGTGGCAAGTGCTCATGTGCTAGGGACAGTGTTGCTGAAAATGATTAATAGAAGAATATTGGAGAGGAAAAGTGTAGGAAGACTGCAGGGATAAATATTCGGAATCCGTTTTATTTATTTATCCCATCATTTACTTATTCATACTATTATTTATACACCAGCCATAAAATAATATATGTAATTCAATACAAATACAGTAAGATGGGAGCCTTTATTATTCCACTGCTAGCATTACACTTTTTTATGTTAAATTGATTCGCTACCACAAAGCACAATGAAATTTGGCTTCACAGCAAGTCATATTTATCCTGAAATCCGGATAGAAGTCCACTTGATGGATTCGATTCTCTCAATACTAATAATGACCAGCCTCATCTATTGCTGACTTTACTTCTTCCAAATCATCCTTCAAAGTCTCCATATCCTAGAAAAGTCAGCAAGATGCAGAGAGAGAAGGAGCGGGATGTTCCTGATGACATATTCTGCAATATATGGGCACTGGCCGCGTGCTGCGGATGCGGACCCATTGACTGGACTGAGTCCACGATCCCCAAGATCTGGCCAAAGATAGGACATTGAGGAGGCACAGATCGGAAGCCCACGGAAAGACTATGAACCGCTTCTATGGGTTTTCGGGTGCATGTCTCTACAATGCAAAAAATAAGGCATGACCTATCTTTTGCTGTATCTTGTGGATTGCGGACCCATTCAAGCCAATAGATCCGTATCCGCAGCACGGAGTGGACACAGCCGGTGCACTTGCATTAGAGATTGCTATTTGTGGTTCTCTGCAAAGGCATAGAGTCCTAAGTAACACAAAATAAATACATTTACATTCAGAGTAGCTATTTGCTTCAGATATGCCCAAACAATCTGTCCTGCCTGAATTTGCCACTTTGCTACTGCCATAATTTTTTTCCCCCTCTAATTTATCATTTTAGAAATGTTCCCTTATAAGTGTTAATATACTTCTTCGCGGTGAATACATAAATACATAGAAAATGTAGAGAGTTAGATAAATACAGCTCCATATGCATGTAAGGATGAAAGGAAACGCATATGCAATTTCATCTTAATATTGATAAAGTAGCGTAGAAAATGACCGAGCATGAATGAAAGAGTCAGGATTCATACTTAAGAACAATGGGTTGGATTCATACAGCTGCTGCTGTGAGAAGCCATCAATTTTACACTGCATACAACCCATAAAAGAAAGAGATTATATTCCATAATGAATATTTTTTAGTAAGTATACTTTATTATCTTCCAGAGCATGAAATAGGACTGAAAATTAATTGCTTCTCTGGATGGTCCTGAATATGTCAAACATTAGAATGACAGTTGTTTGTGGTTCTTTTTCTGGTGTAGTAAAATAGAAAATGTTCCCTACCAGAACAAATTGAATTAGGACGCAGCCAAATATCTATTATTTGATTTATTTTTACAAAACTAACAAACTAGAACATTTTATATGTCACAGACAATGTCATGACAACAGAGATTTTCAACTTACAACATTTGCAGCTCTCTCTTTATTTTACACTGATTTGTAGATTGTTGTGCCCCAAGCCTTACAGGAAGAACTATAAGTCCTTCTATCAATGGCTGATGCTAGATATGTGTTTCTCAACAACTAATTTACTTATCCTTTTTAGAAGCTGGACAGGGACCCTGCAGTATTTCTGTTTGGTTCCAAGGTCATTTTTTCTTCCGTTTCTCAAAGTAAAAGTGGAAATTAAATTTTTAATCAGTTAATGTAACCAGTAGCGTTTTTTAGCTAAATTCATTTTGTCTTAAACTGGCTATAATGGCTGGTGCTGAATAATAATAAAAAAAAAATATATATATATATTATATCATAATTAGAGATACATTTCTCAAAAATTTAATTAGGGCGGTTTGCTAAATTTCCCAAAATATTTGATTTGATCCAAATTTATTTGTGATGAATCACATTTTAAAGAGCTATTTCCTGGCTGCTGAGAGCCTGTATATTGTTGTAGAACACTGTGCATTGCAGAAACATGGATAGAGAGTCCGCTGTGGTAGTGAAACAGCACTGTGAGTCAGTATGACACCACATGAAAGGCGCCCCTCTTAGAATCCCTTCAAACTTTATTGATTTGGTCAGTTATGGGGCCAAAACTGACCAAATAACTCAAGTGTGAACTCAACCTTAAAGGTCAATGTTAGCACCAGGTATAAAGTACCATGAAGTGGCCCACAATTCTACTGTAAAGTAAAAGAGTGCACTCCTTTTACACCCCCGTCAGCTGATTCCACATAGATTTCTACAAAACCTGTCACACGCTGATGCAAGTAGTGTCCCCCTGACAGAGCGGAGAGGGAGTCAGCAGTAAGTTTGTGTTGATGTCACTGTTTATTTTGCCTTTCTTCTCATCCATCAGAAGAACAACCCCAAAAAACGGATCCTGTCTTTTGTGCATCCTCCTTCACACGATCAGCATTTGCTAAGTAATCCATCAGTATTGCTAAGGCAAAAAATTAAAATAAAAAAACAGGAGTAGTTCCAAAACAGAGATGACACTTGATTGATAAGTTTGCATGTATTCTGTATTTTGTACCCACTCCTGCTTTTGGCTTCTAAATCATGAGCTTATCCTGTTACAAAATAGGGACCGTGTGACAGACGCCTTATGGATGCTCCAAAGATAGGATTTGTTGTGCTTCTCATTTTTCCATACTTTTGACAGATCAGAGTGTGGGGAGGGTGGCAACAGTATGAGGAGTCAACACAGTGGCCCAGTGACAGAGTGATGAAGTGGCAACAGCATGGAGAGTCAACACAGTGGCCCAGTCACAGAGTGGTGAGGTGGCAACAGCATGAGGAGTAAACACAGTGGCCCAGTTGCAGAGTGGTGAGGGTGACAACAGCATGAGGAGTGAACACAGTGGCCCAGTCGCAGAGTGGTGAGGTGGCAACAGAATGAGGAGTCAACACAATGGCCCAGTTACAGAGTAGAGAGGTGGGGCACAAAAGCAGTGGCAGTAACAGCACAGAATGGTGGGTGGCAGTAGGAGCACATGGCAGCAGGTGTGTGGCAGCAGGTTGACAGCCTCCAAATAGTGGCTGAAGCAGGTGGCTAGAAGAAACGGGTCTCTTTTGACAAAGTTTGAGTGTGGCACCCAGAATGATCTAGTCCCGTGATGGCTAACCTCCGTAACTCCAGCTGTGGTAAAACGACAGCTCCCAAGATGCACACTTGCTTGGATGTTCTCAGAACTCCATAGAAATTATTAGAGTATGCTAAAAGTCATAGTTTCACCACAACTGCAGTGCCGGAGGTTAGCCATCACTGATCTGGTCTTATGCATCCTGTCAGATCCACACTTGATTCATCTTTACAACGATCAGTCTCTCCACATTTGTGGTGGAAAGACAAATTCTCCTTGGGGTAACTTGCCCCCTCCGGATTAAACACCCACTCTGATGCCAGACTACTGGCCGGGCAGGAAAGCTTTACCAGGGCAAACTCAGCCAGTTGCAGCCACAAATCAAGTTTGGCTGCCCAGTAGTTCAGGGGATCTACGTTGTGGGATGGAAGGGTATAGTCCAAGTATGCCACCACCTGCTGGTTTAGGTTCTGCTTCATGTCTTGCTACTGCTCCTGCTGGGTTGTTTCTTGACTAGGCAGGTGATGAAAAGTTCTCATCAGAGACTATAGACTTAAAGGGGTTATCCCATCATAATGATCACTGTTAAATCTGTTAATGATTTTACAGTGATCATTTTTGTAAATATATTTGATTAACAAATTCCCCCCTATTTAGGATAAAATTTATCCGCACTTACCTCAATGTTGTAATTCAGTCTCCCCTGGTTATGACCACCGCTCTTCTCCGAAATCCCGGTGGCCGCGCTTGCACAGAAGACTCCTTCCATTCTCCCGGCCGGGCTGCTCACTGTCCTGAATGCACACGCCGCAGCACATGCGCGATGGTGACTTCTTCCTGGCCAGAATAGTACAGAGCCACGAACGCGCACGTCGGCTCTGTACTATACTGGCCAGGAATAAGTCATGCACGGCAGCGTGCGCGTTCAGTCCATAGAGCAGCCTAGCCGGGAGAAGACTTCAATCTCAGATGAAGCCCACCCCCAGCCAGAATCCAGGAAGTGAACGGCGTGCCGGCAGCAGGTAAGTATGAAAAGGCGAAGTGGGATAACCCCTTTAAGTTGCAGCTGATGGAGCTGGTACTGCTCCTGCCCCCCACATCCTTCCAGCAACCATGGCTGTGGAACATGAATGCAGAGGGCCCCCCCGGTCAGACTTTCATGAAGATGGCCAATGGCACACATAGGCAGCTGCCAACTGACTACATAGGATACAAACAAAAAAAAAGGGGGCTCAGCCCTTAACCCCTTAAGGACCCTTGCCGTACATGTATATCACAGCTGGACTTGACTTAAGGATCAGCAACGTACATGTACGGCACAAGGTCCACCGGGTGCCGGAAAGGAATCGGTGGGAAATTTGGGCATCATGGATGCTCTTACCAGCAGGCATACATGCCAGGTAAGGGCAGTATGGTGCAGCACCGCCCCCTGCAGCTCCAAGTGCTGCAATTGGCCAGTCAATGAAGACTGGCACATCGCGGGACAGGGAGCAGTATGGAGCTGTGGGTTGGGGGGGTCAGGGGGAGGTGACCAGTGCTTAATGGGTCAGCACCTGTTTTCTCTGAGGTGAGGCAGGAGACACCAGTGTTTGGCGTCCCCTGCCAGTGCTGTGATTGGCTGGAACACTGCACAGGAAAGGGCTGAATCTCCTTGCATGTAGTTATTCTAGATGGTGACCGCATGCAGAGAGGTTCTGTACTTTTCTGTGTTGCTTGTTGGCTTGCTGGGACTTGTGGGGCACCACCACTGTGATTTAAACTTTTCCTGCTGAAAGAAGAAAGAAAAGAAGAAGAACATGTGGAATTGCTTCACGGTATTTTATTTTATTTTATTTGCAGCTGTTCCAGATCCATAAACCACCCTCTGTCCCTGTCCCTTCCTGCACCGATCAGTAGTGTGCAGCAGACATTTCTGAGCGAGGGTTGGGAATATACCTGGTATAACAGGAGGACTGTTATCGACCTAATTTCTTGATGATGTGCGTCGGAGTATAATTTTTTGATGCCGCTGATGCAGCGCCTATCCTAAATGAATGTCCAGTAATCGGTCATGGATTTACCTTTAGGTTGGACAGCAGAATCCGTACATGCTTCAAGAAAACTTGAATGCTAAGGGGAACGGAGCCATGTGCTAATAGTGGAGAATGTGCTGTGGCATGTTTGATGGTGTCTAACCAACCCTGCAGGACCGCTACCGGGCACCAGGCATTCCCGGTGGGAAAATATCTCACTTGTATGGTTTCCCCCGGCCGCACAGTTTTGGAATAATGTAAGGAGAGTTAGAACAGGGAACCATCCTGCGCAAGATGCTTCTTCTGTAGGAAATCAGGGGAGGAACCTGCACATGTGAATTCACTTGGCCGTAGGAAACCGTAGAAGCTGAGATATGTCGCCGTCTTGATGAGTAGGCTGGTGTAGTGCCTGAAAGGCTCGTTATCTAACATGTGAGACAGGGATTTGAACATCTCCCCTGTGACCGGTTTCCGTGACGTCTTTGGTCTCACCTTTGTACATTGTATCCTCTTCAAGATGGTTTTAATGGGGTGTGCCAAAAATAACGGCGTAGAGTTTGTACCAGAAATGTTGGATGCCGGTTAAATATAATTTGATTGTGCTATGGGATAGTTTGAGAGTCTTATGGCAGTATGCTATGAATACTAAGATGTATGAAACATGGTCTAAGTCAGATTGCGGAAACAGGTGTTGGAAAGTGATAAAGTGTCTCCAGGCAGTATTGTAATTCCTCCGTGTATTTTTAGACAGTGAATGATTAATAAGGGACCTAGCCACTTCCAAGTGCTGCCTCAATCCATGTAGAGGAGGTTGTGAGTTGGCGTTGGAGTCGGGAATAGATCTGCGTCTGGAGAAACCTGGAAGAAAGACTGCATGTTAAGTCTGGACAATGCATCTGCGGCCAAATTTGCCTTCCTTGAAATGTGCGCAACTTCATAATAAAAGTGATGTTGTAACGCCAACCACACGAAGCGTCTTAAAAATGCCATGATCTCCCCGGATGCTGATCTACCTTTGCTGACCAGATCCACCACGACCGTGTTGTCTGAAATGAATAGTACCATCTTGTTAGCCCAAAAACGACCCCATGCCTGCGCAGCTGCGATTATGGGGTAAATCTCAAAAAGCGGTGATGATTTGGGAAACCCAGGGATGCTGGCTACTTCTGCCAGCCAAGCACTACCCATTCAGTGTTCACCATATATCGCTGCAAACCCCACCGATAAAGAGGCGTCTGTATGTATGACAGGGGTGTTACTGGAGACCGCAGGTATGAATAACAAGACTCCATTCCAGTGCATCAAAAACTGGTCCCACATAATAAGATCCGCCATGGCCTGGTGATCAAGATAAATGAGAGAGTCTTGATCTGTCGCATAAGGCAACAATCGAAGGAGCCTAGAGATAAATGATCTACCTTAGGGGATAATTCTCATGGCGAAATTGAGCATCCCTAAGAGGCTTTGTAGTTCAACTTTAGACGTGACACCCCCCCCCCCCCCCCCCCGATCCAGGCTGTGTACAGATTCTCTGATTCTCAACAACTTATCCTCAGGCAAACTGGCCTGAAAAGTAGCCCATCTGTTTTGTTATCTGCTACGGGTACGTGGAGATCCCTGAAAACCTGCATCAATATGTTAAGGTCACCTGGAGACTGGGAAGGGGGTTCAATTAACAAAAAAAATCATCCAGAAAATGTATGACATGGTATGCGTTGAATTTGTGCTCCAAGATCCAATGCAGGCATTTGGTAAATTGATCAAATAGCCACGGACTAGATCTGGAACCAAACGTTAACTTGTTGGCGAAGTAAGAAGAATCATCCAATTTGATCCCATGCCACTGCCATAACTGAGGTAATATGGGGATGAGTTTAAAGGTGTCTGTGATGTCAGCTTTGGAGAGCCATGCCTGTTTACCTAAGGACAGAATGACCTGAATAGCTTTGTCTATGGAGGAATATTTCATTGTGAATTCCTCAACTGGAATGAGTGAGTTGAGACTTGGTGTGGATGAAGAATGTGGAGCTGACAAATCATAAATCAGTTGTTTTTTTATTAGAACATTTTCCGGAGACCACCCCTATGGGGTTGATCCTAAAGGATTCAAACAGGGTTTGACAAATGGTCCAATGAGGTAAGCCTTCCCTAATTCAGCCTGGATCAATTGAGAGACTACTTCTGGGTTGTTTATGGCAGATTGTAAATGTCTACATTCAAAAGGAGCCTGGGGTATGGCAACCTGTCCTGTGTGGAAACCTGATGAAAACCCGGAAATGAGAAATTCAACCCATGCTGTGTCTGGATGACCCAATATGTAATCAGCAAGAGTGTCGATATTCACCACACCTAGTCATGTGGGATTGTGCCCTTTTTGTGGGCATGTGACACGGGGGTGTGCCCTGAAGCAATTGGCGCAAAGATGCAATAGCCGGCACTGATTATAAAAGCAGCCCCCTTCGTTGAAATTATTGCAGATTTGCGACTTCCCTAAGTATCTAATGGGCCGACCTAACTTATCCACCACAGAGACATTTTTAGACTGAAATGGATCCGGGGAGTTTTTAGGGATGGAAATGTCTATGTGTGCGTTGGCGTTTGAACACCATTCTGCCGAATGGGAATAGGAACCGCAGTTAAAGCATGCAGGTGCTTTGAGCCCGGCAAAGTGTTGACAGAATAACTCAGTATCCATTACTGCACAATCAACAGTATGCTGGAACTGAGCTAATAATGCTGGAGCTTTGGTGGAGAAAGAGCGGTGGTATTCATAAAAAGCTGTACCCCCATACTTGTGGCCTAGGTCCACCACTTTGTAAAGTTAAAGGTCTAACTCTTCTCTGCGAATGGGTGACACTGAGCAGATCACGTCTCTGTACAAGCTGAAAGCCAATACAAATTCCGTGATGCTGAGCTTTCTGTTTAGTCTGATTTCCCTGGATTTTAGTATGACTGAAACTTCGCCAACATGCAATTGTTTTATTGTCCGGCACCTCGTGAGTGGCTATCAATAATGAGGCTAGGTTAACTTCCTTACCCTTTAATATGTCTTTCCTCAGGTTAGCGGGAATGAAATGAGACAGGGATATGTTGGAAAAGTGGGCGGGCCATTGATGCCTGTCGTGGCGGACTTGGATGGAACCACCGGACCCTGACTGTCTCCAGTGGATGTAGATACCCTACATTCAATGAGCTCAAGTCTGGCCTGGAAGTTGGACATGGAAGAAGACATGTTGTTGATTGCTGCGTTAAGCTGAGTGATAGATGTTTGTTTAGTATTCATGGAGACTGTCTCTTGACTGGGGCCTGAATCCGACTGTAGAAGACCATACAATTCAGCCTTCCTGGCAGATGCGGGGAAAGGGATACCTCTCCTCAGGAGTTCCGCTGCCAATTTGGGAATGGTCCAGGATCTCAAGGAAGGCGTGTGATCCCTGTCAGAATACAGATCAAGACTTCTTGGTGAATCGACCGTACCCTGGATCCCTTGATCCTGTGATGGTTCCATCTAAAATAGTATGAGACATAAAGGCCATGTTTCCCGAATGTACCCCTGAATGTGCATGCAAATGCGCATGCACTAGTGCACCCTGGAATTAACCACCTGTGAAGTACTACCTTAACCGTGCACCCGTACCTGGTGGTGACATGAAAATACCATATGTGTGTGAATGTAACCAAGAACATAGTGAGTAGTGTGACCCTGGCTGTAAGTAGGAAATGTGTGCGACAATCAGTTGAACAATGTACTAAAGATTGTGATGTAAATTTAGTGAGCTGGACTAAAAAGGTTTTATATTTTTATAGTTTTTTTTATTTAAACGTGACAGACTTGAGTTAATGCCTGTAGTAGTGACAGGACTTGAATTTTGTCCAGCACTCAAGAGGGATTTGCGTTCGGCCTGTAGTCGTGACAGGACTTAAATCGAGTCCTTAAATCGTGAAGGACTAGCGTTTGCCTGTAGACGTGACAGGACTTAAATTGTGTCCTGAAATTGTGATGGACTTGTGTTTTTGCCTGAAGTCATGACAGGGCTTAAATCGTGTCCTGACAGCGTGACGGGCTTGCGTTTTGCCTGAAGTCGTGACAGGACTTAAATCGTATCAGAAGACGTGACGGACTTGTGTGCATATGTGAAACGTACATGCACTCCCTGTGGGGTCCAAATTGGTTAAGGACTACTGGGTTTGGTGATAGCGCTATTACAAGACAAAAAGGGGTATGAAAGACTATGCATGGTGATCGTGAGAGTCAGTGCTACCCCCCCTGTGCAATATCATGGGCCGAATCCTCCTGAGATCAGGAGTTCTCATCATGCAACTGAGCAATTATCAAGATCGCAGGCATTTACCCAAGCAGGCCAATAACCATTGAAAATGTATTTATTTTTATTTTTTTATATATACCTTGCCGTGTTAGCAATAAAACCTGCCGACCTGTAGAAACATTGAAAAGTACAAAAATGGAAATGAGTGCATCCCAAGCTGCATTCTGGACCCATAAACCCTGCAGCCACCTTGCCAATACTTTTGTATAGTAAAGAAATATGCCTATGTTATTGCTGAAGTTTGCTGCCAACGTGCCCCCACCTGAAAAGAAATACACAACAGAAATACAAGAGTGAACATCGGGTCAGACCAGCAGACATGACGAGTGCTGCCTGTGTCTGCCGTGATACATGCCGCATGGTAATGAGATTGTCCACTGCTATAAGCTGCCGGCGCCTGCGGCTGTCATTGCCCCCCGCTTACCCTTCGTGTGCTGGGCTGCCATACCGCAGATGCCCTCTAACTTACCTAGGCGAACGCTCGCAGGAGGATGTTTGAAAAAACGCGCTCCACGCCGACGCATGCGCAGAAGATCAACTGGATGTGTCGCCCTTAATGATCGCGTCGCTTTAGGAGAGCGCAGCCCCCACCTTATATAGCCGCAGCCGGAGCCTCCCCTCACACATATGCGGCGTCTGCCGCGCCTATGTGTATATATATATATATATATATATACACTCACCTAAAGAATTATTAGGAACACCATACTAATACGGTGTTGGACCCCCTTTTGCCTTCAGAACTGCCTTAATTCTATGTGGCATTGATTCACACAAGGTGCTGATAGCATTCTTTAGAAATGTTGGCCCATATTGATAGCATCTTGCAGTTGATGGAGATTTGAGGGATGCACATCCAGGGCACGAAGCTACCGTTCCACCACATCCCAAAGATTCTCTATTGGGTTGAGATCTGGTGACTGTGGGGGCCATTTTAGTACAGTTAACTCATTGTCATGTTCAAGAAACCAATTTGAAATGATTTGAGCTTTGTGACATGGTGCATTATCCTGCTGGAAGTAGCCATCAGAGGATGCGTACATGGTGGTCATGAAGGGATGGACATGGTCAAAAACAATGCTCAGATAGCCCGTGGTATTTAAACGATTGCCAATTGGCACTAAGGTGCCTAAAGTGTGCCCAGAAAACATCCCCCACACCATTACACCACCACCACCAGCCTGCACAGTGGTAACAAGGCATGATGGATACATGTTCTCATTCTGTTTACGCCAAATTCGGACTCTACCATTTGAATGTCTCAACAGAAATCGAGACTCATCAGACCAGGCAACATTTTTCCAGTCTTCAACAGTCCAATTTTGGTGAGCTCGTGCAAATTGTAGCCTCTTTTTCCTATTTGTAGTGGAGATGAGTGGTACCCAGTGGGGTCTTCTGCTGTTGTAGCCCATCCGCCTCAAGTTTGTGCGTGTTATGGCTTCACAAATGCTTTGCTGCATACCTTGGTTGTAAAAAGTGGTTATTTCAGTCAACATTGCTCTCCTATCAGCTTGAATCAGTTGGCCCATTCTCCTCTTACCTCTAGCATCAACAAGGCATTTTCACCCACAGGATTGCCGCATACTGGATGTTTTTCCCTTTTCACACCATTCTTTGTAAACCCTAGAAATTGTTGTGCGTGAAAATCCCAGTAACTGAGCAGATTGTGAAATACTCAGACCGACCCGTCTGGCACCAACAACCATGCCATGCTCAAAATTGCTTAAATCACCTTTCTTTCCCATTCTGACATTCAGTTTGGAGTCCAGGAGATTGTCTTGACCAGGACCACAGCCCTACATGCATTGAAGCAACTGCCATGTGATTGGTTGACTAGATAATCGCATTAATGAGAAATAGAACAGGTGTTCCTAATAATACTTTAGGTGAGTGTATATATATATATATATATATATATATATATCCAGCAGGCTGAGAATCTAATCTCAGCCTGCATTTGTGGGAGGGGCGTAGGGCTCTATAAACTCCCTGGAGTGCCTTCACTTCGCACGTGCACTTCCGGTGCAGAGGCGAATCGTCAGTGGAGCACGTCAAACTTCTTACAGCTGGTCTGTAGGTAAGTTGTCACAACGATGCAGCGGTCCGCTCACGTGACTACACTCGCCAGCCAGATGGGTAAGTCCCGCTCCCTCTGTCCTCTCCAGGTTCCTGCCACCTGCTCCATGTTTCTTGTCCAAGCCCCACTGCCCACGTGGGACGCCGGTTCCTCCCTTGCAGCCAGCGCTCTAAATCTTGCGAGACTGGTCGCCAGATTCGGGCGCTTTACCAAGACCAGGGCCGGACTGGCCTGCCGGAATACCGGGAAATTTCCCATTAGGCCGGCAGGCCTGAGTGGTGCAAGGCCGCGGGCTTGGTGACAAGTGGGGGCAGCCGGCGGCAGGGCACAGGGAGATGAGCGCTTCCATTGTGGAAGCGCTCATCTCCATAGTCATCTGTATCGCCATCCTCATGACAGCGATACAGATGTCTATGCTACTGCAGGGGAGGGAGAGGTGTGTCCGCACTTGTTCCTCTGATAGGCTGCCGGCCTAGTGTTGGCAGCCTATCAGAGGCTGGTGCAGGCGGCGCAATGACATCATTGCGCTGCCTGAGCCGTAAAGCGAGGGACACAGACCGGAAGAGGCCTGCATCGCATCGTTAGAGGTAAGTATAAGTGTTTTTTTTGTTTTTTTTGTTTTTTAATATAGGTACAATACTGGATAATTATGGGGGGGGGCTACTGGAACATGATAAGTGGGGGCTACTGGCACATAAGGACGACTACTGGCACATAAGGGGGGCTACTGGCACATGATGGGGGCTACTGGCACATGATAAGGGGGGCTACTGGCACATGATAAGGGGGCTATTGGCACATGATAAGGGAGCTACTGGCACATGATATGGGGGCTATTGGCACATGATATGAGGGCTACTGGCACATAAGGGGGCTACTGGCACATGGGGGGCTATTGGCACATGATAAGGGAGCTACTGGCACATAAGGGGGGATACTGGCACATGATAAGGGGGACTACTGACACATAATAAGGGGGGCTACTGGCACATAAGGGGGGCTACTGGCACATGATATGGGGGCTATTGGCATATGATGGGGGGCTACTGGCACATAAGGGGGGCTGCTGGCACATGGGGGGCTATTGGCACATGATAAGGGGGCTACTGGCACATAAGGGGGGCTACTGGCACATGATAAGGGGCGGCTACTGGCACATAAGGGGGCTACTGGAACATGATAAGGGGGGCTACTGGCACATAAGGATGACTAATGACACATAAGGGGGCTACTGGCACATAATGGGGGGGCTACTGGCACATAAGGGGGGCTACTCACCCATGATAAGGGGGGCAACTGGCACATAAGGGGGATGCTGGCACATGGGGTGGTTATTGGCACATGATAAGGGGGCTACTGGCACATAAGGGGTGGCTACTGGCACATAAGGGGGCTACTGGCACATGATAAGGGGCAGCTACTGGCACATAAGGGGACTACTGGCACATAATAAGGGGGGCTACTGGCACATGATAGGGGGGGCACTCTGGCTACTGTCACATGATATGGGGGGGCTCTGGCTGCTGGCACATGATGGTTGGCGGCTCTTATTACTGGCACATGATTGGGGGGCATCTATGGGGGCACATCTTACTGGCACATGATTGGGGCATCTATGGGGGCATATCTTACTACCAGATTATTGGGTGGCACTATAGGGGCATCTACTGAGGCTAAAAAGAAGGGGTATTTTATATGGGGGGCTCTGTGTAGGGGCATTTTATACTGGGACACATTATGGTGGGTACTATGGGGAAGGGGGTCACTATGGGGTCATCTACGGGGGCACTGAGAAGGGGTATTTTATATTGGCACATTATGGGAAGATTAGCTCAACTGAGGGCATTACTAAGGGGTATGTTTTGCACATTATAAGGAGAATTATTACTACTGGCAGGGCATTATGGTGGGCTTTATTACTCCCCCCATGATATGACCCCCTGGTAGCAGCTCCAGCCTCTCCCTGCTCTGCTATCCCTCTGCCTCTTCTCCAAATCCTTATTATGAAATCTTTCTCATTAGGACAAAACACAACATCAGCTTCACCGAGCCCCCAGCCAAAGTGTGGAAATGGCGCCCGAGATCCCCAAGGGTAAAGCCGAATAATTTTAAGTTTTAATGTGAAATATGTTTGTTTGTAGTTGATCTTTATTATCAATTTTACATTACAGATTTTTGTTATTTTTTTGCAGCATATGGGTGAGATTTTATAAATATTTGTATTATTTGGTCGAAAGGCTCATTGGGGGAGGGAGGATAGTAACAGGACTGCCGTAGAATATCTAAAATAGCTGGTCAAGTAAAATGTTGCATGCAACAGACATTAAGTAGGTGGCCAACAAAAAAGGGGCGGGCCAAAGGGCATGGTAAAATGATGTCTGAGCATGCTGAGAGTTGTAGTTTTGCAACAGTTGGAGGCATCCTGGTTGGGAAAACACTGTGATAATATGAACAATGGGGGTTCTACAAAAGAGCTATTGTGGGGCAAAGTTCATATTCGTGTTTTGTGTAAACACGAATATGAACTTTGCCCCACAATAGCTCTTTTGTAGAACCCCCATTGATTTAAAATGAATGCTTTCTCCTATTATAAACAAGTAAATAATGACGCAATGCTGTGGGGCTGGTATGCAACTTTTTCCAGGGCTGGTTTTTATCCCCAGTCTGGCCCTGATCAGGACGTTGCACTGCCTCCACCTAGTGGTGGGGTCGCGGGGTGCATCGCTCTAAGTTCGGTACAGAAGGTTTGTTTAGGTCGGTCTTTTCTGTCACAACTGTTTCTTAATGTTAAATGTTAAAAAAAAAAAAATGGAGGGCCATATATGTTTTTTTCCCCACGCTCACGCTTTAAATCCTGATCATTCCACCTTCAATTGTAATACGGGAGTGCCCAGACCGTGTCGGCGTGTTTGCTGGTGTTTGAAGATGTTTAACTTATACCAGCGGTACCTTACTTCTGCAAGATCTGCAACATTTTTTTAATTTTAATTTATTTTCTCATTAGAGGGCAACTGTACTAAAGTTTTGCTATTGACGGCTATAGATTACCTATCTATGTTCCACTTTTAACCACTTACGTTTGTTCTAATGTTTTTAGATTCTGCCAGTAAAATATGTCTTCATTTTGCCTATCATCCGTTGCGTCTAGACTACGTCAGCCTCTCAATGTCGGTTCACCTTTTTTCAGGTCCAAGGTTTGGGTTGTCTAGCCTTGTTTTTTAGTTACATGTATGCTTTCTTTAGCCTATGTATGCTCACGTACGTTGTCAATTCATGTCGGTTTTGTCAGTCATTCTGCATGAGGCAGACATATCAGGGTCTACCGGCTTCTTCAGTCAGTTTTCCTTCATGATTTAATATCTTGCCTCGTCTTCAGGTCACTTAGTTTCCCGTTAGGTTATGTTTAATAAAAAATAAATAAATAAATATATGTGTATATATATATATATATATATATATATATATATTATATAAATTTTAAAAAAATTACCTATCTCAGGTCTTGGAGCAAGTGCTTCAGGGTCACCTACCACGTCCGTCAGGTTATGTTTTTCAAATAATCACCTGTTCCAGGTCACGTAGCATGCTCTTCAGGGTCACCTGCCACACCGGTCAGGTTACGTTTGTTAAATAATCAGCTGTCTCAGGTCACGTAGCAAGCCATTCAGGGCCACCAGCCATGTCGGTCAGGTTACGTTTGTTAATCTTATCACCGGTCCTCCCGGTCACATAGTATCACGCCAAGGCCGCCTACCATGTTATGTCAAAGCCTTCTGGTCCAGGTAACAAGGGCTTCTTAATCATTTTCTATTTCGGCACTCTCTCATTCATGTTACTTCAATCTAAAATTTCACTCACTACAGTTCTTTCATTTCGTTCGACCATACGCTCTTCGTTCTCGCTTCTTCATCTTCACTTCTTCATACATTCACAGGGGGAGGGAGCCCCACCCGGCTTTGTTTAAGTTATTGTTGTTTTGCCTTACAGCTGCAGATATGTCACACGTATCGGACATAGAAGATGCTATATCGGTTCCGGAAACCCAGGTGTCTGAGCAGGCTAGCAATGTCTCGCTAATAAATTGGACGGTTCCCAAATAGAGTTGAGCGGACACCTGGATGTTCGGGTTCGAGAAGTTCGGCCGAACTTCCCGGAAATGTTCGGGTTCGGGATCCGAACCCGATCCGAACTTCGTCCCGAACCCCATTGAAGTCAATGGGGACCCAAACTTTTTGGCACTAAAAAGGCTGTAAAACAGCCCAGGATAGAGCTAGAAGGCTGCAAAAGGCAGCAACATGTAGGTAAATCACCTGCAAACAAATGTGGATAAAGAAATGAATAAAAATAAAATAAATAAAAATTAACCAATATCAATTGGAGAGAGGTCCCATAGCAGAGAATCAGGCTTCATGTCAGCCACCACCGCAACAGTCCATTGTCATATATTTAGGCCCAGGCACCCAGGCAGAGGAGAGAGGTCCCGTAACAGAGAATCTGGCTTCATGTCAGCAGAGAATCAGTCTGCATGTCATAGCAGAGAATCAGGCTTCACGTCAGCCACCACTGCAACAGTCCATTGTCATATATTTAGGCCCAGCACCCAGGCAGAGGAGAGAGGTCCCGTAACAGAGGATCTGGCTTCATGTCAGCAGAGAATCAGTCTGCAAGTCATAGCAGAGAATCAGGCTTCACGTCAGCCACCACTGTAACAGTCCATTGTCATATACTTAGGCCCAGCACCCAGGCAGAGGAGAGCGGTCCCGTAACAGAGAATCTGGCTTCATGTCAGCAGAGAATCAGTCTGCATGTCATAGCAGAGAATCAGGCTTCACGTCAGCCACCACTGTAACAGTCCATTGTCATATATTTAGGCCCAGCACCCAGGCAGAGGAGAGAGGTCCCGTAACAGAGAATCTGGCTTCATGTCAGCAGAGAATCAGTCTGCATGTCATAGCAGAGAATCAGGCTTCACGTCAGCCACCACTGTAACAGTCCATTGTCATATATTTAGGCCCAGGCACCCAGGCAGAGGAGAGAGGTCCCGTAACAGAGAATCTGGCTTCATGTCAGCAGAGAATCAGGCTTCACGTCAGCCACCACTGTAACAGTCCATTGTCATATATTTAGGCCCAGGCACCCAGACAGAGGAGAGGTTCATTCAACTTTGGGTTGCCTCGCAATATAATGGTAAAATGAAAATAAAAATAGGATTGAATGAGGAAGTGCCCTGGAGTACAATAATATATGGTTAAGGGGAGGTAGTTAATGCCTAATCTGCACAGGGGATGGACAGGTCCTGTGGGATCCATGCCTGGTTCATTTTTATGAACGTCAGCTTGTCCACATTGGCTGTAGACAGGCGGCTGCGTTTGTCTGTAATGACGCCCCCTGCCATGCTGAATACACGTTCAGACAAAACGCTGGCCGCCGGGCAGGCCAGCACCTCCAAGGCATAAAAGGCTAGCTCTGGCCACGTGGACAATTTAGAGACCCAGAAGTTGAATGGGGCCGAACCATCAGTCAGTACGTGGAGGGGTGTGCACACGTACTGTTCCACCATGTTAGTGAAATGTTGCCTCCTGCTAACACGTTGCGTATCAGGTGGTGGTGCAGTTAGCTGTGGTGTGTTGACAAAACTTTTCCACATCTCTGCCATGCTAACCCTGCCCTCAGAGGAGCTGGCCGTGAGACAGCTGCCTTGGCGACCTCTTGCTCCTCCTCTGCCTTGGCCTTGGGCTTCCACTTGTTCCCCTGTGACATTTGGGAATGCTCTCAGTAGCGCGTCTACCAACGTGCGCTTGTACTCGCGCATCTTCCTATCACGCTCCAGTGCAGGAAGTAAGGTGGGCACATTGTCTTTGTACCGTGGATCCAGCAGGGTGGCAACCCAGTAGTCCGCACACGTTAAAATGTAGGCAACTCTGCTGTTGTTGCGCAGGCACTGCAGCATGTAGTCGCTCATGTGTGCCAGGCTGCCCAGGGGTAAGGACAAGCTGTCTTCTGTGGGAGGCGTATCGTCATCATCCTGCGTTTCCCCCAGCCACGCAGCTGCGTTGGGTGCCACCCCGCTGTGACCATGGTTCATCCTCATCCTTCTCCACCTCATCCTCGTCCTTCTCGTCCTCCAGTAGTGGGCCCTGACTGGCCACATTTGTACCTGGCCTCTGCTGTTGCAAAAAACCTCCCTCTGAGTCACTTCGAAGAGACTGGCCTGAAAGTGCTAAAAATGACCCCTCTTCCTCCTCTTCCTCCTTCTGGGCCACCTCCTCTTCCATCATCGCCCTAAGTGTTTTCTCAAGGAGACATAGAAGTGGTATTGTAATGCTGATAACGGCGTCATCGCCACTGGCCATGTTGGTGGAGTACTCGAAACAGCGCAACAGGGCACACAGGTCTCACATGGAGGCCCAGTCATTGGTGGTGAAGTGGTGCTGTTCCGCAGTGCGACTGACCCGTGCCTGCTGCAGCTGAAACTCCACTATGGCCTGCTGCTGCTCGCACAGTCTATCCAGCATGTGCAAGGTGGAGTTCCACCTGGTGGGCACGTCGCATATGAGGCGGTGAGCGGGAAGGCCGAAGTTACGCTGTAGCGCAGACAGACGAGCAGCGGCAGGATGTGAACGCCGGAAGCGCAAACAGACGGCCCGCACTTTATGCAGCAGCTCTGACATGTCGGGGTAGTTGTGAATGAACTACTGCACCACCAAATTCAGCACATGCGCCAAGCAAGGGATGTGCGTCAAATTGGCTAGTCCCAGAGCTGCAACGAGATTTCGCCCATTATCGCACACCACCAGGCCGGGCTTGAGGCTCACCGGCAGCAACCACTCGTCGGTCTGTTGTTCTATACCCTGCCACAATTCCTGTGCGGTGTGGGGCCTGTCCCCCAAACATATGAGTTTCAGAATGGCCTGCTGACGTTTAAGCCAGGCTGTGCTGAAGTTGGTGGTGAAGGTGTGTGGCTGACTGGATGAGCAGGTGGAAGAAGAGGAGGAGGAAGCTGAGTAGGAGGAGGTGGCAACAGGAGGCAAAGAATCTTGCCCTGCGATCCTTGGCGGCGGAAGGACGTGCTCCAAACAGCTGCCACTACATTTACCCAGTGTGCAATTAGGGAGATATAGCGTCCCTGGCCGTGCTTACTGGTCCACGTATCTGTGGTTAGGTGGACCTTGCCACAGATGGCGTTGCGCAGTGCACACTTGATTTTATCGGATACTTGGTTGTGCAGGGAAGGCACGGCTCTCTTGCAGAAGTAGTGCCGGCTGGGAACAACATATTGTGGGACAGCAAGCGACATGAAGCTGTCTGTGTCCACCAGCCTAAATGACAGCATTTCATAGGCCAGTAGTTTAGAAATGCTGACATTCAGGGCCAGGGATCGAGGGTGGCTAAGTGGGAATTTATGCTTTCTCTCAAATGTTTGTGAGATGGAGAGATGAACGCTGCCGTGTGACATGGTTAAGATGCTTGGTGACGGAGGTGGTGGTGTTGGTGGTACATCCCCTGTTTGCTGGGCGGCAGGTTCCAACGTTCCTCCAGAGGCGGAGGAAGAGGCCGAGGCGGCAGCAGCAGAAGAGGCCGAGGCGGCAGCAGCAGAAGAGGTAGCAGGGGGAGCCTGAGTGACTTCCTTGGTTTTAAGGTGTTTACTCCACTGCAGTTCATGCTTTGCATGCAGGTGCCTGTCATGCAGGTTGTGCTAAGGTTCAGAACGTTAATGCCTCGCTTCAGGCTCTGATGGCACAGCGTGCAAACCACTCGGGTCTTGTCGTCAGCACATTGTTTGAAGAAGTGCCATGCCAGGGAACTCCTTGAAGCTGCCTTTGAGGTGCTCGGTCACAGATGGCGGCGGTCAGTAGCAGGCGGAGTCTCATGGCGGCGGGTGTTCTGCTTTTGCCCACTGCTCCCTCTTTTGCTACGCTGTTGGCTCGGTCTCACCACTGCCTCTTGGTTTTGAACTGCTGCATCCTTTCTGACTTTTGGTAATTTGGTAACATTTCCGCCACTTTCTGCTTATACCGGGGGTCTATTAGCGTGGCCACCCAGTACAGGTCGTTCTCCTTCATCCTTTTTATACGAGGGTCCCTCAACAGACATGACAGCATGAAAGACCCCATTTGCACAAGGTTGGATGCCGAGCTACTCATTTCCCGTTCCTCCTCCTCACTGATGTCATTGATGGTCTGTTCTTCCCCCCGGCCACGTACAAGACCACGGGTCCCAGAAAGGTGACAACAACAAGCACCCTGGGATGCCTGCTGTGGTTGGTCTTCCTCCTCCTCAAAGCCACATTCCTCCTCCGACTCCTCTTCCTCATACTCCTCTTGCAGCGTTGCCGCAGGTCAGGCAAGCGATGATGACAAGGCTGTTTCTGGTGGTGATGGTGACCACAACTCTTCCTCTTCACGCTCATCTACAGCCTGATCCAGCACTCTTCGCAGGGCACGCTAAGGAAGAAAACAAATGGGATGAGGTCGCTGATGGTGCCTTTGGTGCGACTGACTAGGTTTGTCACCTCCTCAAAAGGACGCATGAGCCTACAGGCATTGCTCATGAGCGTCCAGTAACGTGGCAAAAAAATTCCCAGCTCCGCAGAGGCTGTCCTAGCACCCCGGTCATACAAATACTCGTTGGCGGCTTTTCTTGTTGGAGCAGGCGGTCGAATATTAGGAGTGTTGAATTCCAACGTGTTAGGCTGTCGCAAATCAAGCGTCTCACTGGCATGTTGTTTCGGTGCTGAATGTCAGAAAAGTGTGCCATGGCCGTGTAGGAACGCCTGAAATGGCCACACACCTTCCTGGCCTGCTTGAGGATGTCCTGTAAGCCTGGGTACTTAGACACAAAGCGTTGTACAATGAGATTCAACACATGTGCCATGCACGGCACATGTGACAACTTGACAGGAGTGCTGGTCTGGTATGGCTATCTACTTTCAGGCAGGTCAACCCCAAGACAGCGTGACACTGTCGTATCCGGGATGTGGAATAACCCCTGGGGAGCTGGGGGGATTCAGTTGATGTGCAGCCAGAGGCCGCAGCAGAAGAGGACTCAGCCGAGGAGGTTATGGAAGAGGATGGAGTAGGAGGAGTAGAGGAGGTGGCAGTAGGCCTGCCTGCAAGTCGTGGCGGTGTCACCAACTCTGCTGCAGAGCCACGCATTCCATGCTTGGCAGCCATCAGCAGGTTGACCCAATGCGCAGTGTAGGTGATATACCTGCCCTGACCGTGCTTTTCAGACCAGGTATCAGTGGTCAGATGGACCCTTGCCCCAACACTGTATGCCAGAGATGCCATGACTTCCTTTTCAATCACTGAGTAGAGGTTTGGGATTGCTTTTTTTGAAAAAAAAAAATCGTCCGGGTTCCTTGCACTCTGGTGTACCAATAGCGACAAATTTTTTGAAGGCCTCAGACTCCACCAGCTAGTATGGTAAAAGCTGGCGGGCTAAGAGTTCCGTCAAGCCAGCTGTCAGACGCCGGGCAAGGAGGTGACTAAGTGACATTGGCTTCTTACGCTCTAACATTTCCTTTACAGACACCTGACTGTGGGCAGATGAGATGGAACTGCTGAAGGTTAGAGACGGAGTGGCGGGTGGTTGAGAGGGAGCAAGGAGGACAGCAGTCGTTGACGTGGCTGAAGATGCCGGACCAGGAGGAGGATGGTGGCTTTGAGCTTGTGTGCTGCTTCTACTCGTCATCATGTGTTGATCCCATAGTCGTTTGTGATGTGCGATCATGTGCCTTCGCAAAGCAGTTGTACCTTGGTGGGTGTTGGATTTCCCACGACTCAGTTTCTTTTGGCACAGGTTGCAAATGGCATTGCTGTTGTCAGAGGCAGACACACAAAAAAAATGCCACACTGCTGAACTTTGCAATGACGGCATTCTGGTGGTGGCAACAGTGAGTTGCTTGGCGTGCTGTCTGGCTGACCCCGGGTGCCGATACATGCTGTCTGACTGTGCCACTAGCTCCTTGCAACGACCTCCCCCTGCTTCCTACTCGTCTCCTTCTTCTGTCTGTCTCCCCTTCTGAACTTTCCCCCTCTTCTTCTTTTCGATCAGGCACCCACGTGGCATCCACGGACACATCATCATCATCAACCACTTCACTTGTATCTGACACCTCAGCAAAGGAAGCAACAGCGGGTACAACATCATCATCATCATCATCACACTGTACGTCCATGTGTGTAATGCTGCCTGACTGAGACATATCCCTGTTATCTACATCCCCTGGCAATAATGGTTGCGCATCACTAATTTCATCCAACTGATGTGTAAATAACTCTTCTGAGGGATCAAGTGAAGTGGCTGTGGTGGTAGTGGTGGTGGTGGCGGCAGGCGGGAGAGTGGTAACTTGGGAGCAGGTGACCAAAGCTGAGCTGGAGGAGGATGGTGCGTCAAGGTTCTTAGCGGAAGCTGTTGAAGATTGGGTGTCATGTGTAAGCCAGTCAACTATTTTCTTGGAATTTTGGGGGTTCAGGGTAAGTGGCCTCTGAACACTGGGCATTATTCCAGGGCCAGTGGAAATCACAGCACCACGAACACGACGGCCTCTGCGACGTGGCCTGCCTCTGCCGGTCATTTTTTATTAGATAAGTGTTACTATGCGTGCAAGGTACTGTGCCACCCTATATAAGGGGTGGGCACCAGTGTGGCACAATACAGTATGTGCTGGCCTGACACACACGGGCTTGCAAATGTGATTAGATCACAGAAAAATGTTACATATAATTTTTTTTCCTGCAAGGTATTTGAGTGAATGACACCCTGTAATGGTATGAGTGCAGGCCTAGCCACTAGCCAGTGGGCACAATACAGTATGTGTGGGCCTGATGCACACGGGCTTGCAAATGTGATTAGATCACAGAAACATTTTCAATATAATTTTTTTTATCTGCAAGGTATTTGAGTGAATAACACCCTGTAACGGTATGAGTGCAGGCCTAGCCACTAGCCAGTGGGCACAATACAGTATGTGTTGGCCTGACACACACAGGCTTGCAAATGTGATTAGATCACAGAAAAATGTTACATATAATTTTTTTTATCTACAAGGTATTTGAGTGAATGACAGCCTGTAACGGTATGAGTGCAGGCCTAGCCACTAGCCAGTGGGCACAATACAGTATGTGTTGGCCTGAAACACATGGGCTTGCAAATGTGATTAGATCACAGAAAAAAAAAATTGTAGATTTTTTTTTCTGCAAGGTATTTGGGTGAATGACACCCTGTAACGGTATGAGTGCAGGCCTAGCCACTAGCCAGTGGGCAAAAAACAGTATGTGTGGGCCTGATGCACACAGGCTTGCAAATGTGATTATGTCACAGAAAAATGTTAAATAGATTTTTTTTTTTCTGCAAGGTATTTGAGTGAATGACACCCTGTAACGGTATGAGTGTAGGCCTAGACACTAGCAGTATACAGTATGTGTGGGCCTGACACACACGGGCTTGCAAATGTGAAAAATTATTTTTTTATCTGCAAGGTATTTTCCGTCACTCCCTGTATGAATGGTGTGCACTGTGCACACAGTGCTGTCTATGACTGAGCCTGCAGCCTCTCACACACAAGCAGCCAGGCAACTGCTCTATATATATATATATATATATATATATATAAGCACACTGATGTACCATACCTGAAAAGGGCTTTTTGGGGTGCTGTCAGGACGCTGTCCTTACGGCAGATGAGTCTGTGGACACAGAACAATGCCCTAACTAACGGTTTCCCTATTGAATCAGCAGCAGCTACACTCTACCTCCTCTCACTGTGAATGCAGATTCCGAATGAATCTAAAATGGATGCTGTCCTGGAGGTGGGAGGGTCTGGGAGGGAGGGTCTGCTGCTGATTGGCTGGAATGTGTCTGCTGACTGTGAGGTACAGGGTCAAAGTTTACTCAATGATGATGTATAGGGGGCGGACCGAACATCGCATATGTTCGCCCGCAGTGGCAAACGCGAACAAGCTATGTTCGCCGGGAACTGTTCGCCGGCGAATAGTTCGGGACATCACTAATGATAATCTGTGTATATTTTCCCAGAAATAAAGAGGAGTGTTGTCTAGCCTACAGTAGTTGCCATGTATATAAATTGATCTCCATAAAATAAATAGTACCAACCCAGAGGTTCCCCCTAAGGCCTTGCAACTAGAAATTTTATTCTCATCTGCTTTTCTCTGGTTATGGGCATTTGTTCTGAAAGAACTAGTTGCTGCTATAAGGCTAGCTTAGCTGTTTTTCTAGCTTTTCTACATAACCCTGTTTAGATAGCATTACTGCTATGTTCTCTCTACTGTTTACCTACTTGCTGTGCAGAAGCAAGTAAATATAATTATAGCTCCTGCTGTCTCACTTTAATGGAGCAGCTCCTTCCTATTCACCTAAGGATACTTCAATATAGAAAGACAAACAACACCTTCAGAAACTTTTATTATTTTGGATCAACTTCAGACAAAGACAACTCCTAAATAACCTTCAACTGAAAGTGAGACAGGAGATATCCTACAAAGCTTACATCTTTCTTAATTAAATATGCAAGCTAGCTCTGTTTAGATGGGCAAGAGGAACTTGGTTGACTTGCCTTGTGGGTTATTTTTTGGAGTGCTCTTTATCAGTAGGGAGTATGAGTACTGTATTCCAGGCAACACTGTTCTTGGTTTCTAGGAAGAGTATATGCAAATCACATATCTTATTTTGTCTGGCATGAGAAAAGATTAGCATTCCTTTTGTTTCGGAAGAAAAGCTCATTTGAATATATTTCCCAGAATGCAAATGCTGTGCAAATTATCTTGCCTGACAAAAAAAAGATAAAGAGCACCACAAGAAAGTCAACCAAGTAAGACAAGTCTCTCTTTAGACATTCTATTTTTTTTTGTCCTTCTAGAAAGATAACTAGTGCTTTATTGAGAAAGATGTAAGCTTTGTAGGATGTTGCAATTTTTGTGTCTCATTTATTTTTAGGCCTCCCGCACACGAATGTGTGAGCACCGTGACTGTTCTGCAGGCTGTAATGCACGAACACCAACTGTGGGGCAGCCGCAGCGGATCACACACCCATTCACTTTAATGGGTCCGCGATCTGCCCATTCCGTAAAAAGATAAAACATGTTCTATCTTTTTGCGCAATGGAAGTATAGGACAAAACCCCATGGAAGCACTCCATAGTGCTTCCATTCTGCACCATTCCGCGTCTCTGGATTTGCGGACCCATTGAAGTGAATGCCCACGGAACGGAGCCCGTGTAATGCAGATCCGCAATTGTGGTCGGCAATGGGCAGCACATGTTTGTGTGCAGGAGGCCTTAGTTGAAGGCCATTTTAGAGGGCTCTCAGTTATATATGATGTTCCAACTGTTTAAATAAAATTGCTAAAGGTGTTGTCTGATTTTGCTATGCAGGTGATGTATGCTTAGAGGAACAGTAGAGCACTATAATTATTCATATGGCTGCTGCACAGCAAGTAGGCAAGCAGTAAGCAGAACACAATAGCAAAATGAGCACTGCATTATTTTTACATAGCTAACTTGAATATCTTTCCCAGAAACCCATAGGAAACTAAATTGGCTTACAATCCTACACACATATACTTGGTCTACCTGGAATACAATTCTTCGCACACATACTCAGCTACTTGACATAGTAGGGGCATTCTCAGTGTACCATGGACTCTCCATAAAAATAAAAATAAATAGAACCCCTTAGACAATGCATATGTATATTGTTGAGAAACACAACTCTCCCTATCTCCCTTTAAAAGAACTGTATGATAAAGCCACATAAAACTATTTCCTTTATAGCAAAGTACTGTATAGCAGTTATATTGTATTTAGTTAACCTAAAATGTGACAAATGAATTCTAATAAAAAGGGTCATAAAAGAAAAATTAAAAGCTAATAAGGTCTAAATAATGATAATAAGATTGTCCTCCCTCTCATGTGCTTTAATCCTATATTTTATATATATTTTTTTCCTATATTTGAAGCCTCCTGGTGTGCTTTTCAAACTAGTACAATAATTCATGGGGTTAAGGTAAGTGCAAAGGAAATGTGCATATATCGGAAGGCTTATATGAGTTACTAATACTTCAAGTGAGTTCATTAGTTTAAAGAAATATATTTGACAAGAGTTTTAGCTGATGGTTCTATCTATAATTCCACTGAGCCTGTTGATACCATAAGTGTTTGCGGCATGAATTCTAAGCAGAAAACCAGGCACATCTTCATTTGAGGACATGCAATCAAATAAAACAATTATTCTGAATAGGTGAATGGGGGATTGATTTTCTTGATCCCTTTAAACCCTGACGGCTTTCTATGACTAATTGAATCAAGGTTCAACCACAAAAGAATTGAGTTCCTTGCTGAGATGTGATTCTGTCAGTTTGATATGCATTTTCTCTGTAGGTTTTGTGCTCTGAAACTAAGCCTGGGAGAAAATCTTATATAGTCATTGCCTTTATTGCTATTGATAAAATTTTGTAAGATTTGCCACTATATATATATTGTAAAATGTTGTTTACAAAGTCAGGACTCTATCCACATGTGGGAAATGTATACTATGGCTATCAACAAAGTCAGAATTTTCATTGGGAACAACAGCTCAATTTTTGGGATTTGTTAGTTATTGAAAATGTAGAAATAAACATATTTGCTATTCAAATCTTAGAAATTAACAAACTGGGACCTTAAATCTAGTACAAAAAAGTTAAAAACCATTGAGCATAATTTGAATAAATATGCAGGAAACTGTGAAGGTTGGGGTGAGACTAGAATTGAAAGTTTGTTCACACATACATTAAATTAAATTCAGAGAAAGTTTTTGTACAGCACACAATAAGGCTTTCTCTTGTGCGCTATAGAACTGCCTGGAAAATGATTTGAATATTTGTGCTTCATTGACTGAGGATTAAACACCTCATTTTATGGTGTGTAAGACAGCATTGTGATATGACTGAGCTATACAAGTATTACATATATTCTGGTTTCTTTAGTACAAAAGTATAATGCTGCATAACAATGTGTGACCGCTATTGTTTATTTCCATTATAATGATTCATTCTACAATAACTCGGAGGTAGTCATCAAGCTTTCTTCTCATGGGGCTGTTGTGCTTGTGATTTCTTGAGCAATGTTTTTTATGCATATTAAATTATATACATTTTAATGAAATAAGATCAATTATTTTAAATTGTAGACCAAAATATAATAGTCTAACATGTTTAATAAATTAAATATATCCAGACAATTATAGGGGGAACTAGAGGACGTTTAATGCAATAAGCTGTGAATGTGATAAGATGGAAGCCTATAAACACAATTGATTCAGCTATTCTTTGTCCTAAAGCTATGGAGATAAACTTTCTGACATCTATCACATGCATGGCTGTCTGAAAATAACTTCCCATAATCTGGCACATATGTAGGGCTCTGGGACAGCGTGAGATCAGGAGCTAAGCCTGCACCATCTGCAGTGAGTTTCAGCTGTATATTACAGATTAAATTCTACCGAAATGGCCAGGTTTAATATCCTAGCAATTTAACCCCTTAGATGCTACATTCAAAGCAAAGTCTCAGGAAACCTCACTGTGTCATGCATAACTTTTCAGGACAATTGGGACATTTTTGATGTAGACTCACTTGCTTACTAGAGTTGAGCGAACACCTGGATGTTCGGGTTCGAGAAGTTCGGCCGAACATCCCGGAAATGTTCGGGTTCGGGATCCGAACCCGATCCGAACTTCGTCCCGAACCCGAACCCCATTGAAGTCAATGGGGACCCGAACTTTTCGGCACTAAAACGGCTGTAAAACAGCCCAGGAAAGGGCTAGAGGGCTGCAAAAGGCAGCAACATGTAGGTAAATCCCCTGCAAACAAATGTGGATAGGGAAATTAATTAAAATAAAAATTAAATAAATAAAAATTAACCAAAATCAATTGGAGAGAGGTTCCATAGCAGAGAATCTGGCTTCCCGTCACCCACCACTGGAACAGTCCATTCTCAGATATTTAGGCCCCGGCACCCAGGCAGAGGAGAGAGGTCCCGTAACAGAGAATCTGTCTTCATGTCAGCAGAGAATTAGTCTGCATGTCATAGCAGAGAATGAGGCTTCACGTCAGCCACCACTGCAACAGTCCATTGGCATATATTTAGGCCTAGCACACAGGCAGAGCAGAGAGGTCCCGTAACAGACAATCTGGCTTCATGACAGCAGAGAATCAGTCTGCATGTCATAGCAGAGAATGAGGCTTCACGTCACCCACCACTGCAACAGTCCATTGGCATATATTTAGGCCTAGCACACAGGCAGAGGAGAGAGGTCCCGTAACAGAGAATCTGTCTTCATGTCAGCAGAGAATCAGTCTGCATGTCATAGCAGAGAATGAGGCTTCACGTCAGCCACCACTGCAACAGTCCATTGGCATATATTTAGGCCTAGCACACAGGCAGAGCAGAGAGGTCCCGTAACAGACAATCTGGCTTCATGACAGCAGAGAATCAGTCTGCATGTCATAGCAGAGAATGAGGCTTCACGTCACCCACCACTGCAACAGTCCATTGGCATATATTTAGGCCTAGCACACAGGCAGAGCAGAGAGGTCCCGTAACAGACAATCTGGCTTCATGTCAGCAGAGAATCAGTCTGCATGTCATAGCAGAGAATGAGGCTTCACGTCACCCACCACTGCAACAGTCCATTGGCATATATTTAGGCCTAGCACACAGGCAGAGCAGAGAGGTCCCGTAACAGACGATCTGGCTTCATGTCAGCAGAGAATCAGTCTGCATGTCATAGCAGAGAATCAGGCTTCACGTCAGCCACCACTGCAACAGTCCATTGTCATAAATTTAGGCCCAGCACCCAGGCAGAGGAGAGAGGTCCCGTAACAGACAATCTGGCTTCATGTCAGCAGAGAATTAGTCTGCATGTCATAGCAGAGAATCAGGCTTCATGTCAGCCACCACTGCAACAGTCCATTGGCATATATTTAGGCCTAGCACACAGGCAGAGGAGAGGTTCATTCAACTTTGGGTAGCATCGCAATATAATGGTAAAATGAAAATAAAAATAGGATTGAATGAGGAAGTGCCCTGGAGTCCAATAATATATGGTTATGGGGAGGTAGTTAATGTCTAATCTGGACAAGGGACGGACAGGTCCTGTGGGATCCATGCCTGGTTCATTTTTATGAACGTCAGCTTGTCCACATTGGCTGTAGACAGGCGGCTGCGTTTGTCTGTAATGACGCCCCCTGCCGTGCTGAATACACGTTCAGACAAAACGCTGGCTGCCGGGCAGGCCAGCACCTCCAAGGCATAAAAGGCTAGCTCTGGCCACGTGGACAATTTAGAGACCCAGAAGTTGAATGGGGCCGAACCATCAGTCAGTACGTGGAGGGGTGTGCACACGTACTGTTCCACCATGTTAGTGAAATGTTGCCTCCTGCTAACACGTTGCGTATCAGGTGGTGGTGCAGTTAGCTGTGGCGTGTTGACAAAAGTTTTCCACATCTCTGCCATGCTAACCCTGCCCTCAGAGGAGCTGGCCGTGACACAGCTGCCTTGGCGACCTCTTGCTCCTCCTCTGCCTTGGCCTTGGGCTTCCACTTGTTCCCCTGTGACATTTGGGAATGCTCTCAGTAGCGCGTCTACCAACGTGCGCTTGTACTCGCGCATCTTCCTATCACGCTCCAGTGCAGGAAGTAAGGTGGGCACATTGTCTTTGTAGCGTGGATCCAGCAGGGTGGCAACCCAGTAGTCCGCACAGGTTAAAATGTGGGCAACTCTGCTGTCGTTGCGCAGGCACTGCAGCATGTAGTCGCTCATGTGTGCCAGGCTGCCCAGGGGTAAGGACAAGCTGTCCTCTGTGGGAGGCGTATCGTCATCGTCCTGCCTTTCCCCCCAGCCACGCACCAGTGATGGACCCGAGCTGCGTTGGGTGCCACCCCGCTGTGACCATGCTTCATCCTCATCCTCCTCCACCTCCTCCTCATCCTCGTCCTCCTCGTCCTCCAGTAGTGGGCCCTGGCTGGCCACATTTGTACCTGGCCTCTGCTGTTGCAAAAAACCTCCCTCTGAGTCACTTCGAAGAGACTGGCCTGAAAGTGCTAAAAATGACCCCTCTTCCTCATCCTCCTCCTCCTCCTCCTGGGCCACCTCCTGTTCCATCATCGCCCTAAGTGTTTTCTCAAGGAGACATAGAAGTGGTATTGTAACGCTGATAACGGTGTCATCGCCACTGGCCATGTTGGTGGAGTACTCGAAACAGCGCAACAGGGCACACAGGTCTCGCATGGAGGCCCAGTCATTGGTGGTGAAGTGGTGCTGTTCTGTAGTGCGACTGACCCGTGCGTGCTGCAGCTGAAACTCCACTATGGCCTGCTGCTGCTCGCACAGTCTGTCCAGCATGTGCAAGGTGGAGTTCCACCTGGTGGGCACGTCGCATATGAGGCGGTGAGCGGGAAGGCCGAAGTTACGCTGTAGCGCAGACAGGCGAGCAGCGGCAGGATGTGAACGCCGGAAGCGCGAACAGACGGCCCGCACTTTATGCAGCAGCTCTGACATGTCGGGGTAGTTGTGAATGAACTTCTGCACCACCAAATTCAGCACATGCGCCAAGCAAGGGATGTGCGTCAAATTGGCTAGTCCCAGAGCTGCAACGAGATTTCGCCCATTATCACACACCACCAGGCCGGGCTTGAGGCTCACCGGCAGCAACCACTCGTCGGTCTGTTGTTCAATACCCCGCCACAACTCCTGTGCGGTGTGGGGCCTGTCCCCCAAACATATGAGTTTCAGAATGGCCTGCTGACGTTTACCCCGGGCTGTGCTGAAGTTGGTGGTGAAGGTGTGTGGCTGACTGGATGAGCAGGTGGAAGAAGAGGAGGAGGAAGCCGAGAAGGAGGAGGTGGCAACAGGAGGCAAAGAATGTTGCCCTGCGATCCTTGGCGGCGGCAGGACGTGCGCCAAACAGCTCTCCGCCTGGGGCCCAGCTGCCACTACATTTACCCAGTGTGCAGTTAGGGAGATATAGCGTCCCTGGCCGTGCTTACTGGTCCACGTATCTGTGGTTAGGTGGACCTTGCTACAGATGGCGTTGCGCAGTGCACACTTGATTTTATCGGATACTTGGTTGTGCAGGGAAGGCACGGCTCTCTTGGAGAAGTAGTGCCGGCTGGGAACAACATACTGTGGGACAGCAAGCGACATGAGCTGTTTGAAGCTGTCTGTGTCCACCAGCCTAAATGACAGCATTTCATAGGCCAGTAGTTTAGAAATGCTGGCATTCAGGGCCAGGGATCGAGGGTGGCTAGGTGGGAATTTACGCTTTCTATCAAATGTTTGTGAGATGGAGAGCTGAACGCTGGCGTGTGACATGGTTGAGACGCTTGGTGACGGAGGTGGTGGTGGTGGTGTTGGTGGTACATCCCCTGTTTGCTGGGCGGCAGGTGCCAACGTTCCTCCAGAGGCGGAGGAAGAGGCCGAGGCGGCAGCAGCAGAATAGGCCGAGGCGGCAGCAGCAGAAGAGGTAGCAGGGGGAGCCTGAGTGACTTCCTTGGTTTTAAGGTGTTTACTCCACTGCAGTTCATGCTTTGCATGCAGGTGCCTGGTCATGCAGGTTGTGCTCAGGTTCAGAACGTTAATGCCTCGCTTCAGGCTCTGATGGCACAGCGTGCAAACCACTCGGGTCTTGTCGTCAGCACATTGTTTGAAGAAGTGCCATGCCAGGGAACTCCTTGAAGCTGCCTTTGGGGTGCTCGGTCCCAGATGGCGGCGGTCAGTAGCAGGCGGAGTCTCTTGGCGGCGGGTGTTCTGCTTTTGCCCACTGCTCCCTCTTTTGCTACGCTGTTGGCTCGGTCTCACCACTGCCTCTTCCTCCGAACTGTGAAAGTCAGTGGCACGACCTTCATTCCATGTGGGGTCTAGGACCTCATCGTCCCCTGCATCGTCTTCCACCCAGTCTTGATCCCTGACCTCCTGTTCAGTCTGCACACTGCAGAAAGACGCAGCAGTTGGCACCTGTGTTTCGTCATCATCAGAGACATGCTGAGGTGGTATTCCCATGTCCTCATCATCAGGAAACATAAGTGGTTGTGCGTCAGTGCATTCTATGTCTTTCACCGCTGGGGAAGGGCTAGGTGGATGCCCTTGGGAAACCCTGCCAGCGGAGTCTTCAAACAGCATAAGAGACTGCTGCATAACTTGAGGCTGAGACAGTTTCCCTGGTATGCATGGGGGTGATGTGACAGACTGATGGGGTTGGTTTTCAGGCGCCATCTGTGCGCTTTCTGCAGAAGACTGGGTGGGAGATAATGTGAACGTGCTGGATCCACTGTCGGCCACCCAATTGACTAATGCCTGTACCTGCTCAGGCCTTACCATCCTTAGAACGGCATTGGGCCCCACCATATATCGCTGTAAATTCTGGCGGCTACTGGGACCTGAGGTAGTTGGTACACTAGGACGTGTGGATGTGGCAGAACGGCCACGTCCTCTCCCAGCACCAGAGGGTCCACTAACACCACCACGACCATGTCCACGTCCGCGTCCCTTACTAGATGTTTTTCTCATTGTTATGGTTCACCACAACAACAAATATATTATTTGGCCCAATGTATTGTATTCAAATTCAGCGGGATATAAATTTGAGGCCTAGTATTTAGGCGCTGGGTGACCGGTATGGATTTAGTGACAGAATTAGACTTGGAAATGCACAGAAGCGTGTGTGTGAAGTTATTCTGAATGACCCAATGTGCACCTTGAATATTATATACCCTTTTTGGGATAGATTTCAAATAGCTCTGATATAGCAGGAACCACTAAATTATGAAATTGCTAAATTGGGAATTGTACTTCAACCCAGAACAAAAAATGTGCTTTGACGGGCACTAAATAACTTTCCCAGCTACAACAGTACAGCGGTAACGAGAGATTTAGAGGGATTTAAATTTGAGGCCTAGTATTTAGGCGCTGGGTGACAGGTATGGGTTTAGTGACAGAATTAGACTTGGAAATACACAGTAGCGGGTGTGTGTGAAGTTATTCTGAATGACCCAATGTGCACCTTCAATATTATATACCCTTTTTGGGATAGATTTCAAATAGCTCTGATATAGCAGGAACCACTAAATTATGAAATTGCTAAATTGGGAATTGTACTTCAACCCAGAACAAAAAATGTGCTTTGACGGACACTAAATATCTTGCCCAGCAACAACAGTACAGCGGTGGGTAACGAGAGATTTAGAGGGATTTAAATTTGAGGCCTAGTATTTAGGCGCTGGGTCACCGGTATGGATTTAGTGACAGAATTAGACTTGGAAATGCACAGAAGCGTGTGTGTGAAGTTATTCTGAATGACCCTATGTGCACCTTCAATATTATATACCCTTTTAGGGATAGATTTCAAATAGCTCTGATATAGCAGAAACCACTAAATTATGAAATTGCTAAATTGGGAATTGTACTTCAACCCAGAACAAAAAATGTGCTTTGACGGACACTAAATATCTTGCCCAGCAACAACAGTACAGCGGTAACGAGAGATTTAGAGGGATTTAAATTTGAGGCCTAGTATTTAGGCGCTGGGTGACAGGTATGGGTTTAGTGACAGAATTAGACTTGGAAATACACAGTAGCGGGTGTGTGTGAAGTTATTCTGAATGACCCAATGTGCACCTTCAATATTATATACCCTTTTTGGGATAGATTTCAAATAGCTCTGATATAGCAGGAACCACTAAATTATGAAATTGCTAAATTGGGAATTGTACTTCAACCCAGAACAAAAAATGTGCTTTGACGGACACTAAATATCTTGCCCAGCAACAACAGTACAGCGGTGGGTAACGAGAGATTTAGAGGGATTTAAATTTGAGGCCTAGTATTTAGGCGCTGGGTCACCGGTATGGATTTAGTGACAGAATTAGACTTGGAAATGCACAGAAGCGTGTGTGTGAAGTTATTCTGAATGACCCTATGTGCACCTTCAATATTATATACCCTTTTAGGGATAGATTTCAAATAGCTCTGATATAGCAGAAACCACTAAATTATGAAATTGCTAAATTGGGAATTGTACTTCAACCCAGAACAAAAAATGTGCTTTGACGGACACTAAATATCTTGCCCAGCAACAACAGTACAGCGGTGGGTAACGAGAGATTTAGAGGGATTTAAATTTGAGGCCTAGTATTTAGGCGCTGGGTGACAGGTATGGGTTTAGTGACAGAATTAGACTTGGAAATACACAGTAGCGGGTGTGTGTGAAGTTATTCTGAATGACCCAATGTGCACCTTCAATATTATATACCCTTTTTGGGATAGATTTCAAATAGCTCTGATATAGCAGGAACCACTAAATTATGAAATTGCTAAATTGGGAATTGTACTTCAACCCAGAACAAAAAATGTGCTTTGACGGACACTAAATATCTTGCCCAGCAACAACAGTACAGTGGTGGGTAACGAGAGATTTAGAGGGATTTAAATTTGAGGCCTAGTATTTAGGCGCTGGGTCACCGGTATGGATTTAGTGACAGAATTAGACTTGGAAATGCACAGAAGCGTGTGTGTGAAGTTATTCTGAATGACCCTATGTGCACCTTCAATATTATATACCCTTTTAGGGATAGATTTCAAATAGCTCTGATATAGCAGAAACCACTAAATTATGAAATTGCTAAATTGGGAATTGTACTTCAACCCAGAACAAAAAATGTGCTTTGACGGACACTAAATATCTTGCCCAGCAACAACAGTACAGCGGTGGGTAACGAGAGATTTAGAGGGATTTAAATTTGAGGCCTAGTATTTAGGCGCTGGGTCACCGGTATGGATTTAGTGACAGAATTAGACTTGGAAATGCACAGAAGCGTGTGTGTGAAGTTATTCTGAATGACCCTATGTGCACCTTCAATATTATATACCCTTTTAGGGATAGATTTCAAATAGCTCTGATATAGCAGAAACCACTAAATTATGAAATTGCTAAATTGGGAATTGTACTTCAACCCAGAACAAAAAATGTGCTTTGACGGACACTAAATATCTTGCCCAGCAACAACAGTACAGCGGTGGGTAACGAGAGATTTAGAGGGATTTAAATTTGAGGCCTAGTATTTAGGCGCTGGGTGACAGGTATGGGTTTAGTGACAGAATTAGACTTGGAAATACACAGTAGCGGGTGTGTGTGAAGTTATTCTGAATGACCCAATGTGCACCTTCAATATTATATACCCTTTTTGGGATAGATTTCAAATAGCTCTGATATAGCAGGAACCACTAAATTATGAAATTGCTAAATTGGGAATTGTATTTCAACCCAGAACAAGAAATGTGCTTGAACGGACACTAAATAACTCGCCCAGCTACAGCACTAGGGACAGATTTAGCTGGATATAAATTTGAGGCCTAGTATTTAGGCGCTGGGTGACCGGTATGGATTTAGTGACAGAATTAGACTGGGATATGGCCAAAAAATGAACAGACTATTGCTGGTTAAATGCACTTGGTGTGACAGCTTCACCCTGATGTAGGCTTTAGCCAAAAAACAACCACACCATTGAGGGTTAAATGCACTTGGTGACAGGCGCAGCTTGCCCCTGATTTTGTATATGGCCAAAAAATGAACAGACTATTGCTGGTTAAATGCACTTGGTGTGACAGCTTCACCCTGATGTAGGCTTTAGCCAAAAAACAACCACACCATTGAGGGTTAAATGCACTTGGTGACAGGCGCAGCTTGCCCCTGATTTTGTATATGGCCAAAAAATGAACAGACTATTGCTGGTTAAATGCACTTGGTGTGACAGCTTCACCCTGATGTAGGCTTTAGCCAAAAAACAACCACACCATTGAGGGTTAAATGCACTTGGTGACAGGCGCAGCTTGCCCCTGATTTTGTATATGGCCAAAAAATGAACAGACTATTGCTGGTTAAATGCACTTGGTGTGACAGCTTCACCCTGATGTAGGCTTTAGCCAAAAAACAACCACACCATTGAGGGTTAAATGCACTTGGTCGCAGCTTGTGCTGGCGCACCACAAGACACAAAATGGCCGCCGATCACCCCAGAAAAATGAGACTGACAAACGGTCTGTGCAGCCTAAAAACAGTGAGCAATTGAGGATCAGCAGCTCAATGATCCACAGCTGCAGATCGATCAGTTAATCAAGTCCTTTGGAGGAGTTAATCTGCCTAATCTCGCCCTACTGTCGCAGCCGCAACCTCTCCCTACGCTAATCAGAGCAGAGTGACGGGCGGCGCTATGTGACTCCAGCTTAAATAGAGGCTGGGTCACATGGTGCTCTGGCCAATCACAGCCATGCCAATAGTAGGCATGGCTGTGATGGCCTCTTGGGGCAAGTAGTATGACGCTTGTTGATTGGCTGCTTTGCAGCCTTTCAAAAAGCGCCAAGAAAGCGTCACAAAAGCGCGAAGAAAGCGACGAACACCGAACCCGAACCCGGACTTTTACGAAAATGTCCGGGTTCGGGTCCGTGTCACGGACACCCCAAAATTCGGTACGAACCCGAACTATACAGTTCGAGTTCGCTCATCCCTATTGCTTACGCTATAACAGGCATATAGTTAACAAGCACTCTGACAATTACTGGATAGCCATGCTTTTAGACCCTTGCTACCAGGACAAATGGGGAAATGCTTTCCTCTTGCAGAAAGGGAGGCCAAATCATGTTATTACTACAAACCGGATTCCAAAAAAGTTGGGACACTATACAAATCGTGAATAAAAACTGAATGCAATGATGTGGAGGTGCCAACTTCTAATATTTTATTCAAAATAGAACATAGATCACGGGAAAAAAAGTTTAAACTGAGAAAATGTACCATTTTAAGGAAAAAATATGTTGAATCAGAATTTCATGGTGTCAACAAATCCCCAAAAAGTTGGGACAAGGCCATTTTCACCACTGTGTGGCATCTCCCCTTCTTCTTACAACACTCAACAGACGTCTGGGGACCGAGGAGACCAGTTTCTCAAGTTTAGAAATAGGAATGCTCTCCCATTCTTGTCTAATACAGGCCTCTAACTGTTCAATCGTCTTGGGATTTCTTTGTTGCACCTTCCTCTTTATGATGCGCCAAATGTTCTCTATAGGTGAAAGATCTGGACTGCAGACTGGCCATTTCAGTACCCGGATCCTTCTCCTACGCAGTCATGATGTTGTGATTGATGCAGAATGTGGTCTGGCATTATCTTGTTGAAAAATGCAGGGTCTTCCCTGAAAGAGATGATGTCTGGATGGAGCATATGTTGTTCTAGAACCTGAATATATTTTTCTGCATTGATGGTGCCTTTCCAGACATGCAAGCTGCCCATGCCACATGCACTCATGCAACCCCATACCATCAGAGATGCAGGCTTCTGAACTGAGCGTTGATAACAACTTGGGTTGTCCTTGTCCTCTTTGGTCCGGATGACATGGCGTCCCAGATTTCCAAAAAGAACTTTGAATCGTGACTCGTCTGACCACAGAACAGTCTTCCATTTTGCCACACTCCATTTTAAATGATCCCTGGCCCAGTGAAAATGCCTGTGCTTGTGGATTTTGCTTAGAAATGGCTTCTTCTTTGCACTGTAGAGTTTCAGCTGGCAACGGCGGATGGCACGTTGGATTGTGTTCACTGACAATGGTTTCTGGAAGTATTCCTGAGCCCATTCTGTGATTTCCTTTACAGTAGCATTCCTGTTTGTGGTGCAGTGTCGTTTAAGGGCCCGGAGATCACGGGCATCCAGTATTGTTTTACGGCCTTGACCCTTAGGCCTCATGCACACGACCGTTGTGTGCACCCGTGGCCGTTGTGCCGTTTTCCGTTTTTTTCTGCGGCTCCATTGACTTTCAATGGGGCCGTTGAAAACTCGGCTTGTGCACCGTTTTTACACCGCGCCCGTGACCCGTGTTTCTAGGCCGTGAAAAAAATATGACCTGTCCTATTTTTTTCACGGCCAACGGTTCACGGGCCCATTCAAGTCAATGGGTCCGTGAAAATCACGGATGCACCCAAGATTGTCATCCGTGTCCGTGATCCGTGTCCGTTTTTTCCTATCATTTCAATGGCAAACTTGACTTAGAATTTTATTTCATTTTTCATGTCCGTGGATCCTCCAAAAATCACGGCAGACCCACGGAAGAAAAAACGGGCACGGATCACGGTACAACGGAACCATGTTTTGCGGGACGTTAAAAAATACGGTCGTGTGCATGAGGCCTAACGCAGAGAGATTGTTCCAGATTCTCTGAATCTTCGGATGATGTTATGCACAGTTGATGATGATAGATGCAAAGTCTTTGCAATTTTTCGCTGGGTAACACCTTTCTGATATTGCTCCACTATCTTTCTGTGCAACATTGTGGGAATTGGTGATCCTCTACCCATCTTGGCTCTTTTTATACCCAATCATGTTGCCAATTGACCTAATTAGTGTTAATTGGTCTTCCAGCTCTTCGTTATGCTCAAATTTACTTTTTCCAGCCTCTTATTGCTACTTGTCCCAACTTTTTGGGGATTTGTTGACACCGTGAAAATTTGAATCAACGTATTTTTGCTTTAAAATGATACATTTACTTGGATTAAGCGTTTGATCTGTCATCTACGTTCTATTACAAATAAAATATTGACATTTGCCATCTTCACATCATTGCATTCAGTTTTTATTCACAATTTGTTTAGTGTCCCAACTTTTTGGGAATCCGGTTTGTAGGAAACACTGTGTATGCATCTTGCAGCACTTACAGCGAGCAAACTCCTGCCGCCAGCATTCCTGAAAGAGAGGCCCCTCTCTGCTCCCTGCCGAGTTACCCCCTCCCGCCACCATGAGCAGCAGAAGCCATAGTAGTAGTAGCAGCAGCCAGTTCCGTCTCCTCAACATGATGGAGCAGTTTTTTTAATGTGCTGTGCCAGGCTGAGTCCACTCAGCAAGTTGACAGCTTGTGTCTCAATGCCCAGGTTCAGGCCTACCTAAACTCTGGCCAGTCTGACATGTTCCCTGACCCCATGGATTTATGGGCAGGCAGACTAAAACATCTGTTACTGTCTGCCGGTCTTCTGCCATCATGTTCTGTATGGCTGCTGCTGCCACTGCCATCATGCTGCTGCAACCACTACTACTATCCATAGACAGCCAACCTACTGCCCTGCTTGTTCCATGCTATGCTGCTTCTGCTGCCACTTCTATTGTAGCTGCATGACACTATATCTTTACCATACCCTTTCCACATCCACAACACTCTGCTGCTGCTGCTCCAAGTAAAAAGGGAGATTTTTTTTCAAGCTTTTTCACAACAAAACACTTTTTCTCCTGACAATCAACATCTATGGGTGTTGTACGGGCAGGCATTCCGACCTTGTCAATGTATCATTTTTGGAAGCTTGATCCTCCAAGTCACTTTTTTTTTTTTTTTCTCCCATAACACTGTGTGTATTTAAACATCATATGCCCCCAATAAGGGACAATTTTGGAAACTTTGGAATATGAAAAAGAATAAAACATGTCCCAGCACGGTATTCTTTTAAACACACTGTATGTTAATGCCTTCAAACATGCGTTTACCCACAGCTATGTATGTCAGTTTCACTCAGACATGAATTACTATTGCTTTCATCACATTCCAGAGCTAGGGGAGGGGGAAGAAAAATATATTCATAAAAAAAAAAAAATGAAAAGAGATATCAAGTTGTAGGATGCTAGAGGGGGTTATATACCAACTTTCAGGGAAATTGGAGCAACTTTGGTTTGGTCTGAATCGATTTGGGTGCGAACCAAACTTTTAAATAAATTCAACGAATCAGACTCAAAATGAATTTCGAGGTGTTTGCTCATCTCAAGTAGAAACATTTATTCCTGAAAATCCGAATCTAAAGGTGCTGCAGATCACCCGATGACCAAACAAAATACGTACTTGTTCATCACATGAAATCATTGTCTATGCAGACACCTAAATGATTGTTTCTGGGCAGTAGAATGTGCTGCGTAAACAGCAATCTGCTTCCCAGAAACAATGAATCTATATGAGAATGAACAATGGAAGTAGTCACTGCTGCATGTAAATAAAGCTCTTACCTCCAGTGAAGAGCAGGCAGTTTTCAGAAAGGAATGGTTCCTTCCTAATAATTGCCTGCTCAGTCACAATGTGTTAATGCACCTAGCAAGTTCCAGCGACCCATAGCCAAGAATAATCTGCATCTTTTTCTTCTAAGACATACACAGAAATACCAAGCAGACCCAGCTTGAGCTAATGCAATGTTGTTATCATGAACTGGAAGCAATGTCCCAAGACCAAGCACCCAAAATAGGTAACTTTTTGAAAAAAAGAAGATTCAGATGCGGTGGGCTTGTGGAAGTCATAATAATAGTCAGCTAATTAAAACCAACATGGACCTCTCCCCAGTCTGACAGTATAGAAATGCTGCAAACGTCCAGTGAAAAGAGCCATCAAATTAAATGCTGCTAACATGAACAATTGTAAAAGATCAGAGTGAGAAGACTGAAGAACCAGGCAGGCGAAATGAACTAGTCAGCAGCATCCAAGTGTTGATTATGGCATGGGCAGGAGGTGCGCACCACCATAGAGTCTGATGCCACAACTAAGTTGGTTGGTTACCCAAAGGGTGACAGTGAAGCGCAGAAGACAAAAATGTACAGCACTTGTTTATTGCATTGATGAAACCTAACACTTTAAGAAAGTCTGTGGTTAATGATAGCTTTGTTTTATTGGGTTATAATCATAATGTATGGAAATATCCTTCTACTTCAAACTACAAAGTTAGCATATTTTTTGTATGTGTTGTATTGTGAGGTGACAATTACTAATTGTTACTTTTAAAATATGCTGTGCACTACCTACAGTATGTTCTTAGCGCTCATGCTGATAAAGAAAAAATCTGAGCAGGACAAGGATCTGAAATATTCAGAATCTAATAACTGGTTCACTGGCCTGTGTGGTTGTTCTTTAGGTTCTTTGCACGTTATATATATAAATGATTATATTACTTGTCCATGGTACAATTTTACACACATGGTATGTGTGTAAAATTATTTGTTTCCCTATAGGTTAGATTAATCGGATGATGAGAACAGTTGATGGCTGCTGGTTTCTATTTTGAAAATAAAATATAAGCTCTAGTATGTCAGATTTTTAGTATTGCTATTAGTGTTAAGGGAACCAAAGTTCACAAAGTGGACTTTGATCTGAATTTCAAGAAAAAACATTATTTGCTGCGAAGCTGAATTTCCGTGTTTTGTGGTAACAAATCGATTTTCTCTGATATGGCAGCAAAAATATACAAATAATACTTACCTTGCTTTCCATTCTTGTGTGCGGTGACATTTGACGTCACCAAACCAGCCAACATGATGACATTATCATGCGTCATGCAAGATTTTGCGCATGACACACACGTCGGCATGTTTGTTTGCATTTGTTTGTGGATCCGGATGCATTGAAATTCCAAATCCGTCTCTCCGGTGTCTTCCGTAAAAATGGATCCGGTATTTATTTTTTTCACAGATTTAAAGGTCTGAGCATGCGCAGTTCCGGAACACTTGGTACTGGATCCGGCATTAATAAATTTCAATGGAAATTCATGCCGGATCCAGTATTCCGGCAAGTGTTCCGGAATTTTGGCCGGGGAAATTACCGTAAGAGGGAATGAACTGAAGACATCCTGATGCATAATGAATGGAATGCTTTCCATTCAGAATGCATTAGGATAAAACTGAAGCGTTTTTTCCCCCCAGTATTAAGCCCCTGTGACGGAACTCAATACCGGAAAACTTTAACGCTAGTGTGAAAGTACCCTAAGTATGATTTTTTTTTTTAATTTGCAAACACTAAAATGCTTTAATATGGATTACAGATGCCACGATCAGTGATGAACACGGCATCTGAGGGGTTCAATGATGGAGGGGGGGACCTAAATCATGTTCCCTGTCATTGCACCCACTAGTTACAAAGAAATGCGCTTTGTGATGAAGTAATTTCTCACTAAGCAAATTTAGTTGCAAAATTTCAGGAAGCAGCCAAATTGAATTTTAGAGAACTTTGCTAATCTCTATTTGTTAGATTATGTGTTTTTTTTTGTTGCTCACTGTGTAATTAGTATAAACAATAATCGCTTAGCTGTCCATCTCAAGAACAAAACTGCTTAATTTAGTTATTTAGTTCATTCCTCCAACCAATTGTTGCCATCATTGTTTTTAATTTTCTTTTACATGTCACATTTCACATTTTTATGTGTTTTAGCAGTGTACTTTCACCTTGTAAAAGCAGCAACAGAGTTTATTCAAGGTATATTGAATGTGAGTGCTTTTGTAATAAACAAAAGGAGGAAACTGATAAGGAAATAAATCATATATAGGTTTTCTAATAATCAATTACCAGTATTATATTCTAAGCAGTGTATGAACTCTCAACTTTGACTTACTGAACAGAAAACTTTGGCATCTTGTTGTACTAGTAAGGAGTTTGTGGTGTGACATTTGTTTACGTTATTATGCTATAGCTATAAATGTAGAGTGGTGTTGGTGCTCGTCCCTCAGATGTCTGCTGTCACAGATCACCAGTAGCACAAAGTCTATTTTCAGTAAGGAAAAGCACTCCTAAAGAAATTGCCACATAATTAGGTTTTATTGAGAATCTGTTGTCACAAAAAACTCAATAGGCAACCCACATACAAAATACTGTAAAAAATAGCAATGAATGCATATTCAGTAAGTAAAGACTGAATAACTGCACATGTATATATTAAGGGCTCATGCACAAAACAGTATTTTGCGTTTCAGTATACTGGCCATTTTTTTTGTTCAGTATGCGGTACATTTACTGAACCATTTATTTAAATGGTTCAGCAAAAAAAAACTGGTGTCTCCATGTGCATTCCGTTTCAGTATTTCCGTATTTCTGTACCGTGAAAAGATAGAACATGTCCTATTGTTGTCCGCAAATCACGGTGCTTGGCTCCATTCAAGTCAATGGGCCGGCAAAAAAAACAGAACACATATGGAAATGCATCCGTATGTCTTCCATATCTGTTCTGTTTTTGCTGAGCCATCTATTGAAAATGTTATGCCCAGCCCAATTTTTTCTATGTAATTACTGTATATGGCATAAGGAAAAACGGAATGGAAATGGAACCACAATGGAAACAAAAAACGGAACAAGGGATCTGTAAAAAAAGGACTGCAAAACACTGAAAAAGCCATACTGTAGTGTGCATGAGCCCTAAGGCTGAGTGAATCAATTCATAACAAACTGATGTCTCTTGAACAAACCCAAAACTTTTCAGGTTTGCTTCCTACAAATCAAGCAGAACATTGGATGGTGCCGTTTTACTGCACATGTTGGTGGATAAAACCACTAGGGAGGATGCTCTGTCACTCTGACCGAAACGTCATCAAACATTATATATGGATTGATCTTACAATAGCCGGAGTGCAAAATAGGAGATAAATATTCATTTCTTTGTTTGACAAGATGAAAAAAGTGGGGAAAAAAGGGACTTAACTCTTTAATACACCTCTACACTGTTGAATGTGGTTGAAGAACCCTTTTAGTAGCACCTCACAATTTCATTTTGAAGTGCTATTCCAATTTATTGATTCATAAATCTTACAGGCTCTAATACTGTAATATTCCCTAGTCCAGGGGTGGGGAACCTTTTTACTGCCGAGGGACATTTGGATTTTTTTAACATTGTTCGCAGGCCATACAAAATTCTCAACTTAAAAATTAGACTACTATATTTGGTCAAAAATATAATTAGATCCGACCCCCAAGCTCCATCAGCCTCAGATCAAACTCCCATCAGACCCCCAGCCTCAGATCAGACTCCCCACCCCCAGTCAGCCTCAGGTCGACTCTCCCACCCCTATCAGCCTTCATCAGACTCAAATCAGACCCCCAGATCAGATCTAATCAATCTCAGATCAGACCCCCCCAGCACCAATCATCCTTAGATCAAACCCTCCAGACCCCATCAGCCTCAGAACGGAACCCCCCCTTCAGACCTCAGATCAGACGTTACAAAAAATATATAACTTGCTCCAGATGGCACTGAAGATCAGAACTCCATGCATCACACCTTAAAAGTCTCACTATGTACTGTGACCTGACGGCGCACAGCATCATGTCATAGTGTGCGCCTATGTGTACTACGTCCTGATGCTCTAATCACCAGGACACAGAGCGGGGTCCAAAAAATATTATATGTTCTGGCAGGGGGCAGGAAGCCACGGGCCATATGAAATGATCCTGTGGGCCGTATTTAGCCTGCAGGCCAGAGGTTCCCCACCCTTGCCCTAGTCAACCCTAGTCAATAGTTAAGTAAAGTAAGGCCCCTTTCAAATGGGCGAGATTTCCACGTGGGTGAAATGCATGAGTGAATGCATTGCACCCGCCCTGAATCCGGACCCATTCATTTCTATAGGGCTGTGCACATGAGCAGTGATTTACATGCATCAATTATGCGTTGCGTGAAAATCGCAGAAAGCTTTATATTGTGCGTTTTTCAAGCAACAGAGGCCCCATAGAAGAGAATGGGGCTGTGTGAAAATCGCAAGCATCCGCAAGCAAGCGCGGAGGCGGTGCGATTTTCATGCATGGTTGCTAGATGATCGGATGGGGACCCGATCATTATTATTTTCCCTTATAACATGATTATAAGGGAAACTAATAACATTCTTAATACAGAAAGAAAAATAGGGATGGAGGGGTTAAACAATTTAAAATTAAACTCACCTTAAGCCACTTGTTCGCGCAGCCCGGCTTCTCTTCTTTCTTCTTCTTTGAGGAAAAGGACCTGTGGTGACGTCACTGCGCTCATCACATGGTCCATCACATGATCCATCACTTCAGGGTTTTTTTCCCCACAAGACCGGCATACAAAACCATAGCCATGTGCAAGTTCTGCGGGATTAAAATAAGTAGTGGGCATTCAATCACAAACATAGCTACCATGGCTCTATTGCAGCACATGAGCTGGCATCACCAGATCCTGTGGAAAAATAGAACTGTCCAGCATTCTCAATCGGGACATGTCTGTCCTCCTTTTCCTAGTCATCTTTGTGGCAGCCAGCCTGCATCCTCAAGCAGTACAGTGTCCTTGTCATCATCAGCTTCTTCTTCTCCTGCTCAGAGTCTTCCTCCTCCTTTTCCTCTTCTCCATCGTGAGAAATCCATAATGGAATGTGTGAACCTGAGAAAAAAAATTGTGACTAGCAAACAGCTTATATGCAAGCTTAACTCACACCTGGCCAAGTTGCTGCCAATTCAGTGGCTGCCTTAGGCTACTTTCACACTAGCGTTCGAGCGGATCCGTTCTGAACGGATCCGCTCATATTAATGCAGACGGTGGCTCCGTTCAGAACGGATCCGTCTGCATTATAACTTAGAAAAATTTCTAAGTGTGAAAGTAGCCTGAGCGGATCCGTTCAGACTTTACATTGAAAGTCAATGGGGGATGGATCCGCTTGAAGATTGAGCCATATGGTGTCACCTTCAAGCGGATCCGTCCCCATTGACTTCCATTATAAGTCAGAACGGATCCGCTCGCCTCCGCACGGCCAGGCGGACACCCGAACGCTGCTTGCAGCGTTCAGGTGTCCGCTCGCGGAGCGGAGGCTGAGCGCTGGCAGGCGGATGCATTCTCAGTGGATCCGCCTCCACTGAGAATGCATTAGGGCCAGACGGCTGCGTTCAGGGCTGCTTGTGAGCCCCTTCAAACGGAGCTCACGAGCGGACACCTGAACGCAGGTGTGAAAGTAGCCTTACCACTTAGGCCCCTTTCACACGGGCGAGTTTTCCGTGCGGGTGCGACGCGTGCGGTGAACGTATTGCACCCGCACTAAATCCTGACCCATTCATTTCTATGGGGCTGTGCACATGAGCGGTGATTTTCACGCATCACTTGTGCGTTGAGAGAAAATCGCAGCATGCTCTATATTGTCCGATTTTCATGCGACGCAGGCCTCATAGAAGTGAATGGGAAGCGTGAAAATCGCATAGCATCCGCAAGCAAGTACGGATGCGGTGTGATTTTCACGCACGGTTGCTAGGAGACGATCGGGATGGAGACCCGATCATTATTATATTCCCTTATAAAATGGTTATAAGGGAAAATAATAGCATTCTGAATACAGAATGCATAGTAAAACAGCGCTAGAGGGGTTAAAAAAAAAATATTATTTTTTTTAACTCACCTTAGTCCACTTGATCGCGAAGCCTGGCGTCTCCTTGTGTCGCCTCTGCTGAACAGGACCTGGGGTGAGCATTAAATACAGGTACAAAGGACCTTTGATGACGTCACTCCGGTCATCACATGGTCTTTTACCATGGGGAATCACCATGGTAAAAGATAATGTGACGTACCATGTGATGACCGGAGTGACGTCATCAAAGGTCCTTTACCTGTATTTAATGCTCACCCCAGGTCCTGTTCAGCAGAGGAGACACAAGGAGATGCCGGGCGTCGCGATCAAGTGAACTAAGGTGAGTTAAATTATTATTATTATTTTTTTTTAACCTCTCTAGCGCTGTTTTACTATGCATTCTGTATTCAGAATGCTTTTATTTTCCCTTATAACCATGTTATAAGGGAAAATAATACAATCTTTAGAACATCAATCCCAAGCCCGAACTTCTGTGAAGAAGTTCGGGTTTGGGTACCAAACATGCGCGATTTTTCTCACGCGAGTGCAAAACGCATGACAATATTTTGCACTCGCGCTGAAAAATTGTGCATTTTCCCGCAACGCACCCGCCTCTTATCCGGGCAAAAAAACTGACGCCCGTGTGAAAGAGGCCTTAGTTGTGTTGAATTAGGTGCACTTCTGCATCTTTTCCCCAATTTAATTTTTCTGGGCTCTGGCCTGAACAGTGTAGTGGAAGCAAGAGTACAGCCACATTGGCACATTCCAAAAAAATCACTCTTATCAGTCAGGAAATGTAGTACACTTCCATGTATTCACCTAAACTTGATTTCTCTGGGCTTTGGCCCAGGCAATGTTTGTTGGTTTGGTGGGATTCTTGGGCAGGTAAAGAGTATTGCTGCTTTAAAAAAAAAAGACTTTTGTCGGTCTTCAAATGTGGCACACTTTCACCCAAATGTTATTCCTTACAGCTGTCTCTGCTACAACAAGTAGCAGCAGCCAGTTCAGTTTGATAGTTGTTGCACGATGGAACACTTTTTTTCAATGTTATACCACTTGCCAAAACTTTTCTCATCAAAGTGGAAATGGGGCACAATTACACACCTTGACCAAAATAAAATTCTGCTGTATGATATTTGTACATCTGGACAGCTGTCCATTTTAGTTATTATTATTATTATTATTATTATTATTTTAAACCTCTCTCTCTCTCTCTCTCTCTCTCTCCCTCTCTCTCCCTCTCCCTCTCTCGTGTCATCTCTGAGAGGGTTTGTAGTGCCACATGGGGCGGGGTGAAACGGACCAAGTTGTCCTCCACTAGGGTCCAAACATCACATTTGGCAAAATGACCAAGGCACGGATTCAGGAGAATTTTCACACTTCAGCTGAGGCTGATAAATATATCTGTCCTCGTCTCATTTTGCCACTATTGCTGTCTGCCTGCCTACAATCATATTGCCTGCCTACCATTGTGTTCCACAATTATACCATTGCTGCTGTCTGACTTTCTACCATCATGTTCCATACCATATAGCTACTGCTGCCACCCTCATGCCACTGACACTGTTTTCCTGTCTATCAATATCAGTACAATATAGCTGCTACTCCTTGCTACTAATCATCTACTGCTATACAGCCACTGCTACTACTACTATTACCTCTAAACAGCAGATCTACTGCCTTGTATGTTCCATGCTATGCTGCTACCGCTACGGTTATGGCCACATGCCACAATTACCTTACTCTTTCCACATTCACATTGTGCTCCTGCTGCTCCCAATTAAAAAGGAGAATTGTTCCCATTCATTTCAATAGGAAGGCTTGGGTGTAATTACACCTGCTCACCACTGCAGATGCAACGGCTAGAAGGTAAACAGTGAAGAGGAGGCAGCTCTGACACCGCACACGCCTTCTCTTCAAACAGCTGATTGGAGGGGGTGCTGGGTGTCGGACCCCCGCCGATCTGATATTGACCTTATTGAGGATAGGTCATCAATAAATATAACTTGGACAACCCCTTTAAGGCTTATTTTTTGGATGATTTGTCTCCCAACTAAAGGTTAGTTGATCGATAGTCAATTGATAGATTAATAGCTAAAAGTTGCACACTTGATAGCCTCAAACGTGGAAGTGGTGGTCAGTCCTCAGGTGTCCATTGTCACAGAACACCAGTGGTGTTGAGCAAATTGAAGTATCCAAAGTGGACTTCGATCTGAATTTCAGGGAAAATGTGATTTGCCGCAAAACTGAATTTTCTTGTGCTTCGTGGTAACTAATCAATTTTCCTTGAAATGGCGGTAAAGAAATAAAAAATCATACTTGCCTCATACATTTAAACATGAAGAGGCCGCTGCAGCCATCTTGTTGAAGATCCCACACTAAATCTCTTGCATGGTGATGTATGACGTTACTATGCCGGCCAGCGAGATAATGTCATCACGCACCGTGAGACATTTTGTGCTGGATCTTCAAGCAGGATGGTCATAGCGGCCTGTTTGCACACAAATGGATAAGGTAAGCACCATTAAATTTTTTAAGTGATTAACCCCTGAAAGGCCTTAATATTAATCTCAGATGCTAAGATCAGCCATGAATGTGCCATCTAAGAGCTTCAGTGATGGGGGGGCAATCGCCTTTCCCCGTCATTGTGCCAGTTTTTTACAAAGAGATACGTTTGTGATGAAGTCATTCATCACAAACCAAATTTATTAGCAAAATTTAGCGAAGCAGGCTAATCAAATTTTTAAGAACTTCACTCATCTCTAATCACCAGAAGTGTAAAGTCTATTCTGAGTAAGAAATGGCTCCCCCAAATAAATTACAATTCAGGTAGATTTTATTGAGAATGCGGTGTCACTAAAAACACAATAGAAAAGTGACTTTTTGGATGACTCACATGCCCCTTGTCAAGTTGTGGTGGAACCCTGGAAAGTAGACCAAGGTAACCATATTTTGCTGTATTTTATTTAAAATTATTCTTAAAATTCCAGTAGGAAATTTCTTCCAGTCTTTAAAGTTGGTCAACCTTTCTTAAAAGTACTAATATACAGATGGTAAGATTGTAAACTTCCACGAGGCAGCAAATAGGAGTTTAGCAACTATAAAAAGTCTAAGAAGTCAGGAAGAAACAGCTATAGGCATATGGTATAAGGGGTAGGTCTGTATTGCATGGGTTATTTATTGTATCTAGAGATGAGTGAAGTTTTCAAAAGTTCAATTTGGATGCTTCGCCAAATTTTTCAAATACATTTGCTTTGTTCTGAATTAATTTGTGAAGAAGCACATTAAATCAGCTATTTCTCAGCCTGCAGGGAAAGTGTATCTCGAGGTACATCACTGTGCATTGCAACAACATGCTTAGCTAGACCTTTCTGGTAGTGAAACACTTATTGTGCGTCAGTATGAAGGCAAGTCACATACAGTATAGCATATGAATGAGCGCATCAGTGTGCGTCACTATTAGTGGCTGAAGCACATGGCCAGAAGTAATGGGCCATTTTACACAATATTGGTGTGGCAGTACACTACAGTCAAATAATTTCTGACAAAATAATCTAGTCTGATGCATCAGGCACCGGTGTGTGGAAATCCTGGCTGATCCACACTTGATTCATCTGTATAACTTTTAATCTCTCAACATTTGTATTGAAAGGCAAGTTCCCTTTGCGGTAACTATGCTCCCCCCACCACACTAAACATTCTCTCAGATGCCACACTACTGGCTGGGCAGGAATACTTGCCCAGGGAAAATTCGTCCAGTTGCCCAGTAGCCCAGGGGATCTTGGATCTGTGGTGACATGGTGCAGTCGAAGTATGCCACCACCTTCTGGTTAGTGTTGTGCTCCATATCCTGCTGCTGGCTGGTTTCTTCAGTAGGCGGCTGAAGAAATTTGCTCATGGGTGACTGGAGACTCAGGTTACTGCTGACAAAGCTGGTGCTGCTCCTGCCCCCCCCCCCCTCTCTCCAGCAGTCATGGCAGTGGAACATGAGTGCAGAGGGTCCCCCCTGTCAGACCTTCGTGAGGATGGGCGGTGGCGTACATAGACAGCAACCAACTGACTATATAGGATGTCTCTATAGTAGTTGAGTTTATCATTCCTCTCAGCAGGTGTAAAAAATGCCCCCATTTTGGACCAGTAGTGAGGGTCTAACATTTGGGTGGAAGACTTCAGGAACTGAGTTACAAATAGATTAAAGATGAGCGACATGGAGCAAGCATGGGTCATCCAACCTTGACACAGAGCTGTTTTTCCCTTTATCGGTGACAGTGGTTCTAATCTTCAGTTGGTAAGGAGACAGCCAGGATTTGATTTCTTAGTTGGTGACGCAGAGCAGTTCCTCCCCGGTGTGACTCTGTTTGCTGGCCAGGTGCAGAACAGGGAGACACCGACGTGCTCTGCATAGCTAGTATGATGAAGGGCCACTCCAAAATGTGCCTACAGTAGAGGCTGAGGACAAGGTGGAGGATGAAGAGGAAGACATTGGCGCCACAATCACATCATAAGAATGCATCATTGCCATCACCTGGCCAAGTTGCTGGTGTGCTGGGGCAAGAACCACATTTACCCAGTGGGCCATAAAGGACATTCATTTTACTTGACAATAGTTAAAGCTCAACTCATCGGCGCTGCCGTGAACATACTGACACTGACAGGCTCAAGGACTGGCCCACCTTCTGTTTAACAAATGTGTGCAGGGCTGGTACAGATTTTTAGAGAAGCAAAGACGGCTTGGAACTCTCAACCTTAGGCTACTTTCACACTTGTGGCAGTGTGATCCGGCAAGCAATTCCATTGTCAGAACTGCCTGCCAGATCCGGATGTGACTGGAAGCATTTGTGAGACACATCTGGATGCGGATCCATCTCACAAATGCATTGCAAGAACGAATCCGTCTATCCGCTTGTCATCCGTCTTGTTTCTTTTTACACATTTTTACCGGTCTGCGCATGGGCAGACCGGCCGGAAGGACCCGGCGTTCCTGTATTTTGAATGCCGGATCTGGCACTAATACATTCCTATGGGGAAAAATGCTGGATCCGGCATTCCGGCAAGTCTTCAGTTTTTTTCGCCGGAGATAAAACCGTAGCATGCTGCGGTTTTATCTTTTTTGCCTGATCAGTCAAAATGACTGAACTGATGCATCCTGAACGGATTGCTCTCCATTCAGAATGCTTGGGGATATGCCTGATCAGTTCTTTTCCGGTATAGAGCCCCTGTGACGGAACTCTATGCCGGAAAAGAAAACCGCTAGTGTGAAAGTACCCTTAGTTTGGCACAAGCCATCAGTAGTGTTGATCGCAAATATTCTATTCACAAACTTTTATCAAGAATATCTAGAATATAGTGCTATATATTCGTAATCGCGAATATTCTTTTTTTTTTTTTTTCATCAGCAACCTCCCTTCTTGCTTGTGGGCCAATGAGAAGGCTGCAATGTCTTTGTCAGAACTTAGCAACATCCCTAGCAGCCAATAGGAAAGTTGCCTACTCCCCAACAACCATTTTCTGCAGTTTTTTTTTGCAGTTCTGAGAGAGAAAGAGAGAGAGAGCAGTGACATTACTGTGCTCTGTGCTTTTTTCTGGATCCTATTCCTTATCCAATTGCATTAGATTGTTAGCTCATATATATATATATATATATATATATATATATATATTACAGATAGTTAGTGGGAGATAGTCATTGTAGGTTAGATAGTGATATAGTGTAGTTCCAGTGCAGGGTGTTAGGTAGTGTGATAGGAATTACTGTTTCTCTGCTGTCCATACATACATGCTACAGACACAGTGCTGTGATGTCACAACAATACTTCATGCACCAATCAGTAATATCTACTCAGACCTGATAAAATGTGAAGTTGCATGTACTGTGCAAAAAATTTGCATCATTAGTGTCGATTTGTGTAATCACGAAAATAATGACTGGAGATCGTGAATTCTAGAATTTACTAATTTATTGTGAATATTTTGCAAAATATTGTGAATACGAATATTGCCTATGCCGCTAATCACTAGCCATCAGTTCTCTGAAATAGGCAGAGACAACCACCTGAAAAGGGAGGGACTGTAGTACCAGCAACTTGGCACGCATACTGTTGTATTTTTGCAATGTCCTCGGTGATCAATTGCCAGGAAATTTGTGACAAGGAAGAGGGGGAGGGGCATCAGGACCATTAGAGGATGGGAAGGAAACACAGCTCCCTTCTGCCGAGGTAGTGGAGCTTTGACTGCTGGAAAAGAGGTGCGGGCCTCTGAGAGATACAGAAGTTGCTGCATCAGGTTGTTCTACTACATTAGCACCATGGTTTGCCCAGGCCTCTTTATGGTGACTTTCCATGTATTGATGCAGGGCCGTGGTACTAACATTGGCACCCTGGCCGTGCTTCACCTTCTGCCCCCAGATCTTACATATGGCCATGCTAATGGCCTCAGGTGACTTGATGAAAAATTCCCACACCAGCGAGTATGACATTTTACCCTACCACTGCATGCTGACTGCCTGCCGCTGGCCCTATGAACCCATGCACCATTAGTTGGTTCTGGACAGCAGACGGTCTACCCCGGGGAAACTTGGCTCCTGATGTCACACTGCCGCCTCCCTGCTGATTCAAGGCCATGCTTGCATTCTTCTGGCCCAGCCACACGCTGCTCACCTGGTGCTGTCTCTCGGGCAAGCTGCCACCCTCATTCCCTGATGATAACGATGAAGCCCTCTCATGATCAGGCTCCCATGTGCAATCAGTTACATCATCATCTATTACTGTCTGCTCCTCACTTTTGTCACCCTCACCAGTCTCATGGCCGCGTTCCTGACAGCCTACAACACCTGCTCCCACGCAAATCTCATTGTCAGCGTGCCTCTCCTCCAAATTTGGGCTGTGCAGTAGCTGCTAACTGTACTCCATAAGCTCGTCCTCACTGAAAAGCAGAGCAGTGGTGGCAGCATGCAATACTTCCAGAACAGAAGGAGCAGAAAAAGAAAGAGGCAGGTTCAGAACAAGTGAGGGCACAGAGCTTGTTCCTGGGCCATGTAAACTAAACGTGGTGTCAGAGGAACCCACCGACTCCTGGCTGTGGGTGTCTGATGTCAGTTGAGATCATGTTGAAGACCGAGTCAACCATTCAAGGACAGCTGGATTGTTGGTCAAAACACGACCGCTGGATGACAGCAGCAGCTGTGGCTTGTTGCAGCGGCTGCTGATACCCTCCCCCGTTCTTCTGCTGCTACTTATGCTGTCTCCAGCAACATTTCTGCCACTGCCCGTTCTCTCAGAGGGCCCTGGCACCTGTCTGTTGGACATACAGTAAAGTAACAGTAAGTGTATACATACAATAAGTTATTCAATGTCAATGTGGACACCCCAATAACAGTAGTGTTAGACAGTTGATTCACCCCAATTTGAGAATCAATACCTAATGGAATTGCTTATCTAAGAAACAAGGTGGGCACCTCAATAACAGTAAGCATAGACTGCTTATTCAGCCCAAATTTGAGAATCTAGGCCTAATGGAATTGCTTATCTATTATACAAGGTGGGCACTGCAATAACACTTAAATTGCACTATTTATTCTCCCCAATTTGAGAATTAAGACCTAATGGAATTGTTTATCTATTTAAAAAGGTTGACACTCCAATAACAGTTAAATTACACAGCTTATTCACCCCAATTTGAGAATCAAGGCCTGATGGAATTACTCATCTATAAAACAAGGGGAATACCCCAATAACAGTCGAATTACACTACTTATTCACCCCAATTTGAGAATTAAGGCTTAAAGGGGTTGGCCACCCTAAGTATCAAAAATCCAAAGTGTCCAAGACAATAGCCAAAACCATGAAGTATTTATATCATGTGACATGAACTGGCTATATATCATCTTTCTAACCTGTTCACCCTGGCACGCTTCCCTGGAGGAGCTCCCTCAGACCAGCTGTGTGGGCGGAGCAGCTGTAACGTGAAAGTAAAAATCCATTTATCACCATATACAGAGTGCAGAAAGGAGAGGGCACACAATTATAGATGGTGAGACCAGTGACTGCTGCTGATATCACTGACCTCAGCCATACTGACAGTTCACAAGGGGTTAAAGCTCCTGAACTGTTGGTCTGGCTGTTATATCATGTCTGTGATAAGAACACAGTGCAGAGGGGCCATAAACAGGACAGACACTGGGATTGCTCACAGTTTGTGGTCCACAGTGCTTTCCTGGCTCTGCTACATCCTCAGATGTTGGCAGGATCATCTCAGTACAGGGGAAACAGAGGGGGCATAGCCTGCAGTCAGATCAGCCATCACAGCTTCCCCTCAGTCTCCCTTCCTCCTGCAAAAGTTTATTTATTTTATTTTTTAACAAGTGTCCCTGCTAAGCCCCTGCCAGCCCTGCACAGCCAGGAGTACCAGTCACAGAAGGAAAACACCTCTGATACAAGCAGGGTGCTTTAGGACCCAGACAGCAGCACACTCCTACAGGCATAGATGAGGTAGCTCCTCCATGGCAGTGCAGGGATGGACGAGACAGGCAGCTGTGAGAGCAAGAGGGGGTGTGGTTAAAGCAGGACAGGAGGGGGCGTGGTGAGAGCAGGACAGGAGGGGGCGTGGTGAGAGCAGGACAGGAGGGGGCATGGTGAGAGCAGGAAAGGAGAGGGCGTGGTGAGAGCAGGACAGGAGGGGGCGTGGTGAGAGCAGGACAGGAGGGGGCGTGGTGAGAGCAGGACAGGAGGGGGCGTGGTGAGAGCAGGACAGGAGGGGGCGTGGCTGCCAATAGCAGAAAAACCTGGCAGATCTGCTTAGGAAGATATATTAGAAAATGTAATATCTCCCTACTTTCTTTAGAGTTTTAATAAGTGCTAACAGAGTGGCCAACCCCTTTAAGAAATCTGTGTATTCATTAAACAAGGTGGGCACTGTAATAGCAGTTTGTTAAGATTGTTAAGATATACAGTTCCCCTTAAATAACCAGTGTTTATAACACAATGATGGATCGCTTGCCTGTTTGTGTAGTCTGCTGATGTTCCTCTTAGAGATGATGGCGCTGTCTTGCTATGAGGGGCGTAAGTCTTCAGCTTCTGCTCTCAGCGCGTATGGTCCCGGCCGGTGATGCTCGCGTGCGAGGGAAGCCACAGTAGTAATCCAGTGAAATAAATCTTATGTTTGACGTCACACTAGGTACGGGTACTTGCTTAGACCAAAAGACCAACGCATTTCAGAACTATTGAGTTCCTTCCTCAGGGAGCGTCGCTGCTGGGTCGACGGAGGATTAAAGGGGTTGTCCAGGTTCAGAGCTGAACCTAGACAGCCCTCCATTTTCACCCAGGCAGCCCCCCTGACATGAGCATCGGAGCAGTTCATGCTCCGATGCTCTCCTTTGCCCTGCGCTAAATTGCACAGGACAAAGGCATTTTTCTGAGTTCCGGTGACGTACCGGGGCTCTCTATGGGGCTGACAGGAACCCTGGTGACGTCACCGGCACTGAGGGGGCGGGATTTGGCTCTGCCCTAGCCAGTAAAACTGCTAGGGCAGAGCTAAAGCCCGCCCCTCAGAGCCGGTGATGTCACTGAACACACTGCTGGGCGGAAGTTACCGCCTGGCAGTGTGTTATTGAAAACACAAGAGCCAGTGCCCTGCGCGATCTAGCGCAGGGCACTGGAGCGCATCGGAGCAGGAGATGCTCCAATGCTAGGCTCAGGGGGGCTGCCGGGGTGAAAATAAGGGTATGTCCGGGTTCAGCTCTGAACCCGGACAACCCCTTTAATTGACAAAAAAAAGGCTTACAAAACCATTTTTTTCTCTTTTCAATAATAAATATATAGAGCTTTTCTGGAGAACATGTGAAACATATCCAGGGGCGTACCTAGAGCATTTGGCACCCGGGGCGAACCCTTTGTTTGGCACCCCCCCCAAGAAAGTTATTTTATTTTTTGACACAAGTTAGTGGAATATGAGACTTAGTAAGAAAAAACAAAAACAAACAAAAAATTTCCGCTAACTTGTGCCCAAAAAAATGTCTGAATGGAGCCTTACAGGGGGTGATCAATGACAGGGGGTTGATCAATGACAGGGGGGTGATCAGGGAGTCTATATGGGGTGATCAGGGGTGATCAGTGGTTCATAAGGGGTTAATAAGTGACAGGGGGGGTGTAGTGTAGTGTAGTGGTGTTTTGTGGTACTTTACACAGCTACCTGTGTCCTCTGGTGGTCGATCCAAACAAAAGGGACCACCAGAGGACCAGGTAGCAGGTATATTAGACGCTGTTATCAAAACAGCGTCTAATATACCTGTTAGGGGTTAAAAAAATCACATCTCCAGCCTGCCAGCGAGCGATCGCCGCTGGCAGGCTGGAGATCCACTCGCTTACCTTCCGCCTGTGTGCGCGCGTTCACAGGAAATCTCGCGTCTCGCGAGATGACGCGTATATGCGTCGCTGTGCGCAGCGCTGCCACCTCCGGACCGCACATCTGCGTTAGGCGGTCCGGAGGTGGTTAATAAAATAAAAACCTGCACCCCCTTAAAAAAAAAATCACTTTCCATCTGCACCAAAAAGAAAAAAAATCCAAATCCCCATCAATAAAATGAACAAATCCTGCACCCCCCCCCTTAATTACACCCTCTCTTTTCCCCTTATTTAAACCCCCTCCCTCCCCACCTTAATTACACGGTACACTCCACCTTAATTACACAATTATTTACTTTACTCGTCTCACATTTATTTTGATGATGCCCGTCCGTCCGTCCGACCGCTGGTATAATGGATGGATCCTTCCGCTTCTGATCCTTGAAGGCGGCGCGGCGTCAGCGTCGTGACGTCACGTCATGTTGCGCGCCGCGCGCCGCCGCAATAATCCTTCCACCGGACCGAAGCCGGCGCCTGGCGGAGTCGCGTCTCGGTCGCGGTGCAGCAGTGGATGGAGCCGGGGACGGGTGACTCCTTCATGGCACCCCCCTTGTGAGTGGCACCCGGGGCGGCCTGCCCCCCCCACCTCCCCCTTGGTACGCCACTGAACATATCCTCCCATTCTCTTAGGGTATTTGAATCCCCTACATCGCCTGCTAATGTTTTGTGTACTCTTAGACCTTTTGGAATAATATCCCACTCCAAATACTTCTCTAATGATGCTACCTCCCAAAGGTCTCTCATTTCGGTGACCAGTAATCTTTCAATTGTTTTTAATATTACTCTTGGCCTCCTCCATTTGTTTACTTATGAGGTCTACATTTTGCAAGGTATTTTCTTCATGTAAGTGAAAAAAAGACTGGACAAATGCAATGCGATCTTTTCTGGCAGCCCACAGATCACCCATTTTAATCTAATCTAAAATACAAACCCCCCTATCTCTAGATGTGAATAGTCATTATGCTGCGAGATATCCCTGCCAATTGGTAAATAGAGATGTCGTGAACATAAAATTTTACGTTCACGAACGGAGAGCGCAAATTTTTGCAAATGTTCGCGAACGGGCGAACCGCCATTGACTTCAATAGGCAGGCGAATTTTTAAACCCGCAGGGACTCTCGCTAGCCACAGTAGTGCTGGAAAAGTTGTTTCAAGGGGACTAACACCTGGACTGTGGCATGCCGGAGGGGGGTCCATGGCAAAACTCCCATGGAAAATTACATAGTTGACGCAGAGTTGGGTTTTAATCCATAAAGGGCATAAATCACCTAACAATCCTAATTTTTTTGAACAACGTGGTTTAAAACATCCAGTGTGTGTATACAATCAGGTATGATGTTGTATCGATCAGGTAGTGTAAGGGTTACGCCCACTTTACAGACATTGACAGACCAAACTCCCCTTTTAATGCACCGCAAACAACCGCAAACAGTCCATTTGCCCAACCGCAAATTCTCCATTTGCACAAGGTTGGATACTAAGCTAGCCATGTCCCGTTGATGTCATTGAAGGCTTCTTCCTCCACCCAGCCATGTACAACACCAAGGGTCCCCGAAAGGTAAATTGAATTGATTTTTCGAACAGGGAGATGGTTAAAAAAACGCTGGCTCCCTCCCCTTTGATTTAATCCACGGTCACTGCGTTTGCGCCGTGCAATTTACTGTCACACCCGATATGAGTGGTATTTCCTGTAGTTCTCTCTTCTCATCAGTGTAATCCCTGTTACGTCCCCAATCTGGGGTCCATTTATTAAATAGATTTTTCAAACGGGGAGATGGTTAAAAAATGCTGGCTCCCTCCCCTTTGTTTGAATCCATGGTCACTGTGTCTGCGCCGTGCAATTTACTGTCACACCCGATATGAGTGGTATTTTCTGTAGTTCTCGTCTCATCAGTTAGATCCCTGTTACGTCCCATATCAGGGATTGCCTTTTGTGAAAAAAAAATTTGGCCTGGTACCTTCGACTGCCTTCACAGTGACAGACTAAACTCTGATACACCAAACTGAATTGAATTTAGGAACCGGGAGATGGAAAAAACAGGTTGGTTGTTCCTCTTACTCCCAAGTTGGGGCACTGCGCGTGCACAGAGCAATGTGCTGTGACACCCTATATGAGTGGTGTCTTATCTAGTGCTATTCCTATCAGTTTAATCCCTGTTACGTCCCCTATCTGGGGACGTGTGTCGAATTGATTAACCATTGTCGAATTAACGAACCATTACGACATACTGAAATAATTTAGTTCTGAGCTCTGTACTTGCTTTGTATTGGAATTGATGGGGATTTTTTAAATTGTCTGCATTATTTCTAATAAACTATTAAGAGACTTTATTATGATTTTTTCTTTATTTTATGTATTAAAAACCGATACAACATAAAAAAAAAAGAAAATTAATGTTTTTTTCTATGAAAAATTATCCAGCCGATCGCTTTTGGTCTGATCATAATGAAGCAACGGCCTTATCATCTGGGGTGTGGCAACATTGCCAACACACTCTTAGAGGTTATGATCGCTTCATTGTGATACGCAAGCCCCTTCAGCTGTCACCGCCAGACATCTGAGAAGCTCTGGCAGACGTTCTTCAGAACCTCCTGCCTGAGGTTCTTTTGTTTTGCTTTTGCTTTGTCATCTTGTTTCCCTCTTTTAGTTGTCATCTAGTTGCACTGATTGCATCCCTTTAAATCCCCTCCCATACTGCATCACTTTGCGGTTTATACAACTTCCTGGAGTGTGCTGATGCTAGAAGCTGTTACTGCTGCATCCACAAGATAAGTCTGTTTTCTTTATTTCTGTTTGCCTGTGGGCTTGATCCTAGGTGACACTGACTCCCTCCGTATTAAGTGTAGGGAGCCGTGGGTCGTGTCCCCCTCCATATTATAGGGGGTTCAGGTGTCATACAGTCGAGGAACGAGGGTATGCAATTTTCTACCATTGAGTTTTTTTGCATACGCTGAGCAGTAAGGGAGAGAACTAGGGTCTTACAGGGCTTACACTTTTGTTCCTTAGTTTTGGATCAAGTCAGTCGGATCTTCAGGCCAGAAGTGGAGCAGGCCAGAAGCTCTATCGCAAACTGGGATAGTTCAGGCCACAGGTCAAGCCTGCACACCGAGTAGTCAAGGGGTTAATCGCTCCTCAGAGTGTCGATATCTGCAGTTAAGGCGAGGTAGTCTGCTACCTGTCAGTCGAGTCATTCTCTAAGGCTGGATCCCGAAGGGCTGTGGCGATGTGTAGGACTGAAAAAGCTCCGCATGTCCTCCATCAACAACACATCTGTAAAGCGTCCTATCCTTGCCGCCGTGGTCGTGGTAGGAGGATTACTTTCACCTCTTACCCTGTTAGATTCCCGTTGTGCTGTGACATCCCCCTTATGAGCTGTGTAAAGCATATTTTCTTTGTTTGGTTTTGAACTGCTGCATCCTTTCTGACTTCCGGTAATTTGGCAACATTTCCACCACTTTCTGCTTTTACTGGGGGTCTAGTAGCGTGGCCACCCAGTACAGGTCTTTATCCTTCATTCTTTTTATACGAGGGTCCCTCAACAGACATGACAGCATGAAATACCCCATTTGCACAAGGTTAGATACCGAGCTACTCATTTCCCGTTCCTCCTCCTCACTGATTTCATTGACGGTCTGTTCTTCCCCCCAGCCACGTACAACACCACAGGTCCCAGATAGGTGACAACAACGAGCACCCTGGGATGCCTGCTGTGGTTGGTCTTCCTCCTCCTCAAAGCCACATTCCTCCTCTGACTCCTCTTCCTCATACTCCTCTTGCAGCGTTGCCGCAGGTTCGGCAAGCGATGATGACAAGGCTTTTTTCTGGTGGTGATGGTGACCACAACTCTTCCTCTTCACACTCATCTACAGCCAGCACTCTTCGCAGGGCACGCTCCAGGAAGAAAACAAATGGGATGAGGTCGCTGATGGTGCCTTCGGTGCGACTGACTAGGTTTGTTACCTCCTCAAAAGGACGCATGAGCCTACAGTCATTGCGCATGAGCGTCCAGTAACGTGGCAAAAAAATTCCCAGCTCCGCAGAGGCTGTCCTAGCACCCCGATCATACAAATACTCGTTGACGGCTTTTTCTTGTTGGAGCAAGCGGTCGAACATTAGGAGTGTTTAATTACAACGTGTCGGCTGTCGCAAATCAAGCGCCTCACTGGCATGTTGTTTTGACGCTGAAGGCCTGCTTGAGGACGTCCTGTAAGCCTGGGTACTTAGACACAAAGCGCTGTACGATGAGATTTAACACATGTGCCATGCACGGCACATGTGACAACTTGCCCAAATTCAATGCCGCCAAAAAATTGCTTCCATTGTCACACACACTTTGCCGATCTTCAGTTGGTGCGGGGTCATCCACTAATCCACCTGTGCGTTCAGGGCGGACAGGAGTGCTGGTCCGGTGTGGCTCTCTGCTTTCAGGCAAGTCAACCCCAAGACAGCGTGACACTGTCATATCCTGTATGTGGAATAGCCCCTGGGGAGCTGGGGGGTTTCAGTTGATGTGCAGCCAGACGCCGCAGCAGAAGAGGACTGAGCCGAGGAGGTTATGGAAGAGGATGGAGTAGGAGGAGTAGAGGAGGTGGCAGTAGGCCTGCCTGCAAGTCGTGGCGGTGTCACCAACTCCGCTGCAGAGCCACGCATTCCATGCTTGGCAGCAGTCAGCAGGTTGACCCAATGCGCAGTGTAGGTGATATACCTGCCCTGACCGTGCTTTGCAGACCAGGTATCAGTGGTCAGATGGACCCTTGCCCCAACACTGTATGCCAGAGATGCCATGACTTCCTTTTCAATCACTGAGTAGAGGTTTGGGATTACCTTATTTGAAAAAATAATTAGTCCGGGTATCTTCCTCTGTGGTGTCCCAATAGCGACAAACTTTTTGAAGGCCTCAGACTCCACCAGCTGGTATGGTAAAAGCTGGCGGGCTAAGAGTTCCGGCAAGCCAGCTGTCATAAGCCGGGCAAGGGGGTGACTCTGTGACATTGGCTTCTTACGCTCAAACATTTCCTTTACAGACACCTGACTAGGCAGATGAGATGGAACTGCTGAAGGTGAGAGGCGGAGTGGCAGGTGGTTGAGAGGGGGCAAGGAGGACAGCAGTGGTTGATGTGGCTAAAGATGCTGGATTAGGAGGAGGATGGTGGCTTTGAGCTTTGTGCTGCTTCTACTCGTCATCATGTGTTGATCCCATAGGCATTTGTGATGTGCGATCATGTGCCTTTGCAAAGCAGTTTTAGTTAGGTGGGTGTTGGATTTCTTACGACTCAGTTTCTTTTGGCACAGGTTGCAAATGGCATCGCTGTTGTCAGAGGCAGACACACACAAAAAATTCCACACTGCTGAACTTTGCAATAACGGCATTCTGGTGGTGGCAACAGCATGCGTTGTTTGGGCATGCGTTGATTGGCATGCTGTCTGGCTGACCCCGGGTGCCGATACATGCTGTCTGACTGTGCCACTAGCTCCTTGCGACGACTTCCCCCTGCTTCCAACTCGTATCCTCCTTCTCTCTGTCTCCCCTTCTGAACTTTCCCCCTCTTCTTCTTCTCTTCGAGCAGGCATCCATGTGGCATCGGCGGACACATCGTCATCATCAACCACTTCACTTGTATCTGACACATCAGCAAAGGAAGCAGCAGCGGGTACAACATCATCATCACACTGTACGTCCATGTGTGTAATGCTGCCTGACTGAGACATATCCCTGTTATCTACATCCCCTGGCAATAATGGTTGTGCATCACTAATTTCATCCAACTGATGTGTAAATAACTCCTCTGAGGGATCAAGTGAAGCTGCTGTGGTGTTTAGTGGTGGTGGTGGCGGCAGGCGGGAGAGTGGTAACTTGAGAGCAGGTTAACAAAGCTGAGCTGTAGGAGGATGGTGTGTCAAGGTTCTTAGCGGAAGCTGTTGAAGATTTGGTGTCCTGTGTAAGCCAGTCAACTATTTTCTCCTAATTTTTTGGGTTCAGGGTACGTGGCCTCTGAACCCTGGACATTATTCCAGGGCCTGTGGAAATCACAGCACCACGACTACGACGGCCCCTGCGGGGTGGCCTGCCTCTGCTTGTCATTTTTTTTAGAGGTACTATGCATGCAAGGTACTGTGCCACCCTATATAAGTTGTGGGCAGTGGGCTTGCAAATGTAATTATATCACATAAACATTTTAAATATATATTTTTTTATCTGCAAGGTATTTGAGTGATTGACACCCTGTAACAGTATGAGTGGAGGCCTAGCCACTAGCCAGTGGCCACAATACAGTCTGTGTGGGCCTGACACACACGGGCTTGCAAATGTAATTATATCACAGAAAAATTTTAACTCACCTTTTTTTTATCTGCAAGGTATTTGAGTGAATGACACCCTGTAACGGTATGAGTGGAGGCCTAGCCACTAGCCAGTGGCCACAATACAGTCTGTGTGGACCTGACACACATAGGCTTGCAATTTGCAAATGTGATTATATCACAGAAAAATGTTAAATATATATTTTTTTTATTTGAAAGGTATTTGAGTGAATGACACCCTGTAACGGTATGAGTGGAGGCCTAGCCAGTGGCCACAATACAGTCTGTGTGGGCCTGACACACACGTGCTTGCAAAAGTGATTATATCACAGAAACATTTTTAATATAATTTTTTTTTTATCTGCAAGGTATTTGAGTGAATGACACCCTGTAACGGTATGAGTGGAGGCCTAGCCACTTGCCAGTGGCCACAATACAGTGTGTGTGGGCCTGACATACACAGGCTTCCAAATGTGATTATGTCACAGAAAAATATTAAATATATATTTTTTTTTTATCTGCAAGGTATTTTCTGTCACACCCTGTATGAATGGTGTGCACGTGCTGTCTGTGACTGAGCCTGCAGCCTCTCACACATGGGCAGCCAGGCAATTGCAATATATATATATATATATATATATATTTAAAAAAAAGCACAATGATGTACCAGCCCTAAAAAGGGCTTTTTGGGGTGCTGTCAGGACGCTGTCCTTACAGCAGATGAGTCTGTGGACACAGAACAATGCCCTAGCTAACGCTTTCCCTATTGATTCAGCAGCAGCAGCACTGTCCCTCCTCTCACTGTGAATGCAGCTTCCGAATGAATCTAAAATGGATGCTGTCCAGGAGGTGGGAGGGTCTGGGAGGGAGGGTCTGCTGCTGATTGGCTGGAATGTGTCTGCTGACTGTGAGGTACAGGGTCAAAGTTTACTCAATGATGATGTATAGGGGGCGGACCGAACATCGGATATGTTTGCCCGCCGCGGCGAACGTGAACAAGCTATGTTCGCTGGAAACTATTCGCCGGCGTCACTTGTTATACGTGGTGTACCCCAAGGTGTAGGCCCCTCTTTAACTCTTTTAGTGAACTTAGCATCACCACCTCCTCAGGCAGAGAGTTCCATAGTCTCACTGCTCTCACCGTAAAGAATCCTCTTCTATGTTTATGTACTAACCTTTTGTTTCCTCCAGACGCAGAGGATGTCCTCTCGTCACAGTCACAGTCCTGGGGATAAATAGATGATGGGAGAGATCTTTGTACTGACCACTGATATATTTATACATAGTTAATAGATCTCCCCTCAGTTTTCTTTTTTCTAAAGTGAATAACTCTAATCATAGGCGTCGCTACAGGGGTGCTGGGGGGGGAAGTCCCCCCCCCCACACTGATTCCCCTTTAAAACGCTGGCCGCCACCGCTAGTACAGCGGCGATATACTGCTTTGACACTGTCCGGCTGTTCCCATTCTCCTCCCACAGCCCATAAGTCCAGATAGCCAGTAGTGATCTACAGCAGATGGGACATACACATACCTCTATGTACATTTCTGTACACGGAATGTATGGGGGAGGCAGACTGGAGTTGATAGAAAGAGGCCCCGCCCATTAGACCACCAGTCTCAACCTCCTTGGGTGCATTCACACCTACAAGCAGCGACTCTATTCTAGTCACTATCCAACCAGTACAGCAGCACATGCTCATGAGATCCACTTGAACTCGCCCATACAGGATCACATGGTCTCGATATCATCACAGGTAATTTACCTCCTCCAGCTGAACGGCCTGGAAACTGACTCCTCCCACGCAAGATCACGTGGTTGTGACATCATGATAGGTCTTTTATCCTCCTCCAACTAGAAAAAGCCTCTAATGTATGGGCTCTTGGGAGGTATAGGTCACGTGACTCAGGAACATGAAATATGCAGTGAAAAATAGCTCTTTAGGTAAGAGTCCTGTGTGTTGCTGGCAAGCCACCACTTTTATGTACTTCCTGGTGGGTCCTCACATCACCTAACCATTCACACTACTGTTACATGGATGGAGAAAGTTGCAGGTGAGGCGGGGGCAGGGAGGATTCAGAGGAAGACAGAGTGGACAGGGGCCAAGTTGCTGCACCATGGAAAAGTTGTCAGTCAGCCCCTGCCGGGCGCTGAGAGCTGATTTAATTGTGGATGGCATCGGCACCTGGCAGTTGCGGTGTTCAGAATTGTGGGCCGCAATGGACTACATATCGCAACCGCTGGGGGTGATGCCACATCTGCAATTAAATTCGCACTGATATATCAGTTGCCAAAACATTTTGGTCGAAAATTCAACTTTTTTTTATACCAAAAGTGCAATTTCTGGCCTATACAGAGGTGCATCCTGTCTTTCCTCCCCGCTGGGCACTGCTCTGTGTCCCAGCGCTAGCGGGGAGGAGAGAAACTGTCACATTCAGCCAAGTGCTGCAGGAGGACAGTGCTGTGAGTGACCAGCATGTCTCCTACATCACCTCCTGTTCACTCATGATTGTGGATATAGTAAAAACACACTGTTACATGGTAAGTAGTATTAGTTGCACACACCAACACAAAAGGGTGAAGAGTTTGGAGAAGTCAGGAGAAGTGAACAATATAGATCAACATAGCTGATTTGAAAAAAATTCTCCAATTCAGCTCACTTTCCTATTCAGTTATGTTGTCCTAGGTTCTTCTATTCTCCAAACTCTGCACCCTTTTGTGAATAAGCCTGTAAGCGTTGGTTCAGTGGTCTTCTTTAGTGACATGTTTAACATATGTGATTATTTACACTACCCTGGTGTTTGCTGAAACTGCTTTAAACTATTAAGAAAAGTTTACGAGAGTGTTTGTCTCTTTCTCAGGTCTGAAGCAATACCGAGGAAAAAAGTAAAACTCTTGAAAGCTGGTCTTTTAATTATTAGGTTAGTACCATAAAAAGGTATCCCCGCATACCGCAATACTGTCATATTTTGTAATCTCATTAATATATACTTATTTTGTTTTTGTCAGTAGTATGATTAAGTGGTGAAAATTATTAGTGCCCCCATTTTTGACTGTGGAATCTTCTGTGCCACTGACCCTCATTTTGATAATCTTTCAGGGAACTATAGTCCACTCATTCCAGTTATTACTTTAATTGCCCTCCTCTGAACCCTCTCTAGCTGTGCTATCTCTGCCTTGTTAACAGGAGCCCAGAACTGTGCACAGTACTCCATGTGTGATCTGACTAGTGATTTGGATAGTGGCAGGACTATGTTCTCTACACTTGCATCTATGCCCCTTTTGATGCAACCCAATATCTTATTGGCCTTGGCAGCAGCTGCCTGACACAGTTTGCTGTTCACTAAAATTCCTAGGTCCTTTTCCATGTCAGTGTTATCCAGTGTTTCACCATTTAGTATGTACTGGTGACTTGCATTATTCTTTTCCATGTGCATAACCTTAAATTTGTCAGTGTTAAACCTCATCTTCCACTTCTCTGCCCAAGCCTCCAATCTATCCAGATCCCTCTGTAGCAGTATACTGTCCTCTTCCGTGTTAATTACTTTACACAGTTTAGTGTCATCTGCAATTTTTTTATTATTTTACTGTGTAAGACTTCTACAAGATCATTAATACATATATTGAAGAGAATAGGGCCCAATACTGGCCCCTGTAGTACTCCACTAGTGACATTTACCCAATCTGAGTGTGTACCATTAACCAATAGCCACCCTCTGTTTTCTATTACTGAGCCAGTTACCCCCATACAGATATTTTCCCCCAGTCCAAGCATTCTGATTTTATATACTAACCTTTTATGTGGTACAGTGTCAAATGCTTTGGATAAGTCCAGATATATATGACATCCATTGATTCACCCGTGGTCAAGTCTAGAACTTACCTCCTCATAGAAACTGATTAAATTAGTTTGACATGATTGATCCCTCATGAAGTTATTCTGATATGGCATTATTTGCTTATTTTCATTAAGGTGCTCCAAGATGGCATCTCTTAGAAAACCTTCAAACAGTTTACCCACAAAAGATGTTAAACATACTGGCCTATAGTTTCCGGGCTCTGTTTTTGGACCCTTTCTGAATATTGGCACCACATTTGCTATGTGCCAATACTGTGGAATACTCCCTGTTAGTGTAGAGTTCTTAAATATCAGAAATAAGGATCTGTCTAAGACATTACTTAATTCTCCAAGGATATGGGGGTGTATGCCATTTGGTCCCGGCGATTTGTCTATTTTAATCTTTAATCTTTTAAGACACCACTGTACTTCTTTCTGCGTCAGGGCACTTTTAATGGGTAATATACTCTTACATTATGCATTTTATCTGAGCTTATTTTCCTCAGTGAATACACTGAAAAAAAAAATAATATTATAATAGCTTTGCTTTCTCCTCATCATTACCCCACCAACTTCCTCCTTATTACTCTGTAAATGACCAACACCTTCAGATTTTAACTTTTTACTATTTATATAATTGAAGAACATTTTAGAGTTTGTTTTATTCTCTTTGGCAATTAATCTCTCGGTCTCTAGTTTGGCTGCTTTTATTTGTCTTTTACATATTACATTTTTTTCCTTATAATTTTTTAATGCTTCCTCACTACCCACCTTTTTTTAGTGATTTAAATGCTTTCTCTTTGTCATGTATTGCTTTCTTTAAATTTCTATTTATCCACATTAGCTTTTGCTTGTTCCTTAGCCTTTTATTCCCATAAGGTATGTATCTTTCACAATTCGATTTTAGGATGCTTTTAAAAATATCCAATTTTCTGGCTGTATTTTTATTTTTGAGGACTTTGTCGAAGTTAGTTAGGCCTATGGCCTCTCTTAGTTGTCTACATTTAGCTTTTTTGAAGTTTGGTATTTCTGTTTCTCCCTGAAGAAACACTCTTTGGGATGGCAACTGGAAGGTTATTACTTTATGGTCACTATTTCCCAGGCGTACCCCAACGTGCACATATGTTGTTCTGTCAGGACTATTGGTTAATACTAACTCCCGTGTGACCATCGCTCTAGTCGGGTCCTGAACCAGTTGGAAAAGGTAACTGTCTTTGGTTATTGCCAAGAACCTGCTTCCTTTATGAGATGTACAGGTTGCAGTTTCCCAGTCTATAGCTGGGTATTTGAATTCCCCTATAATAAAGTTATGCATCTTGGCAGTAATAATCTCTGTGCTTCATATGTCCTAGGGGATGTAACACAGGAAGAGTCACTTATAGAGAAGGATTTGGGTGTCTTTGTAGATTGTAGATTAAATAATAGCATACAATGTCATCACATGCCATACAAAGCGTTGGTGCGGCCTCATAGAAACATAGAAACATAGAATGTGTCGGCAGATAAGAACCATTTGGCCCATCTAGTCTGCCCAATATATCTGAATCTTATGAATAGTCCCTGGCCCTATCTTATATGAAGGATAGCCTTATGCCTATCCCATGCATGCTTAAACTCCTTCACTGTATTTGCCGCTACCACTTCTGCAGGAAGGCTATTCCATGCATTCACTACTCTCTCAGTAAAGTAATACTTCCTTATATTACTTTTAAACCTTTGCCCCTCTAATTTAAAACTGTGTCCTCTTGGGGGGCGGAGCTTGCGCCGGACGGAGATGGCCGCATAGCTCTGTGCTCTCTTAAGAGGATAGCGTGTAACATAAGCTAACAGCAGCACTTTCGGGAGATAATTAATGGTCAAAATCGGTAACCCGAAGCAAGGGGACTCCTCCGCTACCTTCAAGAACCAAGTTCCTCCGGGCGATATGGAAAAATTCCTTCGGAAAGCCGCAGCGACGGTCGCACAGAAAGAAACCAAGATGGCGCCGACATCACAGCCTAAAGCTGCAAAGCGCGCTCCAGGCCCATCGGAAGGAGAAAGCGAGTCGGAGGATCCCCAGGCCAGCCCCGACTTACCTTTAACCAGAAAGTATCTGGACCGGGCCTTGAACAGGGTGATGGAGCCTATCCTCACGGAATTTGCGGCATTCAGACAGGAGGTACGGCATATTGGGGACCGGGTGGAAGCCCTAGAAACGCACCAAGCAGCGTCCCTGAACCACCATACGGCAGTGTCTGATGCCTTGCGCCGCTGCTCCACCTATCTGAACGGGCTGCATAACGCGATCGAGGACCAGGAAAACCGAGGGCGCCGCAACAACCTGAGATTCCGCGGGATTCCAGAGGCGGTTCTACCCGGGGATATCTCGGTGACCGTCCTGGCTATATGTAGTTCACTGTTGGGCCCCGACTTCCCGCAAGAGGTGATCATTGAACGGGCACACAGGGCCCTGCGCCCGAAACCCAAGCCTGCTGACCCACCCAGGGATGTTATATGCAAATTTTTGAATTTCCCGGTTAAGTCCGCCATCTTAGAAGCTGCCCGTAATAGCTCAGACATATCCTATGAGGACTTCAAAATTGAAATATATCAAGATCTAGCCCCCTCTACCCTGAGAAAACGCAGGGCATTGAAGCCTCTGACTGACTGGCTCCGCTCTAACAAGATCATATACCGCTGGTCCTATCCTTTTGGACTCTCTTTTACCTGCGCAGGGAAGAAAGTTTTCATCTCGTCTTACACTGATTTACAAGCTGCCTATGACGTCCTGAGCATTAACCCGTTGCCGATTGAGAATTGGGAGCTCTATCAGGACTTGAACGACCTACCGGATCTTCCTGCAATAGCTCCATTTGAGGTCCAGCGTACCCCGAAGCCATCCAGATCCAGGAAGAGAGGTCTACAGTTTACCCCCAGAAGCAACTCCCGAGACCACCAGCCTACTCAGTAGTGACTCTTCTTTGTATGTACGGGACTCAACTTGTATTGTTTTTCTCCCTGAGTAGGTCCTCACTTAAGTTTTTGCCAAATTTCCTTTACTGGCTTAACCGTCATAATGTATATGTTCGCCATACTAACCAGACGGGTCCATTGTCCCCGATTGCTCATTAGAATTCTGATTTGTTATACGACCTCTTACATGGTCACAAGACCACACTCCCCCCACATGTATGTTGCATATGCAATTATGCTCAGTTTTTCTTTGTTTCCCCTGTTATGTTTTGTCCCCTTTTCTTACTTGTTCTTTCCCCCAGGATATGAGACACTCCTAATCGCTTTACGCGTCCTATGCTGCATCCTGATCTTGTCAAAGCATACTGAGAAGAGTTTGTACGACACCTCCTTGCTCTCCTGGAGGGGACATCACTGGCTTAGAGGTAACCCCACTCACACTATGTCATATGGCTGAATTACTTATGGCTTCTTACAATGTCAAGGGCTTTCACTCCCCTTCCAAGAGGAGTCAGGTTTTTGCCGTTCTGAGAAAAGCCAAGGCTGAGGTGGTGTTCCTCCAGGAGACGCATTATCGTTTCAATCGCTACCCAAACATGCAGTACTCCTATTATTCCACCTGGTATCATTGTGGAGGTAACTCCTCCGCGTCCAGTGGGGTGAGCATAGGTTTCCACAAAAAGATCCCATTTAACCCCTTAAGGACACAGCCCTATTTCACCTTAAGGACCAGGCAATTTTTTGCAAATCTGACCAGAGTCACTTTAAGTGCTGATAACTTTAAAACGCTTTGACTTATCCAGGCCATTCTGAGATTGTTTTTTCGTCACATATTGTACTTCATGACACTGGTAAAATGAAGTCAAAAAAATTATTTTTTTTGCACCAAAAAATACCAAATTTAACAAAAATTTGGAAAAATTAGCAAATTTCAAAGTTCCAGTTTCTCTACTTCTGTAATACATAGTAATACCCCCAAAAATTTGGATGACTTTACATTCCCCATATGTCTACTTCATGTTTGAATTATTTTGGGAATGATATTTTATTTTTTGGGGATGTTATAAGGCTTAGAAGTTTAGAAGCAAATCTTGAAATTTTTCAGAAATTTACAAAAACTCAATTTTTAGGGACCAGTTCAGGTCTCAAGTCACTTTGCGAGGCTTACATAATAGAAACCACCCAAAAATGACCCCATCTAAGAAACTACACCCCTCAAGGTATTCAAAACTGATTTTGAATACGTTGTTAACCCTTTAGGTGTTGCACAAGAGTTATTGGCAAATGGGGAGGAAATTTGAGAATTTTATTTTTTTGTCTAATTTTTCATTTTAACCCATTTTTTCCACTAACAAAGCAAGGGTTAACAGCCAAACAAGACGGTATCTTTATTGCCCTGACTCTGCCGTTTACAGAAACACCCAATATGTGGCCGTAAACTACTGTACGGCCACACAGCGGGGCGTAGAGTGAAAGGTGCGCCGTTTGGTTTTTGGAAGGCTGATTTTTATGGACTGGTTTATTTACACCATGTCCCATTTGAAGCCCCCTGATGCACCCCTAGAGGAGAAACTCCCTAAAAGTGACCCCATCTAAGAAACTACACCCCTCAAGGTATTCAAAACTGATTTTACATACGTCGTTAACCCTTTAGGTGTTGCACAAGAGTTATTGGCAAATGGCGATGAAATTTGAGAATTTCATTTTTTTGCCTAATTTTCCATTTTAACCCATTTTTTCCACTAACAAAGCAAGGGTTAACAGCCAAACAAGACTGTATCTTTATTGCCCTGACTCTGCTGTTTACAGAAACACACCATATGTGGCCGTAAACTACTGTACGGCCACACAGCGGGGCGTAGAGGGAAAGGTGCGCCGTTTGTTTTTTGGAGGGCTGATTTTTATGGACCGGTTTTTTGACACCAAGTCCCATTTGAAGCCCCCCTGATGCACCCCCAGATTATAAACTCCATAAAAGTGACCCCATCTAAGAAACTACACCCATCAAGGTATTCAAAACGGATTTTACAAACTTTGTTAACCCTTTAGGTGTTGCACAAGATTTAATGGAAAATAGAGATACAATTTCAAAATTTCACTTTTTTGGCAGATTTTCCATTTTAATTTTTTTTTTCCAGTTACAAAGCAAGGGTTAACAGCCAAACAAAACTCATTATTTATGGCCCTGATTCTGTAGTTTACAGAAACACCCCATATGTGGTCGTAAACCGCTGTACGGGCACACGGCAGGGCGCAGAAGGAAAGGAATGCCATACGGTTTTTGGAAGGCAGGTTTTGCTGGACTGTTTTTTTTTACACCATGTCCCATTTGAAGCCCCCCTGATGCACCCCTAGAGTAGAAACTCCAAAAAAGTGACCCCATTTTAGAAACTACGGGATAGGGTGGCAGTTTTGTTGGTACTAGTTTAGGGTACATATGATTTTTGGTTGCTCTATATTACACTTTTTGTGCGGCAAGGTAACAAGAAATAGCTTTTTTGGCAGCGTTTTTTATTTTTTTATTTACAACATTCATCTGACAGGTTAGATCATGTGGTAATTTTATAGAGCAGGTTGTCACGGACGCGGCGATACCTAATATGTATACAATTTTTTTTATTTATGTACGTTTTACACAATGATTTCATTTTTAAAACAAAAAAAATGTTTTAGTGTCTCCATAGTCTAAGAGCCATTGTTTTTTCAGTTTTTGGGTGATTATCTTAAGTAGGGTCTCATTTTTTGCGGGATGAGATGACGGTTTGATTGGCACTATTTTGGGGTGCATATGACTTTTTGATCGCTTGCTATTACACTTTTTGTGACGTAAGATGACAAAAATGGCTTTTTTTACACCGTTTTTATTTTTATTTTTTTACGGTGGTCACCTGAGGGGTTAGGTCATGTGATATTTTTATAGAGCCGGTCGATACGGACGCGGCGATACCTAATATGTATACTTTTTTTTATTTATGTAAGTTTTACACAATGATTTCATTTTTGAAACAAAAAAAATGATGTTTTAGTGTTTCCATAGTCTAAGAGCCATAGTTTTTTCAGTTTTTGGGCGATTATCTTAAGTAGGGTCTCATTTTTTGCGGGATGAGATGACGGTTTGATTGGCACTATTTTGGGGTGCATATGACTTTTTGATCGCTTGCTATTACACTTTTTGTGACGTAAGATGACAAAAAATGGCTTTTTTTACACCGTTTTTATTTTTATTTTTTTTACGGTGGTCACCTGAGGGGTTAGGTCATGTGATATTTTTATAGAGCCGGTCGATACGGACGTGGCGATACCTAATATGTATACTTTTTTTTTATTTATGTAAGTTTTACACAATGATTTCATTTTTGAAACAAAAAAAATGATGTTTTAGTGTTTCCATAGTCTAAGAGCCATAGTTTTTTCAGTTTTTGGGCGATTATCTTAAGTAGGGTCTCATTTTTTGCGGGATGAGATGACGATTTGATTGTTACAATTTTGGCGTACATGCGACTTTTTTGATCACTTTTATTACCTTTTTTTGGGAAGTAAGGTGGACAAAATTTCAATTTCATCATAGTTTTTTATTTTTTATTTTTATGGCGTTCACCGTTCGGGTAAAGTAACATGACCGTTTTATAGATCAGGTCGTTACGGACGCGGCGATACCAAACATGTGTAGGGAATTTTATTTTTTTAATTTTTAATCAGTGATAAATGTGTTTTTTGATTTTTACCTTTTTTTCACTTTTTTTTTTACCCAGACCCACTTGGTTCTTGAAGATCCAGTGGGTCTGATGTCTGTATAATACAGTACAGTACAATATATATTGCACTGTACTATATTTTACTTACACTGAACAGATCTATGCTTTCAGCACAGATCTGTTCAGCACCATGGACAGCAGGACGCCTGAGAGGCGTCCTGTTGCCATGGGAACCTTCCCCGTCTGCTCAGTTATGGTCAGTACTGCGCAGACGGGGAAGGGTAAGGACGGGGCTCTGGGGGGGCTGTCTGGGGGCTCTCTCCCTCTCCATGGGGGGGCTGCAAAGGCACTGCAGCCCCCTGATCGGAGAGGGAGGGAGCTCCCTCTTACTGTTAACTTTTTCCATACAGCGGTCCGTACGGACCGCTGTATGGAAAGGGTTAAACGGCTGACATCGCATCACCGATGTCAGCCGTTTATACCAGGGTGCCAGCAATGTGCTGGCACCCTGGTATACCCACTGTACACCAACGATTACGCAATAGGAGGCGGGCGGGGGATCGCGATCCCGGCCTGCCGCACCGCCTGCCTCCCGCACCGCCCCCACCGCCCGCAACACCCCCCCTGCACCTCCCACCGGGCTAAAATCATTCAGAGGTGCAGGGGGGGTGATAAATATATATTTTCGCCTCACTAAAGTTTCTGATCGCCGCGGTCAGGGACCGCAGCGATCAGAAACTGCAGAAAGCGCAACAAACCGCAGGTCTGAATTGACCTGCGGTTTGTTGCGATCGCAGACATGGGGGGGTCACGGGACCCCCCCGCGCATTTAGCCGAGGTGCCTGCTCAATGATTTGAGCAGGCACCTTGTTCCGATCACAGCCGGCCGCACGGCAGTGATCGGAACAACACATGACGTACCGGTACGTCATGTGTCCTTAAGGACTAGGGAAACATGCCGTACCGATACGTCATGTGTCCTTAAGGGGTTAAGCTTGCTGACCAATTACTTGACCCTGAGGGAAGATATATGCTGATCAAGGGCTCAATAGGCCAGCAGACTTACACCTTCGTTAATGTTTATGGTCCTAACTCCAATCAGTCCCACTGGTCAGCCAGTCTAGCCCCTATTATCAACCTTTTTAGTGAGGGGATTGTGATAGTGGGAGGAGACCTTAACATTGCCCTATTTCCTCAACTAGATATATCCACGCACAAATCTTCCCACTCTGGCAGATCCCTCAACTTCATTAGGAAAACCCTCTGGGATCTTCACCTGATTGACGTCTGGCGTTCCCTTCACCCCAATGACCATGATTATACCTTTTACTCTCCTGTTCATGGCACGTACCATCGTCTAGACTATTTTCTTATTTCCAAAGAACACCTCCATCTATGTAACACAGCATCGATAGGTTCCATCCACCTGTCTGACCACTCCCCAATATTTATTAGGGTCCTAGCCCCCGTAAAAAACCCATCATGTTTTAATTGGCGACTTAATGAAACCCTCTTAGGCTCCCAGGATCTGATAGACCAAATCTCCAAACACCTAGCCGACTATTTCTCCTTGAATGGGAGCACTGATATCTCAATTAATACCCTCTGGGACGCCCATAAGCCGGTTATCAGGGGTCACTTTATTAACATCGGGTCTTACAGGAAAAAACTACAAGAAAAAGCTATAGACGAAGTCCTGAAGAAAATTCAGAGCTTAGAATATAGCCATAAGTCCTCCCCCTCTGAACCCCAGTTAAGAGAGCTTTCTGAGTATAGAGCAAAGCTTAAATCCCTGTTAGCGGCAAGAACTGCTAAATACTTCATGAGCATGCAACACAAGTTCTTCGCTCATGGGGATAAAGCAACCAAGTTTCTGATGAGCAGAGTCAGGGGGAGAAGGTCTTCTAACTACGTCCATCAGCTACATACCTCCGGTGGGAAATCGATCTTCTCAGTTTCCCAGATTGCAGCTCAATTCCGGGACTTCTATAATAGCCTATATAACCTTTCCCCCCCTGACTCCGCCGACAGCAGAAAATCGGCTATAGAAAGCTTCTTAGACTCATCCGAGATGCCCCACCTTTCACCCGAACAGAAGTTGAAATTAGAAGCCCCTTTTACCATCTTGGAACTTAAGACCGCCATGTCACAAATGCCCATAGGGAAAAGCCCGGGCCCCGATGGCCTTCCACTTTCATATTACAAGACCTTTCAGAATCTTCTCCTTCCCCACCTCCTGAAGGTTTGTAACCAATCTCTACTCGGCTGTCCACTCTCCAGAGATATGACGGTGGCACACATCTCTCTTATACCTAAAGAGGGGAAAGACCCCAAGCAATGCTCCAATTACAGGCCCATATCCCTCCTAAACATAGACCTCAAACTCCTCGCTAAGATGTTGGCCAATAGGCTTGCTGTTTTCCTTCCCCTCCTCATACATGGCGATCAGGTTGGCTTCATCCGGGCCAGGGAAGGAAAAGACAACACTACCAGAGTGATAAACGTACTCTGTCACGCCAAGAAGCACTCCTCCCCCCTGCTTTTCCTTAGTACGGATGCGGAGAAAGCATTTGATAGGGTCAATTGGCAATACCTAAAGAGCGTCTTGCTTAAATTTGATCTCCCTGACCCCTTTGTAAGGGCAATGTTCGCCATGTATGAGCAGGCATCAGCTAGAGTACAAGTTAACGGTGGTCTATCGCCCCCCTTTCCGATAAGTAACGGGACAAGACAGGGCTGCCCCCTCTCGCCCCTCTTGTTTGTCTTGGCTTTAGAGCCGCTTCTTGCCAACATTAGGCGAGATGGGGAGATTTCGGGTCTATGTTTGGGAGGCAGGGAACAGAAAATTGCAGCATTTGCAGACGATGTCCTTATGATGACGACCAACCCTAAACTTTCCCTACCTCGGATTCAAGCCCATTTGAACGCTTTCAGCTTAGCATCAGATTTTAAAATTAACGCAAGCAAATCCCTCGTCCTATGTAGGGGAATTCCCCAATCCATACAGGACGACTTAAAGAAGGATTCTCCCTTCAACTGGTCTTCTCCCACTATCACTTACTTGGGGATTAAACTTAGTCCTAATGTCAATGATCTTTTTTCCCTTAACTATATCCCGTTACAAAAATCTATATTCGAGGCCATCGACAAGTTAGCACAATCTAACCCGACCCTCTCTTGGTTCGGCAGCAAAAATCTTCTCACATCCTTAATCCTCCCTAGACTGACGTATCTACAACAAGTCCTACCAATCCCAGTTCCCAAGCAATACTATGTTCAAATCTCTAAGAAGTTTAGATCTTTCATCTGGAATAACAAAAAAGCTAGACTATCCCATTCCCTTCTAACCAGACCGAGGCATACAGGAGGGATTGGTATGCCTAACCCCGAAATTTATGGTAGGGCTATCCTCCTTACTCGAGTGGTAGCCTGGCTGCGCCCCCCCCCCCCCCGTATTCTCTCTCGGTGGAAACTGATTTGGCCATATTGGAAAAATCCCCTAGGGCCCTACTCCTTGGTTCCCAAACGGTTCTCTCTGGACAATATTCTCAATACCCAATAATAAAAGCCACACTAGAGGCCTGGAAATGGTTCTCGTCCTCACACTACTCTGTTCCATTCCCATCCCCCCTATTGACAATAAAAGATATTGTAGATACAGCCCCTTATCCCATACGATCCGCGTCCTCCCAGGGATTAAAGTCTTCTCCCTTGTGCATCACTGCTTTGGCACTCCTCTCGGGTAACTGGATGGATCAACAATCAACTGACGCCCTCCTAAACCCCCATCCCTGTGATATCTTCACCGTCGTCTATATTAGAGCTTTCCTGAAGCAACATGTAGAAATAGGAGACCTTTCTCGCCCTATGGTGTGGTTCGAGTCGATTGTCTCTCACCACTCAGTCCCTAGGAAGCTCATATCGTTAATCTACGGTAGACTCCGTTCGCCTCCCATGATTTCCAAGCCATCATTCATTACTTGTTGGGAAAGAGACCTCGGTATCATGATCCCCTTTAGTATTCTGCCCCGTCTGCTGTGCTCTCCCCATGGTGCCTCCCGCTGCGTACGGATCCAGGAAAATAATTATAAGATCCTCACCAGATGGTACAATACCCCTGATAAAACATCGCTGTATTCAGCATCAGCCTCTGACGTCTGCTGGAGGTGCCACGGGGAGAGGGGAACCTTCTTTCATATATGGTGGTCCTGTTCCTCTATTTATAAATGGTGGACGGAGATCTTTGCTCAGTCAAACTTGATTTGTGGGACCTCTATTCCCATTTCACCCCAACTAGCCCTCCTCTCCATCCCTCCAACAGCACAAATGTCAAAGCCGCCATATGTATTTACTCAAATGCTGATTGCGGCCCGCCTCCTGCTACCCAAGCATTGGCTGCAACCCCATGTCCCAACCATTGAAGACTGGTTACACAAAATGGACCAACTTCAAAGATTTGAAGAACTCTCTTCGTGGGAAATGCGGTCGCATGGAACTTTTCTCAAGAAATGGCTTTTGTGGTCGGCTTACAGAGACCCTAATAAGTAACCCAGCCCACCAGAGAATCTTTACCTGATGCCTCGGGGTCCTTTCACATCAAATCTCCCTCTTGACAGTCTTCAACTATGGTGACCATTGGGCTGGTAACCTACCTCCTGGTTTGGGAGGCTGTTTTTATAACATCGCCTAACTCACCCTTTATTGATAATGGCCTGTAAAGGGATTGATGTCCTCACTAGCCACCATGTCTATACGGTCCTGTCCCCAGATGTTCCAATCTTGCTGAACGCCACGTCCTTGTCTCCCTCAGAGACACACCCCTGCTGATTGGGCTCTTTACCTATGTATTTACCCTATGGCTCCCTATATGTTGTATGACATACATGACTTGAACTTGTGCAACTCTTACTGCTGGACAGTATTGTACCTGATGCTAAACAGTGATGTACTTATTTGAACTTATAGGTAGGCCTGCGTGCCTTATTCCTGGTACCATGTTACCCCCTGTTTCTTTTTTATGTTGAAAAACAATAAAAACATAATAAAAAAAAAAAAAAAAAAACTGTGTCCTCTTGTGGTAGTTTTTCTTCTTTTAAATATGCTCTCCTCCTTTACCGAGTTGATTCCCTTTATGTATTTAAAAGTTTCTATCATATCCCCTCGGTCTCTTCTTTCTTCCAAGCTATACATATTAAGGTCTTTTAACCTTTCCTGGTAAGTTTTATCCTGCAATCCATGGACCAGTTTAGTAGCTCTTCTCTGAACTCTCTCTAGAGTATCTATATCCTTCTGGAGATATGGCCTCCAGTACTGCGCACAATACTCCAAGTGAGGTCTCACCAGTGATCTGTACAGCGGCATAAGCACTTCACTCTTTCTACTGCTTATACCTCTCCCTATACATCCAAGCATTCTGCTGGCATTTCGTGCTGCTTTATTACATTGTCTTCCCACCTTTAAGTCTTCTGAAATAATTACTCCTAAATCCCTTTCCTCAGATACTGAGGTCAGGACTGTGTCAAATATTCAATATTCTGCCCTTGGGTTTTTACGCCCCAGGTGCATTATCTTGCACTTATCCACATTAAATTTCAGTTGCCAGAGTTCTGACCATTCTTCTAGTTTTCCTAAATCCTTTTCCATTTGGCGTTTCCCTCCAGGAACATCAACCCTGTTACATATCTTTGTGTCATCAGCAAAAAGACAAACCTTACCATCGAGGCCTTTTGCAATATCACTTATGAAGATATTAAACAAAATTGGTCCCAGTACAGATCCCTGTGGAATCCCACTGGTAACATGACCTTGTTTTGAATGTTCTCCATTGACTACAACCCTCTGTTGTCTGTCACTCAGCCACTGCCTAATCCACTCAACAATATGGGAGTCCATGCTCAATGACTGCAGTTTATTGATAATCTGGAATATGCAGTTCAGTTCTGGGCACCAGTACATAGAAAGGATGCTCTGCAGCTGGAAAAAGTACAGAGGAAAGAGACAAAACTGATAAGGGGCATGGAGGCTCTTAGGTATGAAAAAAGATTAAAATAATAAAATTTATATAGTTTAGGGAAGAGACGTCTAAGGGGGGACATGGTTAACCCCTTAGTGACCAAGCCTGTTTGGGCCTTTATGACCAAGCGTTTTTCTTCCCTTTTTCATGGTCTCGTTCCAAGAGCTATAACTCGTTCCAAGAGCTATAACTTTTTTACTTTTTTGTCTATGGTCGTTACGGACGCAGCAATACCAAACATATGGGGCAGCGCTTAGACTGGGCCGCCGTAAAAACACGGCGGCTCAGCCTAAGGCCCCTTAGTGACCATCGTAAAAAGGCATATGGGTGGTCACTAAGGGGTTAACCTATAGAAATATATGAATGGGCCATGTAAAATGCTCTCAAAAGACAAGGGGGCACTGCCTCCTGTTGGAAAAGAAAAAGTTCAGTCTCCAGAAGCGTCAAAGCTTCTTTACTATAAGAACTGTTAATCTGTGGAATAGACTTCCTCAGGACGTGGTCACAGCAGGAACAGTGGACAGTTTTGAAAAGGATTTAGATGAATTCTTAAAAGTAAATGACATTAATGCTTATGAAAATGTGTAGCAATTAGAGTTGAGCGAACACCTGGATGTTCGGGTTCGAGAAGTTCGGCCGAACATCCCGGAAATGTTCGGGTTCGGGATCCGAACCCGATCCGAACTTCGTCCCGAACCCGAACCCCATTGAAGTCAATGGGGACCCGAACTTTTCGGCACTAAAAAGGCTGTAAAACAGCCCAGGAAAGAGCTAGAGGGCTGCAAAAGGCAGCAACATGTAGGTAAATCCCCTGCAAACAAATGTGGATAGGGAAATGAATTAAATTAAAAATTAAATAAATAAAAATTAACCAAAATCAATTGGAGAGAGGTTCCATAGCAGAGAATCTGGCTTCCCGTCACCCACCACTGGAACAGTCCATTCTCAGATATTTAGGCCCCGGCACCCAGGCAGAGGAGAGAGGTCCCGTAACAGAGAATCTGTCTTCATGTCAGCAGAGAATTAGTCTGCATGTCATAGCAGAGAATGAGGCTTCACGTCAGCCACCACTGCAACAGTCCATTGGCATATATTTAGGCCCAGCACCCAGGCAGAGGAGGGAGGTCCCGTAACAGAGAATCTGTCTTCATGTCAGCAGAGAATTAGTCTGCATGTCATAGCAGAGAATGAGGCTTCACGTCAGCCACCACTGCAACAGTCCATTGGCATATATTTAGGCCCAGCACACACACAGGCAGAGGAGAGAGGTCCCGTAACAGAGAATCTGTCTTCATGTCAGCAGAGAATTAGTCTGCATGTCATAGCAGAGAATGAGGCTTCACGTCAGCCACCACTGCAACAGTCCATTGGCATATATTTAGGCCCAGCACACACACAGGCAGAGGAGAGAGGTCCCGTAACAGACAATCTGGCTTCATGTCAGCAGAGAATTAGTCTGCATGTCATAGCAGAGAATGAGGCTTCACGTCACCCACCACTGCAACAGTCCATTGGCATATATTTAGGCCCAGCACCCAGGCAGAGGAGGGAGGTCCCGTAACAGAGAATCTGTCTTCATGTCAGCAGAGAATTAGTCTGCATGTCATAGCAGAGAATGAGGCTTCACGTCAGCCACCACTGCAACAGTCCATTGGCATATATTTAGGCCCAGCACACACACAGGCAGAGGAGAGAGGTCCCGTAACAGAGGATCTGGCTTCATGTCAGCAGAGAATCAGTCTGCATGTCATAGCAGAGAATGAGGCTTCACGTCAGCCACCACTGCAACAGTCCATTGGCATATATTTAGGCCTAGCACACAGGCAGAGGAGAGAGGTCCCGTAACAGACAATCTGGCTTCATGTCAGCAGAGAATCAGTCTGCATGTCATAGCAGAGAATGAGGCTTCACGTCAGCCACCACTGCAACAGTCCATTGTCATAAATTTAGGCCCAGCACCCAGGCAGAGGAGGGAGGTCCCGTAACAGACAATCTGGCTTCATGTCAGCAGAGAATTAGTCTGCATGTCATAGCAGAGAATCAGGCTTCATGTCAGCCACCACTGCAACAGTCCATTGGCATATATTTAGGCCTAGCACACAGGCAGAGGAGAGGTTCATTCAACTTTGGGTAGCATCGCAATATAATGGTAAAATGAAAATAAAAATAGGATTGAATGAGGAAGTGCCCTGGAGTCCAATAATATATGGTTATGGGGAGGTAGTTAATGTCTAATCTGGACAAGGGACGGACAGGTCCTGTGGGATCCATGCCTGGTTCATTTTTATGAACGTCAGCTTGTCCACATTGGCTGTAGACAGGCGGCTGCGTTTGTCTGTAATGACGCCCCCTGCCGTGCTGAATACACGTTCAGACAAAACGCTGGCTGCCGGGCAGGCCAGCACCTCCAAGGCATAAAAGGCTAGCTCTGGCCACGTGGACAATTTAGAGACCCAGAAGTTGAATGGGGCCGAACCATCAGTCAGTACGTGGAGGGGTGTGCACACGTACTGTTCCACCATGTTAGTGAAATGTTGCCTCCTGCTAACACGTTGCGTATCAGGTGGTGGTGCAGTTAGCTGTGGCGTGTTGACAAAAGTTTTCCACATCTCTGCCATGCTAACCCTGCCCTCAGAGGAGCTGGCCGTGACACAGCTGCCTTGGCGACCTCTTGCTCCTCCTCTGCCTTGGCCTTGGGCTTCCACTTGTTCCCCTGTGACATTTGGGAATGCTCTCAGTAGCGCGTCTACCAACGTGCGCTTGTACTCGCGCATCTTCCTATCACGCTCCAGTGCAGGAAGTAAGGTGGGCACATTTGTCTTTGTAGCGTGGATCCAGCAGGGTGGCAACCCAGTAGTCCGCACAGGTTAAAATGTGGGCAACTCTGCTGTCGTTGCGCAGGCACTGCAGCATGTAGTCGCTCATGTGTGCCAGGCTGCCCAGGGATAAGGACAAGCTGTCCTCTGTGGGAGGCGTATCGTCATCGTCCTGCCTTTCCCCCCAGCCACGCACCAGTGATGGACCCGAGCTGCGTTGGGTGCCACCCCGCTGTGACCATGCTTCATCCTCATCCTCCTCCACCTCCTCCTCATCCTCGTCCTCCTCGTCCTCCAGTAGTGGGCCCTGGCTGGCCACATTTGTACCTGGCCTCTGCTGTTGCCAAAAACCTCCCTCTGAGTCACTTCGAAGAGACTGGCCTGAAAGTGCTAAAAATGACCCCTCTTCCTCCTCCTCCTCCTCCTCCTCCTGGGCCACCTCCTCTTCCATCATCGCCCTAAGTGTTTTCTCAAGGAGACATAGAAGTGGTATTGTAACGCTGATAACGGTGTCATCGCCACTGGCCATGTTGGTGGAGTACTCGAAACAGCGCAACAGGGCACACAGGTCTCGCATGGAGGCCCAGTCATTGGTGGTGAAGTGGTGCTGTTCTGTAGTGCGACTGACCCGTGCGTGCTGCAGCTGAAACTCCACTATGGCCTGCTGCTGCTCGCACAGTCTGTCCAGCATGTGCAAGGTGGAGTTCCACCTGGTGGGCACGTCGCATATGAGGCGGTGAGCGGGAAGGCCGAAGTTACGCTGTAGCGCAGACAGGCGAGCAGCAGCAGGATGTGAACGCCGGAAGCGCGAACAGACGGCCCGCACTTTATGCAGCAGCTCTGACATGTCGGGGTAGTTGTGAATGAACTTCTGCACCACCAAATTCAGCACATGCGCCAAGCAAGGGATGTGCGTCAAATTGGCTAGTCCCAGAGCTGCAACGAGATTTCGCCCATTATCACACACCACCAGGCCGGGCTTGAGGCTCACCGGCAGCAACCACTCGTCGGTCTGTTGTTCTATACCCCGCCACAACTCCTGTGCGGTGTGGGGCCTGTCCCCCAAACATATGAGTTTCAGAATGGCCTGCTGACGTTTACCCCGGGCTGTGCTGAAGTTGGTGGTGAAGGTGTGTGGCTGACTGGATGAGCAGGTGGAAGAAGAGGAGGAGGAAGCCGAGAAGGAGGAGGTGGCAACAGGAGGCAAAGAATGTTGCCCTGCGATCCTTGGCGGCGGAAGGACGTGCGCCAAACAGCTCTCCGCCTGGGGCCCAGCTGCCACTACATTTACCCAGTGTGCAGTTAGGGAGATATAGCGTCCCTGGCCGTGCTTACTGGTCCACGTATCTGTGGTTAGGTGGACCTTGCCACAGATGGCGTTGCGCAGTGCACACTTGATTTTATCGGATACTTGGTTGTGCAGGGAAGGCACGGCTCTCTTGGAGAAGTAGTGCCGGCTGGGAACAACATACTGTGGGACAGCAAGCGACATGAGCTGTTTGAAGCTGTCTGTGTCCACCAGCCTAAATGACAGCATTTCATAGGCCAGTAGTTTAGAAATGCTGGCATTCAGGGCCAGGGATCGAGGGTGGCTAGGTGGGAATTTACGCTTTCTATCAAATGTTTGTGAGATGGAGAGCTGAACGCTGGCGTGTGACATGGTTGAGACGCTTGGTGATGGAGGTGGTGGTGGTGGTGTTGGTGGTACATCCCCTGTTTGCTGGGCGGCAGGTGCCAACGTTCCTCCAGAGGCGGAGGAAGAGGCCGAGGCGGCAGCAGCAGAATAGGCCGAGGCGGCAGCAGCAGAAGAGGTAGCAGGGGGAGCCTGAGTGACTTCCTTGGTTTTAAGGTGTTTACTCCACTGCAGTTCATGCTTTGCATGCAGGTGCCTGGTCATGCAGGTTGTGCTCAGGTTCAGAACGTTAATGCCTCGCTTCAGGCTCTGATGGCACAGCGTGCAAACCACTCGGGTCTTGTCGTCAGCACATTGTTTGAAGAAGTGCCATGCCAGGGAACTCCTTGAAGCTGCCTTTGGGGTGCTCGGTCCCAGATGGCGGCGGTCAGTAGCAGGCGGAGTCTCTTGGCGGCGGGTGTTCTGCTTTTGCCCACTGCTCCCTCTTTTGCTACGCTGTTGGCTCGGTCTCACCACTGCCTCTTCCTCCGAACTGTGAAAGTCAGTGGCACGACCTTCATTCCATGTGGGGTCTAGGACCTCATCGTCCCCTGCATCGTCTTCCACCCAGTCTTGATCCCTGACCTCCTGTTCAGTCTGCACACTGCAGAAAGACGCAGCAGTTGGCACCTGTGTTTCGTCATCATCAGAGACATGCTGAGGTGGTATTCCCATGTCCTCATCATCAGGAAACATAAGTGGTTGTGCGTCAGTGCATTCTATGTCTTTCACCGCTGGGGAAGGGCTAGGTGGATGCCCTTGGGAAACCCTGCCAGCGGAGTCTTCAAACAGCATAAGAGACTGCTGCATAACTTGAGGCTGAGACAGTTTCCCTGGTATGCATGGGGGTGATGTGACAGACTGATGGGGTTGGTTTTCAGGCGCCATCTGTGCGCTTTCTGCAGAAGACTGGGTGGGAGATAATGTGAACGTGCTGGATCCACTGTCGGGCACCCAATTGACTAATGCCTGTACCTGCTCAGGCCTTACCATCCTTAGAACGGCATTGGGCCCCACCATATATCGCTGTAAATTCTGGCGGCTACTGGGACCTGAGGTAGTTGGTACACTAGGACGTGTGGATGTGGCAGAACGGCCACGTCCTCTCCCAGCACCAGAGGGTCCACTAACACCACCACGACCATGTCCACGTCCGCGTCCCTTACTAGATGTTTTTCTCATTGTTATGGTTCACCACAACAACAAATATATTATTTGGCCCAATGTATTGTATTCAAATTCAGCGGGATATAAATTTGAGGCCTAGTATTTAGGCGCTGGGTGACCGGTATGGATTTAGTGACAGAATTAGACTTGGAAATGCACAGAAGCGTGTGTGTGAAGTTATTCTGAATGACCCAATGTGCACCTTGAATATTATATACCCTTTTAGGGATAGATTTCAAATAGCTCTGATATAGCAGAAACCACTAAATTATGAAATTGCTAAATTGGGAATTGTATTTCAACTCAGAACAAGAAATGTGCTTGAACGGACACTAAATAACTCGCCCAGCTACAGCACTAGGGACAGATTTAGCTGGATATAAATTTGAGGCCTAGTATTTAGGCGCTGGGTGACCGGTATGGATTTAGTGACAGAATTAGACTTGGAAATGCACAGAAGCGTGTGTGTGAAGTTATTCTGAATGACCCTATGTGCACCTTGAATATTATATACCCTTTTAGGGATAGATTTCAAATAGCTCTGATATAGCAGAAACCACTAAATTATGAAATTGTTAAATTGGGAATTGTATTTCAACCCAGAACAAAAAATGTGCTTTGACGGACACTAAATAACTTTCCCAGCCACAACAGGACAGCGTTAACGAGAGATTTAGCAGGATATAAATTTGAGGCCTAGTATTTAGGCGCTGGGTGACAGGTATGGGTTTAGTGACAGAATTAGACTTGGAAATACACAGTAGCGGGTGTGTGTGAAGTTATTCTGAATGACCCAATGTGCACCTTGAATATTATATACCCTTTTAGGGATAGATTTCAAATAGCTCTGATATAGCAGAAACCACTAAATTATGAAATTGCTAAATTGGGAATTGTATTTCAACCCAGAACAAAAAATGTGCTTTGACGGACACTAAATAACTTTCCCAGCCACAACAGGACAGCGGTAACGAGAGATTTAGCGGGATATAAATTTGAGGCCTAGTATTTAGGCGCTGGGTGACAGGTATGGGTTTAGTGACAGAATTAGATTTGGAAATGCACAGTAGCGGGTGTGTGAAGTTATTCTGACTGACCCTATGTGCACCTTGAATATTATATACCCTTTTAGGGATAGATTTCAAATAGCTCTGATATAGCAGAAACCACTAAATTATGAAATTGCTAAATTGGGAATTGTATTTCAACCCAGAACAAGAAATGTGCTTGAACGGACACTAAATAACTCGCCCAGCTACAGCACTAAGGACAGATTTAGCGGGATATAAATTTGAGACCTAGTATTTAGGCGCTGGGTGACAGGTATGGGTTTAGTGCCAGAATTAGACTTGGAAATACACAGTAGCGGGTGTGTGTGAAGTTATTCTGAATGACCCAATGTGCACCTTGAATATTATATACCCTTTTAGGGATAGATTTCAAATAGCTCTGATATAGCAGAAACCACTAAATTATGAAATTGCTAAATTGGGAATTGTATTTCAACCCAGAACAAGAAATGTGCTTGAACGGACACTAAATAACTCGCCCAGCTACAGCACTAAGGACAGATTTAGCGGGATATAAATTTGAGGCCTAGTATTTAGGCGCTGGGTGACAGGTATGGGTTTAGTGCCAGAATTAGACTTGGAAATACACAGTAGCGGGTGTGTGTGAAGTTATTCTGAATGACCCAATGTGCACCTTGAATATTATATACCCTTTTAGGGATAGATTTCAAATAGCTCTGATATAGCAGAAACCACTAAATTATGAAATTGCTAAATTGGGAATTGTATTTCAACCCAGAACAAGAAATGTGCTTGAACGGACACTAAATAACTCGCCCAGCTACAGCACTAAGGACAGATTTAGCGGGATATAAATTTGAGGCCTAGTATTTAGGCGCTGGGTGACAGGTATGGGTTTAGTGCCAGAATTAGACTTGGAAATACACAGTAGCGGGTGTGTGTGAAGTTATTCTGAATGACCCAATGTGCACCTTGAATATTATATACCCTTTTAGGGATAGATTTCAAATAGCTCTGATATAGCAGAAACCACTAAATTATGAAATTGCTAAATTGGGAATTGTATTTCAACCCAGAACAAGAAATGTGCTTGAACGGACACTAAATAACTCGCCCAGCTACAGCACTAAGGACAGATTTAGCGGGATATAAATTTGAGGCCTAGTATTTAGGCGCTGGGTGACAGGTATGGGTTTAGTGCCAGAATTAGACTTGGAAATACACAGTAGCGGGTGTGTGTGAAGTTATTCTGAATGACCCAATGTGCACCTTGAATATTATATACCCTTTTAGGGATAGATTTCAAATAGCTCTGATATAGCAGAAACCACTAAATTATGAAATTGCTAAATTGGGAATTGTATTTCAACCCAGAACAAGAAATGTGCTTGAACGGACACTAAATAACTCGCCCAGCTACAGCACTAAGGACAGATTTAGCGGGATATAAATTTGAGGCCTAGTATTTAGGCGCTGGGTGACAGGTATGGGTTTAGTGCCAGAATTAGACTTGGAAATACACAGTAGCGGGTGTGTGTGAAGTTATTCTGAATGACCCAATGTGCACCTTGAATATTATATACCCTTTTAGGGATAGATTTCAAATAGCTCTGATATAGCAGAAACCACTAAATTATGAAATTGCTAAATTGGGAATTGTATTTCAACCCAGAACAAGAAATGTGCTTGAACGGACACTAAATAACTCGCCCAGCTACAGCACTAGGGACAGATTTAGCTGGATATAAATTTGAGGCCTAGTATTTAGGCGCTGCGTGACAGGTATGGGTTTAGTGACAGAATTAGACTTGGAAATACACAGTAGCGGGTGTGTGTGAAGTTATTCTGAATGACCCAATGTGCACCTTCAATATTATATACCCTTTTAGGGATAGATTTCAAATAGCTCTGATATAGCAGAAACCACTAAATTATGAAATTGCTAAATTGGGAATTGTATTTCAACCCAGAACAAGAAATGTGCTTGAACGGACACTAAATAACTCGCCCAGCTACAGCACTAGGGACAGATTTAGCTGGATATAAATTTGAGGCCTAGTATTTAGGCGCTGGGTGACCGGTATGGATTTAGTGACAGAATTAGACTGGGATATGGCCAAAAAATAAACAGACTATTGCTGGTTAAATGCACTTGGTGTGACAGCTTCACCCTGATGTAGGCTTTAGCCAAAAAACAACCACACCATTGAGGGTTAAATGCACTTGGTGACAGGCGCAGCTTGCCCCTGATTTAGTATATGGCCAAAAAATGAACAGACTATTGCTGGTTAAATGCACTTGGTGTGACAGCTTCACCCTGATGTAGGCTTTAGCCAAAAAACAACCACACCATTGAGGGTTAAATGCACTTGGTGACAGGCGCAGCTTGCCCCTGATTTTGTATATGGCCAAAAAATGAACAGACTATTGCTGGTTAAATGCACTTGGTGTGACAGCTTCACCCTGATGTAGGCTTTAGCCAAAAAACAACCACACCATTGAGGGTTAAATGCACTTGGTGACAGGCGCAGCTTGCCCCTGATTTAGTATATGGCCAAAAAATGAACAGACTATTGCTGGTTAAATGCACTTGGTGTGACAGCTTCACCCTGATGTAGGCTTTAGCCAAAAAACAACCACACCATTGAGGGTTAAATGCACTTGGTGACAGGCGCAGCTTGCCCCTGATTTAGTATATGGCCAAAAAATGAACAGACTATTGCTGGTTAAATGCACTTGGTGTGACAGCTTCACCCTGATGTAGGCTTTAGCCAAAAAACAACCACACCATTGAGGGTTAAATGCACTTGGTGACAGGCGCAGCTTGCCCCTGATTTTGTATATGGCCAAAAAATGAACAGACTATTGCTGGTTAAATGCACTTGGTGTGACAGCTTCACCCTGATGTAGGCTTTAGCCAAAAAACAACCACACCATTGAGGGTTAAATGCACTTGGTCGCAGCTTGTGCTGGCGCACCACAAGACACAAAATGGCCGCCGATCACCCCAGAAAAATGTGACTGACAAACGGTCTGTGCAGCCTAAAAACAGTGAGCAATTGAGGATCAGCAGCTCAATGATCCACAGCTGCAGATCGATCAGTTAATCAAGTCCTTTGGAGGAGTTAATCTGCCTAATCTCGCCCTACTGTCGCAGCCGCAACCTCTCCCTACGCTAATCAGAGCAGAGTGACGGGCGGCGCTATGTGACTCCAGCTTAAATAGAGGCTGGGTCACATGGTGCTCTGGCCAATCACAGCCATGCCAATAGTAGGCATGGCTGTGATGGCCTCTTGGGGCAAGTAGTATGACGCTTGTTGATTGGCTGCTTTGCAGCCTTTCAAAAAGCGCCAAGAAAGCGTCACAAAAGCGCGAAGAAAGCGACGAACACCGAACCCGAACCCGGACTTTTACGAAAATGTCCGGGTTCGGGTCCGTGTCACGGACACCCCAAAATTCGGTACGAACCCGAACTATACAGTTCGAGTTCGCTCATCCCTAGTAGCAATCTGAGTATGCGTCCTTTTGGGATTCGCTTCCCCACCTATCCCTTGGTTGAACTTGATGGACTGATTTTTTTTTTTTTTTTTTTTAGCTGTATTTACTACGTAACTATTTAATTATGTAACACCTCACCTTCCCACCCCAGAATCTGAGCCCAATATGCTTTGCATTACTATACTGCAAAAACAGATAATCCCCCTAAAAATACTTATACCACACAGATGGTTCTCCCTTTAATTATTTTTGGCACACAGTGCCTTAAACAATAAACTGCCCAGCAAATAGTGGCCCTGACACTTATAGTGTAAACATAATGTCCAACAAAAGTATTTGTGCTAAGCTTATACTGTGCCAGGGTTCCCCCACAGTAATAGTGCAGCCAAATGTCCCACCAATAGAAATAATTCTCTGCCAGAGTGTCCTTGGTGTTAACAGTGTCCCCAATAGTAATAATGTCCTCCATTGTGCCCCAGAAGTAATAATTCCCCCATAGTACTAATCATGTTCCCCTTAGTTCCCTCAGTAGTAATAAAGCTCACCATGATGCCCCCCACTAGTAATAATTCCCCTTATAATGTTTGCAAATAGAAAAAAAAAATGCCCACTAATGTGTGCTACTCCAAAAATACTTCTTTAGGCCTCATGCACACGACCGTTGTTGTATTCCACGTTCATTCCTCCGATTTTAGTGTTTCTGATGCGGACCCATTCATTTCTATGGAGACGTTGAAAATGCGTATAGTGCACCATTTGTTATCCGCGTCCGTGATCCCAGTCTCTACAAAAAATATAACCTGTCCTATTCTTGTCTGTGAAAAACAGTTAGCTGACCCATTAAAGTCAATGGAACGCTAAAAACTGCGGATGCACCACGGAAGCCATCCGTCTGTCATCCACATTTTTTGCAGATCAGTTGCCTGGCAACCTGTGGCTCTGACCTTTTGTCAATAAAAAATAAATAAAAAATTGTACAGGAAGTTCCAACTGCCAGATTGCGAAGTCTGGTGATTGCTGGACACCTGGCAGAGACTGTTATCTGTGTGCATTTGCCAGTCAGTGATTTCTTTCAGCATCTGGCAATACCACAGTGGCATGTTGATAAACTAATCACATTGGTGCAGGAAAGGCCCGAGCTGTGGGACACAAGGACAAATGTCTACCAAGATCGGGTGAGGAAAGGAGGTGGCCTGGGAGAAAGTGGCCCGGTGTACGAGGCCAAGTGAATGGGAGAAAGCAGATGCCAGGGGTCGTGCTGAATTAGGTAAGTGAAAAATATGTAGTTGTGTCTTGGCCCTGTGTTGTTCTTAATGATGTTGCTAGTACTTACATCAGTTCAGATTCATGTCCCTTTTGTGGGCAGGCTTAATTCTGTAGTGGTATGTACATGTTTGTTGGTTTGTCAAGGCACTTTTTACCTCACAACAACATGTTTTATGGCTGTCCCAACCTTACCTACTGCCCACAGTAGTACTGGACACCCAGCATGTGTTTTATTTATTTTTTGGTGATGCATGTGACCCTGTTTGAATTGATGGGCAAACAGATGTGTACTTCACATATCATAAAGTATTTTGTTACAAAGGCCTAGCACAAATAATCTCATCCTTCCTGGATTTATAGAAAAAAGAGGATAGCCACACCTGCCATAGTGTACCATGTGCTGTGTATTCTCCCCTTTTTGTATTGTTTATTAGCGATTTGTTTTGCAGTTCATGTTGTGTGTTTTTTTTTTTTTTTTTTTTGACAGGTTTTATAGAAATTTGTACAATAAGTGTTTTTCTTGTTTGATTCTTTCACGGTGAAAAAAACCAAGACTCTCTGGAATAGCTGCCGGGACCAATTTAGGCGGGAGTGTAACAAAAGGGGCCGCAGTGGCGACGGGTCAACCAAAAAAAGACCATATTTGTACTCGTCCCAGCTTAAATTTCTCAGGCCAGGGATGGACTTGAGGCCATAAGTTTCTTTTTTTTTTTTTTCAGATAAACTTTATTGAACTGTTCTATATGTCATTGCCCACTGTTAGAATATATATAGCAGACCTTTCTTGCAGGTTTGGTGTGCAATATATGATGTTTGTGTTTTTTTTTTTTTTAAACTAGGTGATATGTTTGCTTCACACAAAGTAAACATTAAAACCACTATTACGCCTTTTCACAGGGGCGCAAATTCAACGTAGGTGTAATGCTGTGCAGTGAAAGCATTGCACCCGCATAGAATCTGGACCCATTCTCTTCAATGGGGCTGTGCAGATAAGCAGTGATTTTCATGCACCACTTGTGTGTTGTGTGAAAATGGCAGCATGCTGTAATATCGTACAATTTTCTTGCAACGCAGGCCCCATAGAAATGAATGGTTCTGTGTGAAATCCGCAAGCATCCCCAGAAAATTGCATATACCATAAATATGGTGTAAATTTCATGCATGGTTGCTAGGAGATGATAGTGATGAGCAGCGTCGGACCCCATTAAAAAAGGCTAAGGCCCGTTGCAGATGAGTCTACTATGGAGCTGACCTGACACTGACCTTCCAGCACTGCCGGGGTCACATAGCATTTGATACATTACACTTCTGTAATGTATAGTAGAACACTGGCATAATAATGCTGACACTCTAATCCAATACATTCCTGAACTGTTAAGGGTTACCTAGCATCATAAATCAATAGAATGCTATGCGACCACGGCAGTGCTAGGAGGTCATGGCGGAAGCTCCGTAGCAGATTTGCTGCGTGAGGAACGCTCGTTTGCAAGGGGCTTAATCCCTTCTTTTTTTTTTCTCATAAAATGGTTAGAGTTGTAAAATGATATTATTCTAAATATAGAATCCTTACTAAAATGTGTATTGGTGTTTTATATCACTTTAGCCGGTCTTTTCTTCTTGCTTATTCTTTGAGAACTTGGCAAAGGACATTTGGTGACGTAATTGCACTCACCACCTTGTGAATGGGATTATGTCAACAAAGGTCCTTTGACAGCTCTTCAAAGAAGAAGCATGATGATGATGTAGTATGCATCATCAAGTGGATGTTTATTTTTTGTATCCCCTCAATGCACATTGTACTAAGCAGTCTGTTTTAAGAATGCAATTATTGAACCTTATAACCATGTTAGGTGAAAATAATGAAATAGAGCCTACATGGAAAACAAACCCCAACTTCTTCAATGAAGCAGTCTGTTTTTGGGTCTGGGTCCAACATATAGTTTCTTAACAACGCAACACAATCGTAGTCCAAACAGACCTAAATTGCGTGCGCACTCACACGATTTAACACCAATGCACCCGGGAACCATCCGGCCACAATCCGCAACGCCAGTGTGAATCCTGCCGATCTTTAAATGACTGGTTCCAACCTATTTCAAATAATGATAATCTACATCTACCTTTTTTTAGATACACCAGGGATGCTCAATGTGTGTCCTTCCAGCTGTTACAAACATGCATCTCCCATCATGCACTTGTTTAGGCTGATGGATGTAGCTTGTCTGGGAATGATGTGAGTTGGTCTTTAGCAACAGCTTGATGGCCACAGGTTGAGCTGGCTAGCAGGGCCGCCATCAGGGGGGTACAGCCGATACCCCAGTAAGGGGCCTGGACGCCAGGGGGGCCCGGCCGGTCCAGAGCCTTCTTTTTTTTTTTTTTTTTGGGAGTCAGTGACTTTATAATACGTGTCACTACCAGGGGGGCAATTGTCCCCCCCCCCCCCCTGGTTATTCCTTGCCCCCACTGATTCCTGTACCTCTGGTGCTGCCTTTCCCTTTAAAACCAAAACGTAAGGCTCTGACTCTGAGCTGCCGCACCAATCCAAATCAGTGACTGTGACAGTAAGTCACTACTCGCTGCGCAGAGGAGCGCACGTGATGTCAGACGCTGCCGCACGCCAACCTCAGATTTGCACGCCGCCGCCTGCCACTGCCAGTAAATTCTGCTTTGCAAATTGCAGGCACGGCGGCGGGAACTTCGGGAAGTGGAAGCCTCCCCTTAGCCAGCCCAGGAGTCAGCGCCGGCTCTATGCACCAACCTTCATCAGATGTTGGACAAGTTGTCGAGGACAACAACAGGCACAGCGGCCACTGAAGGAACCCACTGCTGATTACATTAAGGTCCATTAGGTTTCCATAATTGTACTATCCATCATTTTACTGATAATGGCATGCTGAGCTATTTCAAATGCTCCAAATTATTTCTTTAGCATATTGATCCTTTATGTTGTCTAGGCAGCTCTATGTTGTTGGTCTTTCTTTGCTCAGGGGTAAAATGCAAAGCTGTTTTCTGGATTATCCCAGACTGGATATTTACTTATTCAGATTCAAATGTGCTGCGTAAATATCATATCCCATAATCCCAAGGCAACACAATCTAACCAGGTATAAAGGTAAGGCAAATATAAGAATGAGAAGTATTTACTTATAAAATTAAGACTTTGCCTCGTGCCCTAATACAGAACCATATTATGCTGTACTGTCCATGTTGGTCCATAGTTGGGGCCATTTCTATCCTACTACAATCACTAAAATAGGGTTTCCAGAGGGACATACACAGATCAGCTATAACATTGATACCAATGACAGCCACGAGGAGTAATGAATATCACAAAGGGGTGGGAGATATATAGTGTCTGTGTACAGGGAGGACCGGCTACGGGATCTGCGTGTGGATTACGGCTATATTGCAGACTGTAACTGTACAGGCCGTTGTTTAAATGGAAAGTACAAATGCTGTCCGGCAATTAGCGATATCTCCATTCAGATCCAGTGGCCAGGTTGTAACATATATGGACACCCTAAGGCTGGTTTTCCATGTTCAGGTTGTTTATGCAGTTTCTAAAGCCAAAGGCAGAGGTGTTCATAAAGAAGACTTTCTTTCATCCATGTCCTCCATTCATTATCTACTCCTAGCTTTGGCCTCAAAAACTGCACAGAAACTAACTGAACATGGAAATCCAACCATAAGGCAACAATGGAAGAGTCAGCTTTTGAAATTGATATATTGGAGGCAGAAAAAGCGGTGAATGTAAAAATATGAAGGACATTTTCCTGGCATGAGGTAGTTAGCACCTGCTAAATATGGCCGAAGGAAGGAGAACTGGTAAACTAGGGACAGGCAATAAGTTAAAGAAAAAAAGAGGTTGAGTGGTTCCACCAGGGTAAAATGCCCTGGAGAAAAGGTGCCAGAGGAGTGGAGAGAGTTATAGTGAAAGTAGAGTCAAGTATAGTAGCACCACCATCTAAGTGCCATTCGATAGAGATTGAGGGAAGGCAGCACAAGTGTTATAGGGAGATGAAGAAATACATTTTCATTCCCAATGGGAAAATGCAGATAGTGGGTGAACTTGGTCTGGTGGTACCAAAGTAGATGGATCCAACCGTGACCCGGTTCAAAAAGAAACACTATAAAAGGCACCACTCTCAAAGGATGTAAAGGAAATGAATATAGTAATTAGTGCCCCCTCATCTGTGGAGGGTGATAGTTATACAGAATGTTCTCCAGAAGAGGTATTTAGATCTGATAAAGGTGATCAAAATGTGAGTACTCACTTCACAGGGGGGGATAGTCACAGGATAAAGCTCAAGACACCCGTGACTAAATTTACAGAAGTCTTCCAGAGAACATGGAAGCTCATGTTTATATAACTGATATACATTATGTACCGTTATCATTATTCTGTGATGACATAGTATATAATACTTTTAACAATCTGACTGTATGATGGCTTGTTTCCTAATATTATTGAACTATGTTTTAGTGTTTACTTATACTTCCGTTGTCTTTTTATGTGTGTCCTCTTAACATTCTTTTAACATATTTTTAACATATTTTTCTTTGGATGTAATATGTTTATATTATATGTGATTATTATTATTTTTTTGTTAAAATAGTTTTTTGTTCTCTCTTTAATACCCCTGAAGAAGGAGGGTTGTGAGACCTCAGAAACGCATTGGGCCAGCTTTTACTTTAATAAATTAGATTGATCAGAAGCCTTGGTGTCGGCTGCCATCAATTGGTATCACCTGATGTGCGATCCTGGCCAGGGGGGCAGTTAGTCACGGGTGTCTTGAGCTTTATCCTGTGACTATCCCCCCCTGTGAAGTGAGTACTCACATCTTAAGCACCTTTATTAGATCTAAATACCTCTTCTGGAGAACATTCTGTATAACTATCACCTTCCAGAGACGAGGTGACACTAATTACTATATTCATTTCCTTTACATCCTTTGGGAGTGGCGCCTTTTATAGTGTTTCTTTTTGAACCGGGTCACGGTTGGATCCATCTACTTTGGCACCTCCAGACCAAGTTCACCCACTACAGTGCTGCCCATAATTATTCATACCCCTGGCAAATTTCGACTTAAAGTTACTTTTATTCAACCAACAAGTAATTTTTGACGGGAAATGCCATAGGAGTCTCCTGAAAGATAATAAGACGATGTACAAGAGGCATTATTGTGGAAAAAGAAAAACATTTCACAGCTTTTATTTACATTTGAGCAAAAAATGTCCAGTCCAAAATGATTTATACCCTTCTCAATAATCAATAGAAAAACTTTTATTGGCTATTACAGCATTCAAATGCTTCCTATAATTGCAGACCAGCTTTTGCTTGTCTCCACAGGTATTTTTGCCCAATTATCTTTAGCAATGAGCTCCAAATCTTTCAGGTTGGAGGGTTTTCTTGCCATCATCCTGATCTTTAGCTCCCTCCACATATTCTCAATTGGATTTAAGTCTGGACTCTGGCTGGGCCACTCCAAAATATTAATGTTGTTGTCTGCTAACCATTTCTTCACTACTTTTGCTGTGTGTTTTGGGTCATTGTCATGCTGAAATGTCCACTGGTGCCCAAGGCCAAGTTTCTCTGCAGACTGCCTGATGTTGTCGTTGAGAATCCTCATGTATTGCTCTTGTCTGCCTTGAGACATTGCCACCAGCAGAGCCCAGATTCACCAGGATGGCCTTGGTGGTGATCCTTGGATTCTTTTTCACCTCTCTAACTATCCTCCTGGCCAGCACAGGTGTCACTTTTGGCTTCCGACTACGTCTGAGATTTTCCACAGTGCGGAACACCTTGTATTTTTTGCTCAAATGTAAATAAAAGCTGAGAAATGTTATTTTTTTCCCCTCAATAATGCATCTTGTACATTGTCTTATTATCTTTTGGGAGACACCTATGCCATTTCCAGTCAAAAAATTACTTGCTGGTTGAATAAAAGTAACTTTCTTTCTTTTTAAAATCTTTTTATTGATTTTGTGACCAAGATAAAGGTATACAAACAGTGGTGCAGTAAAGCAATTTTGTACAATGGCATACAAGCAAGTCTGCACAAAATTGTATAAAGCGATTATGACAAAGGCACAATTTTAGTACATTACAATTGAGGCATGACAGACGATGGTGAAATAATACGTGAAAGTGCAAGAACAATTATTTCTGTTAAACCTAGCCCTTGCGACCTGTTATCTAATACCATCATGTCAGCGAGTGAGAAAATTGAGTTAACCGGTCATCTTGAGGCCAGTGCTTACATGGGGCGAGATCGTATGTAGGACTCCTATGTAGCTGAAAAGATTTTGTGAGATCTGACGTCCATATTACTATAATGGTACCATCTGTCAGGCCGAAGTGAGATACTATGGGGTAGCACTCTGCATCTGACATTAATGATTATCAAGTAGTAGGAAACAGAACAGTAAACTTAACATATAAAACAAGAGGAGGGGGAGAGGAGGGGGAAGGGGGAGGGGGGGAGAAACGGAGTGTGGGAATAATGGGGTCAAGGCGGATTGACACGCGCTAACCACCAATGCATGAGCGAGAGTCTGATCCTCATGAGTACGACGAAAGAGCTAGTCATCAGAGAGTGAGCCGGAGTGACCAGGCATCCTACCGCATTGCCGCTATTGGAGTTTGCAACAGGCATCTCTGGAAAGTTATAGTTCTGAGTCGGGGTAAAATCATACAGTGGCCACCTGTGGGGGAGAGCTGGAGGGGGAGGTGTCCAATTCTATGATCTGGTGAGCGGTGATATACTCCGTTTTTTCTCTCCAAGGGGACCAAATTTTCAGGTACTTGTGATGGGAGCGTGATTCCCAATGCGATAACTCCTCTAATCTGGCTAAAGCTTCTACCTTTCCTCTCCACTGAGATATTGACGGTGGCGAAATAGACTTCCAATTGTGAGCAATTAGAAGTCTGGCTGCTGCCAGAAGGATATTTTGAGGTTAGCTAAAGGATGTGAGAGTAAAGACAAAAGGGCTGTCTTGGGGCATGTAGGGAGTAAATCTTTGTTTAATCCCAGAATGTCTCTAATTAAATTAAAAATTTCCTCCCAGTACGTCTGAATATAAGGGCATGACCACCAAATGTGTAGAAAGGAGCCTTTCCCTACTAGGCATCTCCAACATCTGTCAGAAGAGCTATTGTACATCAGACTCAATCTTACTGGGGTTAAATACCATCTAGTGAGGACTTTATATTCATTCTCTTGTACTGTGACACATCTAGAAGACAATCTAGGTGCGCTTAACAATGAACGCGTATCCTCTTCTGAGAATTTAAAGTTTAGATCCCTTTCCCATTCCTTTAAGAAATATAAGTAGGGGGGGAAGTTCTAGTAGTAGCAGATTCTTAGAGACAGTGGAGATTATTCTTGTAGGGTAGAGAGTTTGTGTGACTAGTTTTTCAAACCAGGATAGTGTTGAATTTACTCCAATTTTCTTAAAAATGGGGCTTACAGTATTTTTCAGACAAGAGTATTGCACCTGGTTTAAATTAGATAATTGGAACTTCTTTATTATGTTTTTAGTACTTAGTAGGGTACCATCACTATCCAGGAGTTCTTCTATTGGAAGTACGGAGTTTCGAAGTTGTGAAGGTAAGATTTTAAAACTCTCCATGTCGAGGCTGAGGCAATCCTTGATGTTCATGAGGGGGGAGGGGAAAGGCATACAATTATTTCTTACTTCTGGGATGTTCCATATTGACAGAGTGGTTGGTGTGAGAGGGTTATCTTCATACTGGGAAATGGCCTTCCCTGTCTCAGACAGTAGTAGAGGTCTGATCGGGCAACCGATCAGCCTTTCTTCTAAGGGGATCCAAAGTTTATGTTTAGGTTGGCTCATTAGGTCAACGATTCTGTTGATGTGTACCGCTCTATGGTATCTTAAGATAGAAGGGAAACCGATTCCTCCTTTGACAAAGGGAAGCAACAGAATCTTGTTAGAGATTCTAGGTTTTTTGTCTCCCCAGATATAGGATGAACATATCTTTCTTAAAGAGTTGAAGAAGCTACTAAGCAGTTTTATAGGTGGGACTTGTAATAAATAGGTGATCTTAGGCACTATAAGGGAGTTAAAAATATTACGCCTACCTAACCAGGAGATGAAGGAAGGAGACCAAGAGTTTAAAATATGGGTGGGAGATTTATGTTCATTGCCACAGATATTGGCAGATTGATTTTGAAGTTAGCGATGAAACCAAATTTAGTGAACACCTTAATGATGGTAGGAAAAGCTTGTAGGGGATTGGAGACCAGCAGCAGAAGGTTTTCAGCATAAGCCGCTTGTTTGATCTCCAAGCCTCCACAGTCCAACCCCTTTATTTCTTTAGATTGTCTGATAAACTGTAAGAGTGGTTCTATTGTGAGGATAAATAGGATTGGTGAGAGAGAGCATCCTTGACTAGTCCCATTATTAATTTGGAATGGGTGGGAGAGAATGTCGTTTATTTTTATATTTGCAGTGGGTGAGCCGTACATTGAGAATCTGGCCATAATGAAGCGTTCTGAAAATCCAAATTTCGCCAAGGTGTTTTTAATAAATGCCCAGGCCACCCGATCAAATGCTTTTTCAGCATCTGTTCCCAAAACCACCAAGGGGGACCCAGCCTTTCTTGCCAAGGCAATAGTGTTGATGACTTTATAAGTGTTATCTTTACTTTCCCGGTTAGGCACAAAACCAATTTGGTCAGGGTGCACTAGATCCTTCAGTAAAGGTTTTATCCTATTAGCTAAAACTCTAGCGTACAGCTTTACATCCAGATTCAGCAAAGAGATGGGTCTATAGCTCGAGCACAGACTAGGGTCCTTCTGTGGTTTCGGGATTAAGGTGACATGGACATTGACAACTTGCGGTAAAAACGCCTTGCCTGAAAGAGCAGCATTGAATGAGTTGAGTAGGTGGGGCATTAGCGTATCTTTGAAAGAGATGTAATATAGCAAAGGAAGACCATCCGGCCCTGGGGCTTTGCCTTTCGCCATTTGTTTTAGGGTGGCAGAAATTTCAGAGGGCGAAATTGGGGTGCATAACTCAGAGGCTTGTGCAGGGGACAGAGATGGGAGTGAAAGGTTATCTAAAAAAGCTGCAGTTCGATCTGCTTTCTCTGCACGGGTATTTTAAGAGTCAGATTTATCTATATTATAAAGCGCCAAATAGAAGTCATGGAAGGCGTTTGCAATTTCTATGTCATCTTTCACTAGATCTTTCTTATTGTTCCGAATAGCTGAGATCCTGGATTTCCATTTGCGCTGTCTTATCAAGGCTAACATAAATTTGGTGGGTTTGTTGCCATGGGCAAAAAACTTCTGCTTAATGGCCAGATATAGCTTAGCTGATTGCTTGTTTAGAAGTCATTTAAGCTCATCTCTAGTTGAGGCAAGTTCTACCAGATGTTAGTTAGATTGAGACCGTTTGTGGGCAATTTCTAACTTGGATAGTTTGTCGTAGAGCTCGGCTATTTTAGCACGTCTTGTTAATATGTGAGGCTGTAGATATGAAATCGCCCCTGATGACGGATTTATGTGCTTCCCATATTATATGTGGGGATAACTTGTCTGACTCATTCAACACGAAATATTCCTTCAACTTTTTCTCTATCTTTTCCCTGCCCTGTATGTTGTCCAACAGTGTCTCGTTTAACCTCCAAATAAAAGTTTTGGGATGGGTGTTAGTTAATTTCCATGTGATGAAGATTGGGGCATGGTCAGAATGAACCATATTGCCAATGTGTGTTTGAGTGCATAACTGTATTTGGGATATAGGCACCAGAATGTAGTCTATTCTATTATAGGAGTTGTGAGGAGCCGAAAAGAAAGAGAAGTCTTTTTCCCCGGGGTTGTTCGCTCGCCACGCATCTATGAGATTACTGTTGTGCATAAGTTTCTTTATGCAGTTCAGGGTTTTGAAAGGGACGGAGGACTTCCCTGATTAGGTGTCAAGTAGTGGGTTGAGGGTGATATTGAAATCCCTAGCCAGGATTACTATACCTTCTCTAAAATCTTCACATTTTTGCCAAGTTTTTTCAAACCAACTTTTCTGGGCCTCATTGGGTGCGTAAAAATTGGCGAATGTGTATATTTGGGAATTGATAGTTCCTTTCACTAGAATAAAGCGACCATTTGGGTCTGTTAGTGTATCGATCATGTTAAAGTCAAGTTGTTTATGAAAACCTATACTAGTACTAAGTCTATTTGAGTATGAGGAAGAGCTATGAAACCATTGGTTGTAATATGACCTAGAGAAATTAGGGATCTGATTATTTTTAAAATGTGTTTCTTGTAGTAATATAACTTTTGTTTTTTTCTTTATGTAGATAGTGTAGAATCTGACCTCTCTTACTTTTTTAGACCTTTGACATTATATGATGCTATGTGAATGTCAGCCATGGTGGTATTTGAGATGAGGGGGAGCGGAACTTACATACCGTCGGATGCCTGGTTCAACTCCATTTCTGTTGTCTGGTGGAAAGGTAGTTGGTGTCAATGATACAAAGGGATTGCCTTTATGAGGGGGTGGGAAGGAGCTAAAAGAGAACCTCTGCTGAAAGAGGAAACTAGGGATTTCATTCTCCCAATGTAGGACCACTTCAGGTCCATACTTCTGATCCAGAACAGAAGTACTATGCCCTGAAAACAGTACAGGGCCAGCATATGAGGCATTAACAGTAAACTCATAGGTGAGATGAAGAGGTGAGTGTTACTGTAACACTAATAAGATCTTAAACAATTACCCCAAGCCACCCACAAGATCAAAAGAAAAGAGCATATGGGACTCACCATAAGAACAGAGGGGTAATGAACCAAGATCGCCAGCTGCCCAGACCCCCAACCCACACCTGTACATGATACCGGTGTGTCAGCTACAAATGCAAAGTAAGAGGTTCTACCATTAGGGGTCTGCACAGCTAGCCATCCAGTCACCACTCTCGGCAATACAGTGAAGGCAGAAATATATGATCATATCTTCTATGAACATCAAAAAGCACATTCATTCCTCCTCGGGAATGATGCGTCTAGGGGTTAGTTTCCCGTGCTTTTTCTTGGACTTTAAGGATTTGCCACTTCCAACTAATTCCCATGCGGTAGGGGGCAAGATGTCTTGTGGTATAAAAACATTGTTTGTAGCAGACCAATCTGGGATGTCCACATCTTGTACCTCCAGTGCTTCAAGAATGTCTGGGAGGTCTTTTGGTGATCTCAGGATGAGTTTCTTTTCCTTCCATGTGATTAGCAATCCGAATGGGAAAAGCCATCTAAAGGCGACACGTCTGTGTCTTAGGTGATCTGTGAGTGGCTTCAGGGCACGTCTCTTATTTAGAGTAGCAGGGGCAAGATCTTGAAAAAGGAGGATTTGGGCGCCTTCATATATAATATTACTGCTATCTCTAGCTTTTTTCATAATAAGATCTTTCTGTGCAAAGTTAAGCAGCTTGCAGATGATGTCTCTAGGAGGGTTGCCAGATTTGGGTTTGGGGCGTAGGGCACGGTGGGCTCTTTCAATTATAATTGGGTCAAGATATTCTTCACCCAGTAGGGCTTTGCAGATTTCTTTAACCGCATTGGGTATGGCCTCGTTGGCAACTGATTCTGGGACACCTCTGATGCGGATATTATTTCTTCTTCCTCTATTGTCTTGATCCTCAATGTAATCGTAGAGGTAATTTATGTGGCTTTGGTAGGCTGAGAGGGCGGCAGAGTTTTTATTTGTGTAATCTGCAACAGCCGTTTGAGTGGACTCTAAAGCATCAACTCTCTAGCCCACTTGTCTCATTTCTCGTTTTATCTCGGATAATTCCTCTAAAACGGGGTTTAAAGCTTTAGTTAAGGCTTGTGAGATGAAGGATCTGGAAATAGGTAGCTCTGGGGATGTCTCAAAGATGAAGGGATCCCTTGGTTTGAAGTGTTCTTCTTCATCATGAAGCGATCTAAATCAGATTGAGAAAGAGATGGAGCCTTTGCCTGTTTCTGAGAGTCCTGTTCCGCTCCCCTATATCTGCCCACTTTTACCATAGGTGCGTTTGATCTTGCCCTTAAAGCGAATTATGTTCACCACTTCATCTTAGGTTAAAAGAACATTACTTTAATGAGGACATAAATAGCAGAGGAAACTAAGCTCAGGATCAAGCTGATTAAAACATATTCATGGAGAGAAGTGTTGCTATCCACAAGAATTGGTGCTGAGTCAAAAAGGGGTTACTGTCCCTTTAAACTAATGATTTACAGGATAATGATTTTTAAGCACCTAGGATTGTTTATTAGGCTCAGGGGTTGTGAATAGGTTGCGTGCCTTTATTGAACAGCACTATGGGAAGTGCTAGGGCCAACAAAGGTCCAGTACAGCTGTGCACTATATTGATGATGCAGCTGAAGCCCAGCGCGATACAGCAGTCTCACTGGTGAGTGATTAAGGCAGCACAGTGAATCGGAGTAAAGAGGGCAAGGGGGGTACCTTAAGACTTGAGATCTGATACCAGGTAATGGTTCCCCTGCTGCCGGGCGGATCGTTGTTCAGGACCGCAAAATGGCGCCGACTTGGTGATGGGTGATTTCAGGCGCGAGGTCGGGCCGGCCGTAGTAGTTCTCCGGAGCCGCTTGCGATGGTCGTCGGGGGTACAGCATCATATACATATACCTTTTTTTTTTTGCGGTTTGCGGTTAGCGGTTCGCCCCAAAAAAAGGAAGACACATGGAAACACAACGGAAGCAAAAACGGCAACGGACAACGAAACAACGGATCCACAATTTGGGGAATGTAAACAAACAACGGTCGTGTGCATGAGGCCTTACAATGTATGTCAGCACAAATGCCCTTTTAATTTGTGCCAGTTGAAAAAAAAAAAACATTCTTATAAAGTGTACCAGTACAAAAATACCCCTTATGACGCATGTCAGTTCAAAAAAATAAAAAATACTGCCTCATAATGCGTGCAAGTACAAAAATACCCTCTATAATATTTGACAATACAATAATGTGCCCTTATAACATGTCAGTGCCAAAATGCCCTTTTTAATGTGTGCCAGTGCAAAAAAAATCCCCCCTATAATGTGGGCCTATACAAAAAATGGCCCCTTATACTGTGTGACAGTACTAAAAATGCCCCCTTATAGCTTGTGCCAGTTCAAAAATGCCCCCTTATAATGTGTGCCAGTACAAAAAAATACTCTTTACAGCATATACCAGTACAAAATAAGTGTCAATATAAACATTGCATGAGGCCTAAATCCTATCAGAGGGAAAGGTGGGACAGGAAGACATCGCTGCCATGCACTTCCATAGCATTCAACTATATCACCATCCGGAGGATAGAGATACAGTTGAATACGCAGAGAGGAGCGCTTCCACAATGAATGCGCTCACATGCCCACTACCCGGCCGCTGCCCCCCTCTTGTCTCTACCTGGACCTAAGCTCTCCTGGGAAAAGACCTTTCAGATGCCATGACCATAATTGACCATGGCATCTGAAGGGTTAAAAATCTGTCACTGGCATTATTGCTAATCATGGATTCATTTGTGTAAAACCTTAGTAGGCGCCATCTTTAAATAGCTGACTTCTGCTGTACATGCACAGCGAATTTTGACAAGGAGATAAAATAGTAAGGTTACTTTCACACTAGCGTTAAAGTTTTACGGCATTAAGCTCCGTCACAGGGGCTCAATACCAGAAAAAAAACGCTTCAGTTTTATCTAATGCATTTTGAATGGAAAGCATTCCATTCAGTATGCATCAGGATGTCTTCAGTTCAGTCCCTGTTACGGTATTTGGCTGGAGAAAATACTGCAGCATGCTGCTGTATTTTCTCCGGTCAAAATTCCAGAACACTTGCCGGAATGCCGGATCCGGAATTAATTTCCATTGAAATGTATCAATGCCAGATCTGGTACCAAGTGTTCCAAGTGTTTCCGGATGACACCGGAAAGACGGATCTGGTATTTCAATGCATTTGTCAGCCGGATCTGCTATTTGTTTGCATACGGATTTCCGGATCCGGCAGGCAGTTCCGGCAACAGAACTGCCTGCCAGAATCCTCAAAGCAAGTGTGAAAGTACCCTAATAATGAAGAACAATGTTTATTTTGCCCATACATCTCACTGCCCAATCCCAAAGTTCTCCCTGTGTCACTAATTTCACATACCATGCTTATCTGATACATAATTATGGAGCTACAAGTATAAGGCCTCTTTCACACAGGCTTTACGGATTGGGGCCGGATAGGATGCAGGTGCATGGCGGGGAAATCATGCGAGTGAGCACACAATTTCAGTCTGTTTTTTCTGCGCGAGTGCAATGTGTTTTGCACGCGCGTGAGAAAAAACTGAATGTGGTTCCCAGACCCGAACTTCTTCAATGAAGTTCGGGTTTGGGTTAGTTGTAGTATAGATTTTATTATTTTGCCTTATAACATGGTCATAAGGGAAAATAATAGCATTCTTTAATACAGAATGGTTAGTAGAAGGTCAATTGAGGGTTAAATATAAAAACTATTAGCTCACCTCCTCCATAGCTGCCGGTCTCTGCTCTTTCTTCAGGACATGTGGTGACGTCACTGAGATCATCACATGGTCCAATCACAAAGTCCAATCACAAATGTGATTGAACCATGTGATGTGATGTCACCACAGGTCCTTTAGCCAGCAGCTCATGATTAAAGAAGTAAAAAGAGATTGGCAACTACGCAATCAAGAGGAGGAGGTGAGTTAATTTTTTTTATTTTTTTTTAATCCCTCAATCCACATTTTACTAAGCATTCTGTATTGAGAATGCTATTATTTTCCCTTAGAGCCACGATTTTCAGGCAGCCCCATTCACTTCTTTGATGCGTGAAAATCACCGCTCATGTGCACAGCCCCATAGAAATGAATGGGTCAGGACCATGCGTGAGGTGAATGCACCCGTGCAGAAATCTTGCCCGTGTGAAAGAGACCTAACAGAGCAGCTCTTTTGCATTTAGCTTTGACCTAACATGCATTTTGTGTAGCTCCATAGTACAGCTACATGCACTTTATGTGCCTCCCTACAGCTGTCGTGCACACAACTCGCCATGTGTAAGAAGCTTTATACAAAAATGTTTAGACTATAAGAAAGGGTAAATGGCAGGAGACAGACATTTCTTTGAAAATTGGCATGCAACATCTTAATAGCTCCCTGCAGTCAGTTAGTCATTAGCAGGATACAATGAGAAACAGCGAGAAGCCCTCACTTATAACTATATGCTTGTCATTTATTGAGAATTTTGCTAAGCACAATTCTATTAATAATGTGAATACTAGACTTTAGAGAATGAAACAGAAACATTGTCTGGCTGTGCAAATTTCACACCCTGCATTTTTTACTTTAAAGGGAGAACAAGAATTTCGAAAAACCACCATAAGCAATGTTTTCCTGCTATGCTTATATTCATGGGAAGTAATGATATACATATCTGTATGTCCAATGAATCTGAAGTATTCGATCTGAGTCTGGAGGTTACAATTTCTCCTGGCATCGGCCTCACAGAACTAATTGCGCATGCGTCAGCTGCACAAACGGGCGCTACACAAACATTACGTTGGCGCTGAGCAGTGAATAAATTAGCAGTGGGGCGGTGCTGGGCTCCAAAGTAATGGGAGCGGCTGACCTTCAACTGCCGGAGGGACGTCCCCTTGGGCTCCTTATTGAGGTACTTTACATATTAATAAAACCGATTTTATAGACTAAAGACACAGTAATACTAATATATTTTAATGTAAATTGTGCAGACTAATGTGGTGATGTTATTAGCTCAGTAAGTAAAATCCAGATGACAGTGCCCCTTTAAGGATTAAGGGCCCTTTGACACAACAGTGGCGATTATAGAATAGGGAATAAGAAAATGCTCATCTGCTGTTGATGACATCTTTTATGTGACACATAAAATCATTGCTCGCTGACCGCACCCTTGTCTAAACAGGTATGTGCTTCCAGCACATAATGCATATGTGCTGAATGTAAATGTAGCTTTCCCTTCTGCTCTCCAATCAGGCAATATATATATTTTTTTTTTTATAGTGCCAGTCGAGAAGTGAATTTTAAATGTTCTAGGATATCAAGCACAGGAACAACTTGCAGATTTGGACACTTCTTCTATTAACTCATGATTCCCTAAAAAGGCATATGAAAGTAAGTTTTCTAAACTGGACAGGCTCTTAGCAAGGGTGCATGGAATAATGAAATGCCTTTTCCTTCTTTGTGGAATGTCAAGTCTACAAAAATGTCACCGTTTATAATGTTTCCTCAGTTATTCCAATCAGGCAATAATTGAGAAAGATCATCTCCGATAATTGCATGTGCATTGGCCTATGAGTAATGCTATGTTATTATGAATAGCTCCAATGTAGAGATGAGCAAAACCCTAAACATTGGCTAGCTTCCTATTAACAAACTATATTTTCACCACTCAAGATAATAGAGGATACCAGTATCATACAGATGTAGCAGGGTTAGCAGTCAAGCTCTTAACGCGATGAGCTAAGAAATTTGAGTCATCTTGAGACAAAAGCCACTGAAAAGCAATTGAAGGTGTTTGCTTAATTCATTTAGTTTAGATAACACGTCTCATAAAGTGTTAACTCTACTACATCTGTATGTCTCCTAAATTTTTATATATGGTAGATACATTTATTGAATTTGTATGTAAATCAGAGTCTCTTTATTGTTTGCTTTACTGCCGATCATGTCTGATTAGGCAGGTAAAAGATGTGTGGCACATAGCGCAGGAAAGGGGAGTACCCTACCACTAGGAAGAGGGAGTGGTGACCCATAACTCACCTAGCACTGGCACCGGGCTGCCCTGACATCCCTAGACGGGTTGCTAACCTGTACGTTGATCACGTGCCTCTTCCCTGGCTTACACTGAAATAAGCCCTAATTAGTGAGTAGGGCAGTGGGAGCACTAGTCCTCATCACTGACACCTAGGATAACAACAGGGAAAGGATAAACAACACAAACTCCACAAACAATCCCCAAAGGGAGACAACAAATAGTGATGATCGAGCACCAAAGTATTCAGGTGTTCGGCCCGAACACATTGCTATATTTGTATGCTCAGATGAGCACCCGGGTATAATGGAAGTCAATGGTTGACAACCAGGGACCCCCTGCTCTGAAGACAAGAAGGTGCCTGGTCCATTGGAAAAGGTCAAAAAGTGACAGAAACACCACCGAAATGGATCGGGAAGAGCATGGGAATGATATCTGGATGCATCTTGGACTCCCAAGTCGCTGCTGGGAACCATGTTGTCCGAGTTGTACGCCACTTTTACAGACTGACAAAAATACGCAGAAAACCCCCCTAAAAAATCAATTTTACAGGAAAAATTGTTAGGAAACATTCTTTCCTGTATATTCAATTGCATATAAAGTGCAAGTGTTGCAATAAAATTCCAAGCAAGAGGCACTCCGAAACATCCTGCATATCAGATAAAGGAGGGCCTCATTCATATTGTGGTACAATTGTTCAGGTAGTGGGACTCCTACACTCATAAAGCCTATGCACTAAGTGAAAGGGCTGCCCAAAATTGCAAGGAACTGGCACTCCAAAACACCCTTTGTTATACATAAATTGTATCATACACACCCTTGAAAAATTATGATTGATGGCCTGCTGGTGACCCTCAAAAACATTTGGAACAAGGGCCTGCTGATCTGACCATCTAAAACCTTAGATGCGAGGGCCTGCTGCCGCATTGGTGACTCTAGATAACCTCTGGGTGTGAAGACTATGATCCATTTGGATGTCTGCTCTATCAGCTTTCAATGTTCTTTTCTGCGCCTACCATGGTGATCACGGGTAATGGGGAATCAGGGTTCAATGCCAGAGAGGGAGCTTGAGAAAGGGATACCACATCCAAGGGAGGTCAATGGCTGAAATCCGATTGGGTGGAGAGGGTGGGTCAAGTTATTAAAGCAGAAACATCCAAGGAAGGCAGCAGGAGCACTGCAATTACCCACTTCCGACTCGGGGAGGTAGTGACGATAAATAACAATACAAGACTCTCAAGATGCCCTGTTATTGGAATGAGTAATAAAAAATTACAGGGAATGTATTTTGGAATATTTTGGATGAGGATGATTCTAGATAACTTCTGCCTGATCGCACGTCCACGTGACAACCACGATCCATTTGGATATCTTCCCTATCAACTTTCAATGTTCTTTTATGTGCCTAACATGGTGACCACCGGTAACAGGGAATCATTGTTCGATTTCTGAAAAGGAGCCTGATAAACTTCAAAGCAAGGCAGCATGAGTTGTGGGCTTGCAGGTGAGCTGACCCTGTAAAAGATTTGAGTTGCAGGCCGGAAGGGGAGATGACCCTGTAAAAGATTTTAGGTTCAGGCCTGCTGGTGAGCTGACCATGTAAAACATTTTATGTGATGGCCTGCAGCTGAGCTGACCCTCTACAAAGTTATATGCGAGGGCCAGCATGTGAGATGACCCTGTAAAAGATTTAAGTCATGGGCCCACATGTGAGCTGACCCAGTAAAATATTCGAGTTGCGGGCCTGCAGGTGAGCTGACCCAGTAAAGGATTTTAGGTGCGGGCCTGCTGGTGAGCTGAGGTGGAACCGACAAACCAAACTTGATTTTTATGGCTGCATTAGTCTGCAAGTGACCGTGATACAGCTCTACAGATTGTTTCCATCTGCATCTTTCTAAGCAATCTGTGGCCTTAGTCTTGTCATTGTGCCACTATATGGCCTGCTCATGCTGCCATCTCCACACCATGTCACCTTGCAACTCATTTTTATTATCATGCTGCTGATGCTGCTTCAAAGGCCTTAAACTGATCACCAGGCTCACAATTTAGTTATGGTTTTGGAATCGATAAACCCAACTTGCGTATGTGGGCTGCATCAGTGGCATAGCTACAATTGACTGGGCCCCACAGCAAATTTTTGAATGGGGCTCCATCCCACAGTAATTTTTTAGCCACCAGGGCAGCTTGGGGCCCTGGCCCAGAAGGGGCCCATCCAGGAGGAGGAGGACTAAAGGATTTGGTCAGGACCCTCTCAACAGTATTACAGAATGAAATTATATACAGTGACAGTATAGACTGTGTATAAAACAGATGGAACAGCGATATTTACTAGCCACAGGAATGCGGCCCTGGTCTGCAATAATCTGCTGGTGACTGTGATACAGTTTCACAGATGGTTTTCCTCTGCATCTTTCTAAACAATCTGTGGCCTCAATCTTTTATCCAGACACAGTCATTGTGCCACTATGTGGCCACTTCATGCTGCCATCTCCACACCATGTCACCTTTTATCACCATGCTGCTGTTGCAGATTAAAAGGGCTTAAAGTGATCACCAGGCCCACAATCTAATTATGGTTTTGCGCACAAGACCAAAGTAAAAAATCTATTTTATATGAAAAATTGATTGAAAACATTCTTTCCTGTATATTTACTTGTATATAAAGTGCAAGTGCTGCCAAAAATTACAAGGAAGAGGCACTCCGATACAACCTATATCACATAAAGGAGGGCCTCATTCACATTGAGTTGCGGACCTGTAGGTGAGCTGACCCTGTAAAATATTTTAGGTTTGGGTCTGCAGGTGAGCTGACCCTGTAAAAGATTTGATTTGCGGGCCTGCAGGTGAGCTGACCAAGCAAAAGATTTTAGTTGCGGGCCTGCTGGTGAGCTGTCCCTGTAAAACATTATGTTCGAGGGCCTGCTGCTGAGCTGACCCTCTAAAACATTAGGGGCGAGGGCCTGCTGGAGAGCTGACCCAGTAAAACATTATATGCAATCACCTGCTGCTGAGATGCCCCTCTAAAACATTAGGGGTGAGGGCCTGCTGCTGAACTGACCTGCTAAAACATTAGGGGTGAGGGCCTGCTGCTAAACTGACCCTCTAAAACATGTGCGAGGGCCTGCTTCTGAGCTGACGCTCTAAAACATTATATGCGAGTGCCTGCTGGTGAGCTGGCGCTCTAAAACATTATATGCAAGGGCATGCTGCTGAGCTGACCCTCTAAAACATTAGGGGCGAGGGTCAGCTGCTGAACTGACCCTCTAAAACATTAGGGGCAAGGGCCTGCTGCTGAAGTGACCCTCTAAAACATTAGGGACGAGGGCCTGATGCTGAACTGACCCTCTAAAACATTATGAGTGAGGGCCTGCTGCTGAGCAGACCCTCTAAAACATTAGGGACGAGGGCCTGCTGAAGAACTGACCCTTTAAAACATTATGGATGAGGGCCTGCTGCTGAGGAGGAGAAAACAAGATTCAACCATATACTCTTTTTTATGGTGGAAAAGGTGCATGGGAATACACTACAGTAGATTGAGTACATTAAAAATGATAGATTGAAATTGCCTTTATGTTCATCATCAGCTCAGCTGTCCTCTGGTGGAGTTGAGAAGTCAGGGGCAATCCAGGCCTTGTTCATTTTTATCTGAGTGAATCTGTCAGCATTGCCAGTGGACAAGTGGATACGCTTATCTGTTATAATGCCACCATCAGTAAATACACACTCAGACAAAGCGCTGGCGGTAGAGCAGGCCAGCACCTCCAAGGCGTAGAGCGCATTTTCATGCCACATGTCTAGCTTGGACACCCAGTAGTTGTAAGGCATAGAGGAATCATTAAGGACACTGACACGGTCTGCTATGTATTCCTTCGCCATCTTCCAAAACTTTTCCCTCCTTGTACCACTAGACCGTGCTTCAGGGTGAGGATGCTGGCGGGGTGTCATGAAAGTGCACAATGCCTTGGAGAGTGTTGCCCTGCCTTTGTTGGAACTGCTGTGTGTTCCCCTTGTCTCCCTTCCGCGGTTGCCTAAGGAAGTACGGACTCTGCCGCCAGTGTTGTCAGATTAAACATTTTGGAGCAATTTTCCAACAAGGATCTTCTGGTGAGATGAGAAGTTCTCTTTGTAGTGAGGGTCGAGAAGAGTGGACACCCAGTAATCCATGTTATCTAAAATGCGCATAACATGAGGGTCGCTGGAAAGGTAGCCTAACATGAAGTCAGCCATGTGTGCCAGAGTACCAACAGGCAAGACGTTGATGTCGACATCAGTATGACTCTCCATCTCCTCATCCTCTTGCTCCTCCTCCTCTTTGGCCCATCCACAATGAACATATGGAATTAAAGTTCCATGGGTACTACCCTCTGTAGCAGAGGCAACTGTCTCCAGCTCCTCCTCCTCCTCTTCATGGTCCAATTCACGCTGAGAAGACGAACTAAGGGTGGGCTGGCTATCACCGTGTGTAATGTCCTCCCCATTTCCTTGTCTGCCACATTCAGACAGTCGTCCTTAATTGTTAGCAGCAATCGTTTGAGTAGACACAGCAGTGGGATGGTTACGCCGATAATAGCATTATCGGCACTAACCATCTGTGTGGATTCAATAAAGTTTTTTAAAACCTCATAGAGGTCTGACATGAATGCCTACTCCTCGCTTTTGAATAGTGGCAGTTGACGTTGACTCGAAAGGTGACAACCATGTTGCAGCTGGTATTCCACAACTGCCCTCTGCTGCTCACAAAGCCTGGCCAACATGTGGAACGTAGAGTTCCAAAGCATGCTCATGTCGCACAACAGTCGGTGAGAAGGAAGCCGCAAGTGCTGCTGCAGCATTGACAGACCGGCTGAAGCTGTGGACAACCTGGGCATACATGCAGCTCACCTTCACTAGTAGCTCTGGCAAATTGGGGTTTGATAAACTGCTGAACCTCTAAGTTTAACATGTGGGCTAGGCATGGGATGTGTGTCAGGTTACCGAGCTCCAAAGCCGCCACCAAGTTACGGCCATTGTCAGACACAACTATGGCTGGTTGTAGGTTCAGTGGCGAGAGCCACAGCTCAGTTTGGTCCCTTATACCCTACCACAGCTCTGCAGCGGTATGCTGTTTGTCCCATAAACAGATCACTTTCTGCACGGCCTGTTGACGCTTACCCACAGCAGTGCTACACTGCTTCCAGCTGATGGCTGACTGCTGCTAGAGGTAGAAGTGGAGGAGGAGACGGCAGAGGAGAATTGGGGGTTGGAGCCAGTAACATAGCTGCTGGCAGAGATCCTGATGGATATAGAGCCCACAATCCTAGGCATGAGTAGCACCTGTGCCATCCCAGGGTACGACTCACTTCCGGCCTCCACAACATTCACCCAGTGTGCGGTCAGGTAAATGTAGCGTCCCTGGCCACCAGCACTTGTCCGTGTCCGTGGTTAAGTGGACCTTCCCAGTAACTGCATTGGTCAGGGCACAGGTGATGTTCTGGGACATATGCTGGTGTAAGGTAGGCATGACAAACAGTGAAAAATAATGGAGGTTGGGGACTGCATACCGAGGTACGGCTGACAACATCAGGCTGCGGAAGGCCTCAATGTCCACAAGCCTAAATGGCAACATTTCAAGGGCCAGTAATTTTGAAAGTTGTGCACTTAGTGCTATGGCCTATGGGTGGGTGGGTGTGCATTTGCACTTGCATTCAAATGACTGTGTTATGGATATTTGGACGCTGCACTGGGACAGGGAAGTGGATTTTGTTGCTGATGGTTCATGCAAAGGTCCAGGTGCAGGGCGAGGGGCATCCGTGCCTGAACTTTTGACAGGGGATTGGCCAGCAGTGCCTAATACAGGGGAAGAGGAGGCAGTGGTGTAACCCGCAGACCTAGATTGTAGACCCATGCATTTGGCTCACTTATTATGGTGCTTGGAGGCCATGTAGCAGATCATGCTGGTGGTGGTGAGGTTGCTAGTGTTCAAGCCACAGCTCATTTTGGTACAGCGCAGGTTGCAAATTAACACTCTTTTGTAGTTTGCACTTTCCTCAAAAAAAAGCATCATACTGCGGAACACCTAACCCTTGGCAAGGTAGATTTACGCATGGGGTTGCTCGGTGTAACGGTTGAGGTCCTGTTTGGTGTCGGCCGACTTTTCCATTTGCAACACCACTGCCTCTTCCAGCCTGTTGTGGTGCTGCAGATCCCTCCCCCTCTGTACTGCTGTCTTTGCTCGGCTTTTCACCTTCTAACGTTGGGTCAGTGTCCTCCATCGTCAACCACCTCCTCTTTCACTTCCTGACTCTGCTCATCCTCCTGACTTGACCTAACCACAACCTCAGTGATTGGTAACTGTGTCTTATCATTATCTACCTCGTGAACGAATGATTGCCTTTCAACACAGTCATCTTCTTGAGACTGTGAAGGCTCAAGAGGTTGGGAATCAGGGCACAATATCTCAGGTACCTCTTCAAGCAAGCTGGGCGTGAGGGCCAAATGAAATAGTGGCGCTGGATAGATGGCATGGGATCACTCGTTTTGCAAGCCTCTCCATGGTGGGAGGAAGGATAATCAGAGAGAGGATTCGGTTGACCAGACTCTTGGCTACAGAGACTGGACTTTGAGGAAGAAAGGGTGGTGCTTAACCGACTAGAAGCATTATATTCAGCAATCCAGTCGACCAACTGTTCGCACTGGTCCAACTTGAACAGTGTTGTCCTGCACCACCCAGCTAATTTGGACATGAAGCTGGGAATGGTGGATGTTTTCTTTTTTTTCTGGTGCACTGGCAGCATGCATAGTTTCATTGCGCCCAGGGCCACGGCCTCTGCATGCACCATCAGCTTTACGCCCACTTCCCCGTTCCTTAGTGCTCGCCTTCTTCATATTTGTTATACAGATTATTTTACAGTCTGCTAAAGACACAGTTTTCTGATGCAGGACAGTATATAACACAGAATATGGACACTAGATTAGGCCCAGATTTTGGGAATTTGCCCTAAAGAAACAGTTTGTGGATGCAGGACAGTATATGTCACAGAAACACACAGAATATGGACACTAGATTAAGGGCTCTCTCACACCTGCGTTCTTTTCTTCCGGTTTAGAGTTCCGTCGTCAGGGCTCTATGCCGAAGAATCCTGATCATTTTTTTCCTAATGCATTCTGAATGGAGTGAAATCCGTTCAGGATGCGTCAGGATGTCTTCAGTTCCGTAACGGAACGTTTTTTGGCCGGAGAAAATACCGCAGCATGCTGCGCTTTTTGCTCCGGCCAAAAATTCTGAAGACTTGCTGCAAGGCCGGATCCGGAATTAATGCCCATTGAAAGGCATTGATCCGGATCCGGCCTTAAGCTAAACGTCGTTTCGGCGCATTGCCGGATCCGACGTTTAGCTTTTTCTGAATGGTTACTATGGCTGCCAAGACGCTAAAGTCCTGGCAGCCATGGTAAAGTGTAGCGGGGAGCGGGGGAGCAGTATACTTACCATCCGTGTCGCTCCCGGAGCGCTCCAGAGTGACGTCAGGGCGCCCCACGCGCATGGATGACGTGATCGCACGTCATCCATGCGCATGGGGCGCTCTGACGTCACTCTGGAGCGCCCCGGGAGCCGTGCGGACGGTAAGTTTACTGCTCCCCTGCTCCCCACTACTACTATGGCAACCAGGACTTTAATAGCTGCTGCCATAGTAACACTGAAAGTATTTCAAATGCTTTCAGTAGACTTGCGTTTTTCCGGATCCGGCATGTAATTCCGGCAAGTGGAGTACGCGCCGGATCCGGACAACGCAAGTGTGAAAGAGGCCTAAGCCCAGATTATTGGAATTTGCCCCCCCAAAAAAGTTTTGGGATGCAGGACAGTATATGTCACAGAAACACACAGAATATGGACACTAGATTAGGCCCAGATTATTGGAATTTGCTCTAAAGAAACAGTTTTTGGATGCAGAACAGTATATGTCACAGAAACACACAGAATATGGGCACTAGATTATTCCCAGATTTTGGGAATTTGCTCTAAAGAAACAGTTTTTGGATGCAGGAAAGTATGTCACAGAAACACGCAGAATATGGACACTAGATATGGCCCAGATTATTGGAATTTGCAATACAAACTCTGTTTTCAGATGCAGGACAGTATATATCACAAACACACAAAATATGGACACTATATTAGGCCCAGATTTTGGAAATTTGCCCTAAAGAAACCGTTTTTGTATGCAGGACAGTATATGTCTAGAAACACACAGAATATGGACATAGATTATCCCAAGATTTTTGGAATATGCAATACAAACTCAGTTTTGGGATGCAGGACAGTATATGTCATAAAAACACACAGAATATGGACACTAGATAAGGCCCAGTTTATTGGAATGTGCCCTGCAGAAACAGTTTTTGGATGCAGGACAGTATATGTCACAGAAACACACAGAATATGGACACTAGATTAGGCCCAGATTATCTGTAATGACCGGCGTCACACACAGGGAGGGAAAAGGGAAAGCCCTGCCCAAGGGAAAGGGAAAGGTGGTGGCATCTGACTGCCCTGACGTCCCTAGACGGATTCATCACCCGTGCGGCGATCACGTGCCTAAACCTTGGCTTTCACTAAAATGAGCCCTAGATAGTGAACGGGCCGGTGGGATCGCTAGTCCGCACCACTGACACTAAGAGGAAAACACCAGGGAGAGGACAGACAATACAAACACATAAACCCAGGTGGGCGACAATAGCAGACCACAAAGGTCCAACAGGGATCCGGAGGGTAACGTTCTGGAACAACAACCAGGGAACGCAGCAACACAGCTCCAGTGGGTCAGTATAGAAGTCCAGGCAGGAAGCTCTATATCTGGCAACCAGAGAAGTGGGAGAGGGGAATATAAGGAGGTTGGGAGTGACGGACAAGGAACAGCTGAGGAGAAGGAGCTACGGATCCCTGAATGAGCCAAAAAGGTTAGCAAAGCAAACCCAGAAAGCTACCATAAAGAAATAGCCCTATCTATCTACATAGAGCGCGCAGCCAACCTCTGCGACTTCCTGACCTAGATTAGGCCCCGATTTTTGGAATTTTAAATACAAATTCAGTTTTCAGATGCAGCACAGTATATGAAAGAAACAGTTTTTGGATGTAGGAAAGTATGTCACAGAAACACACAGAATATGGACACTAGATTAGGCTCAGATTTTTGGAATTTGCAATACAAACTCCGTTTTCAGATGCAGGACAGTATATGTCACAGAAGCACACGGAATATGGACACTAGATTAGGCCCCGATTTTGGGAATTTGAAATACAAATTCAGTTTTCAGATGCAGCACAGTATATGTCACAGAAACACACAGAATATGGACACTAGATTAGGCCCAGATTTTTGGAATTTGCCCTAAAGAAACAGTTTTGGGATGCAGGACAGTATATGTCACAGAAACACACAGAATATGGACATTAGATTATGCCCAGATTCTGGGAATTTGCAATACAAACTCAGTTTTTAGATGCAGGACAGTATATGTTACAGAAACACACAGGATATGGACACTAGATTAGGCACAGATCATAGGAATTTGCTTTAAAAAAACTGTTTTTGGATACAGGACAGTATATGTCACAGAAACACACAGAATATGGACACTAGATTAGTCCCAGATTATTAAAATTTACGCTAAAGAAACAGTTTTTGGATGGAGTATAGTGATGGCCGGAACTATTCGCCGGCGAACAGTTCCCGGCGAACATAGCTTGTTCGTGTTCACCTCGGCAGGCAAACATATGCGATGTTCGGTCCACCCCCTATACATCATCATTGAGTAAACTTTGACCCTGTACTTCACAGTCAGCAGACACATTCCAGCCAATCAGCAGCAGACCCTCCTTCCCAGACCCTCCCACCTCCTGGACAGCATCTATTTTAGATTCATTCGGAAGCTGCATTCACAGTAAGAGGAGGGACAGTGCTGCTGCTGATTCAATAGGGAAAGCATTAGCTAGGCCATTGTTTTGTGTCCACAGACTCATCTGCTGTAAGGACAGCGTCCTGACAGCACCCCAAAAAGCCCTTTTCAGGGCTGGTACATCAGTGTGCTTTTTTTTTTTTCATTATATATATTGCAGTTGCCTGGCTGCCTATGTGTGAGAGGCTGCAGGCTCAGTCACAGACAGCACATGCACACCGTTCATACAGGGTGTGACAGAATATACCTTGCAGATAAAAAAAAATTATATTTAAAATTTTTCTGTGATATAATAACATTTGCAAGCCCGTGTGTGTCAGGCCCACACAGACTGTACTGTGGCCACTGGCTAGTGGCTAGGCCTCCACTCATACCATTACAGGGTGTCATTCACTCAAATACCTTGCAGATAAAAAAATTCAGTTTAAAAATTTTCTGTGAAATAATCACATTTGCAAGCCTGTGTGTGTCAGGCGCACACAGACTGCATTGTGGCCACTGGCTAGTGGCTAGGCCTCCACTCATACCGTTACAGGGTGTCATTCACTCAAATACCTTGCAGATAAAAAAAATTATATGAAAAAAAAAATCTGTGATATAATCACATTTGCAAGCCTGTGTGTGTCAGGCCCACACAGATTGTACTGTGCCCACCACTTATATAGGGTGGCAAAGTACCTTGCACGCATAGTACCACTTATCTAAAAAAAAAAAATGACAGGCAGAGGCAGGCCACCCCGAAGGGGCCGTCATGGTCGTGGTGCTCTGATTTCCACTGGCCCTGGAATAATGCCCAGTGTTCAGAGGCCACGTACCCTGAACCCAAAAAATTCGAAGAAAATAGTTGACTGGCTTACACAGGACACCCAATCTTCAACAGCTTTCGCTAAGAACCTTGACGCACCATCCTCCTCCAGCTCAGCTTTGGTCACCTGCTCTCAAGTTACCACTCTCCCGCCCGCCGCCACCACCACCACTACCACCACAGCCACCAAAGCCGCTTTACTTGATACCTCAGAGGAGTTATTTACACATCAGTTGGATGAAATTTGTGATGCACAACCATTATTGCCAGAGGATGTAGATAACAGGGATATTTCTCAGTCAGGCAGCATTACACACATGCACGTACAGTGTGATGATAATGATGATGTTGTACCCGCTGCTGCTTCCTCTGCTGAGGTGTCAGATACAAGTGAAGTGGTTGATGATGACGATGTGTCCGTGGATGCCACGTGGGTGACTGCTCGAAGAGAAGAAGAAGAGGGGTAAAGTTCAGAAGGGGAGACGAGAGAAGGAGGAGACGAGTTGGAAGCAGGGGGAGGTCGTCGCAAGGCGCTAATGGCACAGTCAGACAGCATGTATCGGCACCAGGGGTCAGCCAGACAGCACGCCAATCAACCCATGCTTTTGCCACCAGAATGACGTCATTACAAAGCTCAGCAGTGTGGCATTTTTTTTGGTGTGTCTGCCTCTGACAACAGCGATGCCATTTGCAACCTGTGCCAAAAGAAACTGAGTCGTGGGAAATCCAACACCCACCTAGGTACAACTGCTTTGTGAAGGCACATGATCGCACATCACAAACGCCTATGGGATCAACGCATGATGACGAGTAGAAGCAGCACTCAAGCTCAAAGCCACTATCCTCCTCCTGGTCCAGCATCTCCAGCCACGTCAACCACTGCTGTCCTCCCTGCCCCCTCTCACCCACCCACCACTCCGCCTCTCACCTTCAGCAGTTCCATCTCATCTGCCCACAGTCAGGTGTCTGTAAAGGAAATGTTTGAGCATAAGAAGCCAATGTCACAGAGTCACCCCTTTGCCCGGCGCCTGACAGCTGGCTTGACGGAACTCTTAGCCCGCCAGCTTTTACCATACCAGCTGGTGGAGTCTGAGGCCTTCAAAATATGTGTCGCTATTGGGACATCACAGTGGAAGGTACCCGGACAAATTTTTTTTTCAAAAAAGGCAATCCCAAACCTCTACTTAGTGATTGAAAAGGAAGTCATGGCATCTCTGGCATACAGTGTTGGGGCAAGGGTCCATCTGACCACTGATACCTGGTCTGCAAAGCACGGTCAGGGCAAGTATATCACCTACACTGCGCATTGGGTCAACCTGCTGACGGACTGCCAAGCATGGAATGCGTGGCTCTGCAGCAGAGTTGGTGACACCGCCACGACTTGCAGGCAGGCCTACTGCCACCTCCTCTACTCCTCCTACTCCATCCTCTTCCATAACCTCCTCGGCTGAGTCCTCTTCTGCTGCGGCGTCTGAACTGAATCCCCCCAGATCCCCAGGGGCTATTCCACATCCTGATGACATGCGTTGGCCTCAAAATGGTCCCCACGCTGCTGTATTTAATGTCTGCATACCAGATGACTTTCGTGAATTATCCGCCACAAACTACGGTTCAAGCCGCAATGTTTTAGTCACCTTTCTGCCTAAAAAACATCAATTTTTCCGGCCGCTGCTACAGTCTCTTTATAGTTTATTAGAAATAATGCAGACAGTCTAAAAAATCCCCATCAATTCGAATACAAAGCAAGTACAGAGCTCAGAACAAAATTATTTCAGGATGTCGTTTTTTTTTTTTTTTTTATTAACAATTTTTATTGTTTTTCATTTTCATGAGATAAACATAGTCAAGTACATAACATGTACAGAACACATACAAATTACATGCCATGAATTATGAGATCCTAAATACAAAGGCCTCTAAATAGCATTGAAAAATGAGAGAGAGGTTTGCCGGGCCACATAGATCATGGAAAAATGAACATAAACAATCAGGTAAAGAAAACAAAATGACAGGTATATTATGGACATAGCATTGTGACATGAAGTGAGAGATAACCAGCCTGGGGGAGCCCAGACTAATAAAGACTAAGCCACGGGTGTATGGGGGAGGAAGGTTGGAAAAGTCAGGAGAAGTCAGGAAAAGTCAGGAAAAGCCCCTATAAGACCTCCAGGGGGACCAGATCTTAAGAAAAATATGCCTAGTACGTGACTCCCAATGCGAGATCTCCTCCATTCTATAGATTTGGTCCACTTTATTGACCCAATGCTCGGTACTAGGTATTTCAGGAGAGAGCCAGTGCATGGGTAGAAGTAGTCTGGCTGCAGCTACCAAAAGTGAAAAAAGTGAGGTCTTAAAGGGACCAGCTCCATTTATACCTAATGATAACAAAGTGAGATCTGGCGAGCAGATAAAGGATGTCTGGCAGACCTGGTTGCATAAGGAAATTATATTGTGCCACCATGGGTTGATAAGTTCACATGACCACCAGATGTGTAAGAAGGTGCCTCTGGCTCTATTACACCTCCAGCAGGTATCAAGGGCATTGGGATTATAAAGACACGTCTTGTCTGGGGTTCTATACCATCGCATGAGGACCTTGTAGCTATTCTCCTGAATGCGCACACATCTAGATAACCTGTGGGGGGAGATCAAGACTTTGGCTATCTCGAGCGGTGTTAGGGCACGTTGAAGATCTTTTTCCCACGAACCGATTATAGCAGGTTTAATTGTTGTAGAGAGGGATATCAGGTGCTTGTATATCGTAGAAATGGATTTGCGTGGGTAATTCTTGCTACTTAACATTACTTCAAACCAGCTAGTAACGCTGGGGGAGGAGGTTTTTTTTGCAAGAAGGAGAGATTCAGATTTAAGGAAACGCAAAAGGATAGGATTGAGACTCTGCACGTCAATTGCTTTGAAGAGTTCAGAGTCAGGGAGTACACATCCATCCTGATCCAAAATCTGTGTAATAGCTAACTCCGAGGACCGCAGAGCAATAGGGCAGCTGTCCCTCAGGACTCTGGGGGCCAAGCTAATAACATCTTTTATCTGTAACATAGGGGAAGGCAGGGTCAGTGCTCCAGAGCAGGCCAAGAAACTTCTCCAGATTTTTAAGGTGTTACGAATAAGGGGGTTGGGAACAGAGTTTGGCGTAGGAGGTGGTTTGTCAGCCAGTAGAAGGGCCCTGATAGGGTTGGGTAAAAAGGCATTCTCCACTATAAGCCAGGGTTTGTGTACCGGCATTCTAATCCAATCAATGACCCTAGAAAGTTGTACCGCCTTCAGATATGTCTCAGGGTCCGGAAGTCCAATTCCCCCTTTAGCTTTAGGTTTAGTCAGGGTGCTAAAGGAAATGCGGGGATGTTTACCTTGCCAAATAAATTTTCGTATCAGCTTATTTAGGGAGACGAAATAGGATTTAGGGATTTCGATGGGGAGCACCTGCATCAAGTATGTAAGCCTGGGTAAGGTCAGGGACATAAGTAGATTTTTTCTCCCAAACCAGGAGAGATATGGGAAATCCAATGAATCCAACTGGGTTTGGATAGAAGTTAGGAGGGGTTTATAATTTAATCTAAACAAGTCTGATAAGTGAGGGGAGAGCTTTACTCCTAGATATGTTAGTTGTTGGGTTTGCCAATTGAATGGGGAGTTTGCCTGAAGGGGTGACAGGCACGGGGGAGAGAGACCAATATGTAGGACTTGGGATTTTGAGGGGTTTACTTTAAAGTTAGATAAAGAGCCGAATAGGTTGAGTTTTGAAACTATTTTGGGCATGGATCTAAGGGGGTTAGTGGTCAGAATCAGTAAGTCATCTGCAAAAGCAGCCAACTTAAGCTCATGACCTCCCACCATCAAGCCTCTAATCTCCTTATCCTGCCTAAGAGATTGCAGCAGTGATTCCATCACCAAGACAAAGATGAGAGGCGACAATGGGCAGCCCTGCCACGTGCCGTTCCTTATTGGGAAGCGGGAGGACATGAGGCCATTAACCGACACGGATGCTGAGGAATGCGTATACATAGAAAACATTGCATTAATGAACTGTTCAGGTAACTGAAATTTCGAAAGAACCTGCCTGATATATCCAGTCTACTCTATCGAATGCTTTCTCAGCATCCGTGCCAATCATGACTAGGGGGGTGGTTTTGTAAGAAGCGTAATATAAGGCATCCAATACCTTAGTGGTGTTATCCTTACCCTCCCGTCCCCTAACAAAGCCCACCTGGTCTGGGTGGATCAAATCGGGGAGCAGGTTCTGCAATCTTGTGGCCAACATTTTTGCTAAGAGCTTAAGATCCACATTGAGCAGGGAAATGGGCCGATAGTTGGAGCAGGAGGCAGGGTCTTTACCCTCTTTGTGTATAATTGCAATCGAGGCATTCGTCATATCAGCAGAAAGAGGGTGACCGACTAGTGCACGATTACAAATAGGGAGCAGGTGAGGTATTAATAGCCCACTAAAGGCCGTAAAGTAAGAAATGGGGAGGCCATCGGGGCCAGGGCTTTTCCCTTTAGGGGTTGACTTAATAGCAGTTTCCAGTTCCAAGGAGGTAAATGGTTTGGACAAAAGTTCCTGTTGTGATAGCGTTAGAGACGGAAGGGCAAGGGTGTCCAAAAAGGATTTGATATTGGTCTCTCTTCCCAGAGAAGGGTTAGGTAAGTCGGAGGGTGGGAGGTTGTATAAGATTCGTAAAACAATCTAAATTGCTCGGCAATCTCTTCTGCTTTAAACAGGTGAGTGGCCTGGGGGGATTTGATGCATTGTACGTATCGGGAGTTTCTTCTTTGCTTTATTCTTTGCATCATGTATTTTGAGGCCTTGTTGCCATGAGCGAAGGTTTTCTGTTGAGCGGATAGAAAGAACTTGGCTGAACGCTCGTTCAACAAATTCTTTAGTTGAGTTCTGAGAGAGGAGAGTTCTGATAATTGGCTAGGGAGTAGGGACTGTTTATGGGCCTTTTCTGTCGAGTGGATTTTTGCTAATAACGTAGAGAGTTGCTTCTCCGACTCCTTCTTCAGGAAAGAACATAGGCTAATCAGTCTGCCTCGAATGTATCGTTTATGAGCATCCCAGAGAATCTGGGGGGATATCTCAGGGGTGTTGTTTAATAAAAAGTACTCTTCTATATAGGAAGCTATTTGTGCTTTATGCTTGGCATTGCCCAGAAGAGATTCATTTAATCTCCAGTTGAAATGTCTATCAGACTTTAAGTCAGGGCGTATAGAACAATAGACCGGGGAGTGATCGGATAGGGTGATGTCACCAATTAGGGAGGATGAGCAGAGCTGAAGCTTATCCTTGGGTATAAGGAAGTAGTCAATCCTACTATAGGAAGTGTTTGCTGGGGAGTAGAAGGAATAATCTATAGTCTCAGGGTTAAGACAGCGCCATATATCTACCAACCCTAGATCGTGTAGTTTAGTGCGAAACAATTTAAGAGCTCTCATTGATATGGGAGATTTCCCTGATGAAGTATCTACGGGGGGGTTAAGAGCCAAATTAAAGTCTCCAGCTATGACTAAAAAGCCCTCCCTATGAGTCTCCACCAAGGAAAGGGTGTCAGTGAGCCATTTAATCTGGTCCGTGTTGGGAGCATATAAATTCACAAGTGTGAATAAGGATTGTCTCACCTGACCCTTGAGAATTAAGTATCTGCCATCTGGGTCCTGCAAATGGGATTTGTATTGGAAGGGAAGATTCCTATGAAAGCCGATACTTACGCCCCTCGAGGCAGCACCCCCCGCTCCACAGTGGTACCAGGTAGGGAATTTAGAGTGGGTGAGGTTAGGATATCTATCATGCTTAAAATGGGTTTCCTGAAGGAAAACCACTGAGCATTTTTCCTTATTTAGCATAGAAAAGATTTGGCATCGTTTAGAGGGGGATCTCAGTCCCTTGACATTGTAGGAAACCAATTTGAGATCAGCCATAGGTAAGCATGTGAGGGGTTAAATCCTGGTTCCTAAATAATATTCTAAAGAGATGTTGTTCAGCCTGTATGAGGAGAGAAAGGAGGGTGCTACCTCGAGGGGAACGGTCCCCTGGCCATATCCCCTGGGCGTTCCGAGAATTCCTCCCATTCCGCACCCGCAATATGTCACACACTGGAAAAACCGCTTGTGAAATTTTGGAGTACCTGTCAAAACAGTAAAGATAAGATACATAGAACTTAGCAAATAACAAAAACCAAGCATAATTGATTGGTCGCATTACATAGTGAGACCAAACAAATGTAGCACCCTGAGTGGGTGGCATAAGAAGGGGGGGAAGGTAAGTGTACCTAGTGGAAGCGACTCCCTCTAAGGAATGAGTAATACTGGACGTTGTAAATATCAAAGGGAAACCCTGGGAATTGTTGTAGAATAGGGGAACATAACCTTATTCAGAATCATAGAAGAACGAGGTAGGGGGGAGGAAATGGGACGAGGGGAGGAGGTAGGGAAAGGACAAAGTAGAAGCATTAGCAGATGCATTTTAACACTACTATGCAGTAATGATATCAATCTAGTCTACATACAGATGGGAAGGTAATCCCTACTGTCTCTTCCTCTAATACTGAGTGGAGAAAGGGCGTATTTGATCGCGCTGGTACTGCAGGCACCTTTAGCGCCACTCAGTATATAAAGCAGATTTTCACCAGAAATATTGTTTAGAAGTAGTAGTGTGATATAGGAAATCTGTGAAGAATGTCCTAAGGAACCACAATATCATAAAGAAAAATTAGTAGTAGGTTACTTATCCACCATGGACAAGCGCTTGGGGGTGGAAAAAGGGTTCCTCCTTCTGGACCTTTGGGGTTTTGGAGTGTGAAGCGATTCCCAGGGCACCACTGTAGGCAGGTCAGGTAAGGTGGTCATGTTCTGGATCACGTCCCAGTTTTCAACTGGAAGTGGTGGGATCTGGAGGAGATCATAAGCCTTATCCAAGTCATTGAAGGTGGCAACCTGGATCCGTCGGCCATCATGTAGGAAGGAGAGACCAAACGGGAATGTCCATCTATAGACAATCTTGTGCTGGCGCAGGAAGTCCGTGAGGGGTTTCAATGCTTTTCTTTTCTTGAGGGTTGATTGGGCTAGATCTTGGAAGATGGAGATGGAAATGCCTTCCCATTCTAGTGAGCTGAAGTTCCTGGAGCTGGACAGTATGGCTTCTTTCACCGGAAAGTGGAGAAATTTACAAATCACGTCTCTGGGAGGCTCATTTGCCTGCGGCTTAGGACGAAGTGCTCTGTGTGCTCTCTCTATCAGGACTTCATGCACGGAGTCAGGACCCAACAGTTTAAGGCATATCTGGATAACAGTTTGTGGTATATCTACTGCTGCAACCGTCTCAGGGATACCTCTGAAGCGGAGGTTGTTCCTCCTGCTTCTGTTCTCCTGGTCTTCTAAGGTGGTATACAGGGAGTTAATATGGTGCTGGGCTACTGCAAGGCTGGAAGTCACCCCGCTCTGGTGCTGTATTATTGCGGCCTGGGTGTCTTCTAGTGTTTCCACCCTCCGGCCTATGTGATGGACATCCTCTTTTATTAAGGTAAGATCTTGGCTAAGGGGGCCCAGGGCGTCTGCCAGGGCTTCTTTGAGAAAAGCCCTTGAGATAGGCAGAGAGTCTGTATCGCTGGGATCGTCCCCTACCTTATCGGAGCATGAGGCTGCAGCCTGCTTGTTGCTGGATCGAGGTGTCCCGGGCGCCATCTTGGATTCCCTGTTAACGGCAAGCACCGCCGCCTTTTTGATAGACTTCTCCATTTCTCCAGACTGGCTGAGGGAACGGACGTGACCAGTCTGTTCAGCGGGCTTTTGGCCACCGATTTTGACCATTTTGAGGTCCAGCAAGCGTAAATTAAGGAGCTGTGAGGGATAAGCTTGTGGAGAGCTGCACTTTACACGGCCATCCGGCTCCGGCGCTAGCTCCGCCCCCCATTTCAGGATGTCGTTTATTCGACAATGATTAATCAATTTGACACACGTCCCCGGATAGGGAAAGTAACAGGGATTAAACTGATAGGAATAGTACTAGTTAAGACACCACTCATATAGGGTGTCACAGCACATTGCCACGTGCACGCGCAGTGCCCCAACTTGGGAGTAAGAGGACCGATCAAGCTGCTCTTTCCATCTCCCGGTTCCTAAAATAAATTCAGTTTGGTGTATCAGAGTTTGGTCTGTCACTGTGAAGACAGTCGAAGGTACCCGGCCTAATTTTTTTTTTTCACAAAAGGCAATCCCTGATATGGGACGTAACAGGGATTAAACTGATGAAAATAGTACTACAGAAAATACCACTCATATCGGGTGTGACAGTAAATTGCACGGCGCAGACGCAGTGACCGCGGTGTGGATTCAAACAACGAGGAGGGTGCCAGCGTTTTTTTTTAACCATCTCCCCATTCGAAAAATCCATTCAATTCACCTTTTGGGGACCCTTGGTGTTGTGTGTGGCTGGGTGGAGGAAGAAACCTTCAATGACATCAACGGGACATGGCTAGCTTGGTATCCAACCTTGTGCAAATGGGAAGTTTGCGGTTGGGCAAATGGACTGTTTGCGGTGCATTAAAAGGGGAGTTTGGTATGTCAATGTCTTTGAAGCGAGCGTAACCCTTACACTACCTGATCGATACAACATCATACCTGATCGTATACACACACTGGATGTTTTAAACCATGTTGTTTCAAAAAATTTAGGATTGTTAGGTGATTTATGCCCTTTATGGATTAAAATCCAACTCTGCGTCAACTATGTAATTTTCAATGGGAATTTTGCCATGGATCCCCCTCCGGCATGCCACAGTACAGGTCTTATTCCCCTTGAAACAACTTTTCCATCACTACTGTGGCTAGAGAGAGTCCCTGTGGGTTTTAAAATTCGCCTGCCTATTGAAGTCAATGGCAGTTCGCCCGTTCGCGAACATTTGCATAAATTTGTGTTCGTCATTCGCGAACAGAAAATTTTATGTTTGTGACATCTCAAATGGAGTACTGTATATCTCACGGATGTGTATTACAAACACACACTACAGATACAGTAGATGAGGACTGGCCCTGATTATTAAAATTTATGCTTTTTGGGTGGCATACTGTATATGTCACAGAACACCATAGAATATGGACAATATTTTAGGCCCAGATTATTGGAATCTGAGGTACAGACACTGTTTTCTGATGTACTTTATATTTATATTTTTCACTATATCTAGGCCTGACAACCACACAATGCATTGAAGTGCAGATCACACAATTCATGGATTACACAGTTGACAGCAAAAATGTGGATAAATTATGGAAGAAAAATTGTGTTTTCTGTGTTGTAATTTTCTTTCCCTATATCTGGGCCTGACAACCACACAAGGCATTGAAGTTCAGATTACACAATTCACAGATTACACCATAAATGTGGTGGATTATGGTAAAAAAAAAAAAAAAAAAAAAAATTCACTAATATTCTTCCTATCTCTGCCCCTGACACACAGAAGGTATTGCTGCACAGATGTTACAAGTCACTGCAGACACCTTCTATATAGAAAAATAATCGCTATTTCAAAAAGTATAAAAACTAAATTCTAGTACAATTTAGCACAATGTAATTGCTGCCACCACACACAATAGTCCTTAAAAAGACTTTTGGGTCTTTGAAAGGTTTTAAAATGTAATAAATTGCAATCACAATCTCCTTACACTATATGTCCCTTCCTAAGCTCAGCTCTCCCTGACTCACAATGAGGTGAACCTGCATCATCGGGTGCTATATAGAACCCGATGACGCGTTGCGGCCAGCCAATCACAGTAATGCCAGCAGCCAACATGGCTACTGGCATTACAGTGATGGCAGTACTTACCTGCACTTTTATTGGCTACTTAGCAGCTGCGGAACGTGCAGGGAGGAGACTCGAGCATGCTGCTCGAGCACATGGGGTACTTGACCGAGTACCGCCATTTGCCGAGCATAGCGATGTTCGAGCAGAACAAGTATTCAGCTGAGCATGCTCGCTCATCACTATCAACAAACAAGAGAGAGACGGAAATCTGATAGCACGAGTTCCAACAGTTCCAACAACTCCACAGCAACTCCAACTCCACCAGAGGTCAGAATAGAAGATCTGGAAAGAAGGTCTATATCTGGCAACAAAGGAAGCAGAAAGGGAAAATATATAGTAGCTGGGAGTGGCTGACAGAGAACAGCTGAAAGGAAAAGCTACAGATTCCTAAATGGGACAAAAAGGATCGCAAACCTAAGCAGGAAAACCTGGACCGGAATCCATTCCCACCACTAGGTCATGGAGTGATCTCCAGGCACAACAGGGTTAGCGATAGGTCGTGACATCCTTGTGCGACTACCTATATATGCCACGTGTTCAATCTAACAACTAGGCTCTGGTGCCCTAGTTGATTCTTCAACAGTAGGACACAAAGCTATTAAAATAGCAGTTGCTGGGGGGGTCGGAGCCTGCGCCGGAGCTGTATGGCCGCATGAGGTGAAGCTCTGCTAATATAGTATCCCTCACAGCCTTATTCTAGCGGCACTTACTCTCTAAAATGGTCAAGATCGGTGGCCCCAGACCCACTGAGGCACAAGGGCAGGCTAAAATACCGACAAACGGCGAAACTATGGAGAAATTTATTTAAAAAGCCGCTCAGATCCATGCAGCTAAAGATGATAGCGCACGGAACGCCGAAAGCTGCAGGGAGCGCTGCGAAACACACAGCGGCAGCTGAAAAGGTAAGGGAAGTCTCCCCTGAGGCTGATACCCTACCCATCTCCAGATCCTTCCTGAAAGACGCCCTATTAGAAGCCCTGGAGCCCCTCAGGTCAGATCTCTCCTCTACAAAGGAGGACATGCGTCACATAGGAAGGAGAGTTGAAATGTTAGAGGATAATCAGACTGCTATTGTGACTCACCAGAACGCAGTCTCCTCCACGCTGTCACTACATCAAGCGCACATGAACTCACTATATACGCTCCTTGAAGACCACGAAAATAGGAGCAGGCGAAACAACTTGCGGTTCAGGGGCATTCCAGAATCGATAGTCCCTGCTGAAATCCTGGAGGCCATTATGAATATTTGCCTACAACTGCTTGGTCCTGATTCTGCTCACGATATCACCATTGAGAGGGCTCACAGGGCACTGCGCCCTAAACCACAACCTGCGGATCCGCCAAGGGACGTCATCTGCAAATTTCTGCACTACCCAGTTAAGGACACAATTCTGAGTAAAGCGAGGGATTTTCAACAACTGGCTCTAGAGGACTGCCCTATTACCATATTTCAAGACCTGGCCCAGTCCACACTCAAAAAGAGAAGAGCACTTAAATCGCTTACTGATTGGCTTCATAGCAAAAGAATCTTATACAAATGGCTTTTTCCTTTTGGGCTATCCTTTCTATATGAAGGTCAGCGCATTTCCATCTCTTCCTTCAATGATCTGCCTAAAGCATACGATATTTTGCAAATCAATCAACTTCCCATCGAGAACTGGGACCATATCCAAAGTAGTAACCCACTACCGGATCTCCCTTCTGCGGATCCCTGGGAGACACCTCGTCCCGGCAAACCCCAAAGATCCAGGAGAGGCTGACAATCTACTCCAAGACGACTTCCACTCCAGGATTCTTGAAGGACTCTGGATCCAAGCTTAAGAAACAATTCAAGCTCTTCAGCGATTTTTTTTGAGTATATGTTTAATAGTAATCTTTAGTATGTATATCTCGATGTGGGTCTTACACCTTCAAACTTCTCCTGAATTTGGAGTTGTGATTTCACAGTATAAATTACTTGTCTTTTACAAAGTGCCTAATTTTTGCATATTCTGAGGGTACTAAATAAGTCACATTACAATGTGCATATTATCCCCCCTACTCTATTTCTGGAGTAACCTTACTCTAATGTTAGTGATCTACTTGATCGATCAATATTCCAAACTGTTCTCATTGTTGTTATTTTACTGTTTGTTTTATGACAGGTGTCATAGAAAGTCAACTCTATATCTCCAAAAGAGAGGGGGACGCTTTTGCAGCCCTGTAACTCCGCCTTGGATGGATAAGTACAAACAAAATACAAATACACATCTTCTACAAAAAAAATTCTGTGATGCACACTCAGTTATTTTATCTTTAGATGGCTGACCTGTGCATTGCTACCTTCAATGTTAAGGGTTTTAATGCCCCATCAAAATGTAGTCAGATATTTTCCCTAGCTAAAAAAGAAAAATGCTCAGTCCTGTTGCTCCAAGAGACGCATTTCTAATTCAATAAATACCCCGATCTATCTAGGTCCATGTACCCACAATGGTACCACAGTGGATCGAACTCTGCGGCATCCAGAGGTGTGAGTGTGGGGTTCCAGAGGGGTCTGCCCTTTTCTTATATTTCACATATCCAAGATGTTGAAGGCAGATATATTCTGCTTAAGGGTAAAATAGCTAATCAGACTTATACCTTTGCAAACTTCTACGCCCCGAATGTCAAACAGATCCCTTGGCTGATAGAAACACTAGCCCTTTTGGAGTCATTCAAGGAGGGCGGGGTGGTGCTTGGAGGGGATCTAAACTTAGCCTTAAATCCTTCTATAGACTTATCATCCCAAAGATCAGTTCAACCCGCTAGAGCACTGAGACAACTCAGGAATAAATTACATCAGGGTGCAGTACATGACGTATGGCGTCTCCGTAACCCCTCCGGGCAGGACTACACCTTCTTTATCCACCCCCACAACTCGTATCAAAGGCTTGATTACATATTTGTGTCAAAAGAACACCTACATTTATGTACTCAGGCCTCCATAGGTGATATACTTTTATCGGACCACGCCCCAGTATTTATTACAATCCAAGCTCCAACACTAGAACCCAAAGCTTTTAGATGGCGACTAAATGAACAGCTGATCTCATCAGAAGAGAACAAAGCGCATACCCAAAAACTTATGGAGGAATTTTTTTCCCTCAATTCCCTTCCTGGCACATCCCCCCACATACTATGGGACACCCACAAGGTCTACATGAGAGGCCAATTCATTAGTATGGGGTCAAGAATCAAGAAGGAGAGGAAGAAAAAAATAGAAGAACTTCTAACCCAGATCCATAGGTTAGAAACTTTTCTTAAGAGTTCCCTATCGGACTCCCACCTGAGAGAACTCACAGATTTAAAAACACTCTAAAGACCCTGCTCAATACAGCTTCTGCTAAGTATTATCTCCATGCGCAATATAAATATTATGCGCATGGTGATAAAGCATCCAAGTTCATGATGCAGCGTATTAAGCAGAGGAAATCCCATAACTATATACACAAAATTAGAACTAGTAACAAGGAAGAGGTATCTAATACCCCAGAAATAGCCAAACAATTCTAAAAGTACTACTACTCCCTATACAATATAAAGGAAGAAGAAAAAGAAAGTGGTGGTCCCCCCCTTCCTCCAAAAGAATCAGAAACCTCCTTCCTTAATTCCCTTGCTTTACCCACACTGGCGGATTCCCAAATCCAAACTTTACAAGCCCCTTTTACATTGCTGGAACTTAAGACAGCTATTAAACAACTTCCTACTGGGAAAAGCCCTGGGCCTGATGGCTACCCAGCTTTATACTACCACACTTTCCATAATATATTAGGTCCATATCTTCTCTCTATATTTAACAGCTCCCTGTCTGGTGTCCCACTATCCCCAGATATGACCAGAGCACATATCACACTGATCCCTAAAGAAGGGAAGGATAGCTCCCAATGCTCTAATTATCGCCCAATATCCCTGCTAAATTTGGATTTGAAATTATTAGCTAAGATACTTGCAACTCGCTAATCATCTTTCCTGCCATCCCTGATCAAAGAAGACCAAGTTGCTTTGTCCGTGGTAGGGAGGGCAGAGATAACACTGCTAAAGTGTTAAACGCTATTTACCTCTCAAAAAAGCTTAGACAGCCTCTAGTCCTCCTTAGCACGGACGCAGAAAAAGCCTTCGACAGGGTTAGCTGGGACTATAAGAGAGAAGTCCTTAAAACAATTAGATTCCCCGTCCAATATATTAACGCCATCTTTTCCTTGTATATCCACGCCTCAGCTTCTATCATCATTAATTACACTCTGTCCCCCTCCTTTAATATCAGGAATGGCACCAGACAGAGATGCCCACTTTCACCCCTATTATTTGTCCTCGTAATGGAGACACTGCTCCAGGCCATTAGACTGGAGAAAGAAATAATGGGGATAAAGATAAATCAAAAGGAACATAAAGTAGCTGCTTTCGCAGACGATCTATTAATAATGAATACAAACCCAACAATAGCCCTTCCTATGATTTATAAGATTTTAGAACAGTTTAGTTCATATTCAAACTTCAAAATTAATATGAGCAAATCCCATATTATCTCTATAGATCTTCCATCCTCAATTAAGAACTCATTAAAGGCAAACTCCCCCTTTAATTGGGACACCCCATATATTACCTATCTGGGTGTCAAGATCAGACCCGATCCTTCCACTCTCTTTCGATTGAATTTCACTCCTCTTCTTCAGTCTATTTCTGAACAATTAGCTGGATTAAGGTACCCGATGCTATCATGGTTCGGGAGGAAGAATATGGTCACCTCATTTGTCTTACCAAGATTAACATACCTGCAGCAAGTATTACCGATCCCAGTCCCCAAAAAATACTACATTAAACTTCAACGACAAATTAGCTCATTTATTTGGGCCGGGAAAAAGGCTCGACTGGCTCGCTCTGTTCTTTGTAGACCTAAGGCCAGTGGGGGAATAGGCTTACCTGACCCAGAACTATATGGGAGAGCAGTAATGCTTTCTAGACCGGTGGATTGGATGACATACCCAACCAGAAGCCTTGGGTATCCATGGAACAGGGTGATCTAGGTTCGTTCCCTTCAGGCCTCCTAGTGGGAGCAAAAAATGTCCTATCCCAGGATAGACCCCTCAACCCAATTGTGAAGATGACAATTGAGACCTGGAAATGGTTCCAACAATCGCAACATGCCATACCATTACCATCGCCATTGATACAAATAAAAGACATATTAGCATATGCTCCACCTAACTTGAAAGAATGTCTTCCCCACTCAGTTCGGAATTCGAACCTGCTCCTCTTCTCATTTTTTGATGATAATGGGGAGGTATTGAAAAGTAAAGATATTTTAAATATTTTCCCAGAATGCAAGCACCTCCCTTACTTGCTGACCTTCATACGCTCTTTTATATTAAAGAATATTTCTAAGAATGACATACTGCGTCCACTGACATGGTTTGAGGGTATAATAATGGATCAATCCAAACATACTAAACTAATTTCCCAAATATATAGGAAATTAAACAACCCAATCTCAATGACTAAACCTGCATTTATTGGGCAATGGGAAAAGGATTTAGATGCTAGCTTCTCTCAAACAGAGACCTTAAAACTTTTATCACGGCCCCACAAAACTTCTAGGTGCATTCGCACCCAAGAAAATGGGTATAAAATTTTAACAAAGTGGTATAGAACACCAGATATCACTTGCCGCTATAGCCCAAATAATATAGATACGTGCTGGAGATGTAAAGCAGATAGGGGTTCATTTTTCCATATGTGGTGGGAATGCTCCCCGCTTTATGAATGGTGGAAAGAAATTTTTGCCAAAACTAACATGATATGTAAAACAAATTTTCCATTCTCTCCTCAGTTAGCTCTACTAGGTCTACCACCATCTACATCTAAAATACCACCTACTAAAGTATTTCTTACTATGTTGAGTGCAGCACGTCTGTTAATACCTAAATTTTGACTTTCTGAAGAAATACCTTCCTTCTCTCAGTGGACAGGGAAGGTCGATCAACTTTGTAGGTTTGAGGAAATTGCAGCTTGGGAAAACCGTAATATACAATTATATAGGAAACAGTGGAAAGACTGGTTCTCATACAGGAACATAAACACCTCACTCTTATAGATTACCTATGCCGTACCTGACTAAATCCGTTTTCTATAGTTGGCCTTTAACATAACCCATATAGAGTTATATTAGATGTGTATTAATTCTATATTACCTACTGTACTATCTATCCTAAGGAATTATGTCTAATAATGCCTGTCACACCACCTGTTATCTTATGTTACTTTTATGTCTACATTCAATACCAAATATGTGGCTTAACATATCTGTTCGTATGTAATGATTTTTATTTTCAATAAAATTATTTGAAAATGAAAAAAAAAAAAATAGCAGTTGCTAAGCGCTACTGCCCACCTGGTATGTTTTACTGCCACAGCATCATCATCAGGGGACTACAGACAATAGTGAGATTGGTCTATTGTTAACACAATGCTTATGTAGAATATAGCCTCTGAGCTGAATCCTTAGTTTTTTTTAGTGGAAAAAAAGTTACTTTTTTTTTTTTGGGGGGGGGGGGGCATGGAAAAGGATCTGCAAGAAATTTTTCAGCAGTGAATGTGAATGAGTTTGTATATCCATGTGCATCACACTCAGTGAATCTCCTTTCTGTAACGGAAACACACTGACATAAAGCTGTCAGTATGATTCCGTTACAGAAAGGTCATGCAGAGGCACACAGCATTATCGATCATGATAATGCCATTCGCTTCCTACATCCAAAACACACAATTACTCTTTCACATGCTTCTCTCATTAGAAACACGCTTGTATGAAAGAGCCCTAATAGTTTTTGCCTGCAAGTTTCTCCTGGGGTCAATTGTTGAATTGCCTTTAATGGATAGCTGTCTTATTTATAGAAAAATTGTTGTGTATATTTTCATTATTTGTTTTTATGTTGAAAATTGTTGTTGTCTGTGGTGCCATATATGGTATCTTTTGAAAGCTATTTTGATTTGTATGAAATATACGGTACTTCTTTTTAATTATTACCAAACATTACCAAAATACTGTGCTATAGAATTGTGAAATGAAAGTAGACCAATAAATACTATTATTTTATTATTTTTATTATTATTATTTACCTTAGCCCAATAAAATTTGTCAAAAAATAATGCTCTACAAATTGATGTTTTTGAGCAATTACAAAATAGGACTTTTAAACAATATGTGTTGTGATACACAAATATTTATTTCTACATCTGGAAACTGCAATAAAACAAAGCTTTCTAGGAATTAAAGAGTTACAGCCTAACTCACTGCTATTTTATTAAGTCTCCTCTCTAGGCAACTGTGGTTGATATTTCTGGTTGGATGTTTTATTGCCGTAATGTGTCACCAAGGCTCCGGTTGTCACATTTCATTACGAGATGTAACAAGATTTGACTGATACATGTGGACAGAATAGGTTGGATAGGATGTCGCTGCACAAATATAAATAAGAACTCAGTTTCCTTCATGTTTTCCTGTAGTAACTAGGTTTCGAAGCAATTTACACTCTAGAAGGAATGCTATACATTTTTATTACATTGAAAGCTAAGAATACCACTGGCACCCTGCTATATGTAGTCGGAATAAAACTTATATATAATACTTTGAATTCAGTGGTAGATTCTGAAAATGAAATACATTTCCAGCAGACTAAAACAACATGTAGTTTATGTCTCGCATTTGATTTCACAGAAGGTGGTCACCCTTTTATGACCATAAAATGGTTACTGCTTTGGTTCTATGTTGGTTATTCTAACATCATTTAGAAATGATTTGCTATATATATATATATATATATATATATATATATATATTTGTGGTCAAGGCTCCAGGGGGAGCGCTGGACGAAGGTGGAGAAACTGGACACAGTTGAACCTAACTTGGCTAGTGGTGTGCCTTTAGCCATGTAATTTTCAAAAGACCCTTTAGACCCGGGATCATCAACTTATAATTTATTTCAAATAGCCTAGTTGCCTAGACTAGTAAACTCCCATTTTTGGTCGGTTTAAAACGTAACATTTATTTTATTTCATTTGTTAGAAAAATAACATAACGGGAGAACAAAGAATAGTTTAAAACTCTAGGTGCGGTACTAGTACTAGTAGATGGGATAAGGGTTGCTTCACCCATATATTCTGCCTCCTAGTATCCGTTCATCCCACTCTTCCTTTTGTCAACAGTGAACATACTTTATTTGTCTAGATGAACACATGCTGGAGATACATTTGCTCATTCACCCTGAATCATTAAGTTTCCAGTGATTTTTCTCTTGGGCGATTCTCAACCACTAGTGTCTGAGCACGATTGAGTCTGCAGTTACTCCGTGCTATGACACTTGGTCCTTCCTACTGCTAATCTAAAAACTAACACAAAAGCTCCCCCTAGGGAGCTTTTTAGATTAGGAGTAGGTAGGACCAAGTGTCGTAGCACGGAGTAACTGCAGACTCAATCGTGCTCGGACACTAGTGGTTGAGAATCGCCCAAGAGAAAAATCATTGGAAACTTAATGATTCAGGGTGAATGAACAAATGTATCTCCAGCATGTGTTCATCTAGACAAATAAAGTATGTTCACTGTTACGGGAGTTTACTAGTCTAGGCAACTAGGCTATTTGAAATAAACCTTTAGCCATGTAACGAGGGTGAGCCACAAAAGGGGGCTAACCCAGGGAGTCTGAGCTTGGAGCGAGACTGGAAATGAGGGAGGGTAGGGTGGGGCACCACGTGATGCCGACACCTGTGGGAGGCCGTGCGGCTGGCTAAGTACCCTATGCCCCTCCCACATATGCCCCTCCGGACTGGGATGACTGATCATGTGGTGGTGCTGGATGCCCGCTAGGTAAAGTCTGATGGTATTGTGGGATAACCGGAGCTCCTTGTGGCAGTACGCCAGGAAGGCCAGGACGAAGGAGACTTTATCCCTGTCCCCCCTGGGGTGAAGGCGTGAAAACCGTCTGAAGGTGTTCCACCCCGTTAGATAGTTCCGGGCAGAATTGGCAGAGAGCGACTTGCGGATGAGACCGTGGGCTGCGGAAATGTACTTATCTAGTCCATGATCAGGGCTTTGAACCCTGGAGGGTTGATTCTGAGTCTCCGCGCTCCCGGCATGACCTGAAAAAATACAAATTAAAGTTTAAACGGGACAGGGCATCGGCTCCGGTGTTTTTCTTGCCCTCTATGTGCCCACAGAAGTTGTGTTGTAAAGACAGCCAGGTGAGCTTGCGAACTAGACGCATGACCTTGGGGGAGCTGGACCTACCCCTGGCGAGGATGTCAACAACTGCTTGGTTGTCTGTCATGAAGCACACTGGCCTGTTACTCCATGACTGCCCCCAGACACAAGCAGCTGCTACGATGGGGTATATTTCGAGCAGGGGAGAGGACTTGGCGGCCTCCTGGTCTGAAGAGACCTGCGTGGGCCAAGGACCCGCAAACCATTGGTCCCCGCAGATGGCCCCGAAACCGAGGGAAGCAGCAGCATCGGAAAACACCAAGGGGCAGGCATCGTTCCACTGAGGAACAAAGAGGGAGATCGCGTCCGAGGTGGATGAGGGCATGCTGATCTGAGGCTGTTGGGAGGAGTCTGAGCAGGCCGGAGGTGAACGATCTCCCCTGGGGCATGATCCTGGAGGCAGGATCATGCCTGAAGGACCCCTGAATGACCCCGACAATGATTGGAGTTCCAACTTTGACACCGTGCGGGTACCTACGAGCCTGGCCACTGAGTCCTTTAGTCTGATTAATTTGTCCAGGGGAAGGCTGGCCTCCATTTTGACAGTGTCCAGGGTGACACCTAGAAAAGTGATTACCCTGGAGGGGCCCTCGACCTTCGCTGAAGCCACTGGGATGTTCAGGCGACTGAACAGGTTGAGGAGGCTGTCCAGCCTATCCGGGGCGTGTTCCGCCTGCTCGATGAGCAAGAAGTCGTCCAAGAAATGGATCACCCTCGGACAATGGGCATGGATGACCAGAATCCAGTGAAGTGCTTGGGCGAACTGGTCAAAGAGCCAGGGTCTGCTCTTTGACCCGAACGTCAAGCGGGTGGCAAAATAATACTTTGCCCTCCATTTGATGCCGTAGAACTTCCACAGGTGAGGCAGAATTGGCAGCAACTTGAAGGCATCAGAAATGTCAGCCTTCGACAACCAAGCTCCTGCCCCGACCTGTAAGATGAGTTCTATGGCCTCGTCCAGAGAAGAATACTGCATGGAGAATTCGTCTGACGTGACCAGGGAATTTAGGCTGGGGGTGCTGGATGCATGAGGATCAGACAGGTCGTAGATTAATCTTTTTTTATTTGAGGATTTCTTGGTGACCAAGCCTATGGGGCTGACCCGGTACACAAGGAAAGGAGATTCGGCAAATGGACCAATCATGAACCCTTTCTGCAACTCAGCCTCCAACAATTCGTCCACCACCACGGGGTCCGCAAGAGATGAAAGAAGGTTGGGGCATTCATGAGTGACCTGCGGAAGGGTAACTAACCCTGTGTGGAAACCCTCCGAGAAACCCTGTTTGAGAAACAGGACGAAACTGGGGTCATGATGCTGTTGGAGGAGGGAGAGTAACAGGTCGATGTTGACCCGCCTAGTCAGGACCGTTTGGCCGTGCGTTGGGAACAGGAGGACTGAGGATGGGCCCTAAAACAGATAGAGCAAATGTGCAAGGCTTTGCACTTATCATAACTGCAGAAACCTAGATTGAAACTGTTGAAAATTGTATTCTTTCCTAAGAAGGTGATGGGACGACCAAGTTTGTCCGTGAAGGGGTTGGATTTCTGCGCACCGGTGTTGATCATTGGCCTGGCAGGGGGTGGGTTGGCGACATGGGGGCACCAATCGGAAGAATGGAGGACCGATTGGCAACCGGCACAGGCTGGGGCTTTCTGGCCGACAAAATGCCTGCAAAAGAGCTCCATGTCCAAGACAGCCCAGTTGGTGACGTGCTGCTACTGGAGGAATGCCACTGCAGCTTTTGCGGAAAATGACCGGTGGTATTCGTAAAAGGTTGTTTTCGATGGCCTGGAGTCTGTAATCGATTTCCGATATTGATGACGCTAAGTTGTTAATAGTTGTGTGGAGCTGGGTCAGGGATAGCTGGATGGTAGACATGGAGACCAGGTCTTCGGAGGCTCTGGGTGGTTCGGAAGCCCTGGGTCATTCAGGAAAGAGCAGACAATATAACTCTGCCTTTTGTGCTGATGCAGAGTGGCGGATCCCTTTCTTTTTAAGTTCGGTGATCAACCTGGGGATGGTCCAATGTATGTAAGAAGCGCGGCTGGCTGCCTCGGAGATCGCTCACTCCGGGATAGACATTAAGTCTTCGATGTCGGAGATGTGGGACATGATATCAAAGAAAAGATGGGCACACCGTTCGAACCGGACCCTGTTGGGAGGATCTGGAGTGAAATGACAAACCTCATGCAAAATTTTTTATTTTTTTTAAACTTACCTGGAGCCAAGAGGGGTTAGGATGGAAAAATGGAACACTGGGCGCAAGCAAAATGCCCGGGAATGTCCGCGAAGAGGGTGAAACTTCACACCCCGCGACCCTGGGATTGGCAAGTGAGGAAGAAATTTAACTGGTACCTGCGTGAAGAGGTACACCACAATATTCTGAAAACTGAACTTACGTGGATGACGATCAGAAAGAACAAAACCTGAATAACGAGAAAGGAAATGACAACCTGAGCGGGTCAGGAAATTACGAAAAAAAACAATGGACTGTGCAGAATGATCGGACCGGAGACCCAGGGTACTGAACGTGTCAGGCAGAAGAAAGCGTGGAAATAACCTGAACGGTATCAGGCGATGGAAGGACAAGACCTGAAGGAAACATGAAAAAACAAGTTGCCTGAGCGTATCAGGTAGTGAAAAAAACATGACCTGGCGACAGGACACGAAGAGAACCTGAACGTATCAGGCGACAGGACACAAAGAGAACCTGAACGTATCAGGCGACAGGACACGAAGGCAAACCATGGCGGGGCAGGCAATAGAATGCAAGGAAAACCTGAGCATGTGACAAAGCTGGATGTTTTTTTTTTTTTTTGCAGTGTTGCTAATGAGACGCAGCATGGTAAACGGGGGGCTCTCCACTGGCCGGACACGGCGATCCGTAGGCTAGACCCGGGGGGGGGCCTTGGTGTGGAAGGGGGAACCCGGCGTTTGAGGATGCTGTGACTCATGGTGGACTGTGACCTGTTGAACGTGGCCCTGAATGGGGCCCGAATGCAGGTCATGCAGAAAACTGGGAGCATGAAACAGGCCAGGGGGGGCTGGGAACGGAGGGAGCGTGGTGAACGGGAACAAACAGGGAGAAAACGTGAGGCTAGCGGCGGCCGCCCGGACCTGCCGACGAGTGACAGAGCAAAACCAGGTATTGCTGGGTGAGTGGCGGTATTACTTGACCTCCCCTTAGGACCCAGATGTGGACCAACACCCCAGAAGTCGAGCCCGGCTGCATACCCCCGCACAAGCCGAAGAGCGTCACTCAGGGGGATGCATCCGGGCTCCCAGAAAGGAGATCCTGGGTGTCAGATCACAGCCAGCCCCCGAGGAAGGTGAAAGGAGAAGCAGGGGTTAATGCCTGGCGTGCAAAGGATTGCAGACCTCCTAACACATATCCCAGAGACCAGACCCCTCATGCCACAGTGAGAAGATGAGGAGACTGACCCTGAGAAAGGTGCAGGAGCAGGGAACTGATGAGCAGGGGAGAACAACGGGGTGTCCCTGGCCTTGCAGGTAGCAGACAAGGCAGCGGAGCAGCCGTGTGCAATTTCAGAAATACCTCCTGACACATGTATTGCGGCGGAAGTAGTCGTGACTGGAAGATGGCGTGAAGCGCGCGGCTGGCGGCGGCCGCGCATGACACCCGACCTGCTGAAAACGAAGGCACCGTGCCCACTCACTGATGCCGCAGAGGAGATTGATGGAGCAGAGGAGATGGGGTCGCCGCTACACCGCTGAAGCTGGGGAAGCCGGAACCGGAAGTAGCACAGGAATGACGTCACCACCACGCGATGCACCACGCGATGCCGACACCTGTGGGAGGCCGTGCGGCCGGCTAAGTGCCCTATGCCCCTCCCACAAATGCAGGCTGGAAATCCAGCCTGCTGTAATTATATATATATATATATATATATATACAGTTGCAAGAAAAAGTATGTGAACCCTTTGGAATGATATGGATTTCTGCACAAATTGTTCATAAAATGTGATCTGATTTTCATCTAAGTCACAACAATAGACAATCATAGTCTTCTTAAACTAATAACACACAAAAAATTAAATGTTACCATGTTTTTATTGAACACACCATGTAAACATTCACAGTGCAGGTGGAAAAAGTATGTGAAACCTTGGATTTAATAACTGGTGGAACCTCCTTTGGCAGCAATAACTTCAACCAAACATTAGAGATGGCCTTGCGGTACACCCGGCGGTCGTTTTGCGGCGAACTTTGCATGTTCGCGATTCGCAGAACATTCGAACATATGGAGATATTTGCACATATTCGTTTACATTGTGAAGAACTTTGACCCATGACACATCCATCAGGTGGTACAGGACAGCCAATTGAGTCGTTTGTAGGGAGAGGTTGCTGTGTGGAGCAGGGACAGACTGTTAGGGACACCAAACGCTTGCTAATAGGGCCACAAAAGTCCTTTTAAAGACTAGTATAGGTGTGGTATAGGTGTGCTATCGATAGGTGTAATACACAGAGAGGTGCAATATACTTATAATATACTTTTATAATGAGTCTTAAACACATAGATCTATATAGTGATCAATTGGAAGTCAGGTGGCCTAGGGGTTAGGGGCTTACAATGGCCATTTTTATATAGGGTAAGGTTCCGGACGGGGTCGCTTTTATCAGGGCGGGTGGTGTGTGGTTAGGCTATCAGGGCCAGAATAGCACCCCCCTGTAGGGCAATATCAGGGACAGTTCTTTGCCCACCCTGTCCTTCAATACCACATTATCATCTAGCCTAGGATAGATCTTTTTTGTTTTCCCTCCGGGATTCATGGATGTGCCCTGGAACCCCCTGGATTGTGGTAGGACATAGGGTTTCTGATTTGGTGCCGCCGAGCACCTGATTTAGCGTCGCCGAGCACTTGTTATTGCCTACCACATGGATGCTTTTTGCTTAACTTTAATAATTTCATTGATTTTCATTTTGAGGGATATCTTTTCCATTCACATGTCTGCAAAATGGGTCCGCATTCATTCCGCAATTTTGTGGAACGGGTGCAGACCCATTAATTTTCAATAGGGCCGGAATGTGCTGTCCACATCCGCATTTGCGGATCCGCACTTCCGCATCTGTGATTCAGTTTCCGCTGAAAAATAGAACATGTCCTATTCTTGTCCGCAATTGCAGACAAGATTAGGCATTTTCTATTATAGTGCCGGCAATGTGCTGTCCGCCAATTGCGGAATGCACATTGCCGGTGTCCGTGTTTTGCGAATTCGCAAAACACTTACAGACGTGTAAATGGACCCTCATAGTAACATTATTAAAGGTTAAATTTGTTCTTTATGTAGATTCTAATGGATTGCCTTCCATGTACAATGTTATAATATACTTTCTATGTTAGAAAGTATATTATAGTGCATTTGTATTGTGCGGCAGTTGTGTGCGGTTCTGCTGCGATACTGCAGGTATATAGAGGGACAAGCGTTATTGAAACAAAAAACTGATTGAAGTGGGGTGTTATATACCAATATACTTTCTTTATAGTGCATTTGGGTACTGTACACTGTATTTGCACATGCGCGTACGTGAAAATTATATTACCAATATTTTGCATTGAAAAAAATTATGAATGGAGATCGCAAATTTGAATAATACATCTGGTATGTCACTGTCCATGTTGTGGGACTATTTGTGCACTTCTAGTAATTATATCTTGGCTGAAAATATGAGCCAAAATTTTCAGGTTCACCTGCCATTAAAATGAATGGGACCTGCTGCAAACTTATGGTTCACGAACATTTGATTGTGTTTGTGCGATCGCGTTCGCAAACTGTCCCGGCAGATGTTTGTCACTACCAAACGTTTCCTGTAGTTGCAGATCAGACGTGCACAACGGCCAGGAGTAATTCTTGACCATTCCTCTTTACAGAACTGTTTCAGTTCAGCAATATTCTTGGGATGTATGGTGTGAATCGCTTTCTTGAGGTCATGCCACAGCATCTCAATCGGGTTTAGGTCAGGACTCTGGGCCTCTCCAGAAGGTGTATTTTCTTTTGTTTAATCCATTCTGCTGTTGATTTACTTTTATGCTTTGGGTTGTTTTCCTGTTGCAACACCTATCTTCTGTTGAGCTTCAGCTGGTGGACAGTTCTCCTGCAAAATGTCTTGATAAACTTGGGAATTCATTTTTCTTTCAATTATAGCAATCCATCCAGGCCCTGATGCAGCAAAGCAGCCCAAATCTCATCCCACAGTTGGGATGAGGTTTTGATGTTGGTGTGCTGTGCCTCTTTTTCTCCACACATAACAACTCAACTTTGGTTTCATCTGCCCACAGAATGTTTGACCAGTACTGCTGTGGAACATCCAGGTGCTCTTGTGCAAACTGTAAATGTGTAGCAATGTTTGTTTTGGACAGTAGTTTTACCACAGCTGGAGTGCCAAGGTTAGCCATCACTGACCTAGAGGATGCCTTAAACAACCTAAGGAGGCTAGCCAAAGTCAGAACATATTTTGCCGCATGTCTGTGTAGGTTGCTGGAGGAAGTGCTCTCACACCCTATGGGAAGCGATATAAGGTTGGACAGTTCTCCAATTGGATTGCGTGGCTGTTAGGAGATGATTCTCAAACCAGATTCATATAATTAGTAAGACTCCTGTACTCCACCTGGGTTTCAATATAATGTTTTATATATATCAGTACAACCGGATTAGGCCGCATACAGTGTAATGGTAAGCATTAGAGACGAGGTTCCCTCAGTGGGTGGCAGGAAGCTGCGTATCACGTGGGCTCTATGGCCCTGTTTGGCGTGTGTTCCGGGAGGCTATGGCCTGTGCGCCGGATTGCGATGACCGCACAAAATAAAAGCATTATATTGAAACCCAAGTGGATTACAGGAGTCTTACTAATTACACCCTATGGGAAGACAGGGGCGCTGCAGGCAAAGGGCAGGCTGCAGACCAGCATGGAGTAAATGGAGGAGTGAGTTGCTGATAGGCACAGACCACAGTAGCACAGAAGCAAGGGTTCAGGTAAGCACTCCTCTGCCTGTGCCAGCCAAGAACAGGAAGATGGCAGGGGCCATGGACCGCTGGAACCACTTTTTGCTAATCTTTTACAATATGTTTGAGAGTTACCCACCTATTTTTATTTCAGGTCTAAGAGTTGTGAAGGTTGATCCATCATGTACCTTCTTTTTTGCATTTTTTGAAGTTGCAGTGAATTGAGTATCCATAAAATATTAAGCTTTTGTTATGGCTCATACACATAAACATATTTTTGTTTTGCATCAGATCTGCATTTTTTCTGGGTCGGGTGGAGACCCATTCACTTCAATGAGGCCTCATGTGGATAGCACACCGCATCTGTTTGTCTGTTCCATGGCATCCCACATATGAACATGAGACCAACACAAGAAATATGAAAAGTGTTATCTGAATGTTCACTATGGACAACTAAGCAAGTTTCCTTTTGCACTAATTCTGATATACAGGGTGGGCCATTTATATGGATACACCTTAATAAAATGGGAATGGTTGGTGATATTAACTTCCTGTTTGTGGCACATTAGTATATGCGAGGGGGGAAACTTTTCAAGATGGGTGGTGACCATGGTGGCCATTTTGAAGTCGAACATTTTGAATCCAACTTTAGTTTTTTCAATAGGAAGAGTGTCAAGTGACACATCAAACTTATTTCACAAGAAAAACAATGGTGTGCTTGGTTTTAACGTAACTTTATTCTTTCATGAGTTATTTACAAGTTTCTGACCACTTATAAAATGTGTTCAATGTGCTGCCCATTGTGTTGGATTGCCGATGCAACCCTCTTCTCCCACTCTTCACACACTGATAGCAACACCGCAGGAGAAATGCTAGCACAGGCTTCCAGTATCCGTAGTTTCAGGTGCTGCACATCTCGTATCTTCACAGCATATGCATATCGTCACAGCATATAGTAACATAGTAACATAGTACATAAGGCCGAAAAAAGACATTTGTCCATTCAGTTCGGCCTGTTATCCCGCAAGTTGATCCAGAGGAAGACCTCTCTCTAGTAGCTATAGCCTGTAATATTATTAAGCTCCAGAAATACGTCCATGGCCCTCTTGAATTCCTTTATTGTACTCACCATCACCACCTCCTCAGGCAGAGAGTTCCATATTCTCACTGCTCTTACCGTAAAGAATCCTTTTCTATGTTTGTGTACAAACCTTCTTTCCTCCAGGCGCAGAGGATGTCCCCTCGTCACAGTCACAGTCCTGGGGATAAATAGCTGATGGGATAGATCTCTGTACTGACCCTTGATATATTTATACATATTAATTAGATCTCCCCTCAGTCATCTTTTTTCTAAAGTGAATAACTCTAATTTTGATAATCTTTCAGGGTACTGTAGTTGCCCCATTCCAGTTATTACTTTAGTTGCCCTCCTCTGGACCTTCTCCAGCTCTGCTATGTCTGCCTTGTTTACAGGAGCCCAGAACTGTACACAGTACTCCATGTGTGGTCTGACTAGCGATTTGTAAAGTGGTAGGACTATGTTCTTATCACGGGAATCTATGCCCCTTCTGATGCAACCCATTATCTTGTTGGCCTTGGCAGCAGCTGCCTGACACTGGTTTTTGCAGCTTAGTTTGCTGTTTATTAAAATTCCTAGATCCTTTTCCATGTCAGTGTTACCGAGTGTTTTACCATTTAGTATGTACGGTTGACTTGCATTTTTCCTTCCCATGTGCATAACTTTACATTTATCAGTGTTAAACCCCATCTGCCACTTATCTGCCCAAGCCTCCAGTCTATCCAGATCCCTCTGTAGTAGTATACTGTCCTCTTCAGTGTTAATTACTTTACACAGTTTAGTGTCATCTGCGAAAATTGATACTTTACTATGCAAGCCTTCTACAAGATCATTAATAAATATATTGAAGAGAATAGGGCCCAATACTGACCCCTGAGGTACCCCACTAGTGACAGTGACCCAATCTGAGTATGTACCGTTAATAACCACCCTCTGTTTTCTATCACTGAGCCAGTTACTTACCCACTTACAGACGTTTTCTCCCAGTCCGAGCATTCTCATTTTATATACTAACCTTTTATGTGGTACAGTGTCAAATTCTTTGGAGAAGTCCAGATATACGACATCCATTGATTCGCCGCTGTCAAGTCTAGAACTTACCTCCTCATAGAAACTGATTAAATTAGTCTGACATGACCGATCCCTCACGAAGCCATGCTGATATGGCGTTATTTGCTTATTTCTGTTGAGATGCTCTAATATAGCATCTCTCAGAAAACCTTCAAACAGTTTAACCACAACAGATGTTAAACTTACCGGCCTATAGTTTCCAGGGTCTGTTTTTGGCCCCTTTTTGAATATTGGCACCACATATGCTATGCGCCAATCCTGTGGGACATTCCCTGTCAGTATAGAGTCTGCAAATATCAGAAATAAGGGTCTGGCTATGACATTACTTAATTCCTTTAGGATATGTATCTTGTATCTTCCCCTATAGTACCTTTATGGCATTTTTGCCAATGTTTGCTGTTTATTAACTTTTTTTTGTCATGGGTTTTTTATGTTTTTGTATCTTCTTTGCCATGGGTTCTTTTCTGCATCTTAAAATGCCACCTCTGGATGTTAGCTGTAAGTCCATGAGAGTTTTGAAATGCAGCGAATGTGCCTTTTTTATTGCCCTTTTTCACTTGTATCAGCATACTCTGACTATGGCATGTCAAAAAATATATGCAATAATTGTATGAACACCAAAGAAAAGTCATACAAATCCTATATATCCTATATAAAAGCATGTGTTTTACAGCTAATTTTTTACCGGGCACCAGCAAATTTATGTGAGAAGGGAGCCTGAGGCTGGATTCACAAATTCATTTTGCATGCATATTTTGATAAAGTTCTGTAGCCAAACACATTGATGCAAAAAAAAAAAAATATATATATATAATTATTTTCTTTACACTTACAAATATGTGAATTCAGGCAAATATCACCTTGTTTATGTACTGTTGACATCACAAAATTCCCATACTCAAACTGTATTGATAAGGAATGATTAGTCTGTCCAATTTTCCATAATCTGGGATCTTTTTCACTGTTGCATATATTTTACTGCCCAATGATGTTAGCACAGTAAGGCTTTGTTCACAATGACATCATGGTTGTTGTTACATGTACATACCAAAGAACTGTTGCCTAAAGGGATTGTCCAGGATTTTTAAAAGTCCTTCGTACCTGCTCTTTGCTGCTTTGTTCAGATTGTTTGAGGGATGACTTTACTGCACTTTCAATCTCCACCTGTAAATGTTATTCACAGATGGGAACACATGCATCACTGCAGTGACTAACATGCCTCAGCCTGCTAGTAGTGATGTGCAATCATCACTGAGGCCAGTCAGTGGCTGCAGCAGTGCACATGACTCCAGAAAGACAATCCAGAAGCCATAAAGCCTGGACAGATTGGCAGGGAAGAGGTAAGTGTCACTTTCTGTCTCTTATGTCCTGCTTGTTGGGATTTGGGGGATACTATCTCTCCTTGGGGAGAGAGCACCTTAATCAGTGTGAAGAGACTTATAAACCATACATGCTCCTCTGGAATTCTGGGAAGAAAGGGATGCAAATGAGCTCTTAACAAACTCTGCCTCTAATACCACCAGATGTAAGGCAGCTCTCCTATGTTTAGCTCTTTAAAGGCTTATTTAAAGAGCTGAACATTAACTTATAGGAGAACTGCCTCACATCTGGTGGAATTAGAGGAAGAGCTTGTTAAGAGCTCATTTGCATCCCTTTCTGCTTGTTGGGGGAATTCAAACAAGCTATTCTGGACAATGCCTTTATAATAAATAAATGTGAAACAAAAGTAAACATTTCTTTACCATTAAAACTATCCATTAATGCAGTGAACTTTTCTTCAGTAGCGTGTTTCTTCCGCATCCAGTGTGACTTTTAGCTTAGCTTAACACATGATGTTATAATTTAACGGTATATTTTGCAGTTTATTGACTCAGAATTTTAAACTGAATCATTCAAATTCAAAATTGCCTTCAAAGACAGAATCATATGGGTGAATCATATTTAATTGAAGGGCCAAGAACACTAAATGCTTTCAGCCTGAAGAAAATTATAGTTTCAGGCTTTGCAAGAACACATCAATATTTTAAATATTAACTGTCTAGTAATTTCATTTTATTGAACATGCTTTTAAATTGCTTTTAGAGAAAGCAGATAAGAATATCAATTATATTGATAAATTAAAGATACCAGCTTCCATGCAAACTAAAAGTATTTCTTATTAAACCTCCACTTAACCCCTTAGTGACCACCATCTATGTAATAATTTGATATGATCATGCTATTAATGAACCCTGTGGTTTAAGTAATGAAAAAGTAATTAAACTTTTTTCTAAAACCTTCTTTAAAATATTCTAAATTGTCTAAAAATAATTTTTTTAATGTACTTTATTAATCTATAAAACTGTTTTCTGATTCAACTAGGCACTGGTGAACACTGCTCAGTAGTGATGGCCTTGCGGTTCGCCCGGCGGTCGGTTAGCAGTGAACTTTGCGCATTTGCGATTCTCTGAACATGCGAACATATGGCGATATTTGCACCCACCCCTTTGATACCTGTCGAGGTTAGATCTAGAAAATTGATCAAAACCGCATCATGTGAACACACAAAGTGGAGACCATAGGGATTGCTGTTGAGATAGGCTTCAAATGAGGGTATGGCAAATACATCGCCAGCCCAGATCATGAGCAGATCATCAATGTATCTTCCATACCATTGATTATCCTCTAAATAAGGATTATCTGCACTGAATACATAGTGTCCCTCGCAATATGACATTGGGATGATGGCCAGGGAAGGGGAAAATGTTGCCCCCATATAAACTCCTCGAATTTGTAAATAATACAAATCATTAAAGCAAAAGTAATTATGCACCAACAAAAATTGTGTGACTTCCAGTATATATTGGATGTATTCATCAGTATGATGGCTATATTTGTGTAGATAGAATTCTTATGCCAAGAGTGCATGGTGGCATGGAATTGAAGGATATAAGCTCACTACATCAGCAGTGAGCCAGTTGTGGTTGAGACACCATTTTTGGTCCAAAAAATAAACTTTTTAAAACATCACTAGTGTCCTTAGTACAAACCGTATTCCAAAAAAGTTGGGACACTATACAAATCATGAAAAAATACTGAATGCAATGATGTGGAGGTGCCAACTTCTAATATTTTATTCAGAATAGAACAAAAATCACAGAACAAAAGTTTAAATTGAGAAAATGTACCATTTTAAGGGAAAAATATGTTGAATCAGAATTTCATGGTGTCAACAAATCCCCAAAAAGTTGGGACAAGGCCATTTTCACCACTGTGTGGCATCTCCCCTTCTTCTTACAACACTCAACAGACGTCTGGGGACGGAGAAGACCAGTTTCTCAAGTTTTGAAATAGGAATGCTCTCCCATTCTTGTCTAATACAGGACTCTAACTGTTCAATCGTCTTGGGCCTTCTTTGTTGCACCTTCCTCTTTATGATGCACCAAATGTTCTCTATAGGTGAAAGATCTGGACTGCAGACTGACCATTTCAGTACCCGGATCCTTCTCCTACGCAGCCATGATGTTGTGATTGATGCAGAATGTGGTCTGGCATTATCTTGTTGAAAAATGCAGGGTCTTCCCTGAAAGAGATGACGTCTGGATGGGAGCATATGTTGTTCTAGAACCTGAATATATTTTTCTGCATTGATGGTGCCTTTCCAGATATGCAAGCTGCCCATGCCACACGCACTCATGCAACCCCATACCATCAGAGATGCAGGTTTCTGAACTGAGCGTTGATAACAACTTGGGTTGTCCTTGTCCTCTTTGGTCCGGATGACATGGCATCCCAGATTTCCAAAAAGAACTTTGAATCGTGACTCGTCTGACCACAGAACAGTCTTCCATTTTGCCACACTCCATTTTAAATGATCCCTGGCCCAGTGAAAACGCCTGAGCTTGTGGATCTTGCTTAGAAATAGCTTCTTCTTTGCACTGCAGAGTTTCAGCTGGCAACGGCGGATGGCACGGTGTATTGTGTTCACTGACAATGGTTTCTGGAAGTATTCCTGAGCCCATTCTGTGATTTCCTTTACAGCAGCATTCCTGTTTGTGGTGCAGTGTTGTTTAAGGGCCCGGAGATCACGGGCATCCAGTATGGTTTTACGGCCTTGACCCTTACGCACAGAGATTGTTCCAGATTCTCTGAATCTTCGGATTATGTTATGCACAGTTGATGATGATAGATGCAAAGTCTTTGCAATTTTTTGCTGGGTAACACCTTTCTGATATTGCTCCACTATCTTTCTTTGCAACATTGTGGGAATTGGTGATCCTTTACCCATCTTGGCTTCTGAGAGACACTGCCACTCTGAGAAGCTCTATTTATACCCAATCATGTTGCCAATTGACCTATTTAGTGTTAATTGGTCTTCCAGCTCTTCGCTATGCTCAAATTTACTTTTTCCAGCCTCTTATTGCTACTTGTCCCAACTTTTGGGGGATTTGTTGACACCGTGAAAATTTGAATCAACGTATTTTTACTTTAAAATGATACATTTACTCGGATTAAACGTTTGATCTGTCATCTACGTTCTATTACAAATAAATATTGACATTTGCCATCTCCACATCATTGCATTCAGTTTTTATTCACAATTTGTTTAGTGTCCCAACTTTTTGGGAATCCGGTTTGTATTATAAGATGCTTTCTTTAAAGTGTCAATTTATTTTTTGTTAAAATTTGGTTGATACTCTTTATATATTTATTATACATTTTGAATGTAGATTTGTATTTTGTAATCTAAAGCTTTGTTCAATAATACATTTGAAAGGTAATAGTGTGTTCACACAAAGGTTAATTAATGTGCCTTAAACAATAATTTTCTAATATAAATTACGGTCTTTTTTTTAGATAAATTATTTATTGTACAATGCTATATAGTCCTTTTCAATCAAATATAATAATAATGAACTGTTATAATTTTTTTTATCTAAATAGTTTATTTTAGTTGGACAACAGTGTATATGTAAGCGATGAATACACATGCTGTAGTTGGGGGTTCAATCTTTTTTTTAATACTTTTATAATCGGTCTTCCACAGCTCCATCTGTTACAAAATTTTGTCTGCTGCAATATAATAACTTGACGCTCTCTATTACTGCTTAGTTATGCCAAACTTTGTGTAGTAATTAGAATACTACTTTAACTTACCAACTGCATGCTGATCTTGGCCTGATACTTCAGAATTCTGTGTAGTCATTATACTCCACCGTTAGCAATGACTGCTTCATTTGTATAATCCATTGTTAATATCTACCTATTGTGGATTCTGCTTCTGTCTGTTCTGATCACGGCGAGTTAGCATTCAGCCTTTTGAGAATCCACATTACCCGCTGCTGCCTGTCCTGCTGAGTTAGGATGAGATATGTTTAGGTCTTATACATGACCGTTAATATCTACCAGCTGCAGATGCTGTCTGTCATGATCATACAGAGTTATGTCAAGCTAGTTGTTTGTCCTTTGTAGCTATGTGAAGTCCTTATACAACACCGTCAGCTGTCCTGATAAAGTTGATTTTCAATTTACTAATCAACCTAAAATGTTAACTTTACCTACTGCTGCTGTCCAGATAAAGCTGACTTGTATGCCTCAGAATATAACGTTAGCTCTACCTACTGCTGCTGTCCTGATCAAGTTGATTTGTTATGTATATAACTCATAATACAACACTATAAATACCTGCTGCTGCTGTACATTTAAAGGTGACTTGTAGCCCTCAGAATATGTTAGCTCTACCTGCTGCTGCTGTCTTGATCAAGTTGATTTGTTATGTATACAGTATGCCTCATAATACAACACTATAAATACCTGCTGCTACTGTACATTTAAAAGTGACTCGTAGACAGCCCTCAGAATACGTTAGCTCTACCTGCTGCTGCTGTTTTGATCAAGTTGATTTGTTATGTATATGCCTCATAATACAACACTATAAATACCTGCTGCTGCTGTACATTTAAAGGTGACTTGTAGCCCTCAGAATATGTTAGCTCTACCTGCTGCTGCTGTCTTGATCAAGTTGATTTGTTATGTATATGCCTCATAATACAACACTACCTGCTGCTGCTGTCATGAAAAAACTTATTTATGTGTAGGCCTTATACTACACTGTTAAGATGTGCCTACTGCTGTTGTCTGTCCGAACCCTGCTGACTTTGAACGTGGACTAAAGGCTCCTTTACTGATAAGTCTGCAGTTAACATTAGACAAAAACATAACCTTATAGAAAAATAAGTATGGAATCAATATAACTGAAGAAAACTTTTTTAAATAAAAAAAATATAGAATAAGTTTAAGGCAAGTTTTGCAGTTGTTCCTGCAAGTCTGTGAGTTCTTTTAGGTCCTCTCCATATTGGTCATGGAATTCCTGCAGCATCTTCTGGGATTTTCTTACATGGGCTCAGAATTTGTTTGTTTTCCGATGCCTCTCTTTCATTTTAGCATTTTTAGTTGCAATTTTCTTGATTACTGTTATGAAAACACAAAAATAAATATATCAATTAACAATAAGAGTCAATTATTGAATTTTGTGTAGTATGTAGTTAAGTGCAGAGAATTTGAGAGTAATTTTTAAAGTATATCATAATAAATGTAGTTATATATTAGATTATTTAGTGACATTTTAGTAAATGTAGTTGTGTTTAGTTAAATTAGTTGTGCTATATAATATAAGTTTATGTAGATTAAAGAGTTCTTGTGCATGGCTGTTGTTTGATATTACTGTGTCTTTTGTTGTCCCATTATTATTGTTACTTTTATAATCTTCATCATTTGCTATATAATTGTAGGGTGCAGTGTTTCATGACTTAAAAATTGCTCCTTACTTTTTTTGTGCCAAATAAAAAATATTTGCCCTGGGGACAAAATGGCTCATTAACCGTGGTCTAATAGCTGATCTAATAGTCCAGAGCAGTTAGCCAATTATCTAAAATAAGGCCTTTTCAAGTTTTTGGCAAACACCTGCTGTCTAGATCTCTCCGATTGGACGTATTACAAAGACATAAGCATTGCTGCTACGTAGCTGAAGGGGGGGTGTCATATGGAGGTGGCAAATGCTAAACAAGACTGTACGACAGCACCTGTCTCCTTAGAGGTGAAGCAGGGGGCCCCAGTGCTTTGTTCCCCTGCAAGCGCTGATATTGGCTGTTACAACTCTACAGCCAATTAAATAAATTCACATATGTGGTGGTGTTCAGGTGAATTATAGGCGAAAAGTGGAACTACATGTGGGGTGCATTTAGTCCTGTAACCACTTGTTTAATGAAAAACTGTGTGTAAATTCCTTCTTTTTTTAATTCAATTTGAACAGTTTTTTTTTTTTTTTTTAAAGACAATCGTTGCCTCATTATGTTAAATTGCAGATTGATCTAATTGCTTAGTTTATTCATTGAGGGGTGTAGTTTGCCTAATTGAGTAACTTTGTTTTGTTTTCAACTCTAGGGTCACTTAAGGGTGTCTTCTCTTAACATGCAACATAGCTCCCAATTACCATTAATTTAAATCCTCTAGCCCAGTGTTTCCCAACCAGTGTGCCTCCAGCTGTTGCAAAACTACAACTCCCAGCATGCCCGGACATGCCTTTGGCTGTGCGGGCATGCTGGGAGTTGTAGTTTTGCAACAGCTGGAGGCACACTGGTTGGGAAACACTGCTCTAGCCTAAAGCCATATTGTGCTCCTTGCAGTCTGAAGCTGGCTGTGCGACCAAAGTTAATCATCAGCTTCTGATCGGCGGGGGTCCGACACCCGGGACCCCCGCCGATCAGCTGTTTGAGAAATATTCTCTTATCATCCACACTTTCCTCATTAAAGCCCCAGACTGTGGAACACCTACCCCTTGTCAAGGGAGATTTGCATAAGGGGGAACAGTTATGGCCTGTTTATTGTGGCCCGCCTTCTACCCTTTGCCACCACACAGCCTCTTCCAGCCTGTTGAGGGGCTGTTGATCCCTCCCCCTCTGTCCTGCTGTCCTTGCTTGGCTTTCCACTTTCCCAGGTTGGTTCAGTGATGTCATTGTTCCCCATCTCCAAATCCACTTCCTCACTCTGATCATCCTCCTGACTTGTGTTGACCTAATAAGAACCTACTGTGTCTCATCCCATCAACCACCAAGTGAAACACTAATTGCCATTCCCCCCCCCCCCCCCGTCATCTTCTTTTGACTTTGGAGGCTTAAGAGTTTGGGGATCAGTGCATAAGATATCCTCATATCCCTTCTTCAGGAAGGGTCAGCTCACCTGCAGACCCTCACCTAAAAATGTTGGGGACTTCAGCTGACATGGTATATTATTTCAGACTTGGAAGGAAACATAATTTGGTTTCCTTCAGTGGTGAATCTTTCACGCATGTGTTTTTTTTTTATAGGATTCTGGTTTTTATATAGTGGCACACGGGTAAATATGAAAAAAATATATATGTTAACCTCTTCAGGACACAGGGCGAACCGGTACGCCCTGATATCCTGGTACTTAAGGACACAGGGCGTACCGGTATGTCCTGTGTAGTTCTGATTAGGGATGAGCGAACCCGAACTGTATAGTTCGGGTTCGTACCGAATTTTGGGATGTCCGTGACACGGACCCGAACCCGAACATTTTCGTAAAAGTCCGGGTTCGAGTTCGGTGTTTGTCGCTTTCATGGCGCTTTTTGAAAGGCTGCAAAGCAGCCAATCAACAAGCGTCATACTACTTGCCCCAAGAGGCCATCACAGCCATGCCTACTATTGGCATGGCTGTGATTGGCCAGTGCAGCATGTGACCCAGCCTCTATTTAAGCTGGAGTCACGTAGCCCCGCACGTCACTCTGCTCTGATCAGTGTAGGGAGAGGTTGCAGCTGCGACGTTAGGGCGAGATTAGGCAGTGATTAACTCATCCAAAAGACTTCATTCAGCGATCGATCTGCAGCTGTGGATCATTGAACTGCTGATATTCAACTGCTCACTGTTTTTAGGCTGCCCTGTTTTTCATTCACTTTTTTCTGGGGTGATCGGCGGCCATTTTGTGTCTTGTGGTGCGCCAGCACAAGCTGCCACCAAGTGTATTTAACACTCAATAGTGTGGTTGTTTTTTTGCTAAATCCTACATCAGGGTCAAGCTGTCACACCAAGTGCATTTAACCATCAATAGTGTGGTTATTTTTTGGCCATATACTACATCAGGGGCAAGCTGTTACTAAGTGCATTTAACGCTCAATAGTGTGGTTGTTTTTTGGCTAAATCCTACATCAGGGTCAAGCTGTCATGCAAAGTGCATTTAACCATTAATAGTGTGGTTATTTTTGGCCATATACTACATCAGGGGCAAGCTGAGCCTGTCACCAAGTGCATTTAACCCTCAATAGTGTGGTTGGTCAAGCTGTCACAACAAGTGGATTTAACCATCAATAGTGTGGTTATTTTTTGGCCATATCCCAGTCTAATTCTGTCTGTAAACGTATACCTGTCACCCAGCGCCTAAATAATAGGCCTCAAATTTATAGTCAGCTAAATCTGTGGTTATTGCTGTAGCTGGGCAAGTTATTTAGTGTCCGTAAAAGCACTGTTTTTGATCTGGGTTGAAATACAATTCCCAATTTAGCAATTCTCTAAATTAGTGGTTTCTGCTGTATCAGGCCTACTTTAAATGTATCCCTAAAAGGGTATATTAGATACAAGGTGCAGATAGGGTCATTCTCAATAACTTCACACACACGCTACTGTGCATATCCCAGTCTAATTCTGTCTGTAAACGTATACCTGTCACCCAGCGCCTAAATAATAGGCCTCAAATTTATAGTCAGCTATAGTCAGTCTTGATCCACCCAGGATCAAGACTAGGTGGAAGACGATGCAGGGGACGATGAGGTCCTAGACCCCACATGGAATGAAGGTCGTGCCACTGACTTTCACAGTTCCGAGGAAGAGGCAGTGGTGAGACCGAGCCAACAGCGTAGCAAAAGAGGGAGCAGTGGGCAAAAGTAGAACACCCGCCGCCAAGAGACTCCGCCTGCTACTGACCGCCACCATCTGGGACCGAGCACCCCAAAGGCAGCTTCAAGGAGTTCCCTGGCATGGCACTTCTTCAAACAATGTGCTAACGACAAGACCCGAGTGGATTGCACGCTGTGCCATCAGAGCCTGAAGCGAGGCATTAACGTTCTGAACCTTAGCACAACCTGAATGACCAGGCACCTGCATGCAAAGCATGAACTGCAGTGGAGTAAACACCTTAAAAACAAGGAAGTCACTCAGGCTCCCCCTGCTACCTTTTCTGCTGCTGCCGCCTTGGCCTCTTCTGCTGCTGCCGCCTCGGCCTCTTCTGCTGCTGCCGCCTCAGTCCTCTTCCTCCGCCTCTGAAGGAACGTTGGCACCTGCCGCCCAGCAAACAGGGGATGTACCACCAACACCACCACCTCCGTCACCAAGCATCTCAACCATTTCATACGGCAGCGTTCAGCTCTCCATCTCACAAACATTTGAGAGAAAGCGTAAATTCCCACCTAGCCACCCTCTATCCCTGGCCCTGAATGCCAGCATTTCTAAACTACTGGCCTATGAAATGCTGTCATTCAGGCTGGTGGACATAGACAGCTTCAAACAGCTCATGTCGCTTGCTGTCCCACAGTATGTTGTTCCCAGCCGGCACTACTTCTCCAAGAGAGCCGTGCCTTCCCTGCACAACCAAGTATCTGATAAAATCAAGTGTGCACTGCGCAACACTATCTGTGGCAAGGTCCACCTAACCACAGATACGTGGACCAGTAAGCACGACCAGGGACACTATATCTCTCTAACTGCACACTGGGTAAATGTAGTGGCAGCTGGGCACCAGGCGGAGAGCTGTTTGGCGCACTTCCTTCCGCCGCCAAGGATCGCAGGGCAACATTCTTTGCCTCCTGTGGCCACCTCCTCCTACTCAGCTTCCTCCTCCTCTTCTTCCACCTGCTCATCCAGTCAGCCACACACCTTCACCACCAACTTCAGCACAGCCCGGGGTAAACGTCAGCAGGCCATTCTGAAACTCATATGTTTGGGGGACAGGCCCCACACTGCACAGGAGTTGTGGCGGGGAATAGAACAACAGACCGACGAGTGGTTGCTGCCGGTGAGCCTGAAGCCCGGCCTGGTGGTGTGCGATAATGGGCGAAATCTCGTTGCAGCTCTGGGACTAGCCGGTTTGACGCACATCCCTTGCTTGGCGCATGTGCTGAATTTGGTGGTGCAGAAGTTCATTCACAACTACCCCGACATGTCAGAGCTGCTGCATAAAGTGCAGGCCGTCTGTTCGCGCTTCCGGCGTTCACATCCTGCCGCTGCTCGCCTGTCTGCGCTACAGCGTAACTTTGGCCTTCCCGCTCACCGCCTCATATGCGACGTGCCCATCAGGTGGAACTCCACCTTGCACATGCTGGACAGACTGTGCGAGCAGCAGCAGGCCATAGTGGAGTTTCAGCTGCAGCACGCACGGGTCAGTCGCACTCTGGAACAGCACCACTTCACCACCAATGACTGGGTCTCCATGCGAGACCTGTGTGCCCTGTTGCGCTGTTTCGAGTACTCCACAAACATGGCCAGTGTCGATGACGCCATTATCAGCGTTACAATACCACTTCTATGTCTCCTTGAGAAAAAACTTAGGGCGATGATGGAAGAGGAGGTGGCCCAGGAGGAGGAGGAGGAGGAAGAGGGGTCATTTTTAGCACTTTCAGGCCAGTCTCTTCGAAGTGACTCAGAGGGAGGTTTTTTGCAACAGCAGAGGCCAGGTTCAAATGTGGCCAGCCAGGGCCCACTACTGGAGGACGAGGAGGAGGAGGATGAGGTTGAGGAGGATGAGGATGAAGCATGGTCACAGCGGGGTGGCACCTAACGCAGCTCGGGCCCATCACTGGTGCGTGGCTGGGGGGAAAGGCAGGACGATGACGATACGCCTCCCACAGAGGACAGCTTGTCCTTACCCCTGGGCAGCCTGGCACACATGAGTGACTACATGCTGCAGTGCCTGCACAACGACAGCAGAGTTGCCCACATTTTAACGTGTGCGGACTACTGGGTTGCCACCCTGCTGGATCCATGGTACAAAGACAATGTGCCCACCTTACTTCCTGCACTGGAGCGTGAAAGGAAGATGCGCGAGTACAAGCGCACGTTGGTAGACGCGCTACTGAGAGCATTCCCAAATGTCACAGGGGAACAAGTGGAAGCCCAAGGCCAAGGCAGAGGAGGAGCAAGAGGTCGCCAAGGCAGCTGTGTCACGGCCAGCTCCTCTGAGGGCAGGGTTAGCATGGCAGAGATGTGGAAAACTTTTTTCAACACGCCACAGCTAACTGCACCACCACCTGATACGCAACGTGTTAGCAGGAGGCAACATTTCACTAACATGGTGGAACAGTACTTGTGCACACCCCTCCACGTACTGACTGATGGTTCGGCCCCATTCAACTTCTGGGTCTCTAAATTGTCCACGTGGCCAGAGCTAGCCTTTTATGCCTTGGAGGTGCTGGCCTGCCCGGCGGCCAGCGTTTTGTCTAAACGTGTATTCAGCACGGCAGGGGGCGTCATTACAGACAAACGCAGCCGCCTGTCTACAGCCAATGTGGACAAGCTGACGTTCATAAAAATGAACCAGGCATAGATCCCTTAGGACCTGTCCGTCCCTTGTCCAGATTAGACATTAACTACCTCCCCTTAACCATATATTATTGTACTCCAGGGCACTTCCTCATTCAATCCTATTTTTATTTTCATTTTACCATTATATTGCGAGGCTACCCAAAGTTGAATGAACCTCTCCTCTGTCTGGGTGCCGGGGCCTAAATATATGCCAATGGACTGTTCCAATGTTGGGTGATGTGAAGCCTGATTCTCTGCTATGACATGCAGACTAATTCTCTGCTCACATGAAGCCAGATTGTCTGTTACGGGACCTCTCTCCTCTGCCTGGGTGCTGGGCCTAAATATATGCCAATGGACTGTTGCACTGGTGGCTGACGTGAAGCCTGATTCTCTGCTATGACATGAAGACTGATTCTCTGCTGACATGAAGCCAGATTGTCTGTTACGGGACCTCTCTCCTCTGCCTGGGTGCTGGGCCTAAATATCTGACAATAGACTGTTGCAGTGGTGGCTGACGTGAAGCCTGATTTTCTGCTATGACATGCAGACTGATTCTCTGCTGACATGATGCCAGATCCTCTGTTACGGGACCTCTCTTCTCTGCCTGGGTGCTGGGCCTAAATATCTGACAATGGACTGTTGCAGTGGTGGCTGACGTGAAGCCTGATATTCAGCTATTACATGCATACTGATTATTTGCTGACATGAAGCCAGATCCTCTGTTACGGGACCTCTCTCCTCTGCCTGTGTGCTGGGCCTAAATATATGCCAATGGACTGTTACAGTGGTGGCTGACGTGAAGCCTGATTCTCTGCTATGACAATGCAGACTAATTCTCTGCTGACATGAAGCCAGATTGTCTGTTACGGGACCTCTCTCCTCTGCCTGGGTGCTGGGCCTAAATTTATGAAAATGGACTGTTGCAGTGGTGGGTGACGTGAAGCCTGATTCTCTGCTATGACATGAAGACTGATTCTCTGCTGACATGAAGCCAGATTGTCTGTTACGGGACCTCTCTCCTCTGCCTGGGTGCTGGGCCTAAATATATGCCAATGGACTGTTGCACTGGTAGCTGACGTGAAGCCTGATTCTCTGCTATGACATGAAGACTGATTCTCTGCTGACATGAAGCCAGATTGTCTGTTACGGGACCTCTCTCCTCTGCCTGGGTGCTGGGCCTAAATATATGCCAATGGACTGTTGCACTGGTGGCTGACGTGAAGCCTGATACTCTGCTATGACATGAAGACTGATTCTCTGCTGACATGAAGCCAGATTGTCTGTTACGGGACCTCTCTCCTCTGCCTGGGTGCTGGGCCTAAATATATGCCAATGGACTGTTGCACTGGTAGCTGACGTGAAGCCTGATTCTCTGCTATGACATGAAGACTGATTCTCTGCTGACATGAAGCCAGATTGTCTGTTACGGGACCTCTCTCCTCTGCCTGGGTGCTGGGCCTAAATATATGCCAATGGACTGTTGCACTGGTGGCTGACGTGAAGCCTGATACTCTGCTATGACATGAAGACTGATTCTCTGCTGACATGAAGCCAGATAGTCTGTTACGGGACCTCTCTCCTCTGCCTGGGTGCTGGGCCTAAATTTATGACAATGGACTGTTGCAGTGGTGGCTGACGTGAAGCCTGATTCACTCCTATGACATGAAGACTGATTCTCTGCTGACATGAAGCCAGATTGTCTGTTACTGGGATCTCTCTCCTCTGCCTGGGTGCTGGGCCTAAATTTATGAAAATGGACTCTTACAGTGGTGGGTGACGTGAAGCCTGATTCTTTGCTATGATATGAAGACTGATTATCTGCTGACATGAAGCCAGATTGTCTGATACGGGACCTCTCTCCTCTGCCTGGGTGCTGGGGCTAAATTTATGACAATGGACTGTTGCAGTGGTGGCTGACGTGAAGCCTGATTCTCTGCTATGACATGAAGACTGATTCTCTGCTGACATGAAGCCAGATTGTCTGTTACGGGACCTCTCTCCTCTGCCTGGGTGCTGGGCCTAAATATCTGACAATGGATTGTTGCATTGGTGGCTGACGTGAAGCCTGATTCTCTGCTATGACATGCAGACTAATTCTCTGCTGACATGAAGACAGATTCTCTGTTACGTGACCTCTCTCCTCTGCCTGGGTGCTGGGCCTAAATATCTGACAATGGACTAGTTGCAGTGGTGGCTGACGTGAAGCCTGATTTTCTGCTATGACATGCAGACTGATTCTCTGCTGACATGAAGCCAGATCCTCTGTTACGGGACCTCTCTCCTCTGCCTGGGTGCTAGGCCTAAATATATGCCAATGGACTGTTGCAGTGGTGGCTGATGTGAATGCCTGATTCTCTGCTATGACATGCAGACTTCTTCTCTGCTGACATGAAGCCAGATTGTCTGTTACGGGACCTCTCTCCTCTGCCTGGGTGCTGGGCCTAAATTTATGAAAATGGACTGTTGCAGTGGTGGGTGACGTGAAGCCTGATTCTCTGCTATGACATGAAGACTGATTCTCTGCTGACATGAAGCCAGATTGTCTGTTACGGGACCTCTCTCCTCTGCCTGGGTGCTGGGCCTAAATTTATGAAAATGGACTGTTGCAGTGGTGGGTGACGTGAAGCCTGATTCTCTGCTATGACATGAAGACTGATTCTCTGCTGACATGAAGCCAGATTGTCTGTTACGGGACCTCTCTCCTCTGCCTGGGTGCTGGGCCTAAATATATGCCAATGGACTGTTGCACTAGTGGCTGACGTGAAGCCTTATTCTCTGCTATGACATGAAGACTGATTCTCTGCTGACATGAAGCCAGATTGTCTGTTACGGGACCTCTCTCCTCTGCCTGGGTGCTGGGCCTAAATATATGCCAATGGACTGTTGCACTGGTGGCTGACGTGAAGCCTGATTCTCTGCTATGACATGAAGACTGATTCTCTGCTGACATGAAGCCAGATTGTCTGTTACGGGACCTTTCTCCTCTGCCTGGGTGCTGGGCCTAAATTTATGACAATGGACTGTTGCACTGGTGGCTGACGTGAAGCCTGATTCTCTGCTATGACATGCAGACTAATTCTCTGCTGACATGAAGCCAGATTGTCTGTTACGGGACCTCTCTCCTCTGCCTGGGTGCTGGGCCTAAATATATGCCAATGGACTGTTGCACTGGTGGCTGACGTGAAGCCTGATTCTCTGCTATGACATGAAGACTGATTCTCTGCTGACATGAAGCCAGATTGTCTGTTACGGGACCTCTCTCCTCTGCCTGGGTGCTGGGCCTAAATTTATGACAATTGACTGTTGCAGTGGTGGCTGACTGTGAAGCCTGATTCTCTGCTATGACATGCAGACTAATTCTCTGCTGACATGAAGCCAGATTGTCTGTTACGGGACCTCTCTCCTCTGCCTGGGTGCTGGGCCTAAATTTATGAAAATGGACTCTTACAGTGGTGGGTGACGTGAAGCCTGATTCTCTGCTATGATATGAAGACTGATTCTCTGCTGACATGAAGCCAGATTGTCTGTTACGGGACCTCTCTCCTCTGCCTGGGTGCTGGGCCTAAATTTATGACAATGGACTGTTGCAGTGGTGGCTGACGTGAAGCCTTATTCTCTGCTATGACATGCAGACTGATTCTCTGCTGACATGAAGACAGATTCTCTGTTACGGGACCTCTCTCCTCTGCCTGGGTGCCGGAGCCTAAATATCTGAGAATGGACTGTTCCAGTGGTGGGTGACGTGAAGCCAGATTCTCTGCTATGGGACCTCTCTCCAATAGATTTTGGTTAATTTTTATTTATTTAATTTTTATTTTAATTCATTTCCCTATCCACATTTGTTTGCAGGGGATTTACCTACATGTTGCTGCCTGTTGCAGCCCTCTAGCCCTTTCCTGGGCTGTTTTACAGCCTTTTTAGTACCGAAAAGTTCTCGAACCCGAACATTCAGGTGTTCGCTCAACTCTATTAGCAAGCAATCAAAAAGTCATATGCACCCAAAAATAGTGCCAATCAAAACGTCATCTCATCCTACAAAAATGATACCCTACCAAAGACAATCGCCCAAAAAATAAAAAAAAGCTATGGCTCTCAGATTATGGAGACACTAAAACATGATATTTTTTTGTGGTTTCAAAAATGATGTTATTGTGTACAACTAAATAAATAAAAAAAGTATACATATTAGGTATTACTACTAGAGATGTTGCAAACATAACATTTTCCATTCGTGGACGGCGAACGCAAATTTTCGTAAATGTTCGCGAACAGGCGAATAGGGTGATCCGCCATTGACTTCAATGGGCAGGCGAATTTTAAAATCCACAGGGACTCTTTCTGGTCACAATAGTGATGGAAAAGTTGATTCAAGGGGACTAACACCTGAACTGTGGCATGCCGGAGGGGGATCCATGGCAAAACTCCCATGGAAAATTGCGTAGTTGACGCAGAGTCGGGTTTTAGTGCATAAAGGGCATAAATCACTTAACATTCCTAAATAGTTTGGAATAACGTGCTTTAAAACATCAGGTATGATGTTGTATCGATCAAGTAGTGTAACGGTTACGCCCGCTTCACAGTGGCAGACCAAACTCCCTGTTTAACGCACCGCAAACAACCGCAAACAGTCCATTTGCACAACCGCAAACTCCCCATTTGCACAAGGTTGGATACCAAGCTAGTAATGTCCCGTTCCTTGTCCTCACTGATGTCATTGAAGGTCTCTTCCTCCACCCAGCCACGTACAACACCAAGGGTCCCCGAAAGGTGACAACAAGCCCCCTGGGACGCCTGCTGTGTTTGGTCTTCCACCTCCTCAAAGCCACCTTCCTCCTCTATTATAAGGTGTGTTAAGTAGTACTATTCCTATCACTTTAATCCCTATTACGTCCACTAGTATTATTATTAATATTATTATAAGGTGTGTTAAATAGTGCTATTCCTATCAGTTTAATCCCTGTTACGTCCCCTATCAGGAGACGTGTATATGGCATCAATTTTAGGAACCGGGAGATGGAAAAAATGCTTGGTCGGTCCTCCTACTTCAAATATCGGGCACTGCGCGGGCATTCGAATGTGCCACCAGATATGAGCGGCGTGTTAAGTAGTACTATTCTTATCAGTTTAATCCCTGTTACGTCCCCTATCAGGGGATGTGTATATGGCATCAATTTTAGGAACCGGGAGATGGAAAAAGATGCTTGGTCAGTCCTCCTACTTCAAATTTTGGGCACTGTGTGTGCAATCGAATGTGCCACCAGATATGAGCGGCGTGTTAAGTAATACTATTCTTATCAGTTTTATCCCTGTTACGTCCCCTATCAGGGGACATGTATATGGCATCGATTTTAGGAAACGGGAGATGAAAAAAGATGCTTGGTCGGTCCTCTCAATTCCAATTTGGGGAACTGCGCGAGCGCTGTGTAATGTACTGTGCAATCCCAATATGTGTGGCGTGTTAAGTTGTACTATTCCTATCAGTTTAATCCCTGTTACGTCCATTATCAGGGGACGTGTATGGAATAGATTTTAGACAACCACAAAGAGTTGTCAATAGTTGACACACTCATGACATAAATTGTTTTCCTCTATGCGTCAATCTTAGTGTAGTGATGACTGTGCTCGTGCGCATGTTTGGAAGATTGCAGGCGATGGCGGTTTTTCAAAGCCTATGGTCGTGCTGAGGTAGAACAGTGACAGTTAAGTGACCCAGAAAACAATGATTCTGCAGTGTGGGCCCATTGTTGGCCTAGTAGACTTTAATGATCACCTTAGATGATCACAAAGAAAATTAATGTTTTTTCTATGCAAAATTATCCAGCCGATCGCTTTTGACAGACGCCCTTTAGAACCTCCTCCTTGAGGTTCCTTTTGTTTTGCTTTCATTTTCTCATCTCGTTAGCCTCTCTCAGCTGTCATGTAGTTGCACTGATTTCATCCCTTTAAATGCCTCCCCATACTGCATCACTTTGCGGTTTATATTACTTCCTGGAGTGTGTGCATGCTGATCCTACTACTAAGTCTTCTACAGATAAGTTTTGTTCGTTCATTTGTGTTTTCCTGTTTGCTGGATCCCAGGTAACCCTGACTCCCTCCGTATCAAGTGTAGGGAGCCGGTGGTCGTGTCCCCTCACTATTATAGGGTTTTCAGGTGTTATACAGTCGAGGTACGAGGATATGCGATCATCTACCATTGGGATTTTCGCATAGGCTGAGCAGTAAGGGAGAGAGCCAGGTCTGATGCAGGGCTCTCCCTTTTGTTCCTAAGTTTTGGATCCAGTCAGTTGGATCTTCATTTTGTGTCTTCTAGTTTTCTGTACACCTTCCGTGACATTATAAACCGCCAAAACCGTCACAAGCATGGATCCGGTTTCACTTTTGACTGAACGCATGCAGGGTCTTTCATTGGAGGTAGCAGATCTCTGTAAGACTCTTTCTCAGTTTCAGGTGACCGGTTCAGCTTGCGTTCATGGAGTTTGTTCTGAGCCTAAGATCTCGCTCCCGGATACGTTCTCTGGGGGTAGTGAGAATTTTGTTTGTTTTAGAGAGGCTTGCAAACTCCATTTTCACCTACTTCCCCATTCCTCTGGTGATGAGGAGCAGAGGGTAAGGATCATCATCTCGCTGCTCAGGGATAACGCTCAGTCCTGGGCCTTTTCGCTTCCGGTGGGGGCACGGCCCCCCCGTTGCTGCACAGGGATAATGCTCAGTCCTGGGCCTTTTCGCTGCCGGTGGGGGCATGGCCCCTCCGTTCAGTGGATTAATTCTTTTTAGCCCTGGGTCAGATATATGATGATCCGGATCGTATTGCTCTTGCTGAGTCTAGACTACGTCTTTTATGTCAGGGTAAACAATCCGCAGAGATATACTGCTCAGAATTTCGGAGATGGGCAGCTGATACTGGTTGGAATGATGCTGCACTCCGAAGTCAATTTTGCCATTGTCTTTCAGAGGGATTGAAAGATGCATTTGCCTTTCATGAGAGACCTACCTCCTTGGACTCTGCCATGTCTCGGGCCGTTCGTATTGACAGGCGTCTTAGAGAGAGAGGAGAGATCACTCCTTCCTGTCATACTCAATCCAAGGACAGTGCGGCGGCCTCATTCAGTGCACAGGGGTCTCAGTCGCTCTCAATCCCTTCTGAGCAGGGGCCCATGCAGCTGGGTTTGCTTGCATCTGACAATAGAGGATTCAGCTCTCATAGGAAGGTTTGTTTTTGTTGTGGAGGTATAAATCATTTGGCAAATGTTTGTCCCTCTAGGAGATTCAGGCAGTTTTTTGAGAGTAATAAAGAAACAAAAAGAAAAAATAATCCTCTAAAAACGTTCCATCTGTTACTATTGGCAAGGTTGATGCGGAAATTGAAGGTTTTCCGTTTGCTTGTAGTTCCCGTTTTGTCCTACCTGCCAGGGTGGCGCTAGAGAGCAAGACCATTTTTTGTGAGTTTTTTGTAGATAGTGGAGCAGCTGTCAATCTCATTGATAGTCAGTTTGCTATAACTCATGGTTTCCAGGTATGCACTTTGGAAAAGGATATACCTGTTTTTGCTATTGATTCCGTTCCACTTTCTCAGAAATCGTTAAAGGGCATAGTTAACAATATATGTTTGATTGTGAGTGATACTCATGTTGAGGATGTGTCATGTTTCGTCCTAAGCGGGTTGCCTACTACTCTAGTGTTGGGGTTACCCTGGCTCACTAAACATAACCCCATCATTGATTGGCAAGCGAGGCAGAGAATTGCCTCACGACATCTGTTTCTGAGGTTTCTACTAAGACTGTACCATCTTTTCTCTCTGAATTTTTGGATGTGTTCTCTGAGAGTGGTGTTCAGGACTTGCCCCCGCACAGGGAGTACGATTGCCCTATTAATCTTACCCCAGGCGCCAAGCTGCCTAAATCTCGTTTATACAATCTCTCCCAACCTGAAAGGGTCGCTATGCGTGCTTATATCTCTGAGAGTCTGAGAAAGGGACACATACAACCCTCGAAGTCACCTGTTGCCGCTGGTTTTTCTTTGTTAAGAAAAAAGATGGGTCTTTAAGACCATGTCTGGATTTCAGGGAGCTGAACAGTATCACAATTCGCGACCCTTATCTGCTTCCTCTGATCCCGGACCTGTTTAACCAGATTGTTGGGGCTAAAGTTTTTTCCAAGTTGGATCTAAGAGGGGCATACAACCTGGTCAGGGTCAGAGAAGGAGACGAATGGAAGACGGCCTTCAATACCACTGAGGGCCATTTTGAGAATTTGGTTATGCCTTTTGGTTTGATGAATGCTCCAGCCGTCTTTCAGCATTTTGTGAACAGCATTTTTTATCATTTAATGGGGAAATTTGTATTAGTGTATCTAGATGACATTTTGATTTTTTCTCCTGATTTCAAAACTCATAAGGAACACTTACGTCAGGTCTTGCTCATCCTGCCGGAGAATAAATTGTACTCTAAACTGGAAAAATGTGTGTTTGCGGTTCCAGAAATTCAATTTCTGGGGTTTCTTCTCTCCACTTCTGGTTTTCGCATGGACCCCGAGAAGGTCGAGTGGGAGCTTCCTGAGAATCAGAAGGTGCTGATGCGTTTTTTGGGCTTTGCCAATTATTACAGGAAATGTATTTTGAATTATTCCTCTGTTGTTAAACCACTCACTGATATGACTAGAAAGGGGGTAGATTTTTCCTCCTGGTTGGTAGAGGCGCTTAAGGCCTTTTCTAATATCAAGGAGAGTTTTGCTTCCGCTTCTATCTTGGTACAACCTGATATTTCTCTACCCTTCATAGTTGAGGTTGATGCTTCTGAGGTGGGTGTGGGTGCGGTCTTGTCTCAGGGTCCCTCTCCTGCCAAATGGCGACCGTGTGCCTTTTTCTCGAAGAAACTCTCCTCCGCAGAGAGAAATTACGATGTGGGAGATAGGGAGTTGTTGGCCATCAAGTTGGCTTTTGAGGAATGGTGCCATTGGCTAGAGGGAGCCAGACGCCCTATTACTGTGTTTACTGACCATAAGAATCTGGCCTACTTGGAGTCAGCCAAGCGTCTGAACTTGAGACAGGCTAGATGGTCTTTGTTCTTTTCAAGGTTTAATTTTGTTGCCACGTTCCGCCCTGGGGTTAAGAATGTGAAGGCGGATGCCCTGTCATGTTGTTCTCCGGGAGGTGGGAATTTTGAAGACCCGGGTCCCATTTTGGCTGAAGGTGTGGTGGTCTCTGCTCTTTATCGTGAATTGGAGGCAGAGGTTCAGGTAGCCCAGTCAGAGGCTCCTGATCTTTGTCCTCCTGGGAGGTTGTTTGTGCCTCTCGCTTTACGACACAAGATTTTTAAGGAACACCACGATACTGTCCTTGCTGGGCACCCGGGGGCAAGAGCCACAGTGGATCTCATCGCTCGGAGATTCTGGTGGCCGGCGCTTCATAAGTCGGTTGAGGGTTTTGTGGCAGCCTGCGAGACCTGCGCTCGTGCCAAAGTCCCTCATTCACGGCCATCAGGTCCTCTCCTTCCGTTACCCATTCCTTCCTGTCCTTGGACACATCTGTCCATGGACTTCATTACGGACCTGCCTCGTTCCTCGGGGAAGACTGTGATTCTGGTGGTGGTGGACCGTTTTAGCAAAATGGTGCATTTCATTCCTTTTCCTGGCTTGCCCAATGCTAAGACGCTGGTGCAGGCATTTATTGATCACATTGTCAAATTGCATGGTATTCCTTCAGACATATTCTCTGATAGGGGCACACAGTTTGTTTCCAGATTCTGGAAGGCTTTCTGTTCTCGCTTGGGGGTTCAGTTGTCATTCTCTTCTGCTTTCCACCCGCAGTCGAATGGTCAGACAGAGCGCGTCAATCAGAATCTGGAGACATATCTGCGCTGTCTTGTGGCGGAGAACCATGAGGATTGGTGTTCTTTTTTGTCCCTTGCTGAGTTTGCTTTAAATAACCATCGTCAGGAGTCCTCTGATAAGTCACCATTTTATGGTGCATATGGGTTTCATCCGCAGTTTGGGACATTCTCTGGAGAGGGGTCTTCTGGTTTACCTGATGAGGACAGATTCTCCTCCTCTTTGTCATCTATTTGGCAAAAGATTCAGGATAATCTAAAGAGCATGAGTGAGAGATATAAGCATGTGGCGGATAAGAGACGTGTGCCTGGTCCGGACCTGAATGTTGGTGATCTGGTGTGGTTGTCTACTAAGAATATCAAATTGAAGGTTCCCTCCTGGAAATTGGATCCTAAGTTTATTGGGCCTTACAAAATCTTGGAAAATTTCAGCCCGCACAACCCCTAGCAGGTGCAGATTGCTATGGCGAAATAGAGATATAAATGTAAAAACACAAAATGCAATCGCACACTGCAACCAGCACTCTGCCTTGCCTTTATGCTGGATGTTGAATAAGGCATTGGTGTACATTTTGGCCAAAGCGTAATAAGCCACTCACCGCGTCAAGGTTGCCTTCATGAGTGGTCCCTAACACTAGTTCCTACCTTTTATGGGCCATGACAGCCACATCTTGTCCGTCATCAATCCTGTTGCCTACCGTCTTGATCTTCCTCAGACTTGGAAGATCCATAATGTTTTTCATAAGTCCTTATTAAAATCTTATGTCCAACCCATTGTACCCTCGTCTTTGCCTCCTCCTCCGATTGTGGTTGATGGTAATCTTGAATTTCAGGTCTCTAGGATTGTGGATTCTCGTGTTGTCCGCGGTTCTCTCCAGTACCTCGTTCATTGGGAGGGTTATGGTCCACTCGTCTCATCAGGGCTTTCCATAGGTCCCATCCTGAAACGGTTGGCTCTGAGTGTCCGGAGTCCACTCGTAGAAGGAGGGGTACTGTCACCACCAGACATCTGAGAAGCTCTGACAGACGTCCTTCAGAACCTCCTCCTTGAGGTTCCTTTTGTTTTGCTTTCATTTTCTCATCTTGTTAGCCTCTCTCAGCTGTCATGTAGTTGCACTGATTCCTTTAAATCCCTCCCCATACTGCATCACTTTGCGGTTTATATTACTTCCTGGAGAGTGTGCATGCTGATCCTACTACTGAGTCTTATACAGATAAGTTTTGTTCGTTCATTTGTGTTTTCCTGTTTGCTGGATCCCAGGTGACCCTGACTCCCTCCGTATCAAGTGTAGGGAGCCGGTGGTCGTGTCCCATCACTATTATAGGGTGTTCAGGTGTTATACAGTCGAGGTACGAGGATATGCGAGCATCTACCATCGTCATCATCAACCACTTCACTTGTATCTGACAGCTCAACAAAGGAAGCAGCAGCGGGTACAACATCATCATCATCAAACCGTATGTCCATGTTTGTATTGCTGCCTGACTGAGACATATCCCTGCTATCTACATCCTCTGGCAATAATGGTTGCACATCACTCATTTCTTCCAACTGATGTGTAAATAACTCCTCTGACAGATCAAGTGAAGCAGCTGTGATGCTAGTGTTGGTGGTGGCGGCAGGCGGGCGAGTGGTAACTTGAGAGGTGCCCGAAGCTGAGCTGGAGGAGGATGGTGTGTGGTCAAGGTTCCGAGCGGAAGCTGTAGAAGATTGGGTGTCCTGTGTTAGCCAGTCAACTATGTCCTCAGATCTTTTCGAGTTCAGGGTACGTGGCCTCTGAACACTGGGCATTAGTCTAGGGCCAAAGGGAATCGCAGCACCACGACCACGACGGCCCCTGCGGGTGGCCTACCTCTGCCTGTCATTTTTTTTTTTAGTTTAGTTAAGTTGTAATATGTGTGCAAGCTACTGTGACACAAGATATGAATTGCGCTGAAGTGACACTATGCACTGCACTGAGTCTTAAACACACAAACACGTGTGTAACTGACTGCTATTTATTCAGTCAAAATTGTTTTTTTTCTTTAAATGGAATCAAATGTGACACCAGATATGAATGGCGCTGAAGTGACACTATGCACTGCACTGGGCCTTAAACACACTAACACGTGTGTGCAACTGATTGCTATTTATTCAGTCAATTTTTTTTTTTCTTTAAATGGAATCGAATGTGACACCAGATATGAATGGCGCTGAAGTGACACTATGCACTGCACTGGGCCTTAAACACACAAACACGTGTGTGCAACTGACTGCTAGTTATTTACAGTCAAAATTGTTGTTTTTCTTTAAATGTAATCGAATGTGACACCAGACATGAGTTGCGCTGGTGACACTATGCACTTGCAGGGCTGTGAGCCTGACACACACGCTGGCAGGGAGGCAACTGCAATTAGATTACACAGGGGGGGGAAAAAAGCAGACGGATGTTCTAGCCCTAAAAAGGGCATTTTGGGGTGCTGTCAGGACGCTGTCCTTACAGCAGAGATCAGATGAGTCCTTCAGAACTGCAGTGGACACTGAATACACTTTCTTAGCGATCAATTTTCCTATTAAATCAGCAGCAGCTACACTGTCCCTCCTCTCACTAAGAATGCAGCTTCCAAATAAATCTAAAATGGATCCTGTCCAAGAGGTGGGAGCGTCTGGGAGGGAGGATCTGCTGCTGATTGGCTGGAATGTGTCTGCTGACTGTGAGGTACAGGGTCAAAGTTTATTCAATGATGATGTATAGGGGGCGGACCAAACATCGCATATGTTTGCCCGCTGCGGCGAACGCGAACAAGCTATGTTCACCGGAAACTGTTCGCCGGCGAATAGTTCGGGACATCTCTAATTACCACTTCCATAAGAACCAGCTGTATAAAAATATCACATGACCTAAAACCTCAGGTGAACACCGTAAAAATAAAAACATTAAAGGGTGTCAAAAAAGCCATTATTTGTCATCTTAAATCACAAAAAGTGTAATACCAAGTGATCAAAAAGTCACATGCACCCTAAAATATTGCCAATTTAGCTGTCGTCTCATACCAATAAAAAAAATTTGACCATACATAAGATATGTCATCAAAAAATAAATAATAATAAATAACTACTGTATGGCTTTCAGAATTTGGAGAGACAAACCATTATTTTTTTTTCAAAAATGATTTATTTTGTAAAACTGAAACAAACAAACAAAAACAGTAGTCATATTTGGTATTGTAGCGTCCATAGCAACCTGCTCTATAAAAAAAGCACATGATCTAACTTGTCAGATGAACATTGTAAATAACGAAAAATAAAAACAGTGCCAAAGCAGCTATTTTTTTGTTACCTTGCCTCACAAAAAGTGTAATATAGAGCAACCAAAAATCATATGTACCCTAAAATAGTACCATAAAAATGCCACCTTATCCCGTAGTTTCCAAAATGGGGTAACTTTTTTGGAGTTTCTACTCTAGGGGTGCATCACGGGGTCTTTAAATGTGATATGGCAACTTAAAATTTATCCCAGTGAAATCTGCTTAACAAAAACCATATGGCGCTCCTTTCCTTCTGCTCCCTGCGGTGTGCCCATACAGCAGTTTACAACCACATATGGGGTGTTTCTGTAACCTAAAGAATCAGGGCAATAAATATTGTGTTTTGTTTGGCTGTTAACCCTTGCTTTGTTACTGGAAAAAATGGATTCATATGAAAAATCTGCCCAAAAAGTTACATTCTGAAATTGCATCTACATTTTCCTTTAATTCATGTGGAACACCTAAATGGTTAATAAAGTTTATAAAATAAGTTTTGAATACCTTGAGGTGTGTGGTTTCTAAAATGGGGCCATTTATGGGTGGTTTCTTTTATGTGTGCTTCAGACCTGAACTGGTCCTTGAAAAGTGGGTTTTGGAAATGTTCTGATAAATTTCAAGATTTGCTTCTAAACTTAGCCTTCAAATGTCACAAAAATAATAAAATGTAATTTTCAAAATGATCCAAACATGAAGTAGACATATGGGGAATATAAAATAATAACTATTTTTGGAGGTATAACTGTCTTTTATACAAGTAGATAAATTGAAATTTGGAAATTTTTGAATTTATCAAATTTGTGGGTAAATTTAGTATTTTTTAATGAATAAAAATGAAATATTTTAACTCAATTTTACCACTGTCATGAAGTACAATATGTGACAAGAAAACAATCTCAGAATGGCTTAGATAAGTAAAAGTGTTCCAAAGTTATCACCACATAAAGTGAAACATGTCAGATTTGCAAAAATCTGCCTGGGATTTAAAGTGAAATGTGACTCGGTAGTGAAGGGGTTGAACTAATGCTGATTGATGATTATGCGTATATTATTGCTATTATTGTTTAGATTCCATATAATAATTGTAAGATTAACCAATTCCATGTTTAATGTACATGAATATGGCATTTCATTAAGTGCTCTTGTTGCAGAGATGTAGAAAAGGCTTAAAATATTTAATGAAATATAGAATGAAAGTAAAAGGCGGTATACCCTCATTTGTCTACATGGAACACTTTAATGATGACATCAAAAAGAATATTATGCTAATGCTAGTCATGCCTAAGAGTACTTTGTGATAAATGAATATTAATGCATGTTCTTTCACTCTTGAGATCTGAGAAGCTAGATTTTGCTGGATTATAGTTAATGTACCATTTTTCTTAGAGCAGTGAATGTAAAATTTAATATTAATTATAGAAATAAATAACTACGGTATGTATTGCATGTTAAAAGTGAATAATATGAAAAACTCAAAATATAAAATGATATTGCAAAGCTATTTTTTAAATAACAAATAGAGATGAGCTAATTTCTCAAAAATTCCAAAAGATTAGATTTGATCCGAATTTATTTGCAACAAATTAGGTAAAAAAATGGCTATTTCAAGGCTGCAGAGAGCCTTTATAGGGGTGTAGAATAGGGATGAGCGAACTCGAACTGTATAGTTCGGGTTCGTACCGAATTTTGGGGTGTCCGTGACACGGACCCGAACCTGGACATTTTCGTAAAAGTCCGGGTTCGGGTTCGGTGTTCGTCGCTTTCTTCGCGCTTTTGTGACGCTTTCTTGGCGCTTTTTGAAAGGCTGCTAAGCAGCCAATCAACAAGCGTCATACTACTTGCCCCAAGAGGCCATCACAGCCATGCCTACTATTGGCATGGCTGTGATTGGCCAGAGCACCATGTGACCCAGCCTCTATTTAAGCTGGAGTCACATAGCGCCGCCCGTCACTCTGCTCTGATTAGCGTAGGGAGAGGTTGCGGCTGCGACAGTAGGGCGAGATTAGGCAGATTAACTCCTCCAAAGGACTTGATTAACTGATCGATCTGCAGCTGTGGATCATTGAGCTGCTGATCCTCAATTGCTCACTGTTTTTAGGCTGCCCAGACCGTTTGTCAGTCACATTTTTCTGGGGTGATCGGCGGCCATTTTGTGTCTTGTGGTGCGCCAGCACAAGCTGCGACCAAGTGCATTTAACCCTCAATGGTGTGGTTGTTTTTTGGCTAAAGCCTACATCAGGGTGAAGCTGTCACACCAAGTGCATTTAACCCTCAGTAGTGTGGTTGGTCAAGCTATCACACCAAGTGCATTTAACCAGCAATAGTCTGTTCATTTTTTGGCCATATACTAAATCAGGGGCAAGCTGCGCCCGTCACCAAGTGCATTTAACCCTCAGTAGTGTGGTTGGTCAAGCTGTGACACCAAGTGCATTTAACCAGCAATAGTCTGTTCATTTTTTGGCCATATACTACATCAGGGGCAAGCTGCGCCCATCACCAAGTGCATTTAACCAGCAATAGTGTGGTTATTTTTTGGCCATATCCCAGTCTAATTCTGTCACTAAATCCATACCGGTCACCCAGCGCCTAAATACTAGGCCTCAAATTTATATCCCGCTAAATCTCTCGTTACCGCTGTCCTGTTGTGGCTGGGAAAGTTATTTAGTGTCCGTCAAAGCACATTTTTTGTTCTGGGTTGAAATACAATTCCCAATTTAGCAATTTAAAAATTTAGTGGTTTCTGCTGTATCAGAGCTATTTGAAATCTATCCCTAAAAGGGTATATAATATTCAAGGTGCACATAGGGTCATTCAGAATAACTTCACACACCCGCTACTGTGCATTTCCAAGTCTAATTCTGTCACTAAACCCATACCTGTCACCCAGCGCCTAAATACTAGGCCTCAAATTTATATCCAGCTAAATCTGTCCTTAGTGCTGTAGCTGGGCGAGTTATTTAGTGTCCGTTCAAGCACATTTCTTGTTCTGGGTTGAAATACAATTCCCAATTTAGCAATTTCATAATTTAGTGGTTTCTGCTATATCAGAGCTATTTGAAATCTATCCCTAAAAGGGTATATAATATTCAAGGTGCACATTGGGTCATTCAGAATAACTTCACACACACCCGCTACTGTGTATTTCCAAGTCTAATTCTGTCACTAAACCCATACCTGTCACCCAGCGCCTAAATACTAGGCCTCAAATTTATATCCTGCTAAATCTCTCGTTAGTGCTGTAGCTGGGCGAGTTATTTAGTGTCCGTTCAAGCACATTTCTTGTTCTGGGTTGAAATACAATTCCCAATTTAGCAATTTCATAATTTAGTGGTTTCTGCTATATCAGAGCTATTTGAAATCTATCCCTAAAAGGGTATATAATATTCAAGGTGCACATTGGGTCATTCAGAATAACTTCACACACACCCGCTACTGTGTATTTCCAAGTCTAATTCTGTCACTAAACCCATACCTGTCACCCAGCGCCTAAATACTAGGCCTCAAATTTATATCCTGCTAAATCTCTCGTTAGTGCTGTAGCTGGGCGAGTTATTTAGTGTCCGTTCAAGCACATTTCTTGTTCTGGGTTGAAATACAATTCCCAATTTAGCAATTTAAAAATTTAGTGGTTTCTGCTGTATCAGAGCTATTTGAAATCTATCCCTAAAAGGGTATATAATATTCAAGGTGCACATAGGGTCATTCAGAATAACTTCACACACCCGCTACTGTGCATTTCCAAGTCTAATTCTGTCACTAAACCCATACCTGTCACCCAGCGCCTAAATACTAGGCCTCAAATTTATATCCAGCTAAATCTGTCCTTAGTGCTGTAGCTGGGCGAGTTATTTAGTGTCCGTTCAAGCACATTTCTTGTTCTGGGTTGAAATACAATTCCCAATTTAGCAATTTCATAATTTAGTGGTTTCTGCTATATCAGAGCTATTTGAAATCTATCCCTAAAAGGGTATATAATATTCAAGGTGCACATTGGGTCATTCAGAATAACTTCACACACACCCGCTACTGTGTATTTCCAAGTCTAATTCTGTCACTAAACCCATACCTGTCACCCAGCGCCTAAATACTAGGCCTCAAATTTATATCCTGCTAAATCTCTCGTTAGTGCTGTAGCTGGGCGAGTTATTTAGTGTCCGTTCAAGCACATTTCTTGTTCTGGGTTGAAATACAATTCCCAATTTAGCAATTTCATAATTTAGTGGTTTCTGCTATATCAGAGCTATTTGAAATCTATCCCTAAAAGGGTATATAATATTCAAGGTGCACATTGGGTCATTCAGAATAACTTCACACACACCCGCTACTGTGTATTTCCAAGTCTAATTCTGTCACTAAACCCATACCTGTCACCCAGCGCCTAAATACTAGGCCTCAAATTTATATCCTGCTAAATCTCTCGTTAGTGCTGTAGCTGGGCGAGTTATTTAGTGTCCGTTCAAGCACATTTCTTGTTCTGGGTTGAAATACAATTCCCAATTTAGCAATTTCATAATTTAGTGGTTTCTGCTATATCAGAGCTATTTGAAATCTATCCCTAAAAGGGTATATAATATTCAAGGTGCACATTGGGTCATTCAGAATAACTTCACACACACCCGCTACTGTGTATTTCCAAGTCTAATTCTGTCACTAAACCCATACCTGTCACCCAGCGCCTAAATACTAGGCCTCAAATTTATATCCTGCTAAATCTCTCGTTAGTGCTGTAGCTGGGCGAGTTATTTAGTGTCCGTTCAAGCACATTTCTTGTTCTGGGTTGAAATACAATTCCCAATTTAGCAATTTCATAATTTAGTGGTTTCTGCTATATCAGAGCTATTTGAAATCTATCCCTAAAAGGGTATATAATATTCAAGGTGCACATTGGGTCATTCAGAATAACTTCACACACACCCGCTACTGTGTATTTCCAAGTCTAATTCTGTCACTAAACCCATACCTGTCACCCAGCGCCTAAATACTAGGCCTCAAATTTATATCCTGCTAAATCTCTCGTTAGTGCTGTAGCTGGGCGAGTTATTTAGTGTCCGTTCAAGCACATTTCTTGTTCTGGGTTGAAATACAATTCCCAATTTAGCAATTTCATAATTTAGTGGTTTCTGCTATATCAGAGCTATTTGAAATCTATCCCTAAAAGGGTATATAATATTCAAGGTGCACATTGGGTCATTCAGAATAACTTCACACACACCCGCTACTGTGTATTTTCAAGTCTAATTCTGTCACTAAACCCATACCTGTCACCCAGCGCCTAAATACTAGGCCTCAAATTTATATCCTGCTAAATCTCTCGTTAGTGCTGTAGCTGGGCGAGTTATTTAGTGTCCGTTCAAGCACATTTCTTGTTCTGGGTTGAAATACAATTCCCAATTTAGCAATTTCATAATTTAGTGGTTTCTGCTATATCAGAGCTATTTGAAATCTATCCCTAAAAGGGTATATAATATTCAAGGTGCACATTGGGTCATTCAGAATAACTTCACACACACCCGCTACTGTGTATTTCCAAGTCTAATTCTGTCACTAAACCCATACCTGTCACCCAGCGCCTAAATACTAGGCCTCAAATTTATATCCCGCTGAATTTGAATACAATACATTAAGCCAAATAATATATTTGTTGTTGTGGTGAACCATAACAATGAGAAAAACATCTAGTAAGGGACGCGGACGTGGACATGGTCGTGGTGGTGTTAGTGGACCCTCTGGTGCTGGGAGAGGACGTGGCCGTTCTGCCACATCCACACGTCCTAGTGTACCAACTACCTCAGGTCCCAGTAGCCGCCAGAATTTACAGCGATATATGGTGGGGCCCAATGCCGTTCTAAGGATGGTAAGGCCTGAGCAGGTACAGGCATTAGTCAATTGGGTGGCCGACAGTGGATCCAGCACGTTCACATTATCTCCCACCCAGTCTTCTGCAGAAAGCGCACAGATGGCGCCTGAAAACCAACCCCATCAGTCTGTCACATCACCCCCATGCATACCAGGGAAACTGTCTCAGCCTCAAGTTATGCAGCAGTCTCTTATGCTGTTTGAAGACTCCGCTGGCAGGGTTTCCCAAGGGCATCCACCTAGCCCTTCCCCAGCGGTGAAAGACATAGAATGCACTGACGCACAACCACTTATGTTTCCTGATGATGAGGACATGGGAATACCACCTCAGCATGTCTCTGATGATGACGAAACACAGGTGCCAACTGCTGCGTCTTTCTGCAGTGTGCAGACTGAACAGGAGGTCAGGGATCAAGACTGGGTGGAAGACGATGCAGGGGACGATGAGGTCCTAGACCCCACATGGAATGAAGGTCGTGCCACTGACTTTCACAGTTCGGAGGAAGAGGCAGTGGTGAGACCGAGCCAACAGCGTAGCAAAAGAGGGAGCAGTGGGCAAAAGCAGAACACCTGCCGCCAAGAGACTCCGCCTGCTACTGACCGCCGCCATCTGGGACCGAGCACCCCAAAGGCAGCTTCAAGGAGTTCCCTGGCATGGCACTTCTTCAAACAATGTGCTGACGACAAGACCCGAGTGGTTTGCACGCTGTGCCATCAGAGCCTGAAGCGAGGCATTAACGTTCTGAACCTGAGCACAACCTGCATGACCAGGCACCTGCATGCAAAGCATGAACTGCAGTGGAGTAAACACCTTAAAACCAAGGAAGTCACTCAGGCTCCCCCTGCTACCTCTTCTGCTGCTGCCGCCTCGGCCTATTCTGCTGCTGCCGCCTCGGCCTCTTCCTCCGCCTCTGGAGGAACGTTGGCACCTGCCGCCCAGCAAACAGGGGATGTACCACCAACACCACCACCACCACCTCCGTCACCAAGCGTCTCAACCATGTCACACGCCAGCGTTCAGCTCTCCATCTCACAAACATTTGATAGAAAGCGTAAATTCCCACCTAGCCACCCTCGATCCCTGGCCCTGAATGCCAGCATTTCTAAACTACTGGCCTATGAAATGCTGTCATTTAGGCTGGTGGACACAGACAGCTTCAAACAGCTCATGTCGCTTGCTGTCCCACAGTATGTTGTTCCCAGCCGGCACTACTTCTCCAAGAGAGCCGTGCCTTCCCTGCACAACCAAGTATCCCATAAAATCAAGTGTGCACTGCGCAACGCCATCTGTAGCAAGGTCCACCTAACCACAGATACGTGGACCAGTAAGCACGGCCAGGGACGCTATATCTCCCTAACTGCACACTGGGTAAATGTAGTGGCAGCTGGGCCCCAGGCGGAGAGCTGTTTGGCGCACGTCCTTCTGCCGCCAAGGATCGCAGGGCAACATTCTTTGCCTCCTGTTGCCACCTCCTCCTTCTCGGCTTCCTCCTCCTCTTCTTCCACCTGCTCATCCAGTCAGCCACACACCTTCACCACCAACTTCAGCACAGCCCGGGGTAAACGTCAGCAGGCCATTCTGAAACTCATATGTTTGGGGGACAGGCCCCACACCGCACAGGAGTTGTGGCGGGGTATTGAACAACAGACCGACGAGTGGTTGCTGCCGGTGAGCCTCAAGCCCGGCCTGGTGGTGTGTGATAATGGGCGAAATCTCGTTGCAGCTCTGGGACTAGCCAATTTGACGCACATCCCTTGCTTGGCGCATGTGCTGAATTTGGTGGTGCAGAAGTTCATTCACAACTACCCCGACATGTCAGAGCTGCTGCATAAAGTGCGGGCCGTCTGTTCGCGCTTCCGGCGTTCACATCCTGCTGCTGCTCGCCTGTCTGCGCTACAGCGTAACTTCGGCCTTCCCGCTCACCGCCTCATATGCGACGTGCCCACCAGGTGGAACTCCACCTTGCACATGCTGGACAGACTGTGCGAGCAGCAGCAGGCCATAGTGGAGTTTCAGCTGCAGCACGCACGGGTCAGTCGCACTACAGAACAGCACCACTTCACCACCAATGACTGGGCCTCCATGCGAGACCTGTGTGCCCTGTTGCGCTGTTTCGAGTACTCCACCAACATGGCCAGTGGCGATGACACCGTTATCAGCGTTACAATACCACTTCTATGTCTCCTTGAGAAAACACTTAGGGCGATGATGGAAGAGGAGGTGGCCCAGGAGGAGGAGGAGGAGGAGGAGGAAGAGGGGTCATTTTTAGCACTTTCAGGCCAGTCTCTTCGAAGTGACTCAGAGGGAGGTTTTTGGCAACAGCAGAGGCCAGGTACAAATGTGGCCAGCCAGGGCCCACTACTGGAGGACGAGGAGGACGAGGATGAGGAGGAGGTGGAGGAGGATGAGGATGAAGCATGGTCACAGCGGGGTGGCACCCAACGCAGCTCGGGTCCATCACTGGTGCGTGGCTGGGGGGAAAGTCAGGACGATGACGATACGCCTCCCACAGAGGACAGCTTGTCCTTACCCCTGGGCAGCCTGGCACACATGAGCGACTACATGCTGCAGTGCCTGCGCAACGACAGCAGAGTTGCCCACATTTTAACCTGTGCGGACTACTGGGTTGCCACCCTGCTGGATCCACGCTACAAAGACAATGTGCCCACCTTACTTCCTGCACTGGAGCGTGATAGGAAGATGCGCGAGTACAAGCGCACGTTGGTAGACGCGCTACTGAGAGCATTCCCAAATGTCACAGGGGAACAAGTGGAAGCCCAAGGCCAAGGCAGAGGAGGAGCAAGAGGTCGCCAAGGCAGCTGTGTCACGGCCAGCTCCTCTGAGGGCAGGGTTAGCATGGCAGAGATGTGGAAAACTTTTGTCAACACGCCACAGCTAACTGCACCACCACCTGATACGCAACGTGTTAGCAGGAGGCAACATTTCACTAACATGGTGGAACAGTACGTGTGCACACCCCTCCACGTACTGACTGATGGTTCGGCCCCATTCAACTTCTGGGTCTCTAAATTGTCCACGTGGCCAGAGCTAGCCTTTTATGCCTTGGAGGTGCTGGCCTGCCCGGCAGCCAGCGTTTTGTCTGAACGTGTATTCAGCACGGCAGGGGGCGTCATTACAGACAAACGCAGCCGCCTGTCTACAGCCAATGTGGACAAGCTGACGTTCATAAAAATGAACCAGGCATGGATCCCACAGGACCTGTCCGTCCCTTGTCCAGATTAGACATTAACTACCTCCCCATAACCATATATTATTGGACTCCAGGGCACTTCCTCATTCAATCCTATTTTTATTTTCATTTTACCATTATATTGCGAGGCTACCCAAAGTTGAATGAACCTCTCCTCTGCCTGTGTGCTAGGCCTAAATATATGCCAATGGACTGTTGCAGTGGTGGGTGACGTGAAGCCTCATTCTCTGCTATGACATGCAGACTGATTCTCTGCTGTCATGAAGCCAGATTGTCTGTTACGGGACCTCTCTGCTCTGCCTGTGTGCTAGGCCTAAATATATGCCAATGGACTGTTGCAGTGGTGGGTGACGTGAAGCCTCATTCTCTGCTATGACATGCAGACTGATTCTCTGCTGACATGAAGCCAGATTGTCTGTTACGGGACCTCTCTCCTCTGCCTGTGTGCTAGGCCTAAATATATGCCAATGGACTGTTGCAGTGGTGGCTGACGTGAAGCCTCATTCTCTGCTATGACATGCAGACTAATTCTCTGCTGACATGAAGCCAGATTGTCTGTTACGGGACCTCTCTCCTCTGCCTGGGTGCTGGGCCTAAATTTATGACAATGGACTGTTGCAGTGGTGGCTGACGTGAAGCCTGATTCTCTGCTATGACATGCAGACTGATTCTCTGCTGACATGAAGCCAGATCCTCTGTTACGGGACCTCTCTCCTCTGCCTGTGTGTGTGCTGGGCCTAAATATATGCCAATGGACTGTTGCAGTGGTGGCTGACGTGAAGCCTCATTCTCTGCTATGACATGCAGACTGATTCTCTGCTGACATGAAGCCAGATTCTCTGTTACGGGACCTCTCTCCTCTGCCTGTGTGTGTGCTGGGCCTAAATATATGCCAATGGACTGTTGCAGTGGTGGCTGACGTGAAGCCTCATTCTCTGCTATGACATGCAGACTAATTCTCTGCTGACATGAAGACAGATTGTCTGTTACGGGACCTCCCTCCTCTGCCTGGGTGCTGGGCCTAAATATATGCCAATGGACTGTTGCAGTGGTGGCTGACGTGAAGCCTCATTCTCTGCTATGACATGCAGACTAATTCTCTGCTGACATGAAGCCAGATTGTCTGTTACGGGACCTCTCTCCTCTGCCTGTGTGCTAGGCCTAAATATATGCCAATGGACTGTTGCAGTGGTGGCTGACGTGAAGCCTCATTCTCTGCTATGACATGCAGACTGATTCTCTGCTGACATGAAGCCAGATCGTCTGTTACGGGACCTCTCTGCTCTGCCTGTGTGCTAGGCCTAAATATATGCCAATGGACTGTTGAAGTGGTGGGTGACGTGAAGCCTCATTCTCTGCTATGACATGCAGACTGATTCTCTGCTGTCATGAAGCCAGATTGTCTGTTACGGGACCTCTCTGCTCTGCCTGTGTGCTAGGCCTAAATATATGCCAATGGACTGTTGCAGTGGTGGGTGACGTGAAGCCTCATTCTCTGCTATGACATGCAGACTGATTCTCTGCTGACATGAAGCCAGATTGTCTGTTACGGGACCTCTCTCCTCTGCCTGTGTGTGTGCTGGGCCTAAATATATGCCAATGGACTGTTGCAGTGGTGGCTGACGTGAAGCCTCATTCTCTGCTATGACATGCAGACTGATTCTCTGCTGACATGAAGCCAGATTGTCTGTTACGGGACCTCTCTCCTCTGCCTGGGTGCTGGGCCTAAATTTATGACAATGGACTGTTGCAGTGGTGGCTGACGTGAAGCCTGATTCTCTGCTATGACATGCAGACTGATTCTCTGCTGACATGAAGCCAGATCCTCTGTTACGGGACCTCTCTCCTCTGCCTGTGTGTGTGCTGGGCCTAAATATATGCCAATGGACTGTTGCAGTGGTGGCTGACGTGAAGCCTCATTCTCTGCTATGACATGCAGACTGATTCTCTGCTGACATGAAGCCAGATTCTCTGTTACGGGACCTCTCTCCTCTGCCTGTGTGTGTGCTGGGCCTAAATATATGCCAATGGACTGTTGCAGTGGTGGCTGACGTGAAGCCTCATTCTCTGCTATGACATGCAGACTAATTCTCTGCTGACATGAAGACAGATTCTCTGTTACGGGACCTCCCTCCTCTGCCTGGGTGCTGGGCCTAAATATATGCCAATGGACTGTTGCAGTGGTGGCTGACGTGAAGCCTCATTCTCTGCTATGACATGCAGACTAATTCTCTGCTGACATGAAGACAGAGTCTCTGTTACGGGACCTCTCTCCTCTGCCTGTGTGTGTGCTGGGCCTAAATATATGCCAATGGACTGTTGCAGTGGTGGCTGACGTGAAGCCTCATTCTCTGCTATGACATGCAGACTGATTCTCTGCTGACATGAAGCCAGATTCTCTGTTACGGGACCTCTCTCCTCTGCCTGTGTGTGTGCTGGGCCTAAATATATGCCAATGGACTGTTGCAGTGGTGGCTGACGTGAAGCCTCATTCTCTGCTATGACATGCAGACTAATTCTCTGCTGACATGAAGACAGATTCTCTGTTACGGGACCTCCCTCCTCTGCCTGGGTGCTGGGCCTAAATATATGCCAATGGACTGTTGCAGTGGTGGCTGACGTGAAGCCTCATTCTCTGCTATGACATGCAGACTAATTCTCTGCTGACATGAAGACAGAGTCTCTGTTACGGGACCTCTCTCCTCTGCCTGGGTGCCGGGGCCTAAATATCTGAGAATGGACTGTTCCAGTGGTGGTTTCAAAGGAAAGGACCGGCACTTCGCTGATGTAGATCACAATGTAGATTTATTCAGTCACATATTCAAAATGGCATAGTGACGCGTTTCAGCACAGATGTGCTTTCATCAGACTGCATAAAACATCTTACACTCCAGCTATTTATACATAAATGAAACACAAAGGAACTGACATCATCAAAGAAGCTCCGCCTCCCTCATTAAATAAAATTCGCATATCAAATAATCGCGAATGAAAAATTCGCATTGAAAAATTCGCAATTGAAAATTCGCAACTGAAAATTCGCAATTGAAAATTGAAAATTCGCAATTGAAAATTCGCAAAAAACATATCCACTCTATACTGGCGAAGATTTTCAGTCACATAGTCCATTCTTGCAGTGATTAATCACGCTGAAGAAAAAAAGAAATATATTTATCAGATTGCATAAGGCCGAATGCCTTATAGGAAGCAGGACACATTGTACTCACGATTGAGGCCCCTGGGCTCCATTGTCTGAAGACGATGGATCCAGTAAGCCTCCCTTTTCAATAACAATTTATTTCTGTCACCCCCTCGACGGGGTAATGATACACCTTCAATAATCTGATACCTCAACTGCGAGATGTTGTGTTTTTTATCATAAAAATGAAGGGGTATTGGGAGTAATAAATTCTGTTTACGGATAGTAGATTTGTGTTTACTTAGTCTGTCCTTCATTCTCATTGAGGTTTCCCCCACATATAGTAATCCACATGGACATTTAAGAATGTAAACCACAAATCTACTATCACAAGTGAACGTGCCCCTTATTGGAATATTTTCACCTGAGTGAGGGTGGGAGAAACATGAACCCTTTATAACGCTGGAACAATTGACACAGTTTAAACAAGGAAAAGTGCCCCGTCTAGGTGTAGATAAAGTACTCTGTCCTCTTTCTATTTTATTACTTCCCACATCCGCCCGGACTATTTTATCCCTAATATTTTCTGCCCGTTTATAGCATATCATGGGTGGCCTCTGGAACTCTCCTATCCGTGGATAGGACTTAGATAATATGTGCCAATGTTGATTAACAATAGTCCTAAGGCGCTGGGACCAGGGATGGTATTTAATCACTAAGGGGATCCTTGTTTCTTTCTTAGTTCTATCTGGTGGTGTAATCTCAGCTTTATTACGCTGTATTTTCAATAGATCAGGGGGGTAGCCTCGCTCTCTAAATTTATTGGTCATATCTTCTAATCTTGTTTGACACATATCCCTATCACTAACGATCCGTCTAACCCTCTGGTATTGCCGCCCTGCTTCTTACTAGAATTGTTCCAGTGGTGGGTGACGGGAAGCCAGATTCTCTGCTATGGAACCTCTCTCCAATTGATTTTGGTTAATTTTTATTTATTTAATTTTTATTTTAATTCATTTCCCTATCCACATTTGTTTGCAGGGGATTTACCTACATGTTGCTGCCTTTTGCAGCCCTCTAGCTCTTTCCTGGGCTGTTTTACAGCCTTTTTAGTGCCGAAAAGTTCGGGTCCCCATTGACTTCAATGGGGTTCGGGTTCGGGACGAAGTTCGGATCGGGTTCGGATCCCGAACCCGAACATTTCCGGGATGTTCGGCCGAACTTCTCGAACCCGAACATCCAGGTGTTCGCTCAACTCTAGTGTAGAACACTGTGCCTTGCAGTAACACGCATACGGAGTCTGCTTTGGTAGTGAAATAATACTGTGAATCAGTATGGCATGCAGATGACAGGCGTCACTCTTAGAATCACTGCACACTAGGGATGAGCGAACTCGAACTGTATAGTTCGGGTTCGTACCGAATTTTGGGGTGTCCGTGACACGGACCTGAACCCGGACATTTTCGTAAGAGTCCGGGTTCGGGTTCGGTGTTCGTCGCTTTCTTGGCGCTTTTGTGACGCTTTCTTGGCGCTTTTTGAAAGGCTGCAAAGCAGCCAATCAACAAGCGTCATACTACTTGCCCCAAGAGGCCATCACAGCCATGCCTACTATTGGCATGGCTGTGATTGGCCAGAGCACCATGTGACCCAGCCTCTATTTAAGCTGGAGTCACATAGCGCCGCCCGTCACTCTGCTCTGATTAGCGTAGGGAGAGGTTGCGGCTGCGACAGTAGGGCGAGATTAGGCAGATTAACTCCTCCAAAGGACTTGATTATTGATCGATCTGCAGCTGTGGGTCATTGAGCTGCTGATACTCAATTGCTCACTGTTTTTAGGCTGCCCAGACCGTTTGTCAGTCACTTTTTTCTGGGGTGATCGGCGGCCATTTTGTGTCTTGTGGTGCGCCAGCACAAGCTGCGACCAAGTGCATTTAGCCCTCAATGGTGTGGTTGTTTTTTGGCTAAAGCCTACATCAGGGTGAAGCTGTCACACCAAGTGCATTTAACCAGCAATAGTCTGTTTATTTTTTGGCCATATACTACATCAGGGGCAAGCTGCGCCTGTCACCAAGTGCATTTAACCTTCAATGGTGTGGTTGTTTTTTGGCTAAAGCCTACATCAGGGTGAAGCTGTCACACCAAGTGCATTTAACCAGCAATAGTCTGTTTATTTTTTGGCCATATACTACATCAGGGGCAAGCTGCGCCTGTCACCAAGTGCATTTAACCCTCAATGGTGTGGTTGTTTTTTGGCTAAAGCCTACATCAGGGTGAAGTTGTCACACCAAGTGCATTTAACCAGCAATAGTCTGTTTATTTTTTGGCCATATACTACATCAGGGGCAAGCTGCGCCCGTCACCAAGTGCATTTAACCCTCAGTAGTGTGGTTGGTCAAGCTGTCACACCAAGTGCATTTAACCAGCAATAGTGTGGTTATTTTTTGGCCATATCCCAGTCTAATTCTGTCAGTAAATCTATACCTGTCACCCAGCGCCTAAATACTAGGCCTCAAATTTATATCCCGCTAAATCTGTCATTACTGCTGTACTGTTCTGGCTGGGCAAGTTATTTAGTGTCCGTCAAAGCACATTTTTTGTTCTGGGTTGAAATACAATTCCCAATTTAGCAATTTCCTAATTTAGTGGTTTCTGCTGTATCAGAGCTATTTGAAATCTATCCCTAAAAGGGTATATAATATTCAAGGTGCACATAGGGTCATTCAGAATAACTTCACACACGCTATTGTGCATTTCCAAGTCTAATTCTGTCAGTAAATCTATACCTGTCACCCAGCGCCTAAATACTAGGCCTCAAATTTATATTCAGCTGAATTTGAATACAATACATTGGGCCAAATAATATTTTTGTTGTTGTGGTGAACGATAACAATGAGGAAAACATCTAGTAAGGGACGCGGACGTGGACATGGTCGTGGTGGTGTTAGTGGACCCTCTGGTGCTGGAAGAGGACGTGGCCGTTCTACCACATCCACACGTCCTAGTGTACCAACTACCTCAGGTCCCAGTAGCCGCCAGAATTTACAGCGATATATGGTGGGGCCCAATGCCGTTCTAAGGATGGTAAGGCCTGAGCAGGTACAGGCATTAGTCAATTGGGTGGCCAACAGTGGATCCAGCACGTTCACATTATCTCCCTCCCAGTCTTTTGCAGAAAGCGCACAGATGACGCCTGAAAACCAACCCCATCAGTCTGTCACATCACCCCCATGCATATCATGGAAACTGTCTGAGCCTCAAGTTATGCAGCAGTCTCTTATGCTGTTTGAAGTATCTGCTGGCAGGGTTTCCCAAGGGCATCCACCTAGCCCTTCCCCAGCGGTGGAAGACATAGACTGCACTGAGGCACAACCACTTATGTTTCCTGATGATGAGGACATGGGAATACCACCTCAGCATGTCTCTGATGATGACGAAACACAGGTGCCAACTGCTGCGTCTTTCTGCAGTGTGCAGACTGAACAGGAGGTCAGGGATCAAGACTGGGTGGAAGACGATGCAGGGGACGATGAGGTCCTAGACCCCACATGGAATGAAGGTCGTGCCACTGACTTTCACAGTTCGGAGGAAGAGGCAGTGGTGAGACAGAGCCAACAGCGTAGCAAAAGAGGGAGCAGTGGGCAAAAGCAGAACACCCGTCGCCAAGAGACTCCGCCTGCTACTGACCGCCGCCATCTTGGACCGAGCACTCCAAAGGCAGCTTCAAGGAGTTCCCTGGCATGGCACTTCTTCAAACAATGTGCTGACGACAAGACCGGAGTGGTTTGCACGCTGTGCCATCAGAGCCTGAAGCGAGGCATTAACGTTCTGAACCTTAGCACAACCTGCATGACCAGGCACCTGCATGCAAAGCATGAACTGCAGTGGAGTAAACACCTTAAAAACAAGGAAGTCGCTCAGGCTCCCCCTGCTACCTCTTCTGCTGCTGCCGCCTCGGCCTCTTCTGCTGCTGCCGCCTCGGCCTCTTCCTCCGCCTCTGGAGGAACGTTGGCACCTGCCGCCCAGCAAACAGGGGATGTACCACCAACACCACCACCACCTCCGTCACCAAGCGTCTCAACCATGTCACACGGCAGCGTTCAGCTCTCCATCTCACAAACATTTGAGAGAAAGCGTAAATTCCCACCTAGCCACCCTCGATCCCTGGCCCTGAATGCCAGCATTTCTAAACTACTGGCCTATGAAATGCTGTCATTTAGGCTGGTGGACACAGACAGCTTCAAACAGCTCTTGTCGCTTGCTGTCCCACAGTATGTTGTTCCCAGCCGCCACTACTTCTCCAAGAGAGCCGTGCCTTCCCTGCACAACCAAGTATCCGATAAAATCAAGTGTGCACTGCGCAACGCCATCTGTAGCAAGGTCCACCTAACCACAGATACGTGGACCAGTAAGCACGGCCAGGGACGCTATATCTCCCTAACTGCACACTGGGTAAATGTAGTGGCAGCTGGGACCCAGGTGGAGAGCTGTTTGGCGCACGTCCTTCCGTCGCCAAGGATCGCAGGGCAACATTCTTTGCCTCCTGTTGCCACCTCCTCCTTCTCGGCTTCCTCCTCCTCTTCTTCCACCTGCTCATCCAGTCAGCCACACACCTTCACCACCAACTTCAGCACAGCCTGGGGTAAACGTCAGCAGGCCATTCTAAAACTCATATGTTTGGGGGACAGGCCCCACACCGCACAGGAGTTGTGGAGGGGTATAGAACAACAGACCGACGAGTGGTTGCTGCCGGTGAGCCTCAAGCCCGGCCTGGTGGTGTGCGATAATGGGCGAAATCTCGTTGCAGCTCTGGGACTAGCCGGTTTGACGCACATCCCTTGCCTGGCGCATGTGCTGAATTTGGTGGTGCAGAAGTTCATTCACAACTACCCCGACATGTCAGAGCTGCTGCATAAAGTGCGGGCCGTCTGTTCGCGCTTCCGGCGTTCACATCCTGCCGCTGCTCGCCTGTCTGCGCCTTCCCGCTCACCGCCTCATATGCGACGTGCCCACCAGGTGGAACTCCACCTTGCACATGCTGGACAGACTGTGCGAGCAGCAGCAGGCCATAGTGGAGTTTCAGCTGCAGCACGCACGGGTCAGTCGCACTACGGAACAGCACCACTTCACCACCAATGACTGGGCCTCCATGCGAGACCTGTGTGCCCTGTTGCGTTGTTTCGAGTACTCCACCAACATGGCCAGTGGCGATGACGCCGTTATCAGCGTTACAATACCACTTCTATGTCTCCTTGAGAAAACACTTCTGGCGATGATGGAAGAGGAGGTGGCCCAGGAGGAGGAGGAGGAGGAGGAAGAGGGGTCATTTTTAGCACTTTCAGGCCAGTCTCTTCGAAGTGACTCAGAGGGTGTTTTTTTGCAACAGCAGAGGCCAGGTACAAATGTGGCCAGCCAGGGCCCACTACTGGAGGACGAGGATGAGGAGGAGGTGGAGGAGGATGAGGATGAAGCATGGTCACAGCGGGGTGGCACCCAACGCAGCTCGGGCCCATCACTGGTGCGTGGCTGGGGGGAAAGGCAGGACGATGACGATACGCCTCCCACAGAGGACAGCTTGTCCTTACCCCTGGGCGGCCTGGCACACATGAGCGACTACATGCTGCAGTGCCTGCGCAACAACAGCAGAGTTGCCCACATTTTAACGTGTGCGGACTACTGGGTTGCCACCCTGCTGGATCCACGCTACAAAGACAATTTGCCCACCTTACTTCCTGCACTGGAGCGTGATAGGAAGATGCGCGAGTACAAGCGCACAATGGTAGACGCGCTACTTAGAGCATTCCCATATGTCACATGGGAACAAGTGGAAGCCCAAGGCCAAGGCAGAGGAGGAGCAAGAGCAAGAGGTTGCCAAGGCAGCTGTGTCACGGCCAGCTCCACTGAGGGCAGGGTTAGCATGGTAGAGATGTGGAAAAGTTTTGTCATCACGCCACAGCTAACTGCACCACCACCTGATACGCAACGTGTTAGCAGGAGGCAACAATTCACTAACATGGTGGAACAGTACGTGTGCACACCCCTCCACGTACTGACTGATGGTTCGGCCCCATTCAACTTCTGGGTCTCTAAATTTTCCACGTGGCCAGAGCTAGCCTTTTATGCTTTGGAGGTGCTGGCCTGCCCGGCGGCCAGCGTTTTGTCTGAACGTGTATTCAGCACGGCAGGGGGCGTCATTACAGACAAACGCAGCCGCCTGTCTACAGCCAATGTGGACAAGCTGACATTCATAAAAATGAACCAGGCATGGATCCCACAGGACCTGTCCGGTTCATTTTTATGAACGTCAGCTTGCATTTCCTCATTCAATCCTATTTTTATTTTAATTTTACCATTATATTGCGAGGCTAGCCAAAGTTGAATGAACCTCTCCTCTGTCTGGGTGCCGGGGCCTAAATATATGCCAATGGACTGTTCCAATGTTGGGTGACGTGAAGCCTGATTCTCTGCTATGACATGCAGACTAATTCTCTGCTGACATGAAGCCAGATCCTCTGTTACGGGACCTCTCTCCTCTGCCTGGGTGCTGGGCCTATATATCTGACAATGGACTGTTGCAGTGGTGGCTGACGTGAAGCCTGATTCTCTGCTATGATATGAAGACTGATTCTCTGCTGACATGAAGCCAGATTGTCTGTTACGGGACCTCTCTCCTCTGCCTGGGTGCTGGGCCTAAATATCTGACAATGGACTGTTGCATTGGTGGCTGACGTGAAGCCTGATTCTCTGCTATGATATGAAGACAGATTCTCTGCTGACATGAAGCCAGATTGTCTGTTACGGGTCCTCTCTCCTCTGCCTGGGTGCTGGGCCTAAATTTATGAAAATGGACTGTTGCAGTGGTGGGTGACGTGAAGCCTGATTCTCTGCTATGACATGAAGACTGATTCTCTGCTGACTGAAGCCAGATTGTCTGTTACGGGACCTCTCTCCTCTGCCTGGGTGCTGGGCCTAAATATCTGACAATGGACTGTTGCATTGGTGGCTGACGTGAAGCCTGATTCTCTGCTATGACATGAAGACTGATTCTCTGCTGACATGAAGCCAGATTGTCTGTTACGGGACCTCTCTCCTCTGCCTAGGTGCTGGGCCTAAATTTATAAAAATGGACTGTTGCAGTGGTGGGTGACGTGAAGCCTGATTCTCTGCTATGACATGAAGACTGATTCTCTGCTGACATGAAGCCAGATTGTCTGTTACGGGACCTCTCTCCGCTGCCTGGGTGCTGGGCCTAAATTTATGAAAATGGACTGTTGCAGTGGTGGGTGACGTGAAGCCTGATTCTCTGCTATAATATGAAGACTGATTCTCTGCTGACATGAAGCCAGATTGTCTGTTAAGGGACCTCTCTCCTCTGCCTGGGTGCTGGGCCTAAATTTATGAAAATGGACTGTTGCAGTGGTGGGTGACGTGAAGCCTGATTCTCTGCTATGATATGAAGACTGATTCTCTGCTGACATGAAGCCAGATTGTCTGTTACGGGACCTCTCTCCTCTGCCTGGGTGCTGGGCCTAAATATCTGACAATGGACTGTTGCATTAGTGGCTGACGGGATGCCTGATTCTCTGCTATGATATGAAGACTGATTCTCTGCTGACATGAAGCCAGATTGTCTGTTACGGGACCTCTCTCCTCTGCCTGGGTGCTGGGCCTAAATTTATGAAAATGGACTGTTGCACTGGTGGGTGACGTGAAGCCTGATTCTCTGCTATGATATGAAGACTGATTCTCTGCTAACATGAAGCCAGATTGTCTGTTACGGGACCTCTCTCCTCTGCCTGGGTGCTGGGCCTAAATATCTGACAATGGACTGTTGCATTGGTGGCTGACGTGAAGCCTGATTCTCTGCTATGACATGAAGACTGATTCTCTGCTGACATGAAGCCAGATTGTCTGTTACGGGACCTTTCTCCTCTGCCTGGGTGCTGGGCCTAAATATCTGACAATGGACTGTTGCATTGGTGGCTGACGTGAAGCCTGATTCTCTGCTATGACATGAAGACTGATTCTCTGCTGACATGAAGCCAGATTGTCTGTTACGGGACCTCTCTCCTCTGCCTGGGTGCTGGGCCTAAATTTATGAAAATGGACTGTTGCAGTGGTGGGTGACATGAAGCCTTATTCTCTGCTATGATATGAAGACTGATTCTCTGCTGACATGAAGCCAGATTGTCTGTTACGGGAACTCTCTCCTCTGCCTGGGTGCTGGGCCTAAATTTATGAAAATGGACTGTTGCAGTGGTGGGTGACGTGAAGCCTGATTCTCTGCTATGATATGAAGACTGATTCTCTGCTGACATGAAGCCAGATTGTCTGTTACGGGACCTCTCTCCTCTGCCTGGGTGCTGGGCCTAAATATCTGACAATGGACTGTTGCATTAGTGGCTGACGGGATGCCTGATTCTCTGCTATGATATGAAGACTGATTCTCTGCTGACATGAAGCCAGATTGTCTGTTACGGGACCTCTCTCCTCTGCCTGGGTGCTGGGCCTAAATTTATGAAAATGGACTGTTGCAGTGGTGGGTGACGTGAAACCTGATTCTCTGCTATGATATGAAGACTGATTCTCTGCTGACATGAAGCCAGATTGTCTGTTACGGGACCTCTCTCCTCTGCCTGGGTGCTGGGCCTAAATATCTGACAATGGACTGTTGCATTGGTGGCTGACGTGAAGCCTGATTCTCTGCTATGATATGAAGACTGATTCTCTGCTGACATGAAGCCAGATTGTCTGTTACGGGACCTCTCTCCTCTGCCTGGGTGCTGGGCCTAAATTTATGAAAATGGACTGTTGCAGTGGTGGGTGACGTGAAGCCTGATTCTCTGCTATGATATGAAGACTGATTCTCTGCTGACATGAAGCCAGATTGTCTGTTACGGGACCTCTCTCCTCTGCCTGGGTGCTGGGCCTAAATATCTGACAATGGACTGTTGCATTGGTGGCTGACGTGAAGCCTGATTCTCTGCTATGATATGAAGACTGATTCTCTGCTGACATGAAGCCAGATTGTCTGTTACGGGACCTTTCTCCTCTGCCTGGGTGCTGGGCTTAAATTTATGAAATTGGACTGTTGCATTGGTGGCTGACGTGAAGCCTGATTCTCTGCTATGATATGAAGACTGATTCTCTGCTGACATGAAGCCAGATTGTCTGTTACGGGACCTCTCTCCTCTGCCTGGGTGCTGGGCCTAAATTTATGAAAATGGACTGTTGCAGTAGTGGGTGACGTGAAGCCTGATTCTCTGCTATGATATGAAGACTGATTCTCTGCTGACATGAAGCCAGATTGTCTGTTACGGGACCTCTCTCCTCTGCCTGGGTGCTGGGCCTAAATATCTGACAATGGACTGTTGCATTGGTGGCTGACGTGAAGCCTGATTCTCTGCTATGATATGAAGACTGATTCTCTGCTGACATGAAGCCAGATTGTCTGTTACGGGACCTCTCTCCTCTGCCTTGGTGCTGGGCCTAAATATCTGACAATGGACTGTTGCATTGGTGGCTGACGTGAAGCCTGATTCTCTGCTATGATATGAAGACTGATTCTCTGCTGACATGAAGCCAGATTGTCTGTTACGGGACCTCTCTCCTCTGCCTGGGTGCTGGGTCTTAATTTATGAAAATGGACTGTTGCTGTGGTGGGTGACGTGAAGCCTGATTCTCTGCTATGATATGAAGACTGATTCTCTGCTGACATGAAGCCAGATTATCTGTTACGGGACCTCTCTCCTTTGCCTGGGTGCTGGGCCTAAATTTATGAAAATGGACTGTTGCAGTGGTGGGTGACGTGAAGCCTGATTCTCTGCTATGACATGAAGACTGATTCTCTGCTGACATGAAGCCAGATTGTCTGTTACGGTACCTCTCTCCTCTGCCTGGGTGCTGGGCCTAAATTTATGAAAATGGACTGTTGCAGTGGTGGCTGACGTGCAGCCTGATTCTCTGCTATGACATGAAGACTGATTCTCTGCTGACATGAAGCCAGATTCTCTGTTACGGGACCTCTCTCCTCTGCCTGGGTGCCGGGGCCTAAATATCTGAGAATGGACTGTTCCAGTGGTGGGTGACGTGAAGCCAGATTCTCTGCTATGGGACCTCTCTCCAATTGATTTTGGTTAATTTTTATTTATTTAATTTTTATTTTAATTCATTTCCCTATCCACATTTGTTTGCAGGGGATTTACCTACATGTTGCTGCCTTTTGCAGCCCTCTAGCCCTTTCCTGGGCTTTTTTTCAGCCTTTTTAGTGCCGAAGAGTTCGGGTCCCCATTGACTTCAATGGGGTTCGGGTTCGGGACGAAGTTCGGATCGGGTTCGGATCCCGAACCCGAACATTTTCGGGAAGTTCGGCCGAACTTCTCGAACCCGAACATCCAGGTGTTCGCTCAACTCTACTGCATACTTTACTTATTTGGGCAGTCACAGGGCCAAAACTGACCAAATAAATAAAGTATCAACTCAGCCTTACATGTCTATGTTAGCGTCAAGAAGAAGTCCAGTCCTTTTACACCCTCATCAGCTGATTCCACATATATGTCTACAGAACACTGGCGGATCGGGGCAATGCCACCTGCCCATGATATTATAATTAATCGGTACCAACAGGCATCCAATGGACTAAAACCTAGGAACACCTACACTGTCTCCTAAGAGACACAGAGTCCCACCACTACAGCTGAAAGCTAATAAACATGTATAGAGTACATACCCGGGTGCAGGAGACCGGCCCAACGTCCGTTTTGCTATCGCGCTTTGTCAAGGGCACCTTGGGACGGTCTCCTGGCACCTGGGTATGTACTGTATACATGTTTATTAGCTTTCAGTTGTAATGGTGGGACTCTGTGTCTCTTAGGAGACAGTGTAGGTGTTCCTAGCTTTTAGGCCATATGGATGCCCTTTGGTACCGATTAATTATAATATCATGGGTCGGTGGCATTAGTCCACATAGCTTGTATAGCTGCATTATTTAACCACTTTTAGTCCCATGGTTGTTGGGGCTATATGTTTTCCCCATAATCTTGCACTTTCTCAATATATGTTTTTTATTATATTTATTGTCTTGATGTATGTATAACAATATAGTCTTCTTGTGGATTATTTTGTATGGTGTATGGTTATTTATAGGAGCTTATGGTAATTTTCCATACGTAACGATACGTGGGATTTTGACCTCTATTGGAGCTGAGTGCTATTATTACTGGCACATGATGGGGTGCTCTTGTTACTGGCACATGATTGGGGGGCATCTATGGGGTCTCATATTACTAGCACCCGATTGGGAGCACATTTTACTGGCACATGATTGGGGGCACTTATTACTGGCACATTATTGGGGGGAATCTATGGGGGCACTTATTGCTGGCACATTATTAGGGGCACTTATTACTGGCACATTATTGGGGGCACTTATTACTGGCACATTATTGGTGGGCACCATAGGGGCATCTGCTTAAGCCACAAAGAAGGGGTATTTTATATGGGGCATTTTATACTGGTACATTATGGAGACACTAGGAGAAAGGGGGTGATGAACACTATGGGGGCATTTACTGGGGGCACTATAGAGGGATATTTTATACTGGCACATTAAGGGGGCACTATGGGGACATTAGCTCAACTGGGGGCATTACAAGGGGGTATTGTGTGCACTGTCACATTATAAGGAGAATTATTTCTACTGGGTGGGGCATTATGGTGGGCTTTATTACTCCCTCATGGTATGAGCCGCCTAGCAGCACCACTAGCCTCTCCCTGCTCTGCGACCCCACTGCCCCTTTTCCAAATCCTTATTATGAAATCTTTCTCATTAGGCTAAAACACAACATCAGCTCCACCAAGCCCCCCAGCCAAAATGTTGAAGTGGTGTCCAAGATCCCCAAGGGCCAAGCCAAGTAATTGTAAGTTTTCATGTGAAATATGTTTATGTTATACACATATAGCATACACTGTGCCACACAATATACAGTATACCTCTACACTGTGTAGTCTGTTCTATAAGCACCATTGTTTTGTGGTGGCAAACAGAAAATAATCTGGAAGTGCCCATCCCGAGACCAGGCTCTGGATCCGCCACTGCTACAGAACCTGTTCTAATAAACGCTTATACAAGTAGAGCCCCCCTGACAGAGTGGAGAGTGTGTCAGCAGTAAGGCTTCTTGCACACGACTGTATGGCTTTTTCAGTATTTTGTGGTCCGCAAAAATAAAGTATCCGAAAAAATACAGATGACATCCACGTGTATTCTGTTTTTTGTGGAACGGAACAGCTGGCCCCTGATAGAACAGTACTATCCTAGTCCATTATGCAGACAATAATAGGACATGTTCTATCTTTGAATGGAACAGAAAAACGGAAATACAGAAACGGAAGGCATACTGAGTACCTTCCGTTTTTTGGCAGAACCATTGAAATTAATGGTTCCGTATACAGACCGTATATGGAACGCAAATAAAAGGAACAGAAATGGAAAAACCTTTGTGTGTAAGAGGCCAAAGTTTGTGTTGACGTCCCTGATTAATTTGTCCTTCCTCTGATCTGTCAGAACAATAACCTACAAAAAACGGATCCAGTCTTTGGAGCATATGCCTTCACTCGGTCACCATTTGCTCAATAAGCCATCAGTATTGCTAATGCCCAAAAAAAACTGGAGTGAATCTAAAACAAAGATGACACATGAATGGAATATTTGCATGTATTCTATGTTTTGTACCCTCTCCTGCATTCTATGTTTTGTACCCAAACCACAAGCCAATTCTGATGGGCCATACAGGCATTATAGCTGCTACACAGACAGGATCCGTTGTGTGTCTCATTTTTCCTTCCTTCTGACAGATCAGAAGAAAGGTCAAATAAATGATGATGTCATCATGAGAAGTGAACATCATGAGAAGTCCACAGAGTGGCCCCATGACATAGTGGTGAGGTAGAACCAGCATAAGGAGACCACAGAGTGGCCCAATGACAGGGTCTGGAGGTGGAAGCAGTATTAGGAGGCCACCGAGTGGCACAATGACGGAGTTTGGAGTTGGAAGCAATATAAGGAGGCCACCGAGTGGCACAATGACAAAGTCTTGACATGGAAGCAGTATGAGGAGGCCACACAGTGGCACAATGACAGAGTCTGGAAATGGCGGCAGCAGAAGCATCAGGAGAAGGCTACTGAGTGGCACAATGACAGGCTCTTGAGGTGGAAGCAATATGAGGAGGGCATCGAGTGGCACAATGACAGAGTCTGGAGGTCCAGGCAGTATGAGAAAGGCCACCCAGTGGCACAATGACAGAGACTGGAGGTGGCGGCAGTATGAGCAGGTCATCGGGTGGCACAAGACAGAGTATGTTTGTGGTGGCAGCAGCATCAGGAGAAGGCCACTGAGTGGCACAATGACCGAGTCTTGAGGTAGCGGCAGCATGAGGAGACCACAGAATGGCACAATGACAGAGTGTGGAGGTGGCAGCAGAAGGATCAGGAGGAGGCCAAAGAGTGGCACAATGACCGAGTTTGGAAGTGGCGGCAGCATGAGGAAACCATAGAGTGGCACAATGACAGAGTCTTGAGATGGCAGCAAAATCAGAAGGGGCACAATGACAGAGTGTGGAGGTGGCAGCAGCAAGAGAAGACCACAAAGCGTCTGTCACCGCCAGCTCTGTGAGAAGATCTGGCAGACGTTCTTCTCTACCTGTTGCACTGATTGTCTCCCTTTATATTCCCTCCCATACTGCCTCACTTTGCGGTTTATACTTCTTCTTGGATTGTGTTCACTGCTGGAGGCTGCTTCTCCTGATTCCTCAGATAAGTCTGTTTCCTTTATTTGTGTTTTCTTGCTGGCTTGATTGTAGGTGACCCTGACTCCGTCCGTATTAAGTGCAGGGAGCCGGTGGTCGTGTCCCCTCTCTATTGTAGGGTTTTCAGGTGTCACATAGTATAAGGTACGAGGGCATGCAATTGTCTACCATTAAGACCTTTGCATGGGCAAAGCAGTCAGGGAGAGCTCTAGGGGTTTTATAGGGCTCACCCATATGCTCCTTAGTTTGGGATCAAGCCAGTCAGATGTTTATTTATAAGTTCCAGCTCTCTGCAACACCATCCATGACAGCGGCACAATGACAGAATCTGGAGGTGGCAGTAGAATCAGGAGGCCACAGAGTGTCACAATGACAGAGTGTGGAGGTGGCAGCAGCATGAGTAGGCCACAGAGTGGCATAAGGACAGAATGTGGAGGTGTCAGCAGCATAAGGAAGCTACAGAGTGGCACAATGACAGAATGTGGAGGTGGCAGCTGCACAAGGAAGCCACAGAGTGGCACAATGACCGAGTGTCAAAGTGGCGGCAGCATGAGGAGACCACAGAGTGGCACAATGACCGATCCTGGAGGTGGCGACAGCATGAGAAAACCAAAGAGCGGCACAATGACCGAGTCTGGAGGTGGTGGCAGCAGCATCAGGAGGAGGCCACAGAGTGGCACAATGACAGAGTCTGGAGGTTGCAGCAAAATGAGGAGGTCAACGAGTGGCACAATGACAGAGTCTGGAAATGGTGGCAGCAGAAGCTTCAGGAGAAGGCCACTGAGTGGCACATGAGGTGGAAGCAATATGAGGAGGGCATCGAGTGGCACAATGACAGAGTCTGGAGGTCCAGGCAGTATGAGAAAGGCCACAGAGTGGCACAATGACAGAGACTGGAGGTGGCGGCAGTATGAGCAGGTCATCGGGTGGCACAAGACAGAGTATATTGGTGGTGGCAGCAGCATCAGGAGAACGCCACCGAGTGGCACAATGACCGAGTCTGGAGGTAGCTGCAGCATAAGGAGACCACAGAACGGCACAATGACAGAGTATGGAGGTGGCATCAGAAGGAGAAAGCCACCGAGTGGCACAATGACAGAGTCTGGAGTTGGCAGCAGCAGGATCAGGAGGAGGCCACATAGTGGCACAATAACATAGTGTGGATGTGGCAGCAGCAGACCACAGAGCGGCACAATGACAGAGTGTGGAGGTGGCAGCAGGATCAGGAGGAGGCCACAGAGTTGCACAGTGACCAAATGTGGAAGTGGCGGCAGCATGAGGAGACCACACAGTGGCACAATGACCGAGTGTGGAGGTGGCAGGAGCAAGAGGAGACCACAGAGCTGCACAATAACAGTCTGGAGGTGGCAGCAAAATCAGGAGGCCACAGAGTGGCATAAGGACAGAGTGTGGAGGTGTAAGCAGAATATGGAACCCACAGAGTGGCACAATGACAGAATGTGGAGGTGGCAGCAGCATGAGTAGGCCATAGAGTAGCACAATCACCGAGTCTGGAGATGACAACAGTATGAGGAGGCAACCAAGTGGCACAATGATTGAGTCTGGAGTTGGCAGCATCAGGAATAGGCCAACAAGTGGCACAATGACAGAGACTGGAGGTGGCAGCAGAATCAGGAGGCCACAGAGTGGCATAAGGACAGAGTGTGGAGGTGTTAGCAGAATATGGAAGCGCACAATGACAGAATGTGGAGGTGGCAGCAGCATGAGTAGGCCATAGAGTAGCACAATCACCGAGTCTGGAGGTGGCAGCAGTATGAGGAGGCCACCCCCCGAGTGGCACAATGACAGAGTCTGGAGTTGGCAGCATCAGGAGAAAGCCACCGAGTGGCACAATGACACAGAGTCTGGAGTTGGCAAGCAGCAGGATCAGGAGGCCACATAGTGGCACAATGACATAGTGTGGATTTGGCAGCAGCAGACCACAGAGCGGCACAATGACAGAGTGTGGAGGTGGCAGCAGCAGCAGGATCAGGAGGAGGCCACAGAGTTGCACAATGGCCGAATGTGGAAGTGGCGGCAGCATGAGGAGACCACACAGTGGCACAATGACCGAGTGTGGAGGTGGCAGCAGCAAGAGGAGACCACAGAGGTGCACAATGACAGAGTCTGGAGGTGGTAGCAGAATCAGGAGGCCACAGAGTGGCATAAGGACAGAGTGTGGAGGTGTTAGCAGAATAAGGAAGTCACAGAGTGGCACAATGACAGAATGTGGAGGTGGCAGCAGCATGAGTAGGCCATAGAGTAGCACAATCACCGAGTCTGGAGGTGGCGGCAGCATGAGGAGACCAAAGAGTGGCACAATGACCGAGTCTGGAGGTGGGGGCAGCAGCATCAGGAGGGGGCCACAGAGTGGCACAATGACCGAGTCTTGAGGTGGTGATAGCAGCAGCATCAGGAGGATATCACAGAGTGGCACGTTGAGATAGTGTGGAGATGTCAGCAACATCAGGATACCAGAGAGTGGCAAGTTGACAAAGTCTGGAGGTAGCAGCAGCAGCATCAGGAGGAGGCCACAGAGTGGCAGAATGACATAGTGTGGAGGTGGTAGCAGCAGACCACAGAGCAGCACAATGACATAGTCTGGAGGTGACCACAGCATGAGCAGACCACAGAGTGGCCCAATGACCGAGTCTGGAGGTGGCGGCAGCATCATGAGGCCACAGAGTGGCATAACGATGAGAGATTGTGGAGATGGCAGCAGCATAAAGAGGCCACAGAGTGGCACAAAGACAAAGTGTTGAGGTGTCAGCAGCATGAGGAGGCCAGAGTAGCACGACAATGAGAAATTGTAGGGATGGCAGCAGCATGAGAAGGCCACAGAGTGGCACAATGACAGAGTTTGGAGATGGCATCAGTATGAGGAGGCCACCGAGGGGTACAATGATCAAGTCTGGAGTTGTCAGCAGTATGAGGAGGTTACCGAGTGGCACAATGACAGAGTCTGGAGTTGGTAGCAGCGTGAGGAGAACATAGAGTGCCCCAATGATAGAGTTTGGAAATGGCAGCAGCATCAGGAGACACAGACTAGCATGACGACGAGAGATTGTGGAGGTGGCATCAGCATGATTGGTGGCAGCAGCATGAGGAGGCCACAGAGTGGCACGAAGACAAAGTGTGGAGGTGTCAGCAGCATAAGGAGGCCAGAGTAGCATGACAACGAGAGATTGTGGAGGTGGCAGCAGCATGAGGAGGCTACAGAGTGGCACAAAGACCGAGTCTGAATTTGGCAGCAGTATGAAGAGTAGTGATGTACGAACATTGGCCGGGAATGTTCGTGAATTGCACGTTTGCGGCAGGCTCCATTTACTTTAATAGCCGGCGCACCTGAAAAACATTCAGGTCATATTTACAGCCACCAAATACTTACAAGAAGTGCACGAATAGTCACACAACATGGACACTGACATACCAGAGGGGGATCATTGGCAAAAATTCCCACAATAAGATTTATTTTAATCATGGGCCATTTTTATGGTCTTAAAGGGAAACTTTAAAAAATGTGCCCTGCTGGAGGCTAGAAAATTAGTATTTTAAGCTACTGGAGTACAGGACCCAAAATTTTGGCATTAACCTGACAGAAAATAACTTGTGATTATGTGGCTGGAGGTACATTAGGCGGTTACTGGATAGAAATGTTACTGTAGGCCAGTACAGGCCCCAAAAATTAGGCATTCACCTGACAGAAAAGAACTTGTGATGATGTGGCTAGAGGTACATTAGGCAGTCACTGGCTAAAAATGTTACTGTAGGCCAGTACAGGCCCCAAAAATTTTGCATTCACCTGACAGAAAAGAACTTGTGATTATGCGGCTGGAGGTACATTAGGCAGTCACTGGATAAAAAGTTTACTGTAGGCCAGTACAGGCCCCAAAAATTTGGCTTTTACCTGACAGAAAAGAACTTTTGATGATGTGGCTGGAGGTACATTAGGCCATCACTGGATACATTTTTTTACTGTAGGCCAGTATAGGCCACAAAAATGGGGCATTCACCTGATAGAAAATAACTTGCAATTATGTGGCTGGAGGTACATTAGACAGTCACTGGAATTTATTTATTTTTTACTGTAGGCCAGTACAGGCCACAAAAATTTGGTATTCTCCTGAAAGAAAAGAACTTGTGATGATGTGGCTGGAGGTGCATTAGGCCGTCACCGGATAAAATTTTTACTGTAGGCCAGTATAGGCCACAAAAATGGGGAATTCACCTGATAGAAAAGAACTTGTGATGATGTGGCTGGAGGTACATTAGACGGTCACTTTTACTGTAGGCCACTGGAGGAAAGGCCCCAAAAATTAGACATTCACCTGACAGAAAAGGCCTTGTATATACAGTGGAGGAAATAATTATTTGACCCCTCACTGATTTTGTAAGTTTGTCCAATGACAAAGAAATGAAAAGTCTCAGAACAGTATCATTTCAATGGTAGGTTTATTGTAACAGTGGCAGATAGCACATCAAAAGGAAAATCGAAAAAATAACTTTAAATAAAAGATAGCAACTGATTTGCATTTCATTGAGTGAAATAAGTATTTGAACCCTCTAACAAAAAAAGACTTAATACTTGGTGGAAAAACCCTTGTTTGCAAGCACAGAGGTCAAACGTTTCTTGTAATTGATGACCAAGTTTGCGCACATTTTAGGAGGAATGTTGGTCCACTCCTCTTTGCAGATCATCTCTAAATCCCTAAGGTTTCGAGGCTGTCTCTGTGCAACTCTGAGCTTGAGCTCCCTCCATAGGTTTTCGATTGGATTAATGTCCGGAGACTGACTAGGCCACTCCATGACCTTAATGTGCTTCTTCTTGAGCCACTCCTTTGTTGCCTTTGCTGTATGTTTTGGGTCATTGTCGTGCTGGAACACCCATCCACGACCCATTTTCAGTTTCCTGGCAGAGGGAAGGAGGTTGTCGCTCAGGATTTCACGATACATGGCTCCGTCCATTTTCCCGTTTATGCGAATAAGTTGTCCTGTGCCCTTAGCAGAAAAACACCCCCAAAGCAAAATGTTTCCACCCCCATGCTTGACGGTGGGGACGGTGTTTTGGGGGTCATAGGCAGCATTTTTCTTCCTCCAAACACAGCGAGTTGAGTTAATGCCAAAGAGCTCTATTTTGGTCTCATCAGACCACAGCACCTTCTCCCAGTCACTCTCTGAATCATTCAGGTGTTCATTGGCAAACTTCAGACGGGCCTGCACATGTGCCTTCCTGAGCAGGGGGACCTTGCGAGCCCTGCAGGATTTTAATCCATTGCGGTGTAATGTGTTTCCAATGGTTTTCTTGGTGACTGTGGTCCCTGCTAATTTGAGGTCATTAACTAACTCCTCCCGTGTAGTTCTAGGATGCTTTTTCACCTTTCTCAGAACCATTGACACCCCACGAGGTGAGATCTTGCGTGGAGCCCCAGAGCGAGGTCGATTGATGGTCATTTTGTGCTCCTTCCATTTTCGAACAATCGCACCAACAGTTGTCACCTTCTCTCCCAGCTTCTTGCTAATGGTTTTGTAGCCCATTCCAGCCTTGTGCAGGTCTACAATTTTGTCTCTGACATCCTTAGACAGCTCTTTGGTCTTTCCCATGTTGGAGAGTTTGGAGTCTGCTTGATTGATTGATTCTGTGGACAGGTGTCTTTTATACAGGTGACTAGTTAAGACAGGTGTCCTTAATGAGGGTGACTAATTGAGTAGAAGTGTCTAACCACTCTGTGGGAGCCAGAACTCTTAATGGTTGGTAGGGGTTCAAATACTTATTTCACTCAATGAACTGCAAATCAGTTGCTATCTTTTATTTAAAGTTATTTTTTCGATTTTCCTTTTGATGTGCTATCTGCCACTGTTACAATAAACCTACCATTGAAATGATACTGTTCTGAGACTTTTCATTTCTTTGTCATTGGACAAACTTACAAAATCAGTGAGGGGTCAAATAATTATTTCCGCCACTGTACATAAGACAAGGACCATTCTTTGTTCTGTGTGGTGGCGGATATGTGTGGGCTGGCATGAGGAAATTCAAGGACAGGACACAATACGAGGGGCAAGCCAACAGTTCCATGGCAAATTGTGCCAGCTCTGGCCACAGGTTAAGCCTGCACACCCAGTAGTCCAGGGGTTCCTCACTTCTCAGAGTGTCCACATCGGCCGTTAACCCGATGTAGTCAGACATCTGTCGTTCTAGGCGTTCCCTGAGGATGGATCCGGAGGCAAGAATGATCTCCTATCCGAAGTGACCAACACATCTTCAACCCCCTTTTTCTTGCAGGTGCGGTTGGATTGGTACCCGCACCTGTTTCGCTGTGGGTGGAAATTCTTCTGCCAGCGCCCGCAACATCAGAATGCAGCATCTCTTGCAGCAAGGCCTGTAAAAGCTGCATTCTGCTAGCCCTCAGCGATGATGGTAACATGTCCACCATTTTGTGTTGTACCTGGGGTCTAAGTATGTTGCCACCCAGTACTAGTCCTTGCCCTTTATGCTTTTTATAAGGGCATCCCTCTTTCAAACACTGGAGCATGAAGGCCCCCATTTGCACTAAATTGGTAGCGGCAGAGAGCCCTGGCTGCTGCTCATCGCCCAAGAGAATGTCTCCACGGTCCACGGTCTCCTCCCCCCAGCCACGGACAACACCAAGGATCCCTGAAAAGTTTTAAGTCAAAGCCTGCTCTTCTTTCTCCTCTTCCTCCTCCCCCCAGCCACTATCCTTCTCTGACTCAGATGGAGTAGCCCCCCTGGGAATTCATTCAGCATTGCAACTTACTCATCTTCCAGCTCCTGCTTCTCAACTGCTTGATCAATGACACAACGCAATGCACGCTTCAGAAAGAAGGCGTAAGGTACGATGTCACTGATGGCACCCTGGCTGCGACTGAGCAGTTTGGAAATCTCATTAAATGGCCGCAGAAGTGTGCATGCATTGCGCACTCCTTTGTGAAGTTCATCTGGCGCACTCCTTTGTGAGGGGATCCTCCCCTCCTTTGTGAAGGATACCACGGATATGTTGAGACGGCTAAATGGGATCTACGTCGATTCCGACGTGGTTCTCGTCACATGTGATATTGAATCACTCTACACGTCTATATACCACGACCAGGGAGTACGGGCATCTAGATCCTTCTTATCTATGACCGATTATGATAACAACATGATTGAGTTCATTTTGGCTTTATTAGAATTTATGCTCATGCATAATTATTTTCTTTTTAAAGATCGCCTCTTCCTACAGCTCCAGGGGACAGCAATGGGGGCATCTTGTGCCCCCTCATATGCAAATCTGTTCCTGGGGCTGTGGGAAAGAGAGATTGTCCACAACACTCCTGGATACGATGCCGTACTCCTATGGTCGAGGTATATAGACGATGTGTTCTTCCTGTGGCACAACACTGTTCCTGCTTTGGAGGGCTTTTTAGCCTGTCTGAATACAAATACACGTAACATCAATCTCACTTGGATGTACAGTCTCACAAATTTGGAATTCCTGGATATTAAGATCATGAAAGGACCTGATGGATATTTGTCCACTGATCTCTTTAGGAAGTCTACTGCTGTCAATGCCCTTCTCCACGCCTCTTCTGCACACCTTCCGAAAACCATAAAGGCAATACCCACGGGGCAATTTTTAAGAACTCGCAGAATCTGCTCCAGTGAAGAGCAGTTTGAACAACAGGCATCGGTTCTGACGCAACGATTCCTTAAAAGAGGATACTCACCTGATACGATCCAGAAAGGTTACGAGAGAGCCAAAAAAAACAAAAAGAGATTCCTTGTTGGTGAGTAGAATTAAAAATAAAAATAAGGAGAATAGGGACTTAGGGGTGAGATTCATTACCCCTTTCAATAATAAGTGGCGGCTCATTCAAAATATATTTCGGAAACATTGGCCAGTCTTACAAACCGATGGTGATCTGGTGGTGTGCCTTCCGGCATACCCCCAGATCACATGGAGGAGGTCACGCAATTTGTGTGATATCCTGACCAAGAGCCACTATGTCCCGAAACCAGTAGGAGGCATTTTGGGCAGTAAGGGCCCCAGATGGGGATCATTCTCCTGTGGATCATGTGCTGCTTGTAAGTACATGGTCCGCTCCACTGCCTTTTGTGACTCTTCTGGGAAAAGAAGTTTCAAGATTGTACATAACATCAATTGCAACACAGAGGCAGTGGTGTATTTGATTACATGTCCATGTAATTTGTTTTACATTGGCATGACAAAAAGGGCCCTCAAGGTACGGGTCCTTGAACACATTGGTAGGATTAAAGCAGCCGCAGAAACACCAGAGAGGGACTGGGAATCACTACAGGTGGTCCCATGACACTTGCAGATTTCACGGGTCTGACCCATGGGGATTGACGGTGAAAGGTATTGACAGAATCCATTTAGGATCTAGAGGCGGGAACATGAAAGTAGCCTTACTTCGTAGAGAAACTACATGGATAGTCACCCTGGATACCTTCACCCCGTATGGTCTCAACGAATCTAACAGCTTCTCCTCCTTTCTATAAGAACGGCGCAAATTTTAATTGCAGGGTATAGTTCTTTTGATTTTTATTTGTTTTTCTGTACTATAATATTTGTGTCTTTTCCTTTTCTTGAGATCAATCCACAGTATTTTGGGATTCTGTGGGGATGGATCCTGCTACTAACCAGCGGAAGACATGGCAGGGACAAAGGACAAGAAAGAATAAGAACATGAAGCAATATACACCCACTTATGAGAGAACGGACATTATATGGCCAATGAGGCCTTTAACATACCTTTGCATATTGCTGGTTTGGGGCTATTCTTAGTTATTCGGACTAGGGGCAGCCCTCATATGGATATCCTATGTCCTTCACGTTGGGGGAGATGCATATATAGAGGGATGCATATTTAGATCCAGCCAGGATACTTTGATCTCATAGCCAATTATGGCATATTGGCCACACAGTCCTGTTGAACACCAGTGAGTCTGTCCCATTATTTAGTTGGGATCGAGTTGCAAGTCTAATCCTCAACCATTGATCAGGGTTTTATGCTATTGACACTTTCTTTTCAGTTTTATGATGATTTGTTCACGTTGTATCATAAATGCATGATCTATGTTTTATTGATCATGCATTTATCATTATTTCATTAACATATTGAGTATATGTGCACTATATATATATATATATATTGTTATCACCGTCACATTTGTATCATTTACATAAGGTATCCTTAATGTTCTTCACTCACTATGTCATTTTAGCGCATAGACTGTCTATGTGATTTTATATATATACAAAAAATGTTTTATATCTTCACATGAATGTACACATATATCTCTCTGATTTGGGCATGCGGGCTGTGTGGGACCCAATATGGATGTATAGAGTGCTTCCCTCCCTTTCATATATGCCACACGATCCATGCGACCACTATCACTTCCTGTTTTAGATCCATTGCTGGTTGGTGCGGGTCACCTGCGTTCCACGGGGTCGCGGATTGCGCATGCGCTGCACGACGCCATCTCAACGTGCTCTGTGACGTCTGTAATTGCCGTGCATGCACGGTACGCAGACATAGACGTGCTGAGAGATGACGTTGTGGATCATGGAGTCTTCCGCGCCCGATGAAGTGGACCGCAGGTGGTTTGAATCCAGGTAATATCTCCCCACCCCTATTTAGACTATATATACCCTGCTGGTATATCATTCGGTACCTCCTGACAAAGCCGCTGAGGTGAAACGCGCTTCGAGGTCTCGCGCTTAGGGTCTGACATTCTTCCAGTCACCATGTCTTCATGTACGTCCTGTGTTTAGCCTAGCTTGGCATCCCCCCGGGCACTTCTATTACATCCATAGTGGGTCCTAGATTCCTCAGGCCTACCACTGTGACTATCATTCTTTAGGATACTGATTGATCCTTTACCATCATTAGTCATGCCGTATATGTTTTAGGGGATGTGAGAGATAGCCCATGGACACTATGGTATGATATTTTGCATTTGACAGCATATAACTCCTTTTGTGGTGGATACTTTTATGCTATGCAGTATCAGTTGTCCCTGTGCTTTTATCCCTTGTTCCTTGAGTGCTACACTATCCTGTGTCTGATTGGTACATAGGTTGACAGGTGTATGCTAGAGTGTCTTGACCCTTTGCTTTTCTGTACACTGTATATCATCCTGTATTCTCTCCATACTATATATTTTATAATAAATTGATATTTTTATACATTATTTCCACTTGCTTGTTGTAATGCATTGCACATGAGCAGCCACTGGTGCGGTGAAATGAAACCAAGCTCCGCAGGACCTGTCCTGCTGCAGAGTTTGTACAGGTAGTCATTAACAGGACATTGCTGCTGGAGCAGCCTATCATGCATATACAAGGTGGAGTTCCAGCACGTCAGGCTGTCACAAATCAGACGTCTGACAGGCAGGTGGTGTCAACACTGAACGTCAGCAAGGCGAGCCATGACTGTGTAAGATCTTCTAAAATGGGCAGATATTTTCCAGGCCTGCTGCAAGATGTCCTGGACCCCGGGGTATTTGGCAATGAATCTCTGCACGCCTAAGTTCAGGACGTGTGCCAAGCACGGCATGTGTGTCATTTTGCATTGTTTCAGCGCGCTCAGCAGATTCCCACACCACTTTACTAACTGTCAAATTGAGTGGGGTTAGCCACTGATTGGCCTGTGAGCTGAAAGCAGTGCAGGACCGGTGTGGCTCTTGACTTGCAGGCACAACAGCCTCAGCACAGCATGGGAACCTCTCACATGGCATGTCAAATAGGTTCTGGGGAGCTTGGGGGGTGCAGCGGAAGAGGCGGTAGCAGTGGAAAAGGAGTCAGATGAGGAGGAGACAGAGGATAGAGTAGGAGAAGGAGAAGAGGCAGGCCTGCATGCAATCCGCGGTGGTAACACCAAATCCACACGGGAGCTACAGGTTACATGCTTGACGGCCATCAGAATGTTCACCCAGTGGGCAATAAAAGTTATGTACCTTCCCTGCCCGTGTTTGCTAGACCACGTGTCTGTGGTCAGATGTATCTTGGCACCAACACTGTGTGCCAGAAATATATTCACTTGCCGCTGAACGTGGCCATATAGCTCTGGGATGCCCTTCTGATAGAAATATTTCCTTCCAGGGACCTTCCATTGCAGTGTGCTAATGGCCACAAATTTTCAAAAGGCCTCAGAGATCGCCAGTTTATATGGCAGTAGTTGGTGGGCTAGCAGTTCCGACAAGCCAGCCGTCAGCCGTTGGGCAAGAGGGTTATCCGGCGTCATCAACTTTTTACGCTCAAACATGTGGCCACGGAGGCCTGCCTTCTGCCAGATGAACGAGACGACGTCACTGGTGGAAGGTGGAGTGGACAAATGTGAGGAGAAATAAGAAGGAGAAGAGGCAGGACGGTGAGCGCCAGGAGTGTGGCTTTGTGGGTTCTGACAGTATTGCTCCCACTGGGCTCGGTGATCGGAGGCCAGGTGCCTTCTTAAGGTGAGTGTTGGGCTTACCGCGACTTATGCGTTGACAGCACAGGCTGCAGATGGCAACACTATTGTCAGCAGAGGACACGTTAAAAAAAGCCCACACTGCGGAGATATGTGCCGGCATCCTGGGATCGACAGAAGTGACTGTGCATGGTGGATGGCTCGCTCTGCTTTTTGCCTCATATGCACTGTAAGTTCTGCCTGCTTCTCTTCCTTCTGCTCCCTATCTACTGCTCCGTCTCTCCCTCAGAACTCCCCGCCTCTTCCTCTCTTGTAAGCACCCACGTGACGTCCATCGACACATCATCATCAGTCATCTTCACCACCGACAGTTGACATCTCAGAGTAGGCAGCAACAGCGGGGACCTCTCTCCTTGGGCTGATCTGGGTACTGTTGTCAGACCGCTGGGTGGCGGCCGTTGCTACCTCCTCTTCCTCATACGATGTCAGGAATGGCTTTGCATTGGTAAGGTCTGAGAATGGATGGGAAAATAATTCCTATGACTCGAGTTGAGGGGCTATGGTGGTGGTGGTGGTGGTAATGGTGTCTTTGGGGGTGCACACAGCAGAGAGTGGGGAGGGTGCAGATACAGAGGATGAGGAGGGTGCAGAAGCGGAAGGCTGAATGAGCCACTCAACCAACTTTGGTGCATGTTTTGAAGTAATCGCACATGCCTTCTCCAACTTCCCACTTAGACTCTGGCCTGGTGCACCTGCCCAACCCCTTCCACCCCTGCGGAACGGCCTGCCTCTTCCTCTGCCTGTCATTTCCAAAATGACCCTGTTCCTAAGTACCTAGAGAAGAGCAGTATTTGTGGACGCAGGTATATTGGAGGCCTCAAGCAATATTTGGTGGAAACAGGTATATCAAACCCCTTATCAGTATTTTGTTGAAGCAGGTATATTGCATGCCTCAATCAATATTTGGTGAGAACAGGTATATTGAACCCCATAATCAGTATTTTGTGGAAGCAGGCATAACAAACCCCTTAATCAGTATTTTGTGGAAGCAGGTATATTGCAGGCCTCAATCAATATTTGGTAGAAGCAGGTTGAGACGAAAGCACCTTCGTCACAGCTAGTAGGAGAGGCCTGCTTGCCAGATTCTTGCCCTTGTGAATATGGCCCCATGGACACTATTTGAGCATATTGGATCTCAAAGGCTCTGCTTCTTCCCCATGGACTTTTTACTGGAACAATTTGGGGCATGTGACCATGTGCACGGTGGGGAAAAAATAAGACTTCCAGGAAACTCCTTAACCCCTCAACCAATCTGGGTGATTTGGGGATAGCTTGTTTACCCAGATCGAGGCTATCAGAAAATTTAACTTTTATGGAGATATGTGGTGTTTTGGGGTGTTTTCTGTGGTTGGGAAAAATGTGTATTTTATTCTTGTGAGTAATTAAGTTCATTGTGTTTGTTAAATATATCACAGGCAGAGTTCATTGTGTTTGTTAAATGTGTCACAGGCAGAGTCCATTATGTTTGTTAAATATGTCACAGGCAATGTCATTGTGTTGTTAATTGCATCACAGACAATGCCTATTCTGTTATTGATTGTGTCATAGGCAATACAAAATGCATAGTTTTTGTGTTTAAACTGTAAAACTGTAAAGGATTGGCTGCTATATTATGTCATCAGTTCCCAACCAGGTCCATGGGGGTGGTACCCATTTTTGGAAAATGTGTATAAAAGGCAATGCTTGTGTGGTCAATAAAGAGTTCCTGTTTTGGCCTTCAACATAGAGCCTCGTCTCATGTGTGTGGGGATTCCTATATGCTGTATACTCCCCTGGCTATAACCCTTAGCTCTTGTAAGACCTGTTCCTGTTCCTTGTTCCTATGGTGGTTACGGTGTCGAGCAGAGTGCTTGGAGCCCTCAGGAAGCACTAGGAGCATCCATCAACGGAGGTACCAGTCGGGGTGCCAGGACATCTGTTACACAGGTATATCAAACCCCTTAATCAGGATTTTGTGGAAGCAGGTAGATAGCAGGCCTCAATCAATATTTGGTGGAAACAGGTATATAACAGCCAATATTCAGTATTTTGTGGAAGCAGGTATATTGCATGCCTCAATCAATATTTGATGGAAGCAGGTATATCAAACCCCTTAATCAGAATTTGGTGGAAGCAGGTATATCACACCCCTCAATTATTATTTTGTTGCCACAACAGTTATACCACACTACCTTGTTTATTTGGGGCAACAGGTATATTGCAGCCGTCAATCAGTATTTTGTGAAAGCAGGCATATCACACCCCTCAATAATTTTTTTTTGGGGGGGGGGGGGGGGCAACAGATATATCACACCCGTTGCAAATAGTTGTTCCAATAGCATTCATCCCTTCATACAGCTGTGGTATTGCAGCAGAACCGCACACAACAGCTGCACAATACAAATGCACTATAATATACTTTCAATGTTAGAAAGTATATTATAAGTATATCGCACACCTCAGTATATCACACCTATCGATCGCACACCTACAGTGCAGACCAAAAGTTTGGACACACCTTCTCATTCAAAGAGTTTTCTTTATTTTCATGACTATTTTCATGACACTGAAGGAATCAAAACTATGAATTAACACATGTGGGATTATATACATAACAAAAAAGTGTGAAACAACTGAAAATATGTCATATTCTAGATTCTTCAAAGTAGCCACCTTTTGCTTTGATTACTGCTTTGCACACTCTTGGCATTCTCTTGATGAGCTTCAAGAGGTAGTCACCTGAAATGGTTTTCACTTCACAGGTGTGCCCTGTCAGGTTTAATAAGTGGGATTGTTTGCCTTTTAAATGGGTTTGGGACCATCAGTTGTGTTGTGGAGAAGTCAGGTGGATACACAGCTGCTAGTCCTACTGAATAGACTGTTAGAATTTGTATTATGGCAAGAAAAAAGCAGCTAAGTAAAGAAAAATGAGTGGCCATCATTACTTTAAGAAATGAAGGTCAATCAGTCTAAAAAATTGGGAAAACTTTGAAAGTGTCCCCAAGTGCAGTCACAAAAACCATCAAGCGCTAAAAAGAAACTGGCTCACATGCGGACCGCCCCAGGAAAGGAAGACCAAGCGTCACCTCTTCTGTGGAGGATAAGTTCATCCGAGTCACCAGCCTCAGAAATCGCAGGTTAACAGCAGCTCAGATTAGAGACCAGGTCAATGCCACACAGAGAACTGTTAAGAGGAGACTGTGTGAATCAGGCCTTCATGGTAAAATATCGGCTAGGAAACCACTGCTAAGGACAAGCAACAAGCAGAAGAGACTAGTTGGGCTAAAGAACACAAGGAATGGACATTAGACCAGTGGAAATCTGTGCTTTGGTCTGATGAGTTGAAATTTGAGATCTTTGGTTTCAACCACTGTGTCTTTGTGCGACGCAGAAAAGGTGAACGGATGGACTCTACATGCCTGGTTCCCATGCCTGGGATTTATTCAAAATTGAAGGCATACTGAACCAGCATGGCTACCACAGCATCTTGCAGCGGCATGCTATTCCATCCGATCTGTGTTTAGTTGGACCATGTAAGATCCTCACCTGCTTTGCACTCCAGGGGAACCAAGAGGGGTCCTCGTGGAGTTGCGGGACAGGTTATGCGTGTCTCTGATGCACCAGCGCTGACCCCTTTGCGAGCCAGTGCGGAGATGCGTTCGCGTGGACATCGGAGGGGAGGACTGTCGGAGTCCCGGGGACAGAGTGGCCAGGCGAGTGACAAGACGCCGCGGCCAGGGTTGTCTCCGGTGTCTCCTGCGACTTCCGTTTCCGCATCTGGGTCCACGCGCTCGCATACTCGCGCTGAGTCAATCATGCGTCCGTGCGTACGCACGAGGGCAGGTTCGCAAAGGGATACACGGTCGCGAGTACGCGCTTCTTATGCACTTCGTCGACCAGTGACGCATATTATACTGACTCACAAGAGCAAAGTGGATTAGGGAGCCAGCCATGGGTTAATCAACTTGTGATTGCCTTAGGCCTTGTACTCAGGTGCAGGGCAATTTGTTCACTTATGGTAGTGGACACTTGGCACCCTGGGATTGGTCAGCAGGCATTTAAAAGGAGGTCTCTCAGGGTGATCAGTGCCCACTGTTATTTTCCCTCAACCAGGTATAGGTCACAACTCCTAGTGACTGAAGACTGCCAGGAACTTTGTCCTTACAGCGGACCCAAGATCTGGAGTGACTCGACTGCCAAGTGCACAGCATCATTCAGCACTGGTTGGGACTATTCCTGGAATCTACTTGCCTGGTTTTTTGTTATTATTTCTTGTTACCAGCAAGTGTCCTGGACGTTTATGTTTCTGGTGAATAAACACCTTTTTGCTTTCATCACTGGTCTGTTTGTTGGTGCCTTGCATTACAGACCATCATTTATTTTTCAACAAGACAATGACCCCAAACACACCTCCAGGCTGTGTAAGGGCTATTTGACCATGAAGGAGAGTGATGGGGTGCTGCGCCAGATGACCTGGCCTCCACAGTCACCAGACCTGAACCCAATTCAGATGGTTTGGGGTGAGCTGGACCGCAGAGTGAAGGCAAAAGGGCCAACAAGTGCTAAGCATCTCTGGGAACTCCTCCAAGACTTTTGGAAGACCATTTCAGGTGACTACCTCTTGAAGCTCATCAAGAGAATGCCAAGAGTGTGCAAAGCAGTAATTAAAACAAAAGGTGGCTACTTTGAAGAACCTAGAATATGACATATTTTCAGTTTCACACTTTTTTGTTATGTATATAATTCCACATGTGTTAATTCATAGTTTTGATGCCTTCAGTGTGAATCTACAATTTGCATAGTCATGAAAATAAAGAAAACTCTTTGAATGAGAAGGTGTGTCCAAATTTTGGTCTGTACTGTATATAAGTCCTTATAAGGACTTTTGTGTCCCTTTTAGCTAAGCGTTTGGTGTCCCTAACAGCCTGTCCCTGCTCCACAAATCAACCTCTCCCTACACTGGCAAAACATAGAATGTAAAATGGCTGCCAGATCAGGTTCTGTTATAGGGTGGGGGTGTGTCCATGTACTGAAATGTCCCACCTGATGGATGTGTCATGGGTCAAAGTTTGGTGCAATGCAAAATAATATGGCGCCAGCGGACATCGCCATATGTTTGCATGTTTGGCGAATCGCGAATATGCAAAGTTTGGTGCAAAACGACTGCTGGACAAACCGCAAGGCCATCTTTAATTAGGAGGCCAACAAGTGGTACAATGACCAAGTCTGGAGTTGGCAGCAGTATGAGGAGGTTACCGAGTGGCACAATGGCAGAGTTTGGAGTTGGCATCAGCATGAGCAGACCACAGAGTGGCCCAATGACAGAGTCTGGAGGTGGCGGCAGCATCAGGAGGCCACACAGTAGTATGACAATGAGAAATTGTGGACTTGGCAGCAGCAAGAGGAGGCCATAGAGTGGCACAAAAAAAGTGTGTGGCGGTGTCATCAGCCTGAGTAGGCTAGATTAGGACAATGACTAGAGATTGTGGAGGTGGCAGCAGCATGAGGAGACCACAGAGTGGCTCAATGACAGAGTCTGAGGGTGGCGGCAGCATCAGGAGGTCACAGAGTGGCACACTGAGAGAGTCTGGAGTTGGCAGCAGTATGAGGAAGCCACCGAGTGGTACAATGACCAAGTCTGGAGTTGGCAGCTATATGAGGAGGTTACCGAGACCACAGAGTGGCCCAATGACAGAGTGTGGAGGTGGCGGCAGCATCAGGAGGCCAAAGAGTAGAACAGCAACCAGAGATTGTGGAGGTGTCAGCAGCATGAGGAGGAAAGAGTAGAACAACAGCGAGAGATTCTGGAGGTGGCATCAGCATGAGGAGGCAACAGAGTGGCACCACAACAAAGAGTGGAGTTGGCAGCAGTGCGAGGAGGCCACTGAGTGGCACAGTGACCGAGTCTGGAGTTGGCAGCAGTATGAGGAGGCCACCGAGTGGCACAATGACAGAGTCTGGAGTTGTCGGCAGCAGCATCAGGAGGATACCACAGAGTGACAAGGTGACATAGTGTGGAGATGGCAGCAGCATCAGGAGGATACTACATAGTGGCGTGGTAACATACTGTAATGTGGAGATGACAGTAGCAGCAGCAGCATCAGGATACCACAGAGTGGCAAGGTGAGATAGTATGAAGATGGCAGTAGCAGCAGCAGCTAGAGCCTACAATAACCCAAAAACAGTACCTCACTCCCCAACCTACTGCAACTTGCACACAAAAAAAAGAGCAAGGATTTTTACAATTTAAAAAATCTCATTTTATTCAATATAAATCACATGATCATTACAGGTAATACTCAAATGGGACAGGACATGGAGACTGAGCCACAAAGGGCTATACAATGTGGAGAATCACAATGGGGGATAATGTGACCATACCCAGCAGAGAACAACAATTTACCAAAGGCCGTGAGCAAAAATGCAGTTGCGGGTGCAATTGCTAATCTCCTAGTATAAAACAACTACTGACTATTGCTCACAGCCTCTGTCCAAGGATGTTGTGAGGTGTCAATGGACGGTGCAGTACTACTAATAAAGATGGCATATAACAATGAACTGCAAACCTCTCGTCCCACCCTGATCCAGCTGCCAAGTTACCTACCCATGTTGCTGCTGTAGAATGGTAACATGACTCCCCCACTGCTTCAACCTTGACACGTGTTTCACCAAGTAGGCTTCGTCAGGAGGTATTAGTTTTTTTTTGTACAAGTAGCAGCAGCAGCAGCATCACAATACCACAGAGGGGCAAGGTGACTAGTGATGAGCGGGAGGTGCCATATTCAATTTTGCAATATTTCACAAATATTCGATTGAATATTCGTCTTATATTCGTCGAAATCGAATATTCGTCATTATTCAATTTATTGCTAATAATATGTAATTTTATTATTTGTGTATTGCAATTTTCTGTTAACTGTATAAGGCAACATCCCTATTGGTTGGCTATGGCTAATATATGTACTTTACTAATATCCGCTATATTGCTATATATTCTTGTTTTAGAATATTCGTCATATTCTAAGACAAGAATATATAGCAATATAGCAAATATTTGTAAAATACACATATAGACTGCAATTTGGCTAATATAGTGCTATAATCTTTTTTTATATAGTCTAATTATTTTGTCTCTTACTGAAGTTTAGATTTGGAAAAAATTTACACTATAAAAAAAATACTATAGCACTATATTAGCTAAATTGCAGTCTATATGTGTATTTCATGAATATTCGCTATATTGCTATAACTTCGTGTTTTAGAATATGTCAAATATGACAAATATTCTAAAAAAACAAATATATAGCAATATAGGGAATATATTTTTTATTTAGAATATTCGTTTTTTTTTCTCCAATCTGTGCGGCGGTAGTTCGCATACTCCTCCCCGACAAGTGTCCCTGTCACCATGGGAATGCCTGTGGGTTAGAATATACCATCAGATCTGAGTTTTCACGAACTCAGGGAAAACTCTGATCTAAAGGTATTTTCTAACCCACAGGCGCTCCCATGGTGACGGGGACGCTTGTCGGGGAGAAGTATGCGAACGACCATACAAATTGGAAATAAAAAAGACCAATATTATAAATAATAAATATATTCCCTATATTGCTATATATTTGTTTTTTAGAATATTTGTCATTTTATTTTCTATATGAAAACATGATTCCTTCCTGCTTAAGTTGCTTGTGGTACAATGACTCATCGACCCACAAGAAAGAAGCAGGGAGGAATCATGTTTTCAGATTTAAAAAATGACAAATATTCGATATAGCGAATATATAGCACTATATTCGTAATATTCACAAATTAGCAAACTTGCAATATATGTGATTAATATTCACTATTCGAATATTGGCGCTTAACACTAAAGGTGATATAGTATGGAGATGGCAGTAGCAGTAGCAGCAGCATCAGGATACCACAGAGTGGCAAGGTGACATAGTGTGGAGATGGCAGTAGCAGCAGCAGCATCTGGAGGATACCACAGAGTGGCAAGTTGACATAGTGTGGAGATGGCAGTAGCAGCAGCAGCATCAGGATACCACAGAGTGGCAAGGTGACATAGTGTGGAGATGGCAGTAGCAGCAGCAGCATCTGGAGGATACCACAGAGTGGCAAGTTGACATAGTGTGGAGATGGCAGTAGCAGCAGCAGCATCAGGATACCACAGAGTGGCAAGGTGACATAGTGTGGAGATGGCAGTAGCAGTAGCAGCATCAGGATAACACAGAGTGGCAAGATGACATAGTGTGGAGATGACAGTAGCATTAGCAGCATCAGGATACCACAGAGTGGCAAAGTGACATAGTGTGAATATGGAAGCTGCATCAGGATACCACAGAGTGGTAAGTTGACATAGTGTGGAGATGGCAGTAGCAGCAGCATCAGGATACAACAGAGTGGCAAAGTGACATAGTGTGGAGATGGCAGTAGAAGCAGCAGCATCAGGATACCACAGAGTGGCAAGGTGACATAGTGTGCAGATGGCAGTAGCATCAGCATCAGGATACCACAGAGTGGCAAGGTGACATAGTGTGGAGATGGCAGCAGCAGCATCAGGAGGATTCCACAGACTGACAAGGTGACATAGTCTGGAGATGGCAGTAGCAGCATCAGGATACCACAGAGTGGCAAGGTGACATAGTGTAAAGATGGCAGTAGCAGTAGCATCAGGATACCACAGAGTGGCAAGGTGACATAGTGTGGAGATGGCAGTAGCAGCAGCATCAGGAGGATTCCACAGACTGACAAGGTGACATAGTCTGGAGATGGCAGTAGCAGCAGCAGCATCAGGATACCACATATGGTGATGCTGCATATGTTGACACAGGGCTGTGGTGCCCACATTGGCACCCTTGTCACGCTTCACCTTCTGCCCACATATTCTACATATGGCCATGATAACCTCCTCCGTCGGCTTAAAGGGGTTGTCCGGGATCAAACTCAGTTTTTTAAAAGTAGCTTACTCACCATCAGTAGCCAAGTTTATGTTCCCAAGATGTTTTTAGGTAGTTTTTACACTGCTGCATTGCTCCTACAGTCCCCAACAGACTGTTTACATATCTGTTTATGTATGCCATCATTTCCTGCTGCAAAGCATTGTGTGTCCCAGTGCAGCTCAGTAGCAGGTGGTTTCTACAGTGTAAGATCACCTCCCTGCATCCGCCCCACTCATACATATTCAGCCTCCTGCACATTATTCACTCCTCCATAGATCTGCCCCCCTCTTGCATTTTTACAGTACCACGCTCCAATTGGTTGGTCTGCATAGACCAACCAATTGGAGTGAGCGTGGGCAAGGGACCACTCTGATTGGTCCCTTGTCGGCACCCAGTGACGTCACCGGACTGGAGGGGGTGGAGCTTAGTGGGATCTCTGCCAGGCTAGTTACCGCCCCTCCAACATTTTGCATAATTAGCTAGGCTGGCAGTGATGTCACCGGGCTCCCTGAGCAGCGGAAGAGGAAGCTTTCCTCCTCTGCAAGGGACCCAGTACGTCACTGAGTGAAAGAAAACCTTCAGTTCTGGCAGATAATTTATTGGAGCAAAAGGGGGCATTAGAAGTAAGCATCAGGTAGGACATGGGTGTTGTTGATGTGTGTGACACTGCAGTACTATAGTACAAAGGTCCCAAATCCCAGACAACCCCTTTAACAAAATACTGCCACACCACCAATTAGGTAATTTTCCCCCCAACAGTCTGCACTGACTGAGTGTTACAGCCGCTGCTTCTGTGAACCCCTGCACCACTACTTCCTGGGCAGGTTTGGCTTCTGACCTCCCACTGCTGCCACCCTGCTGACTCCCAGCCATGCTTCCAACACATATAACCGCCAATGTGAACTGAGAATAAATTTTTCTTTTTATACTGAAATAGGCCACTAAACACTTTCAAGACATATAACCGCCGACGTGAACTATGAATTTATTTTTATTTTTGTACTGAAATACAAAATCACACATATAACCACCACGCTGACTAACTGCTACCGCCACTACCTCTGTGAACCCCTGCACCACTACTTTCCGGGCAGGTAGGTTGCTTTGAAGCAGGTGGTCTACTCTGGTTACGTTTGGTTCCCAACCTCCCACTGCTGCCACCCTGCTGACTCCCAGCCATGCTTTCAAGACATATAACCGCTGATATGAACTGAGAATAAATATTAATTTTTCTACTGAAATAGGCCCCTGAACGCTTTCAAGATATATAACTGCCGAAGTGAACTGAGACTATATTTTTCTTTTTGTACTGAAATAGCCCACTAAACGCTTTCAAGACATATAACCGCCGAAGTGAACTGACAATATATACCCTGTATATATTTTTGTACTGAAATACAAAATAACACAAATAACCGCTGAACTGACTGACTGCTACCGCCACTGTTTCCTTGAACCCCTGCACCACTACTTTCCAAGCAGGTAGGCTGCTTCCAAGTAGGTGATCTACTCTGGGCATGTTTGGTTCCGGACCTCCCACTGCTGCCACCCTGCTGACTCCCAGCCATGCTTTCAAGACATATAACCTCCGACGTGAACTGAGAATATATTTTTCTCAAAGTGAACTGAGAATATATTTTTTATTTTTGTACTGAAATACAAAATAACACATATAACCGCCACACTGACTGAGTGCTACCACCACTACTTCCGTGAACCCCGGCAACAATACTTTCCAGGCAGGTAGGCTGCTTTGAAGCAGGTGGTCTACCCCGGGCACTTTTGGCTCTTGACCTCCCACTGCTGCCACCTTGCTGACTTCCAGTCATGCTTCCAACACATATAAGCACCGACGTGAACTGAGAATATACTTTTTCTTTTTTTACTGAAATAGGCCACTAAGCGCTTTCAAGATATATAACCGCTGAAGTGAACTGATAATATATTTTTTTCTTTTTGTACTGAAATAGGCCACTAAATGCTTTCAACACATCTAACATCTGACGTGAACTGCAAATGTATTTTTATTTTTGTACTGTAATAGGCCACTAAATGCTTTAAACACAAATAACCGCCGAAGTGAACTGAGAATATATTTTTCTTCTTGTACTGAAATACAAAATAACACATATAACCGCCGCACTGACTGACTGCTACCGCCACTACTTCCGTGAACCCCGGCACCAATACTTTCCGGGCAGGTAGGCTGCTTTGAAGCAGGTGGTCTATCCCGGGCACTTTTGGCTCTTGACCTCCCACTGCTGCCATCCTGCTGACTTCCAGTCATGCTTCCAACACATATAACCACCGACGTGAACTGAGAATATAGTTTGATTTTTGTAGTGAAATAGGCCACTAAACGCTTTCATGACATATAGCTGCCGAAGTGAACTGAGAATATATTTTTCTTTCTGTACTGAAATAGGCCAGTAAATGCTTTCAACACATATAACCACAGAAGTGAACTTAGAATATATTTTTCTTTTTGTACTGAAATAGGCCACTAAACGCTTTTGGCAGAAATAAATGCACCAGTAAAGTGCGTATATATTTTGCTTTCTGTACTGAAATAGGCCACTAAGCCCAACCCTTTTGCCACAAATAACTGCACCAGTAAAGTGGTGCGTCTATTTTTTCTTTCTGTACTGAAATAGGCCACTAAACGCTTTTGCCACAAGTAACTGCACCAGTGAAGTGCGTATATTTATTTCTTTCTATAATGAAATAGGCCACTAAATGCTTTTGCCACAAATAATTGCACCAGTGACGTGGGTATATTTTTTTTCTTTCTTTACGTTTTAAACACATGTAACTGCAGAAGTGAACTGAGAATATATTTTTCTTTGTGTACTGAAATAGACCAGTAAATGCTTTTAGCAGAAATAAATGCACCAGTGAACTGCGTATATATTTTTCTTGTTTGAAAAGATATAAGCTACTAAAGGCATTGCAACATAGCACTTTCACCTGAATAACAAATTGCTGGAATGACAGAGCTGTATAATGGCTATTTGGATCCCCAAATAATCTTTCCCTGCACTTGTAAATCACTTTTCTAGCACTTTTTCTAGCTCTTTCTGACGTCTCTCCCTGCACTAAGATGCTGTGAAATGATTCCTCACTATTAGGGTTGAGCGAATAAAGTTTGTACCAAACTTTAGGATTTTTGGACCCTGAACCCGAACATTTCAGTAAAAGTTCGGAGTTTTGTGTTTGGCGCTTTCTTGGTGCTTTTTGAAAGGCAGCAGAGCCAATCAACAAGCGTTTAACTGTCTGACCTTGGAAGTTATCACATCATTGGCCAGTGCAGCATGTGACCCAGGCTCTATATAAGCTTGAGTCACGTATTGCTAAACGTCACTCTGCTATAGCAAGTGTAGGGAGAGGATGCTGCTGAACTGGTGATTTCAGGGAGAGAATAGGAGAGAATCTAACTCAGCGATCTACATACAATTAGTTGTGTGGGTGCAGGGCACAATCTTTTTACCCTGTCCTGAGCCCATTGACCAAAAAAAACAAAACTTTTATCTGTCTTCACGCGGCGGCGGCGGCAGCCATTTTATGCAAGCTCAGTGCACCAGCACTGCATCTGAGCTTTTGTGATATAAACTATACTAATAACCTGGTTGTAAAAAAATCACCCTTTTTGGGCAATATACAACATCTGGTGCATTTGCAGGATTAGTCAGTGTGCAAGTTTAGCTAGAAATACAGGCATCATTTTCTGTTCTTTTTAAAACACCCTTTTTGTGCAAAATACACTATTTTACATCCTTAGCTGCATCTGGACGTGTGAAATTCAAATGTTATATACAGCTTTCATATTCTGTTTGTAAAACAAACTCAAATTTGAGCCCCAATCCATGCAGCAGTCTCTTCTTCTTTTTGATGACTCTGTTAGCAGGGTTTCCCAGGGCCATTCAACTAGCCCTGCCCCAGAAGTGGAAGAGATTGAGTGCACCGATGCCCAACCACTTATCTTTCAAGAGTACATGGGTGGACCATAGCAGCACATCTCGGATGATGACGAAACACAGGTGACATTTGCTGGGGCTTTCAAAAGTGTGCAGACCGACAAGAAGGGCAGGGGTGAAGACTGGGTGGAAGATGATGTGGAGGAAAATGAGGTCCTCGACCCCACATTCAATCAAGGTCATGCGAGTGACCTATGTAGTTTGGAGGAAGAGGCGGTGGTCGCACAGAGCCACCAGCACAGCAGAAGAGGGAGCAGGGTGCAAAAGCGGAGTGGCCATCCTCTAGACCAGGGGTGTCAAACTCAAATTCATCGGGGGCCGCATCAGCAGTTTGGTCACCGTCAAAGGGCCGGTTGTATCGGACTTATGGGGGATCTGTGGGTGACACTTATGGGGGATCTGTGGGTGACACTTATGGGGGATCTGTGGGTGACACTTATGGGGGATCTGTGGGTGACACTTATGGGGGATCTGTGGGTGACACTTTTGGGGGATCTGTGGGTGACACTTTTGGGGGATCTGTGGGTGACACTTATGGGGGATCTGTGGTGACACTTATGGGGGATCTGTGGTGACACTTATGGGGGATCTGTGGTGACACTTATGGGGGATCTGTGGTGACACTTATGGGGGATCTGTGGGTGACACTTATGGGGGATCTGTGGGTGACACTTATGGGGGATCTGTGGGTGACACTTATGGGGGATCTGTGGGTGACACTTATGGGGGATCTGTGGTGACACTTATGGGGGATCTGTGGTGACACTTATGGGGGATCTGTGGGTACTTACAACTACAAGCCACTCGGTAGGCAGGAGGGAGGAGGCAGGCCGGGAGGACAGGCGCTGGCAGCGTGAGTCATACGTCATGCGCCCACACCGCCTGCTTCATTCATAAAGTGGGCGGCGCAGGCGCGTGACGTATGACTCACACTGCCAGCGCCCAGCCTGCCTCCTCCCTCCTCTCAGTCTCGGCGAGCGCTTGTAGTTTTATTATCACTTCCTGCAGGGGCCGCCTGCAGGAAGTGATAATAAAAGGTGAAGGCTGGCGGCTGGCAGCGGGCCACATGACAAGGTCTGGCCCGCGGGCCTTGTGTTTGACACCCGTGCTCTAGACAGTACGCCTGCAACTGCCCACCACAGCAGTGGACCGAGCACACCAAAGCCAGCTCAAAGGAGTTCCCTGGTGTGGCAGTTCTTCAGACAATGTGCTGACGACAAGACACAAGTGATTTGCACGCTGTGCAATCAGAGCCTGAAGCGAGGCATAAACGTTCTCAATCTGAGCACAACCTGCATAACCAGGCATTTAAGTGCAAAGCACGAGCAGCAGTGGAGTAGACACCTCAAAAACCAAGAAGGCTCATCCTGCTTCCTCTTCTGCTGCAGTCTCGGCCTCTTCATCCACCTCTGGAGTGACAGTGCCACCTGCCACCCCACAAACAGAGGATCTTCCAGCAACACCACCACCTGGCTCACCAAGCATCTCCACAATGTCCCATGGAAGCATTCAGCTATCCATCTCCCAAACACTGTAGAGGAAGAGGAAGAAACCCCCTACCCACCTGCGATCACTAGCCCTGAATGCCAGCATTTCAAAATTACTGTCCTTTGAAATCCTCTGGTGAAGACGGATAGTTTTATAGGCCTTATGGCGGTGGCTGTCCCACAGTATGTCGTGCCCAGCGGCCACTACTTTTCCAGGCGAGTCATCCCTTCCCTGCACAACCAAGTAGGGGACAAAATCAGGTGTGCACTGCGCAATGCCATCTGTGGCAAGGTGCACCTCACTGCGGATACTTGGACCAGTAAGCACGGTCAGGGACGTTATATCTCCATAACAGCACACTGGGTAAATGCAGTGGTGGCTGGGCCTGAGGCGGATAGCAGTTTGGCGCATGTCCTTCCTTCACCGAGGATTGCAGGGCTTTTCAGTTTGCCTCCTGTTGCTTCCTCCTCCTACTCTGCTTCCTCATCCTCTACCAGCTCCTCATCCGGTAAGCGTAACACCTTCAACACCAACTTCAGCACAGCCAGGGGTAAACGACTGCAGTCAGTTTTGAAACTTATCTGTTTGGGGGACAAACCCCACACTGTGCATGAGCTGTGGACGGGCCTTGAACAACAGACCGATGAGTGATTGGTGCTAGTGAGCCTCAAGCCCGGCCTGGTGGTGTGAGATAATGGGCAAAATCTTGTTCGCCCGGCGGTTGTTTCGCAGCGAACTTTGCGTGTTCGCTGAACATGCGAACATATGGAGATATTCGTGCCCGCCATATTCTTTTACAATGTGAAGAACTTTGACCCATGACACATCTATCAGATGGTACAGGACAGCCAATTTAGACGTTTAAGCACATGGACATACCCCCTACCTTATAAATAAACCTGATCTGGCCGCCATTTTACATTCAGTGTTTTGCCAGTGTAGGGAGAGGTTGCTGTGTGGAGCAGGGGCAGGCTGTTAGGGACACCAAACACTAGCTAATAGGGCCACAACAGTCCTTTTAAGGACTGGTATAGGTGTGCTATCGATAGGTGTGATACACAGAGGGGTGCAATATACTTACAATATACTTTTATAATGACTCAAAAACACATAGATTTGTATAGTGATCACCTGGAAGTCAGGGGCCTAGGGGATAGGGGCCATTTTTATATAGGGTAAGGTTCCGGACAGAGTCGCTCTCATCAGGGCGGGTGGTCTGTGGTTAGGCTATCAGGGCCAGAATAGCAACCCCCTGTAGGGCAATATCAGGAACAGTTCTTTGCCCAACCTGTCCTTTAATACCACATCATCATCTAGCCCAGGAATAAATGTTTTTTGCTTTCCCTCCGGGATTCATGGATGTGCCCTGGAACCCCCCCGGATTGTGGTAGGACATATGGTTTCTCATTTGGTGCCACCGAGCACCTGATTTAGTGCCGCCAAGCACTAAATTATTGCCCACCACATCTATGCTTTTTGCTTAACTTTAATAATTTCATTAATTTTCATTTTGAGGGATATCTTTTCCATTCACACGTCTGCAAAATAGGTAATTTTCAATGGGGCCGGAATGTGCTGTTCGCATGCGCATTTGCGGATCCGCACTTCCGTATCCGCAAAAAATAGAAAATGTCCTATTATTGTCCGCAATTGCAGAAAAGATTAGGTATTTTCTTTTATAGTGCCGGCGATGTGTGGTCCACAAATTGCAGAATGCACATTGCCGGTGTCCATGTTTTTACGGATGTGTGAATTGACTCTCATAGTAACATTATTAAAGGTTACATTTTATCTTTATGTATATTCTAATGGATTGCCTTCCTTGTACAATTTTATAATATGATTTCTATGTTAGAAAATATATTATAGTGCATTTGTATTGTGCGGCAGTTGTGTGCGGTTCTGCTGTGATACTGTAGCGTTATTGAAACAAAAAGTTTCTACTGGTGTGATATACCAGTCGCCCTCCCAAAAAAACGATTGAAGCAGGGGTTTATATACCAATATACTTTCTTTATAGTTCATTTGGGTAATGTATAGTGCATTAGCACATGCGGGTACGCAAAAATTATATTGCCGATATTTCACATTGAAAAAAAATTATGAATGGAGATTGCAAATTCGAATAATACATCTGGTACTGTATGTCACTGTCCATGTTGTGGGACAATTTGTGCACTTCTAGTAATTATTTATTGGCTGCAAATATGAGCTGAAGGTTTTTCAGGTTGGACTGCCATTAAAATGAATGGGACCCGCCGCAAACTTGCGGTTCACGAACATTTGATCATGTTCGCGCCATCGTGTTCGTGAACCGTCCCGGCAGATGTTCGTCCATCTCTACTCAGAACGCTTGAAAATCTAAAATGGCTGCCGTATTTATAGGGCTGTGAAATCACAGGGCTGGCTGGCTGCTGATTGGCTTCATGCATGGCATTATGGGTCAGCCTGCATTCCTAGAGTTCCTTGCCCCATGTTCTCACACGTGTATCAGCCATTGTAGCTGCCAAAATTGCAATTCGTTTCCACAAAGTGCAAGTAAATTCACATTTGTTGCAAATCACATTTTTCCTGAAATTAGGATCTGATTCCACTTCGTCTAATTCGATTTGCTCATCTCTAGCGAATATGACAGGCGTCTACTGTCTGTTGTCAGTGACTAGATAAATCTTTCTTGGTTATATACGTTGGTGTATAGGCCTCTTTCACACGGGCATCATGTTTTTGGCCCGGATAAGATCCAGGTGTGTCGCGGGAAAATGTGCGATTTTTCGGAGCGAGTGCAAAACATTGTAATGCGTTTTGCACGTGCGTGAGAAAATCAGCATGTTTGGTACCCACACCCGGACTTCTTCACAGAAGTTCGGGTTCGGGTTAGGTGTTGTGTAGATTTTATTATTTTCCCTTATAACATGGTTATAAGGGAAAATAATAGCATTCTTAATACAGAATGCTTAGTACAATAGAGCTGGAGGGGTTAAAAAAAATAATAATAATTTAACCTCTAAAGGACATATGCCCTTATGCTCTGGTACTTAAGGACACAGAGCGGTGATCGGAAGCCGGTGCCTGCTCAAATCATTGGCACTTCGGCTAAATGCCCGGGGGGGTGGGGGGGGAGTAAACATATTAGGTATTGCCGTGTTCGTATCGACCAACTCTATAAATATATCACATGACTGTGCTAAAAAAACTATTTTTTTGTCACCTTACATTACAAAAAGTACAACAGCGAGTGATCAAAAAGGCATTTGCCCACCAAAATAGTGCCAATCTAACCGTCACCTCATCTCGCAAAAAATGAGCCCCTACCTGAGACAATCGCCCAAAAAATAAAAAAAACTATGGCTCAGAATATGCAGACACTAAAACATCATTTTTTTTTGTTTCAAAAATGATATTATTGTGTAAAACTTACATAAATAAAAAAAAGTATACATACTAGCTATCGCCGCGTCCGTATCGGCCGGCTGTATAAAAATATCACATGACCTAACCCCTCAGATGAACACCCTAAAAAAATAAAAACTGTGCTAAATATTACATCACAAAAAGTGTAATAGCAAGCGATCAAAAAGTCACACGCACCCCAAAATAGTGCCAATAATACCGTCATCTCATCCCACAAAAATCATACCCTACCCAAGGTAATCGCCCAAAAACTGAAAACATTATGGCTCTCAGACTATGGAAACACTAAAACATTATTTTTTTGCTTCAAAAAAGAAATCATTGTGTAAAACTTACATTACTAAAAAAAAGTATACATACAGTATTAGGTATCGCCGCGTCTGTGACATCCTGGTCTATAAAAATACCACATGATCTAACCTGTCAGATGAATGTTGTAAATAACAAAAAATAAAAACGGTGCCAAAACAGTACCAACTAGTACCAAAAAAATTTCCACCCTATCCCGTAGTTTCTAAAATGGGGTCACTTTTTGGGGGGGTTTCTACTGTAGGGGTGCATCAGGGGATGCTTCAAATGGGACATGGTGTAAAAAAAAAAAAAAACTGTCCATCAAAATCTGCCTTCCAAAAACCGTATGGTATTCCTTTCCTTCTGCGCTCTGCCGTGTGCCCGTATAGCAGTTTACAACCACATATGAGGTGTTTCTGTAAACTACAGAAGCTGGGCAATAAATATTGAGATTTGTTTGGCTGTTAACCCTTACTTTGTTACTGGAAAAAATGGATTAAAATGGAAAATGTGCCAAAAAATTTAAATTCTGACATTTCATCGCCATTTGCCAATAACTCTTGTGGAACACCTAAAGGGTTAACAATGTTTGTAAAATCAGTTTTGAATACCTTGAGGGGTGTAGTTTCTTAAATGGGGTACATTTATGGAGTTTCTACTCTAGGGTTGCATCAAGGGGGCTTCAAATGGGACATGGTGTCAAAAATACCAGTCCAGCAAAACCTGCCTTCCAAAAACCGTATGGCATTCCTTTCCTTCTGCGCCCTGCCGTGTGCCCATGCAGCAGTTTACAATCACATATGGAGTGTTTCTGTAAACTACAGAATCAGGGCCATAAATAATGAGTTTTGTTTGGCTGTTAACCCTTGGTTTGCAACTGGAAAAAAATATATTAAAATGGAAAATCTGCCAGAAAACTGAATTTTTTTCATTGTATCTCTATTTTCCATTAATTCTTGTGGAACACCTAAAGGGTTAACATCGTTTGTAAAATCAGTTTTGAATCCCTTGAGGGGTGTAGTTTCTTATATGGGGTCACTTTTTTGGAGTTTCTACTCTAGGGGTGCATCAAGGGGGCTTCAAATGGGAAATGGTGTCAAAAAAACAGTCCAGCAAAACCTGCCTTCCAGAAACCGTATGGCATTGCTTTCCTTCTGTGCCCTGCCGTGTGCCTGTACAGTGGTTTACCACCACATATGGGGTGTTTTTGTAAACTTCAGAATCAGGGCCATAAATATTGACTTTTGTTTGGCTGTTAATCCTTGCTTTGTAAAAGTAAAAAATAAATAAAATTAAAATGGAAAATCTGCCAAAAAAATGAAAAACTGAAATTGTATCTCTATTTTCCAATAATTCTTGTGGAACACCTAAAGGGTTAACAACGTTTGTAAAATCAGTTTTGAATACCTTGAGGGGTGCAGTTTCTAGAATGGTCATTTGTGGGTGGTTTCTATTATATAAGCCTCACAAAGTGACTTCAGACCTGAACTGGTCCCTAGAAATTGGGTTTTTGAAAATTTCAGAAAAATTTCAAGATTTGCTTCTAAACTTCTAAGCCTTGTAACATCCACAAAATATAAAATATTATTCCCAAAATGATGCAAACATGAAGTAGACATATGGGGAATGTAAAGTAATAACTATGTTTGGAGGTATTACTATGTATTATTGAAGAAGAGAAATTGAAACTTGGAAGTTAGCAATTTTTTTCAAATTCTTGGTAAATTTGGTATTTTTTTATAAATAAAAAATATTTTTTTTTTACTTCATTTTACCAGTTTCATGAAGTACAATATGTGACGAAAAAACTATCTCAGAACGGCTTGGATAAGTCAAAGCGTTTTAAAGTTATCACCACTTAAAGTGACACTGGTCAGATTTGCAGAAAATGGCCTGATCATTAACCCCTTGGGGACTTTTTTGCAAATCATGACTAGTGTCACTTTAAGTGCTGATAACTTTAAAACGCTTTGACTTATCCAGGCCATTCTGAGATTGTTTTTTCGTCACATATTGTACTTCATGACAGTGGTAAAATGAAGAAAAAAAAATATCTTTTTTTTATAAAAAAAAATACCAATTTTATTAAAAATGTGAAACAAAATGCTAATTTCCAAGTTTCTCTACTTCTATAATACATAGTAATACTTCCAAACATAGTTATTACTTTGCATTCCTATGTCTACTTCATGTTTGCATAATTTGGGGAATGATATTTTATATTTTGGGGATGTTACAAAGCGTAGAAGTTTGGAAGCAAATCTTGAAATTTTTCAGAACTTATCAAAAACCCAATTTTTAGGGACCAGTTCAGGTCTGAAGTCACTTTGTGAGGCTTGTATACTAGAAACCACCCCAAAATGACTCCATTCTAGAAACTACACCCATCAAGGTATTCAAAACTAATTTTACAAACTTTGTTAACCCTTTAGGTGTTCCACAGGAATTCATGGAAAATAGAGATATAATTTCAAAATTTCACTTTTTTGGCAGATTTTCCATTTTAATATTTTTTTTTTTCAGTTACAAAGCAAGGATTAACAGCCAAACCAGACTCAATATTTATGGCCCTGATTCTGTAGTTTACAAAAACACCCCATATGTGGTGGTAAACCGCTGTACGGGCACACGGCAGGGCGCAGAAGGAAAGCAATGCAATACGGTTTCTGGAAGGCAGGTTTTGCTGGACTGGTTTTTTTGACACCATGTCCCATTTAAAGCCCCCCTGATGCACCCCTAGAGTAGAAACTCCATAAAAGTGACCCCATTTTGGAAACTGCGGGATAGGGTGGAATTTTTTTTGGTACTAGTTTAGGGTGCAATGATTTTTGGTTGCTCTATATTACACTTTTTGTGAGGCAAGATAACAAGAAATAGCTGTTTTGGCACCGTTTTTATTTTTTGTTACTTTCAACATTTTTTTTTAATTTTACACAATGATTTCTTTTTTGAAGCAAAAATAAATAAATCATGTTTTAGTGTTTCCATAGTCTGAGAGCCATAATTTTTTCAGTTTTTGGGCGATTACCTTGGGTAGGGTATGATTTTTGCGGGATGAGATGATGGTTTTATTGGCACTATTTTGGGGTGTGTGTGACTTTTTGATCGCTTGCTATTACACTTTTTGTGATGTAAGGTGACAAAAAATGGTTTCTTTAGCACAGTTTTTATTTTGAATTTTTTACGGTGTTCATCTGAGGCGTTAGGTCATATGATATATTTATAGAGCCGGTAGATACGGACGCGGTGATACCTAATATGTATACTTTTTATTTATTTATGTAAGTTTTACACAATAATATCATTTTTGAAACAAAAAAAATGATGTTTTAGTGTCTGCATATTCTGAGCCATAGTTTTTTTTATTTTTGGGGCGATTGTCTCAGGTAGGGGCTCATTTTTTGCAGGATGAGGTGACGGTTAGATTGGCACTATTTTGGTGGGCAAACTCCTTTTTGATCGCTTGCTGTTGTACTTTTTGTGATGTAAGGAGACAAAAAATTATTTCTTTAGCACAGTTTTTATTCTTTATTTTTTACGGTGTTCAGTCATATGATATGTTTATAGAGCCAGTCGATATGAATGCGGCAATACCTAATATGTATTCCCCCCCCCCCTATTTTTTTTTTAACTTTATTTGGAGAAAATGACATTTTTGTTTATTTTTACTTGAAACTTTTAATTTTAGGGGGGGGAAACTTTATTTTTTTCAACTTTTTTTTCACTTTATTTTTTGTCCCACTTTGGGACTTGAACTTTTGGGGGTCTAATCCTTTGCAATACATTCCAATACTTCTGTATTGGAATGCATTGGCCTTATGAGTAATACTGTGTATTGCTCATACAGATTTCGGGGCCTGTGAGATCCAGGGGGCTGGATCTCACAGGCACGTCACAGGAAGGCAGTGCACAGCCGCATGGGGACCCTATGGCACCGCCACATGCCACCACCGCAACATTGAATTGCCGCAAACCGCAGGCCTGAATTGACCTGCGGTTTGCGGCGATCGCCATCATGGTGGGGGTCACGGGACCCCCCCGGCATTTAGCCGAAGTGCCTACTCAATGATTTGAGCAGGCAACGGCTTGCGATCACTGCCTGCTTAAGTACCAGGACATAAGGACGTACCTGTACGCCCTATGTCCTGAAGAGGTTAAGGTGAAAAAAGGCTGTGTCCTTAAGGAGTTAACTTACCTTTATCAACTTGCTTGCACAGCTCGGCTTCTCTTCTGTCTTCTTCTTTGAGGAATAGGACCTTTGATGACGTCACTGCGGTCATCACATGGTCCATCACATGATTTATCACTGTGATGGATCATGTGACGGACCATGTGATGACCGCAGTGATGTCACCACAGGTCCTTTTCTTGTGCACAGCAAAGATGAAGACAGAAGAGTAGCCAGACTGCGCTAGCAAGTGGATTGAGGTGAGTTAAATTATTATTATTTTTTTTACCCCTCCAGCACTATTGTACTATGCATTCTGTAATAAGAATGCTATTATTTTCAGTGTGGGTGCAATGTGTTCACCTCACACATTGCACCCGGTCGGAAATCTCGCCCGTGTGAAACGGGCCTAACAGATTGTATACAGTATATTAATACTACCTGCCTAGCTGTGCTACTACTGCTTTAATCTAAAAACACCAACTGAACACTGCCCCCCGACATGTTTGACACAGGGCAGTGTTTGACAGAGGGCAGGTGAAGACAACCCTTTTTATTTACTCTGATGGTGACATCCATCATTCGTCACTCCAGTAATAGTCTCCATCTGAATCAATGGTTAATGTATAGCTTGCTACGCTTCCTTGTATAGGGCAGTGTAGCAATGACCCTCCTTACCGCTCCTTCACCTGTGACCGCCCCTTAACTCTCTCCGTTCTACTTTGCGCTCTGATGAGGTCTCGCTCTGGGAGCTTCCAGTTCGCACATACGCTAGAACTTAAAGGGAGTCAGTCACCACATTTTAGCATGTTAGACCGTTAAAATAGGGTTATGTGATCCAGCCAGAACATAAAAACGGTACCTTTGTGGTAGAAAACGGACTTTTCAATTTGCAGAAAACAAACTTATAAGATTATCTTCTGAGCCCTCTCAAGTGCCCAGGGCGGTCTCTCAATCCTCGGAGCCCCAGGCAGGCACCTCCTAAACGGCAGATAACTCCGCCCTCCGTGCGCCTCTGCCCGCCCGTTTACTCCCCTCCCCTGTCCCTTTCCACTGCGGCAGTGCGGTACAAATCGTAGCGGGCGCATGCGCAATGCGATGCCCGCTCCTGGCAGGGCATCGCAATACCTATTGCGCATGCGCCCGCTACGATTTGTACCGCACAGCCGCAGTGGAAAGGGACAGGGGAGGGGAGTAAACGGGCGGGCAGAGGCGCACGGAGGGCGGAGTTATCAGCCGTTTAGGAGGTGCCTGCCTGGGGCTCCGAGGATTGAGAGACCGCCCTGGGCACTTGAGAGGGCTCAGAAGATAATCTTATAAGTTTGTTTTCTGCAAATTGAAAAGTCCGTTTTCTACCACAAAGGTACCGTTTTTATGTTCTGGCTGGATCACATAACCCTATTTTAATGGTCTAACATGCTAAAATGTGGTGACAGACTCCCTTTAAACATCTCTCTAAGTTACATTTGTTACATTTTATTGCCACTTATTTCTAAGTTCTCACTGTGTGTTCCTCATTTCGTAACATATAATAATAGCTGAATTTGTACACCAATATATTAACTTCAAGTAGCCTTAATATATTAGTATCCCTTATTTACATTGTACTGTATATGAGGTTATTCATTTTCTCTGCCTTTCTTTTTTTACTATTAAGGATAAATCATTCCTATAGAATAATGCACCAAGGGGGTGGGATTGGGGATCTTTTTTTTTCTCTTTTTTTTTTTTTTGGGGGGGGGGGGGGGTCCAGGAATTTTCACCTGCAATATTTTTCAAACTCTTTTTTTTAGTCTTTTATTTATTTTTATTTTTATAAAGATTACCCTCATCACTGAGACCATTAGTATCTCTTCTCCAATAGTTTCATGGAGGCTATCTTGTGGGACAATTCTCACCATTTTAACATCTATCTCTCTTATATTGCCTATGTTTTTTATTGTGATTGACAATCTCTGCATTTTTCTTCCTCTTTATATATTCTTATATTTTTAATTCATAGTTTTCAAATGTCTCGATCTTCAAACCTATTTAATATTATAATAACACAGAATAATCATATCTTAGTTAACATGGGTGTCTTCGCCTCTTTATTATACAAATTTTCTTCCTCCTTTTCTGTATTCATATTTGAAACTGATGATTTTGGAGTAGTGTCATAGGAAGGACGAGTACGTAAAACCTTAATTTAGTCCAGATGGTAACAGGCTATTAAGATGGTATATCCATTTTGTCTCTTCTTGTTGCAGTCTTTCATCCACATTGCCTTGTTTTGGGCCTGGTTTTAATTAGCTAATTCCACAGTGTTAGCCCAGAGGTCTGTGCCGCCGCTGCCCTATCCACGGACAGGGGCACCGGGCTCCCTCTCTTTCTTCCTGCCTCCATGCTAACAAACGCGGGCAGCAGGTAGCTTAACTATGCTATCTGTGTTCCATGCCAGCGTTTCCTTCCTGCAGGAGATTTGCACTGGTGTTTGAGCTTGCGTGGGTGTGTCTCTCTTCACCTATGAGGCAACACATACACGCCCTCTGTCTCACCAGCGTATGGCTGGATTGCCGCAGGTATTTAAAGGCGCTTCCTACTAAAGGCAGATGCCTTAGCAACCTCATAGTTTTAGCTTGTCTTTCTCCAAGTGCTAAGGTGTCTCTCTTGTCTGCTTTGCTGTGTACCGGACTTTGCTTATTGAACTCCTGGACTTCAGCCTGTTTGCCGCCTGTCTCTAACCTCAGACTTTGTTTATGAACTTTGCCTATTTGTCACCTACCCCTGACCTTGGATCTTGTTTAAGACTTTGCTTACTGACTTCGATTGATTGCCACCTGTCCAGACCTGGAACCTCCTGGCCACGCAAGTCCCCTCAATGCTTGCATCAAGTACTCAGACCCCCTGGTCAATTGCCACTGACTCGGGGACTGCTCTGGAGTAGTCCCTGGCATCTACCCTAACGGCCCAAGCCTATCCTCACCACCAGAGGCTCTAGTGAAGACCAGGTAGTGACTTAGTCACGACCCTCCAGAGTATACCTAGTCAGTGGCGCAGTGGTTCCACACCCGCTTGCATAATACCCAGAATCTCAGGCTTGAAGCATTTCCTTGATGTTGCTATGTTATATGTCTTGCTATCGTAGTATCTTCTGTAGTATTGATACTACTTAGATGTTTTGTTATACTCCTCCTTATCAACCTCCTAAAATGCACTTTGGGACAGTCAAATTTAATAATATAGACAGCTCCTGTTGATTTACAATTGATGTAACCTCTTACTTGATATTTTTCCCATCTACGGGATTATTAAATGTCTTTGTTGGCATCATTAGATTAAAAAAAGTATAATCTCCACATGGGAATGATCCTTTATTTCCAAGCCACGTCTCAGTCTGTTTCTTCCTCTGTATCTGGAAGTGACTATGTATTCAAGTTTCTTTGATATTTTTTCCCCTCCAAAATGTTATATTTGGTCTCGGTAATACCTCATTCAGCTCATTATCTGCTTTCAGAATATGCCAATGGCGCCGTAATATATTGTATACTTTCTCACACTCTATATCAACGGTACCAATACATCTAACAATCTTACTGTCAGAACCAGATTTTTTATTTGTCAGAAGTTGAGTCCTATCCATGTATTTGTCCTTATTGTAGGCTTGATTCAGACATCTTTTAGGATATCCTCTATCCAAAAATTTCCTATACAATGGATCACTTTCCTGCTCGAATGCTTCCATGGTAGAGCAGTTTCGTCTTGCTCATAAATACTGTCTCACCGGTATTGCCTTCTTGAGGGAAAATGGGTGAAAACTTTTCCAGTGGAGAAAATTATTGGTAGAGGTGGGTTTCCAATACATTGAAGTTTGGACACTGCCGTCAGTGTTTTTAACAAATTAAAAAAACTGTGAGTCAGTGTTATCACCAAATATTTTAATATCATCTATATAACGTCCCCAAAATAAAATGTTATTAGTGTATTTTCGATGAAAAATATTTGATCTTCCCACCACCCTAAATACAAATTTGCTAAACTCGGTGCACAAATCATCAGTCCCCTTGGTCTGTAAATAATAATTCCCATTAAATAAAATAAAATTGTGTGTTAACAGAAACCTCAATAGTGATAAGACAAATAAATTGTGATTGTGATATTGTATTCCCTTAGTTTTAAGAAAAAATTCCACAACCGATATACCTATTTCATGTTGTATACTTGTGTACAAGGCCTCTACATTGAGGCTCACTATTAATGTGGTTTTGTTAACCAGGAACTCCTGGAGTCTGACAACAGTTTTTTTTATATCTCTCAGGTAGAACGGAAGATACTTTACAAATGGGGAAATGATCTGATCAACATATTCACTTATTCCCTCACATAAATTTTGATTACCTGAAATTATAGGTCTACCAGGAATTGGATCTTTCTTCTTGTGAACTTTTGGTATAGCACAAAAATTTGCTATAGTAGGTCATGGATTGAAAAGAACTTTAAATTCCTCTTTGGTAATAAATTTGCTGTCCATTGCATTTTTAAGAATAGTTTTCAATTCCAGGGTATATTTTTCAGTTGTATTATCATTTAAGGGCTTGTACGTACTGTCATCTCTAAGAAGTGCAATTACCATTACCTTATAATCATCTATATCCATTAATGCAACATTTCCTCCTTTGTCTGAAGGCTTGATTAGTAATTGATCATTCTATGTTACAGAGAATGATCAATTAATAATCAAGTCTTCAGACAATGATTATAAGGTAATGGTAATGACACTTCTTAAAGATGACAGTACGCACAAGCCCTTAAGTGAGTATCCAACTGAAAAATATACCCTGGAATTGAAAACTATTGTTAACAATGCAATGGACAGTAAAGGTATTTCCAAAGAGGAACTTGAAGTTCTTTTCAATTCATGACCTACTATAGCTACATTTTATGCTATACCAAAAGTTCACAAGAAGAGTGATACAATTCCAGGTAGACCTATAGTTTCAGGTAACTAAAATTTATGTGAGGGAATTAAGTGAATATGTTGATCAGATCATTTGCCATTTGTAAAGTCTCTTCCGGCCTACCTGAGAGATACCAAAGACACTGTCATCAGACTCCAGGAGATCTAGGTTAACAAAAACACATTAATGCTCTACCATGTAAGCATTCGAGCAGGAAAGTGGTCTATTGTATAGGAGATTTTTGGATAGAGGAAATCCTAAAAGATGTCTGAATCAAGCCTACAATGAGGCCAAAAACATGGATAGGACTCAAATTCTGACAAATAAAATAAATCTGGTTCTGAGAGTAAGATCGTTAGATGTATCGGTACCTTTGATATAGAGTGTGAGAAAGTACACAATATATTACAGCGCTATTGGCATATTCTGAAAGCAGATAATGAGCTTAATGAGGTATTACCAACGAGACCAAGTATAACATTTAAGAGACGAAAAAACCTCAAGGAAACTCGAGTACATAGTCACTTCCAGATGCAGAGGAAGAAAAAGACTGAGACATGGCTTGGAAATAAAGGTACAGATGAGAAAAAAAGGAAAATTAGAGTGTGACAATCAAACAGATTACCCCCTCTAGAAATTTATCTATAAGAGGATCATGAATGAAGGGCACATAAGGGCGCCAGAGGTCGGACGGAAATTGGAGGAAAAAAGTTTTTTTATATATTGTATGCTATGAAAGATTAAGCAGAAGGACGTGGAAGAGAGGGATATAGCAGGCTGCCAGTGTAGGTTGGTGTGAAGTATAGGCACTATCACAATTAGTAGAATAGAGAGCAGGAAAAAAATATATACAACCATAACCACCGGAAAAGAAGGTGTCCGGCGCCACGCACCCCTAAATGTATAGTAGTAGCTGATGGAAGCTGTTATACTGTAAATGGAGCTCGCTAATAATAGATAAAATAGAGAACAACTATACAGATATAGATGTATACAAATGTATACAAAAAAATGTATACAAAAAAATACATGAACAGACACAAAGGTGTAGGATACACACCCTAGATGGAGGGTCTGATAATGATTCCTCCGTGAAATTGCTTCAAATAGCAATAAACTCCACAATATATTCAAACTTACTTTACCAGGGAGGAATCCAATAGGATAAAGCTCAAGACACCTACTGGATTTCCCCCCCTCGCCTGGATCGCAAGTAGAATGATAGGATGAAGCAGCAGGTCCACACTGAGATCTTCTTGTAACTTCCTTTATTCAAAAAGCAGGCAATAGGTGAGCTCAACGCGTTTCGGGGTCTATTAAACACCCCTTCCTCAGGAGCAGCTCCATTTACAGTATAACAGCTTCCATCAGCTACTACTATATATTTAGGGGTGCGTGGCGCCGGACACCTTCTTTTCTGGTGGTTATGGTTGTATATATTTTTTCCTGCTCTCTCTTGGAAATAAAGGATCATTCCTACGTGGAGATTGTACTTTTTGCAATCTAATAATACCAACGAAGACATTTAATAATCCCGTAGATGGGAAAAAATATAAAGTTAAAGAGATTACATACATTGTAAATCAACAGGGGTCGTCTATATTATTAAATGTGACTGTCTCAAACTGTATGTAGGGAAGACCATACAGGAATTAAGGAGACGGATATCAAAACATCTAAGTAGTATCAATACTACATAAGATTATATGCTAGCAAAACAGATCGTTATTCGCTGATTAGCATATCGCTAATCAGCATTTGTACTTTTATAGTATCTGGAAGTGATCAAAACTGATCACGGTCAGATCTATAATAGTACTAGTGTCACTTTAGTTTGCCCTCCACCCAAAACGCAGTGTTTGCACGATCAGGCCTGATCGGTCGCCCACACGTGCGTTCGCCCACACCCTCCCCACCGCAGTGCCAAAAAAAAAATTTTTTTTGATCACTGCACAATCACTTTACACGCACTGCGGCGATAAAAAAATCAGTTTTGATATTTTTTATCAACCGCAGCGGCCTCTGGTACTTCGCTAGCCTCCCCTTTGTAAGACAGGCTTGCTTTTTTTTTCTTGGGTAGTCTCAGGGAATACCCCTAAATTTAGTTGCCCAAAATGTCAAACAGGGGGTATTCCTCTGAAGAGGCCTACAGGCTTCTGACCCAGTCGGATGAGGAGTGGGAACCCTCATCTGATGAATCCAGCGGGTCAGAATACGAACCTGTAGAAAGCAGTGGCTCTCTGACCCAAAGTTCGGACGAGGAGGCTGAGGTCCCTGATACCACCAGGCGTACTCGGCCCCGTGTCGCTAGACCACAGGTTGCGCAGGATCCGCTTCAAGAGCAGCAGAGTGGGGCTGGTGCTGTCGGATTACGTGGTGAGGCATACACCAGCAGCCCAGCCCTCCCTGGACCTAGTACCAGCACTGCCGTACAACCTGGTGAAGTAGCGAGCACCAGAAGGGCAGTTGAAGCTGGTACGGTGGCACGTGCAGTAGTGACCCCGTCGCAGCCACCGCAAAGACGTGCCCGTAGAGCCCCTAGAATCCCAGAGGTGCTGGCAAACCCTGATTGGCAGTCCCCAACTTCAGCCGCACCTGTAGTTTTCCCTTTCACTGCCCAGTCTGGAGTTCGGGTTGAGACAGCTCAGATCGGTTCGGCCCTGGGATTTTTTGAGCTGTTCTTGACTGCGGAGCTTTTAGACATAGTTGTGGCCGAAACAAACAGGTATGCCACACAATTTATCACCGCTAACCCGGGAAGCTTTTATGCCCAGCCTTTCCGGTGGAAACCAGTCCAAGTTTCCGAAATTAAAACTTTTCTGGGCCTCCTCCTCAACATGGGCCTGACAAAAAAGCATGAATTGCGGTCATATTGGTCCACGAACCCGATTCATCACATGCCCATGTTCTCTGCTGCTATGTCCAGGGCACGTTTTGAGGCCATCCTGCGTTTCCTGCACTTTAGTGACAACACCGCCTCCCGTCCCAGGGGCCACCCTGCTTTTGACCGGCTCCACAAAATTCGGCCCCTCATAGACCATTTCAACCAGAAATTTGCAGATTTGTATACCCCAGAGCAAAACATCTGCGTAGACGAGTCCCTGATACAGTTTACCGGGCGCCTTGGCTTCAAACAATACATCCCAAGCAAGCGCGCTCGGTATGGGGTCAAATTGTATAAGCTCTGTGAAAGGGCCACAGGCTATACCCACAAATTTTGGATCTATGAGGGAAAAGATCAGACCCTGGAGCCGGTCGGTTGCCCTGACTACCTGGGGAGCAGTGGGAAGACAGTTTGGGACTTGTCACCCTTATTTGGCAAGGGGTACCATCTTTATGTGGACAATTTTTACACAAGTGTGGCCCTCTTTAGGCATTTGTTTCTAGAATGGATTGGCGCCTGTGGTACCGCGCGAACTAGTCGCGCGGGCTTCCCCCAACGGCTCGTTACCACCCGTCTTGCAAGGGGGCAGAGGGCCGCACTGTGTAACGAAGAACTGCTCGCGGTGAAATGGAGAGACAAGCGTGATGTTTACATGCTCTCCTCCATTCACGCAGACACGACAATACAAATTGAGCGAGCAACCCGTGTCATTGAAAAGCCCCTCTCAGTCCACGACTATAACCTTCACATGGGAGGGGTGGACTTCAATGACCAGATGTTGTCTCCATATTTAGTTTCCCGCAGAACCAGACGCTGGTATAAGAAGGTGTCTGTATATTTAATTCAATTGGCTCTGTACAATAGTTTTGTTCTCTACAGTAAGACTGGGAGAACTGGATCCTTCCTCAAATTTCAGGAAGAGATCATCGAGAACCTCCTGTACCCAGGAGGTTCCGTGGCCCCATCCACCAGTATAGTTAGCCGTCTACACGAGCGACATTTCCCCAATGTCGTTCCTGGTACCTCAACCCAACCGTCACCCCGAAAAAGATGTCGTGTCTGTAGCAGGAGTGGAATAAGGCGTGACACCCGCTATTTCTGTCCTGACTGTCCTGACCACCCTGCCCTATGCTTTGGAGAGTGTTTCCGGAAGTACCACTCACAGGTACACTATTAGCATAGGGATCATCTCACCAGGACAGGCACACAGGGCTATTAGGGCCCATTCACTCACTGCTGCTGCAAACGTCTCCTTTCACATGGGACAAAGTGCATAACGCACTTCGCCACATCTTTGGGCGATTTGCGCTTTGCACATTGACCCATGGGGAAGGAGCGGTTTGTTCTATAAAGGTAAAAAAACAAAAAAAAAAAACACCAGTAAGCAAAAAGGTTAATGTTCAGTTAAAAAAGTTAAAGTTTATATGTTCTGTTGCAAAGTTAATAAAATTATTGCGTTGCGGCCTGTTTTTTTCTTTTTTTTTTTTTTTCTTTTTTTACCTTCCAGGTGGACCAACCGATCGACCAGCTGCAGCACCGATGTGCATTCTGACAGAAGCATTGCGCTGCTGTCAGATTACACGCAAGTCGGTGTATGCGGCGCTGCAAGACGGGATTTTCTCCTCTGCAGTAACAGATATGTTTGCCGAGGCATACGAGCTGAGGAGGAGTCGGCGTTCCTATGCTTTGGCAAACACTTTGTATATATATAAAAAAAATAAAAAAAATACCGGCAATGATTTATTCATCCACATCGATTGATGTGAATGGAGAAATCTGGTTTGCCAGGGCATACGAGCTAAGTGGGTATGGATGTAGGGCGGAGCTCCTATGTCCTGGCAGACGCCTTTCCCCTCCATTTTTTTTTTTGGCAGAGATTTTTTCATCCACATTGATCGATGCGAATGAAGAAATCTGTGCCGTTCATTTTTTTCTTTCAGCCCAGAGGCTGAACGGAAAAAAAAATCTCATTACCTGTATGCTCAATATAAGGAGAATAGCAGAAACTCCTAATGCTGGCCATACATGTAATGATTGCGGAGACCCTCAAATGCCAGGGCAATACAAAAACCCCACAACTGACCCCATTTTGGAAAGAAGACACCCCAAGGTATTTGCTGAGGGGCATATTGAGTCCATGAAAGATTTACATTTTTGTCCTAAGTTAGCGGAAAGTGAGACTTTGTGAGAAAAAAAAAAAAAAAAATCAATTTCCGCTAACTTCTGCGAAAAAAAAAAAAATTCTATGAACTTGCCAGGCCCCTCATTGGATACCTTGGGGTGTCTTCTTTCCAAAGTGGGGTCACATGTGGGGTATTTATACTGCCCTGGCTTTTTAGGGGCCCTAAAGCGTGAGAAGAAGCCTTGGATCCAAATGTCTAAAAATGCCCTCCTAAAAGGAATTTGGGCACCTTTGCGCATCTAGGCTGCAAAAAAGTGTCACACATCTGGTATCGCCGTACTCAGGAGAAGTTGGGGAATGTGTTTTGGGGTGTCATTTTACATATACCCATGCTGGGTGAGATAAACATCTTGATCAAATGCCAACTTTGTATAAAAAAATTGGAAAAGTTGTCTTTTGCCAGGATATTTCTGTCACCCAGCATGGGTATATGTAAAATGACACCACTAAACACATTCCCCAACTTCTCCTGAGTACGGCGATACCAGATGTGTGACACGTTTTTGCAGCCAAGGTGGGCAAAGGGGCACATATTCCAAAGTGCACCTTTCGGATTTCGCAGGCCATTTTTTACACATTTTGATTGCAAAGTACTTCTCACACATTTGGGCCCCTAAATTGCCAGGGCAGTATAACTACCCCACAAGTGACCCCATTTTGGAAAGAAGACACCCCAAGGTATTCCGTGAGGGGCATGGCGAGTTCCTAGAATTTTTTATTTTTTGTCGCAAGTTAGTGGAATATGAGACTTTGTAAGCAAAAAAGAGAAAAATAAATAAATCATCATTTTCCGCTAACTTGTGACAAAAAAAAAAAAATTCTAGGAACTCGCAGTGCCCCTCACGGAATACCTTGGGGTGTCTTCTTTCCAAAATGGGGTCACTTGTGGCGTAGTTATACTGCCCTGGCAATTTAGGGGCCCAAATGTGTGAGAAGTACCTTGCAATCAAAATGTGTAAAAAATGGCCTGCAAAATCCGAAAGGTGCACTTTGGAATATGTGCCCCTTTTCCCACCTTGTCAGCAAAAAAGTGTGACACATCTGGTATTGCCGTACTCAGAAGAAGTTGGGGAATGTGTTTTGGGGTGTCATTTTACATATACCCATGCTGGGTGAGAAAAATAACTTGGTCAAATGCCAACTTTGTATAAAAAAATTGGAAAAGTTGTCTTTTGCCAAGATATTTCTCTCACCCAGCATGGGTATATGTAAAATGACACCCCAAAACACATTCCCCAACTTCTCCTGAGTACGGCGATACCAGATGTGTGACACTTTTTTGATGCCAAGGTGGGCAAAGGGGCACATATTCCAAAGTGCACCTTTCGGATTTCACCGGTCATTTTTTACAGATTTTGATTGCAAAGTACTTCTCACACATATGGGCCCCTAAATTGCCAGGGCAGTATAACTCCGCCACAAGTGACCCCATTTTGAAAAGAAGACACCCCAAGGTATTCCGTGATGGGCATGGCGAGTTCCTAGAATTTTTTATTTTTTGTCGCAAGTTAGTGGAATATGAGACTTTGTAAGAAAAAAAAAAAAAAATAATCATCATCATTTTCCGCTAACTTGTGACAAAAAATAAAAAGTTCTATGAACTCACTATGCCCATCAGCGAATACCTTAGGGTGTCTACTTTCCGAAATGGGGTCATTTGTGGGTTTTTCTACTGTTTGGGCATTGTAGAACTTCAGGAATCATGACAGGTGCTCAGAAAATCAGAGCTGTTTCAAAAAGCGGAAATTCACAGTTTTGTACCATAGTTTGTAAACGCTATAACTTTTACCCAAACCATTTTTTTTTTTTTGCCCAAACATTTTTTTTTTATCAAAGACATGTAGAACAATAAATTTGGCGAAAAATTTATATATGGATGTCGTTTTTTTTGCAAAATTTTACAGCTGAAAGTGAAAAATTTCATTTTTTTGCAAAAATTCGTTACATTTTGATTAATAACAAAAAAAGTAAAAATGTCAGCAGCAATAAAATACCACCAAATGAAAGCTCTATTAGTGAGAAGAAAAGGAGGTAAAATTCATTTGGGTGGTAAGTTGCATGACCGAGCGATAAACGGTGAAAGGAGTGTAGTGCCGAAGTGTAAAAAGTGCTCTGGTCATGAAGGGGGTTTCAGCTAGCGGGGCTGAAGTGGTTAATGTTGAACAGGGTTTAGCAGGGGAGGTTACAGCCTGGGTAATAGGAACAATGCTATTAGACCTTGCTGCACATTATACAGCTTTGCAATTCCAGCAAACCGTTCTTGCTATTAGGGTGCAAGTGATGTTTGATACAGCCATTAACAGGGTTTATTACAAGAAAATATTTATACATCTTATGTGCGGTGCAGTTATATGTTCTAAAGCATTTTTTGGCTTATATTAAAGGAGAAAAAAAGAGCTTATTAACCATTGTGTGTTAAAGTGCAAAAATTATAGCCCTTTTTTGTTGTGTATTAGTGGCAAAAGAAAAAAATATTTGCCATTCAGCGGTGCAGTTATATGTTCTAAAGCCCTTTTTGTCATGCGTTAGTGGCAAAAGTAAAACATATTTGCGGTTCAGTGGTGCAGTTATATGTCCTAAAGGCCTTTTTGCCATGTATTAGGGATGCAAAAGTTTGGGCAACCTTGTTAATCGTCACGATTTTCCTGTATAAATCGTTGGTTGTTACGATAAAAAATGTCAGTTAAATATATCATATAGGAGACACACACAGTGATATTTGAGAAGTGAAATTAAGTTTATTGGATTTACAGAAAGTGTGCTATAATTGTTTAAACAAAATTAGGCAGGTGCATAAATTTGGGCACCCAAAAAAAATAAATGAAATCAATATTTAGTAGATCCTCCTTTTGCAGAAATTACAGCCTCTAAACGCATCCTGTAGGTTCCAATGAGAGTCTGGATTCTGGTTGAAAGTATTTTGGACCATTCCTCTTTACAAAACATCTTTAGTTCATTCAGATTTGATGGCTTCCGAGCATGGACATCTCTCTTTAAGTCACACCACAGATTTTCAATTATATTCAGATATGGGGACTGAGATGGCCATTCCAGAACGTTGTACTTGTTCCTCTGCATAAATACCTTAGTGGATTTTGAGCAGTGTTTAGGGTTGTTGTCTTGTTGAAAGATCCAGCCCCGGTGCAGCTTCAGCTTTGTCACTGATTCCTGGACATTGGTCTCCAGAATCTGCTGATACTGAGTGGAATCCACGCGTCCCTCAACTTTGACAAGATTCCCAGTCCCTGCACTGGCCACACAGCCCCACAGCATGATGGAACCACCACCATATTTTACTGTAGGTAGCAGGTGTTTTTCTTGGAATACTGTGTTCTTTTCCCTCCATGCATAACGCCCCTTGTTATGGCCAAATAACTCAATTTTAGTATCATCAGTCCACAGCACCTTATTCCAAAATGAAGCTGGCTTGTCCAAATGTGTTTTAGCCCACCTCAAGTGGCACTTTTTGTGCTGTGGGCGGAGAAAAGGCTTCCTCTGCATCACTCTTGCATACAGCATCTCCTTGTGTAAAGTGTGCCAAATGGTTGAACGATGCACAGTGACTCCATCTGCAGCAAGATGATGTTGTAGGTCTTTGGTACTAGTCTGTGGGTTGACTTCGACTGTTCTCACCATTCAAAAGCAATAAGTAAACACTTGTGCTGCCGTCTGGATGCACTGAAGTAGGATAGTGAGCCCACACTATTGAATTGTGTGTGTGCCCCGTCGCTGCAGGGTTCTACTGTGGGGTTAATTGCCAAAAAAGACCCACAGAATAGGAAAAGACCTAGTATAAAAAGAAGCACAGAGGGAGAACCCGCGCTGACTAAATTCCTACCTTTAAGGATACTAATACTATCATACTATACATGGCATGTCATCACATGTGATTGCTTAGTGGTTTTTCTAATACCTCTATTTTTGTTTGATCTTACAGCACTTATTAAGTATAAACTCTTGTTCTATCGAAAGTGCATATAACAGTTATAACCGGTGAATAATAATGCGGTCTGTTATATGAGTGCTAGACACTTACAATTATGTGCCCTGCTTGGTCCGTTTCTAGAAATCCACTGTTGGTGATGATCCTGTTGCTGTCTCTATCTGGTCCTGTCTTCAGCTTGCCTGGCGTGCGCAGCTCCGTCCGGTAGCTTGCGGGCACACAGAGCAGCCATGTTAGGTTTGTTGTCCTGGAAACCTGTGATGTGATGTCACACCCGAAGCTATGGAAGCCTCTAGGGTCCACAAATCCTCTGACGCGTTTCGGAATAGACGTATTCCTTCCTCAGGGATCAAACGAAAATAGAGGTATTAGAACAACCACTAAGCAATCACATGTGATGACATGCCATGTATAGTGTTCTCACCATTCGTTGCTTCTGTCTATCCAAGATTTTTCTTGGTCTGCCACTTCGAGCCTTAACTTGAACTGAGCCTGTGGTCTTCCATTTCCTCAATATGTTCCTAACTGCTGAAACAGACAGCTGAAATCTCTGAGACAGCTTTCTGTATCCTTCCCCTAAACCATGATGGTGAACAATCTTGGTCTTCAGGTCATTTGAGAGTTGTTTTGAGACCCCCATGTTGCTACTCTTCAGAGAAAATTAAAAGAGGAGGGAAACTTACAATTGACCCCCTTAAATACTCTTTCTCATAACTGGATTCACCTGTGTATGTAGGTCAGGGGTCACTGAGCTTACCAAGCCAATTTGAGTTCCAATAATTAGTTATAAAGGTTTTGGAATCAATAAAATGACAACAGTGCCCAAATTTATGCACCTGCCTAATTTTGTTTAAACAATTATAGCACACTTTCTGTAAATCCAATAAACTTCATTTCACTTCTCAAATATCACTGTGTGTGTCTCCTATATGATATATTTAACTAACATTTTTTATTGTAACAACCAACAATTTAAACAGGAAAATAATGACAATTAACAAGGTTGCCCAAACTTTCGCATCTCACTGTATATATTTGCAATTCAGCGGTGCAGTTATATGTTCTAAAGCTCTTTTTGTCATGCAATAGTGGCAAAATAAAAATAAATTGGCCATTTAGCGGTGCAGGTATATGTTCTAAAGCCCTTTTTGTCGTGTATTAGTGGCAAAAGAAAAACATATTTGTTGTTTAGCGGTGCAGTGATATGTTCTAAAGCCTTCTGTGGTGTGTATAAGTGGAAAAAAAATAGGGAGTATTTGCTGTTTAGCAGTGTATACCTTTTTTGTGTGTATTGGTGGGAAAAAAATGCTTATTACTCGTTGTGTGGTGAAGTGAGAAAATTAGAGACTTTTTGGGGTGTTTTAATTTATTTTTTATTTATTTATTTAATCTAACAGTATGTTAGACAGAGAAGTGCCAGGCCCTCCACAGGGAGGTGGCAGAGGCCTAAATGTTTCTGGCACAGGCAGAGGTGGCAGCAGAGTAAGGGGCCATGGCAGCTGTTGTAACTTCGAGAGGATGAGCTCCCAGTGCCAGCTAGCGGTCGTGTCTTGACCATCAACCCAGCGGTTCTTGAAAGGTTGACTCGATCTTCGACTTCATCGCAAGTAACATCAGACACCCAAGCCAAAAGTCAGTGGGTTTGTCAGACACAACCCTTAGTTGGCATGGCCCAGGAGCAGACCCTGTGCCCTCACCTGTCCTCAACCTGCCTCTGTTCTTTTCTGTTCCCTCAGCCAGAGAAGTATTGTATGCTGTAGGCTCAGCTCCACTATACAGTGAGGACGAGCTACTAGAAGTCAGCACCAACTGGCAAGCCAAGTTGTGGAGGAGACATCCGCCGATTCTTCCACTAGGCGGGCAAGTAGTGATGAGGAGAATGGCATGGGAGCTGGTGTTGCGAACTGGTGTGACCCAGAGATGGTTGAGGAGGACATCAGTGATGTGCAGACAGTACTCGATGATGATGATGCAGGTGATCGCACTTGGGAGACAGGTTACCAAGGGCTTCATCATCATCGGGAGAAGAAGGTGGCAGCTTGCCCGTGAGTCAGCGGCAGAGCCAGCAAGTCGCTAGCATGGCCAGGAGTCAGCAGAGTGGCAGCAGTGGGAGGTTGTTAGCCAAACATGCCCAAGGTAGACCACCCGCTTCACAGGAGCCTACCTGCCCGGGAAGAAGTGGTGCACCGGTTCGCGGAGGCAGCGGCGGTAGCAGTAACTCAGTGTGTAGTATTCTGGGTAAAATCACCTACTCGGCAGTGTTGCAGTTTTTTGTTAAGCCATCGAAGGAGGTGAACATGGCCATAGGCAGAATCTGTGGGCAAAAGGTGAAGCGTGGCCAGGGTGCCATTGTTGGCTCCATGGCCCTGCGTCAATATATGCAGCGTCACCATAATGTGGCCTAGGAGAACCGTGGCTCAACTGCTGCATCACCCAGTGGCACACAGCCGATTTCCGACAGTCAAGGCTCCTCCGCCTCAACCGAAGGGAGCTGTTTGTCCTTCTCATCAAATACAAGTCCTGATGCTCCTACTCCTCATCATTCATCACAGCTGAACGTGCTCCTGGCCAAGTTGCTGGTGCTGCAGTTCCTCCCTTTCCAAGTGGTGGACTCTGCACCTTTCAGAGACCTGATGGCTTGTGCCGAGCCGAGGTGGAGTGTCCCAATCAGTCATATCTTTGCCAAAAAGGCAGTACCAGCCCTGCACACACATGTAGAACAGAAAATGGGCCAGTCCTTGAGCCTGTTGGTGTCTGCCAAAGAGCACGGCAGCGCCAACGTGTGGAGGCCATCTCCAGACATCTACAGTCATGTGAAAAAATTAGGACACCCTTTGAAAGCATGTGGTTTTTTGTAACATTTTTAATAAAAGGTTATTTCATCTCCGTTTCAACAATACAGAGAGATTAAAGTAATCCAACTAAACAAAGAAAACTGAAGAAAAGTCTTTTCAAGATCTTCTGTAAATGTCATTCTACAAAAATGCCTATTCTAACTGAGGAAAAAGATAGGACACCCTTGCCCCTAATAGCGAGTGTTACCTCCTTTGGCTGAAATAACTGCAGTGAGACGGTTCTTGTAGCCATCTACCAGTCTTCGACATCGGTCTGAGGAAATTTTACCCCACTCCTCAATGCAGAACTTTTTCAGCTGTGAGATGTTTGAGGGGTTTCTTGCACGTACAGCCCTTTTCAAGTCACCCCACAGCATCTCAATGGGATTCAAATCTGGACTTTGACTTGGCCATTCCAGGACTCTCCATTTCTTCTTTTTCAGCCAATCTTTGGTTGATTTACTAGTATGTTTTGGGTCATTGTCATGTTGCATGGTCCAGTTCCGCTTCAGCTTTAATTTTCTAACTGATGGTCTCACATGTTCTTCAAGCACCTTCTGATACACAGTAGAATTCATCGTGGATTCTATGATGGTGAGCTGACCAGGTCCTGCTGCAGCAAAGCAGCCCCAAACCATGACACTTCCACCTCCATGCTTCACAGTTGGTATGAGGTTCTTTTCTTGGAATGCTGTGTTTGGTTTACGCCAAACATGTCCTCTGCTGTTGTGTCCAAATAATTCAATTTTGGACTCATCTGTTCAAAGAACATTATTCCAGAAGTCCTGGTCTTTGTCAACTTTATCTCTGGCAAATGTCAGTCTGGCCTCGATGTTTCTCTTGGAAAGCAAAGGTTTCCTCCTTGCACACCTCCCATGCAAGTTAAACTTGTACAGTCTCTTTCTGATTGTAGAGGCATGTACTTCTACATCAACAGTAGCCAGAGCCTGCTGTAGTTCTCGAGATGACACTTTAGGGTTTTTGGAGACCTCTTTTAGCATCTTGCGGTCTGCTCTTGGGGTGAACTTGCTGGGGCGACCAGTCCTGGGCATGTTGGCAGTTGTTTTGAAAGCCCTCCACTTGTAGACTATCTTCCGGACAGTGGAATGGCTGATTTCAAAATCTTTTGAGATCTTTTTAAATCCCTTCCCAGACTCATAGGCTGCTACAATCTTTTTTCTGAAGTCCTCTGACAGCTCTTTTGCTCTCACCATGGTGCTCACTCTCACTTCAACAGTCAGGAGCACACCAAACTAAATGTCTGAGGTTTAAATAGGGCAAGCCTCATTCAACATGCAGAGTAACGATCTACTAATTATGTGCACCTGGTGTGATATACCTGTGTGAGATCTGAGCCAATTTAAGAGGGAATACATGTGAGGGTGTCCTATCTTTTTCCTCAGTTAGAATAGGCATTTTTGTAGAATGACATTTACAGAAGATCTTGAAAAGACTTTTCTTCAGTTTTCTTTGTTTAGTTGGATTACTTTAATCTCTCTGTATTGTTGAAACGGAGATGAAATAACCTTTTATTAAAAATGTTACAAAAAACCACATGCTTTCAAAGGGTGTCCTAATTTTTTCACATGACTGTATGTGGAATCAGCTGATGACAGTTTAAAAGGAGTGAGCTTCTTCTTGGTGCTAACATACACCTGTAAGGCTGACTTGAGTTATTTGATCAGTTTTTGCCCCATGACTGCCCAAATAAGTGAAGTGTGCAGTGATTTTAACAGTGATGACTATCATCTGCATGTCATACCGACATTATAATTTCACTACCACAGCAGACTCCCTACGCGTGTTTCTGCAAGGCACAGTGTTCTACACCACTAAAAAGGCTCCCTGCAACCAGGAAATAGCCATTTTTTTGTAAAGCGATTCACCCACAAATAAATTCAGATCAAACAACATTTTTTTTTTAATTCTGCAAAGTTTTGAAAAATGTGTTCATCTCTAGATGTCACCATCAAAATAAATAAAAAGGGTTGTCTTTGCCGATCCCGTGTCAAACACTGTCCTGTTCTCTCGAGGACGCTGATTTTCCAGCAAAACATGTCGGGAGCAGCGTTTAATTGGTGTTTTTAGATTTAATCACTAATAGCACAGCTAGGCAGGTGGTATTAGATCTGGTGTATGCACGCAACACACCAGTGTATATAACTAGGGATGAGCGAACTCGAACTGTATAGTTCGGGTTCGTACCGAATTTTGGGGTGTCCGTGACACGGACCCGAACCCGGACATTTTCGTAAAAGTCCGGGTTCGGGTTCGGTGTTCGGCGCTTTCTTGGCGCTTTTGTGACGCTTTCTTGGCGCTTTTTGAAAGGCTGCAAAGCAGCCAATCAACAAGCGTCATACTACTTGCCCCAAGAGGCCATCACAGCCATGCCTACTATTGGCATGGCTGTGATTGGCCAGAGCACCATGTGACCCAGCCTCTATTTAAGCTGGAGTCACATAGCGCCGCCCGTCACTCTGCTCTGATTAGCGTAGGGAGAGGTTGCGGCTGCGACAGTAGGGCGAGATTAGGCAGATTAACTCCTCCAAAGGACTTGATTATTGATCGATCTGCAGCTGTGGGTCATTGAGCTGCTGATACTCAATTGCTCACTGTTTTTAGGCTGCCCAGACCGTTTGTCAGTCACATTTTTCTGGGGTGATCGGCGGCCATTTTGTGTCTTGTGGTGCGCCAGCACAAGCTGCGACCAAGTGCATTTAACCCTCAATGGTGTGGTTGTTTTTTGGCTAAAGCCTACATCAGGGTGAAGCTGTCACACCAAGTGCATTTAACCAGCAATAGTCTGTTTATTTTTTGGCCATATACTACATCAGGGGCAAGCTGCGCCTGTCACCAAGTGCATTTAACCCTCAATGGTGTGGTTGTTTTTTGGCTAAAGCCTACATCAGGGTGAAGCTGTCACACCAAGTGCATTTAACCAGCAATAGTCTGTTTATTTTTTGGCCATATACTACATCAGGGGCAAGCTGCGCCCGTCACCAAGTGCATTTAACCCTCAGTAGTGTGGTTGGTCAAGCTATCACACCAAGTGCATTTAACCAGCAATAGTCTGTTCATTTTTTGGCCATATACTACATCAGGGGCAAGCTGCGCCCGTCACCAAGTGCATTTAACCCTCAGTAGTGTGGTTGGTCAAGCTGTGACACCAAGTGCATTTAACCAGCAATAGTCTGTTCATTTTTTGGCCATATACTACATCAGGGGCAAGCTGCGCCCGTCACCAAGTGCATTTAACCAGCAATAGTCTGTTCATTTTTTGGCCATATACTACATCAGGGGCAAGCTGCGCCCGTCACTAAGTGCATTTAACCCTCAGTAGTGTGGTTCGTCAAGCTGTGACACCAAGTGCATTTAACCAGCAATAGTCTGTTCATTTTTTGGCCATATACTACATCAGGGGCAAGCTGCGCCCGTCACCAAGTGCATTTAACCCTCAGTAGTGTGGTTGGTCAAGCTATCACACCAAGTGCATTTAACCAGCAATAGTCTGTTCATTTTTTGGCCATATACTAAATCAGGGGCAAGCTGCACCCGTCACCAAGTGCATTTAACCAGCAATAGTCTGTTCATTTTTTGGCCATATACTACATCAGGGGCAAGCTGCGCCCGTCACCAAGTGCATTTAACCAGCAATAGTGTGGTTATTTTTTGGCCATATCCCAGTCTAATTCTGTCACTAAATCCATACCGGTCACCCAGCGCCTAAATACTAGGCCTCAAATTTATATCCCGCTAAATCTCTCGTTACCGCTGTCCTGTTGTGGCTGGGAAAGTTATTTAGTGTCCGTCAAAGCACATTTTTTGTTCTGGGTTGAAATACAATTCCCAATTTAGCAATTTCATAATTTAGTGGTTCCTGCTATATCAGAGCTATTTGAAATCTATCCCTAAAAGGGTATATAATATTCAAGGTGCACATAGGGTCATTCAGAATAACTTCACACACACGCTACTGTGCATTTCCAAGTCCAATTCTGTTAGTAAATCCATACCGGTCACCCAGCGCCTAAATACTAGGCCTCAAATTTATATCCCGCTAAATCTCTCGTTACCGCTGTACTGTTGTGGCTGGGAAAGTTATTTAGTGTCCGTCAAAGCACATTTTTTGTTCTGGGTTGAAATACAATTCCCAATTTAGCAATTTCATAATTTAGTGGTTCCTGCTATATCAGAGCTATTTGAAATCTATTCCTAAAAGGGTATATAATATTCAAGGTGCACATAGGGTCATTCAGAATAACTTCACACTCACGCTACTGTGCATTTCCAAGTCTAATTCTGTCACTAAATCCATACCGGTCACCCAGCGCCTAAATACTAGGCCTCAAATTTATATCCCGCTAAATCTCTCGTTACCGCTGTCCTGTTGTGGCTGGGAAAGTTATTTAGTGTCCGTCAAAGCACATTTTTTGTTCTGGGTTGAAATACAATTCCCAATTTAGCAATTTCATAATTTAGTGGTTCCTGCTATATCAGAGCTATTTGAAATCTATCCCTAAAAGGGTATATAATATTCAAGGTGCACATAGGGTCATTCAGAATAACTTCACACACACGCTACTGTGCATTTCCAAGTCCAATTCTGTTAGTAAATCCATACCGGTCACCCAGCGCCTAAATACTAGGCCTCAAATTTATATCCCGCTAAATCTCTCGTTACCGCTGTACTGTTGTGGCTGGGAAAGTTATTTAGTGTCCGTCAAAGCACATTTTTTGTTCTGGGTTGAAATACAATTCCCAATTTAGCAATTTCATAATTTAGTGGTTCCTGCTATATCAGAGCTATTTGAAATCTATTCCTAAAAGGGTATATAATATTCAAGGTGCACATAGGGTCATTCAGAATAACTTCACACTCACGCTACTGTGCATTTCCAAGTCTAATTCTGTCACTAAATCCATACCGGTCACCCAGCGCCTAAATACTAGGCCTCAAATTTATATCCCGCTAAATCTCTCGTTACCGCTGTCCTGTTGTGGCTGGGAAAGTTATTTAGTGTCCGTCAAAGCACATTTCTTGTTCTGGGTTGAAATACAATTCCCAATTTAGCAATTTCATAATTTAGTGGTTCCTGCTATATCAGAGCTATTTGAAATCTATCCCTAAAAGGGTATATAATATTCAAGGTGCACATAGGGTCATTCAGAATAACTTCACACACATGCTACTGTGCATTTCCAAGTCTAATTCTGTCAGTAAATCCATACCGGTCACCCAGCGCCTAAATACTAGGCCTCAAATTTATATCCCGCTAAATCTCTCGTTACCGCTGTACTGTTGTGGCTGGGAAAGTTATTTAGTGTCCGTCAAAGCACATTTTTTGTTCTGGGTTGAAATACAATTCCCAATTTAGCAATTTCATAATTTAGTGGTTCCTGCTATATCAGAGCTATTTGAAATCTATCCCTAAAAGGGTATATAATATTCAAGGTGCACATAGGGTCATTCAGAATAACTTCACACACACGCTACTGTGCATTTCCAAGTCTAATTCTGTTAGTAAATCCATACCGGTCACCCAGCGCCTAAATACTAGGTCTCAAATTTATATCCCGCTAAATCTCTCGTTACCGCTGTCCTGTTGTGGCTGGGAAAGTTATTTAGTGTCCGTCAAAGCACATTTCTTGTTTTGGGTTGAAATACAATTCCCAATTTAGCAATTTCATAATTTAGTGGTTTCTGCTATATCAGAGCTATTTGAAATCTATCCCTAAAAGGGTATATAATATTTAAGGTGCACATAGGGTCATTCAGAATAACTTCACACACACGCTACTGTGCATTTCCAAGTCCAATTCTGTTAGTAAATCCATACCGGTAACCCAGCGCCTAAATACTAGGCCTCAAATTTATATCCCGCTGAATTTGAATACAATACATTGTGCCAAATAATATTTTTGTTGTTGTGGTGAACGATGACAATGAGGAAAACTTCTAGTAAGGGACACTGACGTGGACATGGTCGTGGTGGTGTTAGTGGACCCTCTGGTGCTAAGAGAGGACGTGGCCGTTCTGCCACATCCACACGTCCTAGTGTACCAACTACCTCAGGTCCCAGTAGCCGCCAGAATTTACAGCGATATATGGTGGGGCCCAATGCCGTTCTAAGGATGGTAAGGCCTGAGCAGGTACAGGCATTAGTCAATTGGGTGGCCGACAGTGGATCCAGCACGTTCACATTATCTCCCACCCAGTCTTCTGCAGAAAGCGCACAGATGGCGCCTGAAAACCAACCCCATCAGTCTGTCACATCACCCCCATGCATACCAGGGAAACTGTCTCAGCCTCAAGTTATGCAGCAGTCTCTTATGCTGTTTGAATACTCCGCTGGCAGGGTTTCCCAAGGGCATCCACCTAGCCCTTCCCCAGCGGTGAAAGACATAGAATGCACTGACGCACAACCACTTTTGTTTCCTGATGATGAGGACATGGGAATACACCTCAGCATGTCTCTGATGATGACGAAACACAGGTGCCAACTGCTGCGTCTTTCTGCAGTGTGCAGACTGAACAGGAGGTCAGGGATCAAGACTGGGTGGAAGACGATGCAGGGGACGATGAGGTCCTAGACCCCACATGGAATGAAGGTCGTGCCACTGACTTTCACAGTTCGGAGGAAGAGGCAGTGGTGAGACCGAGCCAACAGCGTAGCAAAAGAGGGAGCAGTGGGCAAAAGCAGAACACCCGCCGCCAAGAGACTCCGCCTGCTACTGACCGCCGCCATCTGGGACCGAGCACCCCAAAGGCAGCTTCAAGGAGTTCCCTGGCATGGCACTACTTCAAACAATGTGCTGACGACAAGACCCGAGTGGTTTGCACGCTGTGCCATCAGAGCCTGAAGCGAGGCATTAACGTTCTGAACCTGAGCACAACCTGCATGACCAGGCACCTGCATGCAAAGCATGAACTGCAGTGGAGTAAACACCTTAAAACCAAGGAAGTCACTCAGGCTCCCCCTGCTACCTCTTCTGCTGCTGCCGCCTCGGCCTCTTCTGCTGCTGCCGCCTCGGCCTCTTCCTCCGCCTCTGGAGGAACGTTGGCACCTACCGCCCAGCAAACAGGGGATGTACCACCAACACCACCACCACCTCCGTCACCAAGCGTCTCAACCATGTCACACGGCAGCGTTCAGCTCTCCATCTCACAAACATTTGAGAGAAAGCGTAAATTCCCACCTAGCCACCCTCGATCCCTGGCCCTGAATGCCAGCATTTCTAAACTACTGGCCTATGAAATGCTGTCATTTAGGATGGTGGACACAGACAGCTTCAAACAGCTCATGTCGCTTGCTGTCCCACAGTATGTTGTACCCAGCCGCCACTACTTCTCCAAGAGAGCCGTTTCTTCCCTGCACAACCAAGTATCCGATAAAATCAAGTGTGCACTGCGCAACGCCATCTGTAGCAAGGTCCACCTAACCACAGATACGTGGACCAGTAAGCACGGCCAGGGACGCTATATCTCCCTAACTGCACACTGGGTAAATGTAGTGGCAGCTGGGCCCCAGGCGGAGAGCTGTTTGGCGCACGTCCTTCCGCCGCCAAGGATCGCAGGGCAACATTCTTTGCCTCCTGTTGCCACCTCCTCCTTCTCGGCTTCCTCCTCCTCTTCTTCCACCTGCTCATCCAGTCAGCCACACACCTTCAATACCAACTTCAGCACAGCCCGGGGTAAACGTCAGCAGGCCATTCTGAAACTCATATGTTTGGGGGACAGGCCCCACACCGCACAGGAGTTGTGGCGGGGTATAGAACAACAGACCGACGAGTGGTTGCTGCCGGTGAGCCTCAAGCACGGCCTGGTGGTGTGTGATAATGGGCGAAATCTCGTTGCAGCTCTGGGACTAGCCAATTTGACGCACATCCCTTGCTTGGCGCATGTGCTGAATTTGGTGGTGCAGAAGTTAATACACAACTACCCCGACATGTCAGAGCTGCTGCATAAAGTGCGGGCCGTCTGTTCGCGCTTCCGGCGTTCACATCCTGCTGCTGCTTGCCTGTCTGCGCTACAGCGTAACTTCGGCCTTCCCGCTCACCGCCTCATATGCGACGTGCCCACCAGGTGGAACTCCACCTTGCACATGCTGGACAGACTGTGCGAGCAGCAGCAGGCCATAGTGGAGTTTCAGCTGCAGCACGCACGGGTCAGTCGCACTACAGAACAGCACCACTTCACCACCAATGACTGGGCCTCCATGCGAGACCTGTGTGCCCTGTTGCGCTGTTTCGAGTACTCCACCAACATGGCCAGTGGCGATGACGCCGTTATCAGCGTTACAATACCACTTCTATGTCTCCTTGAGAAAACACTTAGGGCGATGATGGAAGAGGAGGTGGCCCAGGAGGAGGAGGAGGAGGAGGAGGAAGAGGTGTCATTTTTAGCACTTTCAGGCCAGTCTCTTCGAAGTGACTCAGAGGGAGGTTTTTGGCAACAGCAGAGGCCAGGTACAAATGTGGCCAGCCAGGGCCCACTACTGGAGGACGAGGAGGACGAGGATGAGGAGGAGGTGGAAGAGGATGAGGATGAAGCATGGTCACAGCGGGGTGGCACCCAAAGCAGCTTGGGTCCATCACTGGTGCGTTGTTGGGGGGAAAGGCAGGACGATGACGATACGCCTCCCACAGAGGACAGCTTGTCCTTACCCCTGGGCAGCCTTGCACACATGAGCGACTACATGCTGCAGTGCCTGCGCAACGACAGCAGAGTTGCCCACATTATAACCTGTGCGGACTACTGGGTTGCCACCCTGCTGGATCCACGCTACAAAGACAATGTGCCCACCTTACTTCCTGCACTGGAGCGTGATAGGAAGATGCGCGAGTACAAGCGCACGTTGGTAGACGCGCTACTGAGAGCATTCCCAAATGTCACAGGGGAACAAGTGGAAGCCCAAGGCCAAGGCAGAGGAGGAGCAAGAGGTCGCCAAGGCAGCTGTGTCAATGCCAGCTCCTCTGAGGGCAGGGTTAGCATGGCAGAGATGTGGAAAACTTTTGTCAACACGCCACAGCTAACTGCACCACCACCTGATACGCAACGTGTTAGCAGGAGGCAACATTTCACTAACATGGTGGAACAGTACATGTGCACACCCCTCCACGTACTGACTGATGGTTCGGCCCCATTCAACTTCTGGGTCTCTAAATTGTCCACGTGGCCAGAGCTAGCCTTTTATGCCTTGGAGGTGCTGGCCTGCCCGGCGGCCAGCGTTTTGTCTGAACGTGTATTCAGCACGGCAGGGGGCGTCATTACAGACAAACGCAGCCGCCTGTCTACAGCCAATGTGGACAAGCTGACGTTCATAAAAATGAACCAGGCATGGATCCCACAGGATCTGTCCGTCCCTTGTCCAGATTAGACATTAACTACCTCCCCTTAACCATATATTATTGGACTCCAGGGCACTTCCTCATTCAATCCTATTTTTATTTTCATTTTACCATTATATTGCGAGGCTACCCAAAGTTGAATGAACCTCTCCTCTGTCTGGGTGCCAGGGCCTAAATATATGCCAATGGACTGTTCCAATGTTGGGTGACGTGAAGCCTGATTCTCTGCTATGACATGCAGACTGATTCTCTGCTGACATGAAGCCAGATCCTCTGTTACGGGACCTCTCTCCTCTGCCTAGGTGCTGGCCCTAAATTTATGAAAATGGACTCTTACAGTGGTGGGTGACGTGAAGCCTGATTCTCTGCTATGATATGAAGACTGATTCTCTGCTGACATGAAGCCAGATTGTCTGTTACGGGACCTCTCTCCTCTGCCTGGGTGCTGGGCCTAAATATATGCCAATGGACTGTTGCAGTGGTGGCTGACGTGAAGCCTGATTCTCTGCTATGACATGAAGACTGATTCTCTGCTGACATGAAGCCAGATTGTCTGTTACGGGACCTCTCTCCTCTGCCTGGGTGCTGGGCCTAAATAAATGCCAATGGACTGTTGCAGTGGTGGCTGACGTGAAGCCTCATTCTCTGCTATGACATGCAGACTAATTCTCTGCTGACATAAAGCCAGATTCTCTGTTACGGGACCTCTCTCCTCTGCCTGGGTGCTGGGCCTAAACTTATGAAAATGGACTCTTACAGTGGTGGCTGACGTGAAGCCTGATTCTTTGCTATGACATGAAGACTGATTCTCTGCTGACATGAAGCCAGATCCTCTGTTACGGGACCTCTCTCCTCTGCCTGGGTGCTGGGCCTAAATATATGCCAATGGACTGCTGCAGTGGTGGCTGACGTGAAGCCTCATTCTCTGCTATGACATGCAGACTAATTCTCTGCTGACATGAAGCCAGATTGTCTGTTACGGGACCTCTCTCCTCTGCCTGGGTGCTGGGCCTAAACTTATGAAAATGGACTCTTACAGTGGTGGCTGACGTGAAGCCTGATTCTCTGCTATGACATGTAGACTGATTCTCTGCTGACATGAAGCCAGATCCTCTGTTACGGGACCTCTCTCCTCTGCCTGGGTGCTGGGCGTAAATATATGCCAATGGACTGTTGCAGTGGTGGCTGACGTGAAGCCTCATTCTCTGCTATGACATGCAGACTAATTCTCTGCTGACATGAAGCCAGATTGTCTGTTATGGGACCTCTCTCCTCTGCCTGGGTGCTGGGCCTAAACTTATGAAAATGGACTCTTACAGTGGTGGCTGACGTGAAGCCTAATTCTCTGCTATGACATGAAGACTGATTCTCTGCTGACATGAAGCCAGATCCTCTGTTACGGGACCTCTCTCCTCTGCCTGGGTGCTGGGCCTAAATATATGCCAATGGACTGTTGCAGTGGTGGCTGACGTGAAGCCTCATTCTCTGCTATGACATGCAGACTAATTCTCTGCTGACATGAAGCCAGATTGTCTGTTACGAGACCTCTCTCCTCTGCCTGGGTGCTGGGCCTAAATATATGCCAATGGACTGTTGCAGTGGTGGCTGACGTGAAGCCTCATTCTCTGCTATGACATGCAGACTAATTCTCTGCTGACATGAAGCCAGATTGTCTGTTACGGGACCGCTCTCCTCTGCCTGGGTGCTGGGCCTAAATATATGCCAATGGACTGTTGCAGTGGTGGCTGACGTGAAGCCTCATTCTCTGCTATGACATGCAGACTAATTCAATGCTGACATGAAGCCAGATTGTCTGTTACGGGACCTCTCTCCTCTGCCTGGGTGCTGGGCCTAAATTTATGACAATGGACTGTTGCAGTGGTGGCTGACGTGAAGCCTCATTCTCTGCTATGACATGCAGACTGATTCTCTGCTGACATGAAGCCAGATTGTCTGTTACGGGACCTCTCTCCTCTGCCTGGGTGCTGGGCCTAAATATATGCCAATGGACTGTTGCAGTGGTGGCTGATGTGAAGCCTGATTCTCTGCTATGACATGTAGACTGATTCTCTGCTGACATGAAGCCAGATTGTCTGTTACGGGACCTCTCTCCTCTGCCTGGGTGCTGGGCCTAAATATATGCCAATGGACTGTTGCAGTGGTGGCTGACGTGAAGCCTCATTCTCTGCTATGACATGCAGACTAATTCTCTGCTGACATGAAGCCAGATTGTCTGTTACGGGACCTCTCTCCTCTGCCTGGGTGCTGGGCCTAAATATATGCCAATGGACTGTTGCAGTGGTGGCTGACGTGAAGCCTGATTCTCTGCTATGACATGAAGACTGATTCTCTGCTGACATGAAGCCAGATTGTCTGTTACGGGACCTCTCTCCTCTGCCTGGGTGCTGGGCCTAAATATATGCCAATGGACTGTTGCAGTGGTGGCTGACGTGAAGCCTCATTCTCTGCTATGACATGCAGACTAATTCTCTGCTGACATGAAGCCAGATTGTCTGTTACGGGACCTCTCTCCTCTGCCTGGGTGCTGGGCCTAAACTTTTGAAAATGGACTCTTACAGTGGTGGCTGACGTGAAGCCTGATTCTCTGCTATGACATGAAGACTGATTCTCTGCTGACATGAAGCCAGATCCTCTGTTACGGGACCTCTCTCCTCTGCCTGGGTGCTGGGCGTAAATATATGCCAATGGACTGTTGCAGTGGTGGCTGACGTGAAGCCTCATTCTCTGCTATGACATGCAGACTAATTCTCTGCTGACATGAAGCCAGATTGTCTGTTACGAGACCTCTCTCCTCTGCCTGGGTGCTGGGCCTAAATATATGCCAATGGACTGTTGCAGTGGTGGCTGACGTGAAGCCTCATTCTCTGCTATGACATGCAGACTAATTCTCTGCTGACATGAAGCCAGATTGTCTGTTACGGGACCTCTCTCCTCTGCCTGGGTGCTGGGCCTAAATATATGCCAATGGACTGTTGCAGTGGTGGCTGACGTTAAGCCTCATTCTCTGCTATGACATGCAGACTAATTCAATGCTGACATGAAGCCAGATTGTCTGTTACGGGACCTCTCTCCTCTGCCTGGGTGCTGGGCCTAAATTTATGACAATGGACTGTTGCAGTGGTGGGTGACGTGAAGCCTCATTCTCTGCTATGACATGCAGACTGATTCTCTGCTGACATGAAGCCAGATTGTCTGTTACGGGACCTCTCTCCTCTGCCTGGGTGCTGGGCCTAAATATATGCCAATGGACTGTTGCAGTGGTGGCTGATGTGAAGCCTGATTCTCTGCTATGACATGAAGACTGATTCTCTGCTGACATGAAGCCAGATTGTCTGTTACGGGACCTCTCTCCTCTGCCTGGGTGCTGGGCCTAAATATATGCCAATGGACTGTTGCAGTGGTGGCTGACGTGAAGCCTCATTCTCTGCTATGACATGCAGACTAATTCTCTGCTGACATGAAGCCAGATTGTCTGCTACGGGACCTCTCTCCTCTGCCTGGGTGCTGGGCCTAAATATATGCCAATGGACTGTTGCAGTGGTGGCTGACGTGAAGCCTGATTCTCTGCTATGACATGAAGACTGATTCTCTGCTGACATGAAGCCAGATTGTCTGTTACGGGACCTCTCTCCTCTGCCTGGGTGCTGGGCCTAAATATATGCCAATGGACTGTTGCAGTGGTGGCTGACGTGAAGCCTCATTCTCTGCTATGACATGCAGACTAATTCTCTGCTGACATGAAGCCAGATTGTCTGTTACGGGACCTCTCTCCTCTGCCTGGGTGCTGGGCCTAAACTTTTGAAAATGGACTCTTACAGTGGTGGCTGACGTGAAGCCTGATTCTCTGCTATGACATGAAGACTGATTCTCTGCTGACATGAAGCCAGATCCTCTGTTACGGGACCTCTCTCCTCTGCCTGGGTGCTGGGCCTAAATATATGCCAATGGACTGTTGCAGTGGTGGCTGACGTGAAGCCTCATTCTCTGCTATGACATGCAGACTAATTCTTTGCTGACATGAAGCCAGATTGTCTGTTACGGGACCTCTCTCCTCTGCCTTTTTTGCTGGGCCTAAATTTATGAAAATGGACTCTTACAGTGGTGGCTGACGTGAAGCCTGATTCTCTGCTATGACATGAAGACTGATTCTTTGCTGACATGAAGCCAGATTGTCTGTTACGGGACCTCTCTCCTCTGCCTGGGTTCCGGGGCCTAAATATCTGAGAATGGACTGTTCCAGTGGTGGGTGACGGGAAGCCAGATTCTCTGCTATGGGACCTCTCTCCAATTGATTTTGGTTAATTTTTATTTATTTAATTTTTATTTTTATTCATTTCCCTATCCACATTTGTTTGCAGGGGATTTACCTTTATGTTGCTGCCTTTTGCAGCCCTCTAGCCCTTTCCTGGGCTGTTTTACAGCCTTTTTAGTGCCGAAAAGTTTGGGTCCCCATTGATTTCAATGGGGTTCGGGTTCGGGACGAAGTTCGGATCGGGTTCGGATCCCGAACCCGAACATTTTCGGGAAGTTCGGCCGAACTTCTCGAACCCGATCATCCAGGTGTTCGCTCATCTCTATATATAACCAATAAAGATTTATCTAGTCACTGCTGAGACAACAGACAGTAGACTCCTATCATATTCGCCCATTATACTGAGAGCTACACTGCAACATTTTAAAATATTACTCTCACATCTCTAATGAGATTATAAAAATGGGATAAAATTTAAGTTAAGTTTTAACTGGGAGATTAAATCGCTGAAACAATATGTAGAAAATGGTAGAATCCCAAAAGGTTTATGTTTAATAAAAAGCCCAGCACAAGATTTTCATAGTACAGATTTTAATAAGGAATGAAAATCTCTCCTAATGACACAATCTATGGCTTTAATCCAATTAGAAGACATAGCTAAATTTTCAATGAAGCAATGAATAAGTTAAAGCAAATGAGGGAATTGATAGATACATTTCCAAAGAATGAGGAATTTAACACCTGGCAGCATAGACAAAAAAGTCAAAAAATACTAAAATAACTTAGAAGATGCACAATTAAGGAAACAACAACAAAAACAAATCAACATGAAGACATAACACAAGTTGATAAGAATGATAATTACAATAATAACACTCCAACAAGATCCAGGCCCAAGAGGAGGCAATTTAGACAGGAAACTCCTGCAGTGTGAAGCACGGTGATAGACAGGCTGAACACAATGAGCTCCAATGGTCTCAATGAAGGCTTCTCCTTTACAGCATTTATATGAATAGGGCTGGAAATAACCCTTCCCATGCCTTAATCTATAGTAATCTTAGTAATATATTAATATACAAAAATCATCCCAAAAATTATTTAGCTCTCCTTGTTTCAGTAACATATATCAGAATAGCAATTGGAAATTAACACATTAAAATTCATAAAAAGAGTAGTGATGAGCGGCAGGTGCCATATTCGATTTCGACGAAATTCGCGAATATTCGATAGAATATTCGTTTTATGTTCGTCAAAATCGAATATTCGTCATTATTCTTGTTATCACGATTAATATGCGATTTAAATAATCGAATTTCGATTTTAACTTAAAGGCTACTCTCCTATTGAAATAGCAATGCGATTAATTCAAGTCATAATAATCTAATTTCGATTTTAACTTAGCACTGCTATATTCCATATTCGTTAATTCTAGCCTAATATGGAATATAGCAGTGCTAAGTTAAAATCGAAATTCGATTATTATAACTTGAATTAATCGAATTGCTATTTCAACTTGGACCTGTTTTACTATGGTTGGCTTGGTAGAATTAGCGAATATGACAAATGTATTCGTCATATTCCACAAAACGAAGATAACGAAGTATTCTGCATCTTCGTTTTAGCTACCTATTCATCAACTTCGCTAATTCTAGCAATCATATAGGTAAGTTTACTATAGAGACAGCTAAGTTTAATTCGCTATGCGATTATATGACTGCTTTAAAAAAAATAAAATAAATAGAATAATTATAATACCTGATAATTATTATAATTATTCTATTTATAAAAAAACAAAGCAATATAATCGCATAGCGAATTAAACTTAGCTGTCTCTATAGTAAACTTTCCTATATGATTGCTAGAATTAGCGAAGTTGATGAATAGGTAGCTAAAACGAAGATGCAGAATACTTCGTTATCTTCGTTTTGTGGAATATGACGAATACATTCGTCATATTCGCTAATTCTACCAAGCCAACCATAGTAAACCAGGTCCAAGTTGAAATCGCAATTCGATTAATTCAAGTTATAATAATCGAATTTCGATTTTAACTTAGCACTGCTATATTCCATATTAGGCTAGAATTAACGAATATGGAATATAGCAGTGTTAAGTTAAAATCGAAATTCGATTATTATAACTTGAATTAATCGCATTGCTATTTCAATAGGAGAGTAGCCTTTAAGTTAAAATCGAAATTCGATTTTTATAACTTGAAAAAATCGAATTGCGATTTTAGCGTAATTCTCAAATCCGACAGTACATTCTAGTATATGGAGACATTCCCATGGTGATGGGGACGCTCCATGAGCACGGAAGTCGGCAGAAGCGGCAACGGGCATTGACTGGAGCAGCCAGGAAGCCAGGAATCCCAAGGACAGGTAAGAACAACTTTAGGGAAGTGGGAAAGAAAAAAAATATAACAATTAAAAACAAAACAAAAAAAAAACAAAACGAATATTCGAAATATCGAATTTATATCACTATATTCAAAATATTCTCAAATTAGCGAAGTGTTGATATTCGCGAAAAAAATTTGATATTTAAATATTCGCGCTCAACACTAGACATAGGATGATGTTGGAAGAAGCAATAGCTTGCTTTGAAAAAAAAAAAAAACTACTTATGCAGCCTGCAAAACTGTAATAACTGTGGAAATTGAAAAACTGTGCAAGATCTGCTGATCTATACTGTACATGCTGAGAAATGTAACTGAAGTGAACTTTAATTGCCACTAAGAGCACTTTTCTACTTTTAAAACTAGCCTAGTCATGTAATTGCCTTCACTTCGGGGAACTCTGCTTTGCACTTCAAAAATCATATCCACCAAGGTCACCTAATACTAGGCTTAAGCACCAGGGTACATCGTTTTTTTTTTTAGGCTGAAAAAATATATATGTCCATCTAGTTGAGCCTGTTATCCTGCAAGTTAATCCAGAGGAAGGCAAAAGTTCAACGAGGTAGAAGCCAATTTTGCCCATTTTAGGGGGAAAAAAATCCTTCCCGACTCCAATCAGGCAATCAGAATAATTCCCTGGATCAACAAACTCTCCATAAATCTAATAACTATAACCTATAATATTATTACACTCCAGAAATACACCCAGGCCCCTCCTGAACTTTTAGTGAATTCACCATCACCACCTCGAGTTCCATAGACTCATTGCTTTTACCGTAAATAAACCTCTTCCAAGTTTGTGTACAAACCTTCTTTCCCCCAGACGCAGAGGATGTCCCCTCGTCACAGTCACAGTCCTGGGGATAAATAGATGATGGGAGAGATCTCTGTACTGACCCCTGATATATTTATACATAGTAATTAGATCTCCCCTCAGTCGTCTTTTTTCTAAACTGAATAACTTTAATTTTGATCATCTTTCTCGGCGCTGTAGTCCACCCATTCCAGTTATTACTTTAGTTGCCCTCCTTTGAACCCTTTCAAGCTCTGCTATGTCTGCCTTGTTCACAGGAGCCCAGAACTGTACACAGTACTCCATGTTTGGTCTGACTAGTGATTTATAAAGTGTTAGGACTATGTTCTCATCACAGGCATCTATGCCCCTTTTGATGCAATCCATTCTCTTATTGGCCTTGGCAGCAGCTGCCTGACACTGGTTTCCACAGCTTAGTTTGCTGTCCACTAAAAGTCATTTTCCATTTCAGTGTTACCCAGTGTTTTACCATTTAGTATGTACGGGTGATTTGCATTATTCCTTCCCATGTGCCTAACCTTACATTTGTCAGGGTTAAACCTCATCTGCCACTTCTCTGCCCAAGCCTACAGTCTATCCAGATCCATCTGTAGCAGTATATTGTCCTCTTCCATGGTAATTACTTTACACAGTTTACTGTCATCTGCAAAAATGGATATGTTGCTGTGCAGCCCCTCTACAAGATCTTCATTAAATAGAATAGAGAATAGGGCCCAATACTGACCCCCGTGGTACTCCACTAGTGACAGTGACCCAATTTGAGTATGTACCTTTAATAACCACCTTCTGTTCTATATCACTGAGCCAGTTACTTGGCTTGATAAATCCTTACCCCTCTCCATACAAGTTTTGCTTACTTTTGGGTGGGGCGTTATTTTAAGTAGATACAGTAGGTATATACATTATATGGGCTAAAATATTGGGACACAACTCTTTGAAATCATTGAATACAAGTCTTTTATTATGTCCCTTTGCCACAGGAGTAGAAAATCAAGCACCAAGCCGAGCTGTCTGTCTTAAACATCTGTGGAAAAATGAATCATTCTAAACAGCATGTGGTACTGTAATAGGATGTCGCTGTTGCAACAAATCAGTTTTGACTCAGTTTTGAAATGTCCTCCTTTCTAGATATTCCATCATCAGCTATGATTGGTATAACTGGAAACACAGAAACACATACTGCAGTGCATAAAAGTCACAAACGCTCTGCTGAGTCAATAACTGCAGAGTCCTAAATCTCCTCTGATATTAACATCAGCACAAAAATTGCAAGCTGGGAGCTTCATGGCTTGGTTTTCGATGATGCAGCCACATACAAGACTCATATCACCAAGCACAATGCCAAGTATCCGATAGAGTGGTGTAAAGCCCACCACCACTGGACTCTCAAACAGTAGAAACATGTTCTGGGAATGATGAATCATAATTCCCTATCTGATGGTGTGTATGCTCAGGGGGAATATTACTATATGGTTATGCTTTGGAGTTTGACCCAGGCTTCAGCATAACAAAGACATTTTGGATATGTATATGCTTCCAACTGTGTAGGAACAGTTTGTGGAAGGCCTTTTTTCTTTTCTGGCATGAAATTGACCCAGTTCATAAAATGAGTTCTATGAAGGAATGATGGGTTTGGTGTAGAAGAACTTGACTGGTCCACACAGAGTCCTGACCTCAAACCCATTGAACACCTTTGGTACAAACTACAATGAAGATTGCAAGACAGGCCTTCTCACCCATTAAAAGTGTCTGACCTCACAAATGCTCTTTTGGATAAATGGACAAAACTTACCACAGTCAAACTCCAAAAACATGTAGAAAGCCTTCACTGAAGAGGTGGAGCTGCTTTTGCTGAAGGGGGCCAATTCCATATAGTGATGAGCGGCAGAGGTCATATTCAAATTCATGATATTTTGCAACTATTTTGTAGAATATTTGTCATATATTCTCAAATTTGTATATTTGTTATTTTTGACATTCCTTTTTTTTTTTACCCAAAAATTGGCAAGATAATGATCGCATAATATGCGAATATTGCACACTCAATACAGGCGTGGGTCAAAAATGAATATATAGCACTATAGAATATAGTGCTATATATTCATAATGACGAATATTCGTAATTTTTCTCCATCTGAACACATGATTCCTCCCTGCTTCTTGCTTGTGGGCCAATGAGTCATTGGCCCACAAGCAACTTAAGCAGGGAGGAATCGTGACTTTAGATGGATAAAAATGACAAATATATTATAAAAAACTAATATATAGCACTATTTTCAATATAGTGCTATATATTTGTTTTTTGTTTTTTACAATATTCGTCAATTTTTTCCACCTGAAGCCATGAATCCTCCCTGCTTAAGTTGCTTGTGGGCCAATGACTCATTGCCCCACAAGCAAGAAGCAGGGAGGAATCGTGTTCAGATAGAAAAAAAAAGACGAATAATCCTCATTACGAATATATAGCACTATGTTCTAAATATTCGCAAATTCTCGAAGTGCCGATATTCGAGATAAAAAAATTCTATTCGAATATTCGCGCTCAACACTAGAGTTGAGCGGACACCTGGATGTTCGGGTTCGAGTAGTTCGGCCGAACTTCCCGAAAATGTTCAGGTTCGGGATCCGAACCCGATCCGAACTTCGTCCCGAACCCGAACCCCATTGAAGTCAATGGGGACCCGAACTTTTCGGCACTAACAAGGCTGTAAAACAGCTCAGTAAAGGGCTAGAGGGCTGCAAAAGGCAGCAACATGTAGGTAAATCCCCTGCAAACAAATGTGGATAGGGAAATGAATAAAAATAAAAATTAAATAAATAAAAATTAACCAAAATCAATTGGAGAGAGGTCCCATAGCAGAGAATCTGGCTTCACGTCACCCACCACTGGAACAGTCCATTCTCAGATATTTAGGCCCTGGCACCCAGGCAGAGGAGAGAGGTCCCGTAACAGAGAATCTGGCTTCATGTCAGCAGAGAATCAGTCTTCATGTCATAGCAGAGAATCAGGCTTCACATCAGCCACCAATGCAACAGTCCATTGTCAGATATTTAGGCCCAGCACCCAGGCAGAGGAGAGAGGTCCCGTAACAGACAATCTGGCTTCATGTCAGCAGAGAATTAGTCTTCATATCATAGCAGAGAATCAGGCTTCACGTCAGCCACCAATGCAACAGTCCATTGTCAGATATTTAGGCCCAGCAAAAAAGGCAGAGGAGAGAGGTCCCGTAACAGACAATCTGGCTTCATGTCAGCAGAGAATCAGTCTTCATTTCATAGCAGAGAATCAGGCTTCACGTCACCCACCACTGTAACAGTCCATTTTCATAAATTTAGGCCCAGCACCCAGGCAGAGGAGAGAGGTCCCGTAACAGACAATCTGGCTTCATGTCAGAAGAGAATCAGTCTTCATGTCATAGCAGAGAATCAGGCTTCACGTCACCCACCACTGTAACAGTCCATTTTCATAAATTTAGGCCCAGCACCCAGGCAGAGGAGAGAGGTCCCATAACAGACAATCTGGCTTCATGTCAGCAGAGAATCAGTCTTCATGTCATAGCAGAGAATCAGGCTTCACGTCACCTACCACTGCAACAGTCCATTTTCATAAATTTAGGCCCAGCACCCAGACAGAGGAGAGAGGTCCCGTAACAGACAATCTGGCTTCATGTCAGCAGAGAATCAGTCTTCATATCATAGCAGAGAATCAGGCTTCACGTCAGCCACCAATGCAACAGTCCATTGTCAGATATTTAGGCCCAGCACCCAGGCAGAGGAGAGAGGTCCCGTAACAGACAATCTGGCTTCATGTCAGCAGAGAATCAGTCTTCATATCATAGCAGAGAATCAGGCTTCACGTCAGCCACCACTGCAACAGTCCATTTTCATAAATTTAGGCCCAGCACCCAGGCAGAGGAGAGAGGTCCCGTAACAGAGGATCTGGTTTCATGTCAGCAGAGAATTAGTCTGCATGTCATAGCAGAAAATCAGGTTTCACGTCAGCCACCACTGCAACAGTCCATTGTCAGATATTTAGGCCCAGCACCCAGGCAGGCAGAGGAGAGAGGTCCCGTAACAGAGGATCTGGCTTCATGTCAGCAGAGAATTAGTCTGCATGTCATAGCAGAGAATCAGGCTTTACGTCATCCAACATTGGAACAGTCCATTGGCATATATTTAGGCCCCGGCACCCAGACAGAGGAGAGGTTCATTCAACTTTGGGTAGCCTCGCAATATAATGGTAAAATGAAAATAAAAATAGGATTGAATGAGGAAGTGCCCTGGAGTACAATAATATATGGTTAAGGGGAGGTAGTTAATGTCTAATCTGGACAAGGGACGGACAGGTCCTGTGGCATCCATGCATGGTTCATTTTTATGAACGTCAGCTTGTCCACATTGGCTGTAGACAGGCGGCTGCGTTTGTCTGTAATGACGCTCCCTGCCGTGCTGAATACACGTTCAGACAAAACGCTGGCCGCCGGGCAGGCCAGCACCTCCAAGGCATAAAAGGCTAGCTCTGGCCACGTGGACAATTTAGAGACCCAGAAGTTGAATGGGGCCGAACCATCAGTCAGTACGTGGAGGGGTGTGCACACGTACTGTTCCACCATGTTAGTGAAATGTTGCCTCCTGCTAGCACGTTGCGTATCAGGTGGTGGTGCAGTTAGCTGTGGCGTGTTGACAAAACTTTTCCACATCTCTGCCATGCTAACCCTGCCCTCAGAGGCGCTGGCCGTGACACAGTTGCCTTGGCGACCTCTTGCTCCTCCTCTGCCTTGGGCTTCCACTTGTTCCCCTGTGATATTTGGGAATGCTCTAAGTAGCGCGTCTACCAACGTGCGCTTGTACTCGCGCATCTTCCTATCACGCTCCAGTGCAGGAAGTAAGGTGGGCACATTGTCTTTGTAGCGTGGATCCAGCAGGGTGGCAACCTAGTAGTCCGCACACGTTAAAATGTGGGCAACTCTGCTGTCGTTGCGCAGGCACTGCAGCATGTAGTCGCTCATGTGTGCCAGGCTGCCCAGGGGTAAGGACAAGCTGTCCTCTGTGGGAGGCGTATCGTCATCGTCCTGCCTTTCCCCCCAGCCACGCACCAGTGATGGGCCCGAGCTGCGTTGGGTGCCACCCCGCTGTGACCATGCTTCATCCTCATCCTCCTCCTCATCCTCGTCCTCCTCGTTCTCCAGTAGTGGGCCCTGGCTGGCCACATTTGTACCTGGCCTCTGCTGTTGCAAAAAACCTCCCTCTGAGTCACTTCAAAGAGACTGGCCTGAAAGTGGTAAAAATGTTCCTCCTCCTCCTCCTCCTCCTCCTCCTGGGCCACCTCCTCTTCCATCATCGCCCTAAGTGTTTTCTCAAGGAGACATAGAAGTGGTATTGTAACGCTGATAACGGCGTCATCGCCACTGGCCATTTTGGTGGAGTACTCGAAACAGCGCAACAGGGCACACAGGTCTCGCATGGAGGCCCAGTCATTGGTGGTGAAGTGGTGCTGTTCCGCAGTGCGACTGACCCGTGCGTGCTGCAGCTGAAACTCCACTATGGCCTGCTGCTGCTCGCACAGTCTGTCCAGCATGTGCAAGGTGGAGTTCCACCTGGTGGGCACGTCGCATATGAGAAGGTGAGCGGGAAGGCCGAAGTTACGCTGTAGCGCAGACAGGCGAGCAGCGGCAGGATGTGAACGCCGGAAGCGCGAACAGACGGCCCACACTTTATGCAGCAGCTCTGACATGTCGGGGTAGTTGTGAATGAACTTCTGCACCACCAAATTCAGCACATGCGCCAGGCAAGGGATGTGCGTCAAACCGGCTAGTCCCAGAGCTGCAACGAGATTTCGCCCATTATTGCACACCACCAGGCCGGGCTTGAGGCTCACCGGCAGCAACCACTCGTCGGTCTGTTGTTCAATACCCCGCCACAACTCCTGTGCGGTGTGGGGCCTGTCCCCCAAACATATGAGTTTCAGAATGGCCTGCTGACGTTTACCCCGGGCTGTGCTGAAGTTGGTGGTGAAGGTGTGTGGCTGACTGGATGAGCAGGTGGAAGAAGAGGAGGAGGAAGCCGAGAAGGAGGAGGTGGCAACAGGAGGCAAAGAATGTTGCCCTGCGATCCTTGGCGGCGGAAGGACGTGCGCCAAACAGCTCTCCGCCTGGGGCCCAGCTGCCACTATATTTACCCAGTGTGCAGTTAGGGAGATATAGCGTCCCTGGCCGTGCTTACTGGTCCACGTATCTGTGGTTAGGTGGACCTTGCTACAGATGGCGTTGCGCAGTGCACACTTGATTTTATCGGATACTTGGTTGTGCAGGGAAGGCACGGCTCTCTTGGAGAAGTAGTGGCGGCTGGGAACAACATACTGTGGGACAGCAAGCGACATAAGCTGTTTGAAGCTGTCTGTGTCCACCAGCCTAAATGACAGCATTTCATAGGCCAGTAGTTTAGAAATGCTGGCATTCAGGGCCAGGGATCGAGGGTGGCTAGGTGGGAATTTACGCTTTCTCTCAAATGTTTGTGAGATGGAGAGCTGAACGCTGCCGTGTGACATGGTTGAGACGCTTGGTGATGGAGGTGGTGTTGGTGGTACATCCCCTGTTTGCTGGGCGGCAGGTGCCAACGTTCCTCAAGAGGCGGAGGAAGAGGCCGAGGCAGCAGCAGCAGAAGAGGCCGAGGCGGCAGCAGCAGAAGAGGTAGCAGTGGGAGCCTGAGCGACTTCCTTGTTTTTAAGGTGTTTACTCCACTGCAGTTCATGCTTTGCATGCAGGTGCCTGGTCATGCAGGTTGTGCTAAGGTTCAGAACGTTAATGCCTCGCTTCAGGCTCTGATGGCACAGCGAGCAAACCACTCGGGTCTTGTCGTCAGCACATTGTTTGAAGAAGTGCCATGCCAGGGAACTCCTTGAAGCTGCCTTTGGGGTGCTCGGTCCCAGATGGCGGCGGTCAGTAGCAGGCGGAGTCTCTTGGCGGCGGGTGTTCTGCTTTTGCCCACTGCTCCCTCTTTTGCTACGCTGTTGGTTCGGTCTCACCACTGCCTCTTCCTCCGAACTGTGAAAGTCAGTGGCACGACCTTCATTCCATGTGGGGTCTAGGACCTCATCGTCCCCTGCATTGTCTTCCACCCAGTCTTGATCCCTGACCTCCTGTTCAGTCTGCACACTGCAGAAAGACGCAGCAGTTGGCACCTGTGTTTCGTCATCATCAGAGACATGCTGAGGTGGTATTCCCATGTCCTCATCATCAGGAAACATAAGTGGTTGTGCGTCAGTGCAGTCTATGTCTTCCACCGCTGGGGAAGGGCTAGGTGGATGCCCTTGGGAAACCCTGCCAGCAGAGTCTTCAAACAGCATAAGAGACTGCTGCATAACTTGAGGCTCAGACAGCTTCCCTGATATGCATGGGGGTGATGTGACAGACTGATGGGGTTGGTTTTCAGGCGCCATCTGTGCGCTTTCTGCAGAAGACTGGGTGGGAGATAATGTGAACATGCTGGATCCACTGTCGGCCACCCAATTGACTAATGCCTGTACCTGCTCAGGCCTTACCATCCTTAGAACGGCATTGGGCCCCACCATATATCGCTGTAAATTCTGGCGGCTACTGGGACCTGAGGTAGTTGGTACACTAGGACGTGTGGATGTGGCAGAACGGCCACGTCCTCTCCCAGCACCAGAGGGTCCACTAACACCACCACGACCATGTCCACGTCCGCGTCCCTTACTAGATGTTTTCCTCATTGTCATCGTTCACCACAACAACAAAAATATTATTTGGCCCAATGTATTGAATTCAAATTTAGCTGAATATAAATTTGAGGCCTAGTATTTAGGCGCTGGGTGACAGGTATAGATTTACTGAAGGAATTAGACTTGGAAATGCACAGTAGCGTGTGTGTGAAGTTATTCTGAATGACCCTATGTGCACCTTGAATATTATATACCCTTTTAGGGATAGATTTCAAATAGCTCTGATACAGCAGAAACCACTAAATTAGGAAATTGCTAAATTGGGAATTGTATTTCAACCCAGAACAAAAAATGTGCTTTGACGGACACTAAATAACTTGCCCAGCCAGAACAGTACACCAGTAACGACAGATTTAGTGGGACATAAATTTGAGGCCTAGTATTTAGGCGCTGGGTGACAGGTATAGATTTACTGACGGAATTAGACTTGGAAATGCACAGTAGCGTGTGTGTGAAGTTATTCTGAATGACCCTATGTGCACCTTGAATATTATATACCCTTTTAGGGATAGATTTCAAATAGCTCTGATACAGCAGAAACCACTAAATTAGGAAATTGCTAAATTGGGAATTGTATTTCAACCCAGAACAAAAAATGTGCTTTGACGGACACTAAATAACTTGCCCAGCCAGAACAGTACAGCAGTAACGACAGATTTAGCGGGATATAAATTTGAGGCCTAGTATTTAGGCGCTGGGTGATAGGTATAGATTTACTGACGGAATTAGACTTGGAAATGCACAGTAGCGTGTGTGTGAAGTTATTCTGAATGACCCTATGTGCACCTTGAATATTATATACCCTTTTAGGGATAGATTTAAAATAGCTCTGATACAGCAGAAACCACTAAATTAGGAAATTGCTAAATTGGGAATTGTATTTCAACCCAGAACAAAAAATGTGCTTTGACGGACACTAAATAACTTGCCCAGCCAGAACAGTACAGCCTAGTATTTAGGCGCTGGGTGACAGGTATAGATTTACTGACAGAATTAGACTGGGATATGGCCAAAAAATAACCACACTATTGCTGGTTAAATGCATTTGGTGTGACAGCTTGACCAACCACACTACTGAGGGTTAAATGCACTTGTTGACAGGCGCAGCTTGCCCCTGATGTAGTATATGGCCAAAAAACGAACAGACTATTGCTGGTTAAATGCACTTGGTGTGACAGCTTGACCAACCACACTACTGAGGGTTAAATGCACTTGGTGACGGGCGCAGCTTGCCCCTGATGTAGTATATGGCCAAAAAATAAACAGACTATTGCTGGTTAAATGCACTTGGTGTGACAGCTTCACCCTGATGTAGGCTTTAGCAAAAAAAGCAACCACACCATTGAGGGTTAAATGCACTTGGTTACAGGAGCAGCTTGCCCCTGATGTAGTATATGGCCAAAATATAAACAGACTATTGCTGGTTAAATGCACTTGGTGTGACAGCTTCACCCTGATGTAGGCTTTAGCCAAAAAACAACCACACCATTGAGGGTTAAATGCACTTGGTGACAGGAGCAGCTTGCCCCTGATGTAGTATATGGCCAAAAAATAAACAGACTATTGCTGGTTAAATGCACTTGGTGTGACAGCTTCACCCTGATGTAGGCTTTAGCCAAAAAACAACCACACCATTGAGGGTTAAATGCACTTGGTGACAGGCGCAGCTTGCCCCTGATGTAGTATATGGCCAAAAAATAAACAGACTATTGCTGGTTAAATGCACTTGGTGTGACAGCTTCACCCTGATGTAGGCTTTAGCCAAAAAACAACCACACCATTGAGGGTTAAATGCACTTGGTCGCAGCTTGTGCTGGCGCACCACAAGACACAAAATGGCCGCCGATCACCCCAGAAAAAAGTGACTGACAAACGGTCTGGGCAGCCTAAAAACAGTGAGCAATTGAGTATCAGCAGCTCAATGACCCACAGCTGCAGATCGATCAATAATCAAGTCCTTTGGAGGAGTTAATCTGCCTAATCTCGCCCTACTGTCGCAGCCGCAACCTCTCCCTACGCTAATCAGAGCAGAGTGACGGGCGGCGCTATGTGACTCCAGCTTAAATAGAGGCTGGGTCACATGGTGCTCTGGCCAATCACAGCCATGCCAATAGTAGGCATGGCTGTGATGGCCTCTTGGGGCAAGTAGTATGACGCTTGTTGATTGGCTGCTTTGCAGCCTTTCAAAAAGCGCCAAGAAAGCGTCACAAAAGCGCCAAGAAAGCGACGAACACCGAACCCGAACCCGGACTTTTACGAAAATGTCCGGGTTTGGGTCCATGTCACGGACACCCCAAAATTCGGTACGAACCCGAACTATACAGTTCGAGTTCGCTCATCCCTACTCAACACTATTCCATATTGAATCTAGGAATTTAGAATGGGATTTCATAAAAGCTCCTGTAAGTATAATGTATACCTTTCCAACACTTTTTTCCATATAGAATATGTGACACTTATAGTAAAATTTTAAGTTTGAACTAGAGGATCATTTTAACAGGGGCTGGAAATACTCATGACTCCCAAGAAATGAGACCTCTCCTACACACAGAAAACCACATGGCACTGTACAATTAAGACATTCTAATTAGGCAATGCGTACAGAACAGAAGCAAAAATACTATTATTGTTTCCAAGACAAACAGATACTGTACTCTCAAATATACATTAAGGGGGGCATTTATCTTTTGAGATCATTTTCATATAATTTTTAAAGGTGGATTTAGACAGGCCGAATGAGCCGCCGATTGCCGGGAAGGAAGCGCTCCTTCCTGACAGTCGGTTGCTCGTTCATTGAAGGAGACCGCACATTTACATGCAGCGATCTCCTTCACTGTATGAGCATGGAGGATCACTATAGCAATAACTTGTCTTTATACAGAATCATGGTTTCTAAGCAGCAGATCACTGTTTAGACCACATGATCAGAAGCTATGATCGGTGGTGTCTGCATGAGTAACAGAATCACCCAATGAATGAGCGCTTTGCTCATTCGTCAGGTGATCAGCAGCACATTTTGACGGCCAGATGATCGAAAATGGTCATTCCCTATAATCTAGAAGACTATTGGTGCGTCTAAAAACACCTTAGGCCTCTTTCACACAAGTGAGTTTTCCGCGCTGGTGCAATGCGTGGCGTGCAGCATGTTCTATATTCAGCGTTTTTCACGCAATGCAGGCCCCATAGAAGTGAATAGGGCTGCGTGAAAATCGCAAGCATCCACAAGCAAGTGAGGATGCGGTGCGGTTTTCACGCACGGTTGCTAGGAGACGATCGGGATGGGGACCTGTTCATTATTATTTTCTCTAAGGGAAAACAATAGCATTCTTAATACAGAAAGCATAGTACAATAGGGCTGGGGGTGTTCAAAAAAATTATAATAATATATCTCACCTAATCCACTTGATCGCGCAGCGCGGCTTCTCTTCTCTCTTCCTCTTTGCTGTGCACAGGAAAAGGACCTTTGATGACGTCACTGCGCTCGTCACATGGTCCATCACATGATCCATCACCATGGTAAAAAAAATCATGTGATGGATCATGTGATGAGCGCAGTGCTGTCATCAAAGGACCTATTCCTCAAAGAAGAAGCCGGGCTGTGTGATCAAGTGGATTAAAGCGAGTTAAATTTTTTGAATTTTTTTTTTAACCCCTCCAGCCCTATTGTACTATGTATTCTGTATTAAGAATGCTATTATTTTCCCTTATAACCATGTTATAAGAGAAAATAATAAAATCTACACAACACCTAATCCAAACACGAACTTCTGTGAAGAAGTCCAGGTTCGGGTCTGGGTACCAAACATGTCGATTTTTCTCACGAGCGTGCAAAACGCATTACAATGTTTTGCACCCGTGCAGAAAAAACGTAAACATGGAACGCAATCGCAGTGAAAACTGACTTGTTTTAGTGTCAAAATCGCACCATTTTCCCTGAACGCATCCGGCCCCAATCTGCAACGCCCGTGAAAAAGAGGCCTTAAGGCCTCTTGCACACGACCGTATGTATTTTGCGGTCCGTGTGCATTCCGTATTTTGCGGAACGGAACAGCTGGCACCTAATAAAACAGTACTATCTTTGTCCAGAATGTGGACAATAATAGGACATGTTCTATTTTTTTGCGGAACAGAAATATGGTCATACGGAAACAGAATGCACATGGAGTACCTTCCTTTTTTTTTGCAGACCCATTGAAATGAAAGATTCTGTATATGGTCTGCAAAAAAAAATGGAACGGAAACGGAATGAAAATACGGTCATGTGCAAGAGGCTTAAATCTGGTTTTGCTTTGTGTGGTTACACCAAATTTAGAAATGATCCACAGTTTTCATGTAGTTGGTGCAACTGCATTGTATTGTATGACGTGGTCTTAAAAAATACACCAGGTGGCATCACATGAAATTCTAGTCAGAAGCAGAGAAAAAGGAGGACTAGGCCTGCCAGATGTTGCTAAGTACTATAAAGCGGTACAGCTTAATAGGTGGATTGAAATGGCGGAACCAAAAAGACGTCCAGATGTCCAAGCCATTTGTAGACACAGTGTAGGGAAGGATTTTCAAAAACATCTATGGCTCCCAGAAAGGAGCATCCTAAATGACATGAATTTAGACCCATTGTTTAGAGGTCTCTGTGAGGTGTGGAGAGAAATGAAGGGACATTTGGCACCTGACCCATCACCTCTACTACCACTGAGTCTCTTACCAGACTTGATGCACCAGGGCAACTTAGATAAATCGCATATATGGAACTTACTTAAGTCAGTGAAATTCGGAGACATTGCCCCGAATTTTGAAGACTCCATACTAAATAAGCTACCGAGCTCGATCACTGAATCCCCAGGTTTCTTTATAGTCAAGCCGCATATTAAAGCTGTGTGTGGGGAGTTGACGGCAAAGTACCCTCCACAGAGGTCCTTGACTGACTTCGAAAAAAGTATCTTGTCACCAGTATCTGCGGTTAGGAAAGTGTCAAATCTCTACCCGGTGGTGGGAAGTGAGGGTGAGGCTATGAAGCCGGTGTACATTAAGGAATGGGAGAAGGAGTTGGATAGGGTTCTGACGACTTCTGAAACAAAACAGATATTAAAAGGTTCACATGGAATTTCCAGATGTACACGTTTACAGGAGAACCATTTTAAACTCCTATCAAGGTGGTATAAAACCCCTGACTTTCTGTACAAAAGAGGTCTATCGTCCAATAGGGAATGCTGGAGATGTGGAGAGGACGTAGGGTCGCTGTCGCACATCTGGTGGAACTGCACACTGATTCAACCCTATTGGAGAGAGGTAGAGGCCCTGATTAGGAAACTCACAACCCCTGAATTTAAGCTCACTTTGGAATCAGTAGTGCTTGCACTCCCAACGCCGCAATACACCCCCTCAAAAATGAACTTAGTCTCGCATATCATTGCAGCAGCAAAAACATTAATCCGCCTTCACTGGCTAGACACCAACCCTCCATCCATACATGAAATGTCAGCTAAGGTGACTCAAATCTGCAAATTTGAGGAAATCTCTAGCTGGATCAATAGGACGCATGATAAGTTCTCACGAACATGGAGCCCTTGGAGATCTTTGGCGCAGGTTGGTTCTAATGGTCCGGACATAGCAGAATGAGGCCCTTGATATAAACACTGAAGATCCCTCCCCTTCCCCCCCCCCTCCCTCGTCCCTTCCTTTCCTCCCCCCCCTCCTTTCTCTTTTCTTTACTTCTCTCTATTCTTTTTCCTCTCCCTTCTTTGATTCTATTTCTCTTGTTTCTACAAACATTATTTGGTATTATTGTTCATGGCTGGACTGAGATTAACATTAATACACTGGAGGAAACAAGTAGAGGGTATATACTCTCCCCTCCTCTGGGCTTAAAATCTCATTCGCCAAGCCTCTTAAGTTTTACGCTGGTCACATGTATGTAATCTATGTAACGCCAATTATCTGCTATTCAAGTTACATGTGCTTGTACTTTACCTGCTAATGATGTTACGTTTATTCATTGCAACCTGACTGATTGAATATCTGAATATTTGAAAAAATTGAAAATAAAGAATTGATAAAAAAAAATACACCAGGTGGCAAAGGATGCAACTTGTTGCATAAATGTTGCAAAAAAAGCTGCAATTTTCATGTCCTGTGACATTTTTATGGCAAAAACCTGACATATCTGGTTTGATAAATGTCCTTGTAAGCATTTATAATTTGCACTACAGATGTGACAATGAAAACTCAACTTTGTATGGACACCAAGAATATATTTATATTTATATATATAGTATCAGCATTGTTTTTTGTTTGTTTTTTGCAATGATTTCATTATTAGCCATACAACATAATTGAAAATATAAGATAGAAAGCAATGCCTTCCCAATACAATTTAAAAGTGGTTAATACTTTGTAAGGAGATATTGAAGGACAGATACAAGCTAGCAAAAATTAATCAAATGTAAAAATCAGAAGCCATGAAAGGTGCGCGGGGAACTGGATTCAAGAACTTGGATAAGTGAAGTGCGAATTTGCTAAGAATGATAAGTGAATAACATGAGAAATCACAGAAAAACTGCTACCTTAGTTGAATGTGTGTAAAATGGTGGCACACAACGTTCATGAAGGTGATGGATTTGGCTCTAAAAAGGTAAAAATATAGTGAAAGGATCATTTGAGTATAATCTTATAACCTGTGGAATTATGTATCAAGATCTGGCGGATATCATTTAGCTTTCAGCTGCCTTCTCAATGGACAGGAATCATTACACTGTGAAGGTGGTCATTTTATTGGAATTCATTCTGCTATCCTGTAGTGTAACAATTTCTCTCCATGGGCAGCAGTGCTGCTCTCAGCAGTAAGCCAGATGTACAATCTGTAATAGGCTAAGGAAGTAAGACATGGTGAGTAGTTTTACTGATCTAGCATCTTGGGACCTGAAATTAGTACAGTGCAGTCTATGACTTTAATACTTCAAGGAGACTTAGTAATAAGTGATACTCAGAGAATAAGATTCAATAAGGCAAGGGTTTATATTATTACAGTCAAGTGTCTAATTATCAAATGTGATTACATTCCCATTGGTAGAATATATAGTTTCAGTTTATTAAATCACTTGCCATGAAACGAGAAAAGGGCATTCATGTTCTTAAAGGGAATGTGTCATAATAACATAATCTATTGTTTAAAAGCTTTAAAGGCAATTTGTCACCAGAAAATGACCTATTCTTTCGATTAAATGTTTAGGTTCAACAGATTTTTAAAGAATATGCGTTATTTTTTTCATTTTCCATCGCACTACTTAAATTTGAGATTTTGATACTCATGACCTATCTTCCTGTGAGCCCTGCTGCCTTCTCGCAGCTTACTAAGCACAGCGTTTTACATTGCATAGCGGCTATGCTTGGTATTGCACTCAGCCCCATTCACTACCAAGCACAGTCGCTATACAATGTACAGTGCTGTGCTTGGTAAACATGGAGAGGGCCACACTGCTCACAGGAGCACCGGTGTCTTCTCAAACTAGGCCCTCAGGTGCTTTAATTTGTAAAAACATCCAGTAAGTTTCCAGTGTGAACAGCTTCTTAGTATACTCCCCCCTGTCATCGTCGTCAGGGCCGGTGCTACCATAAGGCAGACCAAGCGGCTGCCTTAGGGCGCTCCCTGGGGGAGGGTGGAAAAATGTGACATGGAGGGGGAGAAATGTGACATGGAGGGGGAGAAATGTGACATGGAGGGCTGATGGCTGACATGGGGGCTGATGACTGACATGGGGGCATGATGGTTTACATGGGGGCATGATGGCTTACATGGGGGCATAATGGATGGGGGATGATGGCTGACATGGGGGGCTAATTAGCTGACATGGCTGACATGGGGGGCTGATGGATGGGGGCTGATGTCTGACATGGGGTCTGATCTTAGGTCTGATTAACATTGGGGGTCTGATTGGAGCTGTCAGCTGAGGTCTGATTAACATTGGGGTCTGACCTGAGGTGTAATGGAAAATATTTTTTTCTTATTATTCTCCTCTAAAACCTAGGAGCGTCTTATGGGCCGGCGCGTCTTAGAGGGCGAAAAATACGGTCCTCAAACAAGCGATTGTCTGAAACAGAGAGAAGATACCAGGACCACACAGAGGAGAAGCCAGCTGCTGCAGACGGGACCAGGGCCAGGTGAGCTGCCGAGGGGGGGGGGGGGGGGGGGTGGTGTGGGCCAAAATGTACCTTCGCTTGTGTTAGAAAAAATCCTTGCACCGGCCCCGGTCGTCGTCACCCCCCCCCCCCCTCCCCCCCGTGTGGTTTGAGCATACTCTCAATTCCCTGAAAGGAAAAGGGGGAAAAAATCTCCCTGATGAACATCCTTAATATGTTTAGACAGGACAGAAATATTTGGGGTCATTTATCTTACTGGTGTAAGGTAGAACTGGCTTAGTTTGGCAACCAATCAGATTCCACCTCTCATTTTCCAAGGGAGCTGTGAAAAAAAAGGTGAAATCTGATTGGTCCCTTTGGGAAACTAAGCCAGTTCTACTTTACACCAGTTAAAAAAATAACCCCAGTTCACCAAATCTGCCTCATGGAAGAAATGGTAGGCTGGGGAAAAGGAAATAGGAAAGCTTTCCTGAGAACGTGGCAACCATAGTTAGACTTCTACAAGACTTGCAGTTAGATCCGATCATTCCCTTCCCTTGTTAGATAATATCAATTTACCTTCATTGGTTGATTTTTAGTCTAGATCTTCAAGGCTTTGCGTTTACGGGAACATCTATTCACCATTTCAGTGCCTTTTGTTTAGTGTCTTATCCTAGGCCACTAATGCTCTAATAACTACGCCCTAATGTGTCTTTGGTTAACCCTTTCAGGACCAAGCCATTTTTCACCTTAAGGACCAGGCTATTTTTTGCAAATCTGACCAGTGTCAGTTTATGTGTGAATAACTTTAAAACACTTTTACTTATCCAGGCCGTTCTGAGATTGTTTTTTCGTCCCATATTGTACTTCATGACACTGGTAAAATGAAGTTAAAAAAAATATTTTTTTTGCACAAAAAAATACCTAATTTACCCAAAATTTGGAAAAAATTAGCAAATTTCAAAGTTTCAGTTTCTCTACTCCTGTAATACATAGTAATACCCCAAAAAGTGTGATGACTTTACATTCCCCATATGTCTACTTCATGTTTGGATCATTTTGGGAATTACATTTTATTTTTTGGGGACGTTACAAGGCCTAGAAGTTTAGAAGCATTTTTCGGAAAATTTCCAAAACCCATTTTTTAAGGACCAGTTCAGGTCTGAAGTCACTTTGTGAGGCTTACATAATTGAAACCACCCAAAAATGACCCCATTTTATAAACTACACCCTTTAAGGTATTCAAAACTGATTTTACAAACTTCGTTAACCCTTTAGGTGTTGCACAAGAGTTATTGGCAAATAGGGATGTAATTTGAGAATTTTATTTTTTTGCCTAATTTACCATTTTAACCAATTTTTTTCCACTAACAAAGCAAGGGTTAACAGCCAAACAAGACTGTATCTTTATTGCCCTGACACTGCCATTTACAGAAACACCCCATATGTGGCCGTAAACTACTGTACGGCCACACAGCGGGGCGTAGAGTGAAAGGTGCGCCGTATGGTTTTTGAAAGCCAGATTTTGCTGGACAGTTTTTTTGACACCATGTCCCATTCGAAGCCCCCTGATGCACCCCTAGAGTAGAAACTCTATAAAAGTGACCCCATCTAAGAAACTACACCCCTCAAGGTATTCAAAACTGATTTTACAAACTTTGTTAACCCTTTAGGTGTTCAAAATTTCACTTTTTTGGCAGATTTTCCATTTTTTTTTTCAAGTAACAAACCAAGGGTTAACAGCCAAACAAAACTCATTATTTATGGCCCTGATTCTGTAGTTTACAGAAACACCCCATATGTGGTTGTAAGCTGCTGTACGAGCACACGGCAGGGCGCAGAAAGAAAAGGTGCGCCATATGGTTTCTGGAAGGCAGATTTTGCTGGACTGGCTTTTAGACACCATGTCCCATTTGAAGCCCCCTGATGCACCCCTAGAGTAGAAACTCCATAAAAGTGACCCCATCTAAGAAACTACACCCCTCAAGGTTTTCAAAACTGATTTTACAAACGTTGTTAACCCTTTAGGTGTTCCACAAGAGTTATTGGCAAATAGAGATGAAATTTCAGAATTTCAATTTTTGGGCAAATTTTCCATTTTACTATTTTTTTTGTTCCAGTTACAAAGCAAAGTTTAACAGCCAAACAAAACTCATTATTTATGGCCCTGATTCTGTAGTTTACAGAAACACCCCATATGTGGTTGCAAACTGCTGTACGGGCACACGGCAGGGCGCAGAAGGAAAGGGATGCCATACGGTTTTTGGGAGGCAGATTTTGCTAGACAGTTTTTTTGGGCACTATGTCCCATTTGAAGCCCCCCCTAGGTTAGAAACTCCAAAAGAGTGACCCCATTTTGGAAACTATGGGATAAGGTGGCAGTTTTGTTGGTACTATTTTAGGGTATATATAATTTTTGTTTGCTCTATATTACACTTTTTGTGAGGCAAAGTAACAAAAAATAGAAATTCCATCTCCATTTGCCACTAACTCTTGTGGAACACTTAAAGGGTTAACAAAGTTTGTAAAATCAGTTTTGAATCCCTTGAGGGGTGTAGTTTCCAAAATGGGGTCACTTTTTGGAGTTTCTACTCTAGGGGTGCATCAGGGGGGGCTTCAAATGGGACATGGTGTCAAAAATACCAGTCCAGCAAAAACTGCCTTCCAAAAACCATATGGTATTCCTTTCCTTCTGTGCCCTGCCGTGTGGCCATACAGCAGTTTACGACCAAATATGGGGCATTTATATAAACTACAGAATCAGGCCAATAAATATTGAGTTTTATTTGGCTGTTAACCCTTGCTTTGTTACGGGAAAAAATGGATTAAAATGGAAAATTTCCCAAAAAATAGCAGTTTTGGCACTGTTTTTATTTTTTATTATTTGCAATGTTCATCTGACAGGTACGATCATGTGCTATTGTTATAGAGCAGGTTTCTACGGACGTGGCAATACCTAATATGTCTACCTTTTTTAATTTATCTAGGTTTTACACAATAATATAATTTTTGAAACAAAAAAAATCATGTTTTAGTGTCTCTATAGTCTGAGAGCCATAGTTTTTTCAGTTTTTAGGCGATTGTCTCAGGTTGGGTATCATTTTTGCGGGATGAGATGACTGTTAGATTGGTACTATTTTGGGGTGCATATGACTTTTTGATTGCTTGCTATTACACTTTTTGTGATGTAAGGTAACAAAAAAATTGCTTTTTTGACACCGTTTTTATTTAATTTTTTTTTACAGTGTTCACCTGAGGGGTTAGGTCATGTGGTATTTTTATAGAGCAGGTTCTTACAGACATGGCAATACCTAATATGTCTACCTTTTTTAATTTATCTAGGTTTTACACAATAATATCATTTTTGAAACAAAAAAATCATGTTTTAGTGTCTCCATAGTCTGAGAGCCATATTTTTTTTTTGTTTTTAGGCGATTGTCTCATGTAGGGGCTTATTTTTTGCGGGATGAGGTGACAGTTTGATTGGCACTATTTTGGCGTACATGCAACTTTTTTGATCACTTTTATTATCTTTTTTGGGAAGTAAGGTGGGAAATTTTTTATTTATTTTTTATTTTTATGGCGTTCACCGTGCGGGGAAAGTAACATGATTGTTTTATAGATGTCAGCCGTTTATACCAATGTGCTGGCACCCTGGTATACCCACTAGAAACCAACAATTATTCAAGGGGATGCGGGCGGGGGATCGTGATCCCGCCTGCCGCACCGCCCGCCTCCCACACCGCCCGCACCGCCCTCAACCCTCCCCCTGCACCACCCGCCCACATAATACCATTCAGGGGTGCAGGGGGGGTAAAAAAACGTTATTTTGGGAATTTAAAAGTTTCTGATCCCCGCGGTCAGGGACCGCAGGGATCAGAAACTACATAAAGCACTAAAAAAACGCAGGTCTGAATTGACCTGCGGTTTGAAGCGATCGCCGATACGGGGGGTCACAGGACCCCCCTCGGCATTGACCCTGGGTGCCTGGCTGTGTGTAACAGCCGGCACTCAGCGCTGTCACCATGTCTGCAGACATGGTGACAGTTTAATGCAATGACATTTATACTCGTCATGGAGCACTAAGTAGCAGTGCTCCATGATGAGTATACACGTCATATGTTGGGAAGGGGTTAATAGAGTATGTCACATGCATCATATCCTTAGTACAAGATTGCTCTCATGCTAAAAATCCCGGGTCTGAAACTACCCATTGGTTATGTTTACCACTTGTTCTACAGGGAGTGCAGAATTATTAGGCAAGTTGTATTTTTGAGGATTAATTTTATTATTGAACAACAACCATGTTCTCAATGAACCCAAAAAACTCATTAATATCAAAGCTGAATATTTTTGGAAGTAGTTTTTAGTTTGTTTTTAGTTTTAGCTATTTTAGGAGGATATCTGTGTGTGCAGGTGACTATTACTGTGCATAATTATTAGGCAACTTAACAAAAAACAAATATATACCCATTTCAATTATTTATTTTTACCAGTGAAACCAATATAACATCTCAACATTCACAAATATACATTTCTGACATTCAAAAACAAAACAAAAACAAATCAGTGACCAATATAGCCACCTTTCTTTGCAAGGACACTCAAAAGCCTGCCATCCATGGATTCTGTCAGTGTTTTGATCTGTTCACCATCAACATTGCGTGCAGCAGCAACCACAGCCTCCCAGACACTGTTCAGAGAGGTGTACTGTTTTCCCTCCTTGTAAATCTCACATTTGATGATGGACCACAGGTTTTCAATGGGGTTCAGATCAGGTGAACAAGGAGGCCATGTCATTAGATTTTCTTATTTTATACCCTTTCTTGCCAGCCACGCTGTGGAGTACTTGGACGCGTGTGATGGAGCATTGTCCTGCATGAAAATCATGTTTTTCTTGAAGGATGCAGACTTCTTCCTGTACCTCTGCTTGAAGAAGGTGTCTTCCAGAAACTGGCAGTAGGACTGGGAGTTGAGCTTGACTCCATCCTCAACCCGAAAAGGCCCCACAAGCTCATCTTTGATGATACCAGCCCAAACCAGTACTCCACCTCCACCTTGCTGGCGTCTGAGTCGGACTGGAGCGCTCTGCCCTTTACCAATCCAGCCACGGGCCCATCCATCTGGCCCATCAAGACTCACTCTCATTTCATCAGTCCATAAAACCTTAGAAAAATCAGTCTTGAGATATTTCTTGGCCCAGTCTTGACGTTTCAGCTTGTGTGTCTTGTTCAGTGGTGGTCGTCTTTCAGCCTTTCTTACCTTAGCCATGTCTCTGAGTATTGCACACCTTGTGCTTTTGGGCACTCCAGTGATGTTGCAGCTCTGAAATATGGCCAAACTGGTGGCAAGTGGCATCTTGACAGCTGCACGCTTGACTTTTCTCAGTTCATGGGCAGTTATTTTGCGCCTTGGTTTTTCCACACGCTTCTTCCTGTTGACTATTTTGAATGAAACGCTTGATTGTTCGATGATCACGCTTCAGAAGCTTTGCAATTTTAAGAGTGCTGCATCCCTCTGCAAGATATCTCACTATTTTTGACTTTTCTGAGCCTGTCAAGTCCTTCTTTTGACCCATTGTGCCAAATGAAAGGAAGTTGCCTAATAATTATGCACACCTGATATAGGGTGTTGATGTCATTAGACCACACCCCTTCTCATTACAGAGATGCACATCACCTAATATGCTTAATTGGTAGTAGGCTTTCGAGCCTATACAGCTTGGAGTAAGACAACATGCATAAAGAGGATGATGTGGTCAAAATACTAATTTGCCTAATAATTCTGCACTCCCTGTATGTTTTCTTATGGTCTGACAGTACAGTCGATTTCTGTATGCTAGGTCACGAGACGTGCCCGCTATACGTCAGCCTAAAGAAATGTATCCCAACTCACATATTGCTTCTCAGGGTTTTGTCTCTGAGAAAATGCCCATTTGCTCTTTTACATGTATTATCTTCATTTTTAAATACCGCCTGTAATTTGTATAGTACAATCTGAGTGGTGTACATTGATATGTTTTCTCATGTGGCATGTTATATGTCTTATATGCCATTCTTTACTGTACTGATCTCTCCATTCTGTTAAGAGATTGAAAATTCTTCATAAATAAAGAATTTACAAAAAAATTAAAAAATTACCCCAGTTATCCCTGTTTGAAGACGCATCAGACATAAGTCGATGCATGTGTTCTTTCGGGGCATTGGGTGTATATCCAACATTGTGCTTTTGACAAGCATGACAACAGGCCAAATACATGAGTAGTATTGCAGTTTATATAGCTCTGCATACCAAACATCTCACTTCTAGCAAAGGATAAAATTTATTGGGAACTGTTCACATAGGGACACAGAACACCTTGCCTCCATATCGATAGGAGCCAGTATGCCACAACCATGTGTGCCTGTGTGGGTGACTTTCTAACAAAAAAAAAAGGCTGGGGGACAAAATAAAACCTAGTGTGCTCACTTTATTTGATACACATCTACCCCACCCCCACCCCGATATCACAGAATTAAAATCTGGATACTGCTCCAGAATAGAAAGATATTTCTGAATTATATCTGTTATCTGTTTAAATTGTCCATGTTCAGCAATGGATGTCTTTATACATTTTTACTACTTTGATTTTTCTTTATAAATGAAAGATGAGCAAAGTTTTAAAAAATCGATTCAGGCGGTTCACAGAATAAAAAAAAAAAAAATTATTCAATACGAATTAATTTGTCACGAAGCACATTATAAAATAAGCTATTTCACGGCCTATAGGAAGAATCAAACTTGGTGTACATCACTGTGCATTGCAGGAACATGCATAGCTAGTCAGTTTTGGTAGTGTAACAGATACTGTGTGTCAGTATGACAGGCAGGTGACAGGTGTCACTCTTACACTTAGTTCACATGTGAGATGGGGTAACAGCTCTCATTGTTTGAACACTGTTTGTTTGGATTGAATTAAATGTTCTGGACTGACATTCTGCTGTCTGGCCACAAGACGCCGCTATTTCCTAGACATAGCTGACTGTGCATATATATTTCCATATTCATGAGAGGTGTGGTTTTCAGAGCATGGAAAAGGAGAGCAGCAGCAATCTTAGAGGAAGGTGAAAACTAAGGAACTGTGTGAGCAGAGAATCTGATGGCATCCAGGTGTGAGAGCATCCCTCAGTGACCAGAGCTGCAGCTAAGTGAAGCTGAGGAAGGAAGATTGCTGCCAGGAACGCTGATGAGAACAGAGGAACAAAGCAACATACACTGTGGTTCCGCATGATTGTTGGAGAGACATTTGTTCTTTTCAGAGTCACCAGCGGATGCAAAGCAAACCCGGGTTGGTAAGATCGTGCATGCACCTCATCACAGTGTTGGCGCCTACAGACTGAGTCCAGGCCTGTAGTTAGTTAGGACAAAGCCTAAACAGGCCTCAATACAACAACAAATCAGGGTATGTATATTGACCAGAACATATACCTATAATGTTGCTCACTCACAAACAACAAAGACATACCCAATATAGTCAAAAATATATCCACTTTATTGCATAAAAAATCATGTACACAATATATAACAATATATTGGTAATGATAAAATGAAAACAACAGATGTATAAGGGTGCCAGAATCACCTGACCTATGCTGCTACTACTCCCCAAAAGATCTTCCACATGTCAAGTGTCACCATGTCAAAATAGTATACACTATAAAGCATGAATATTGCAAAATGGCCTACCTGTTACCACATGTATGGGTATATCTCTCAGTATGGGTAGATACCTATATCAAGTTCACATTTAGGATGTGTATAATAACACTCCTTAATAAATATTGCCCAAAACAATGGTACAGCATGAGCCCAGGAATAAGCAATGGGACGGAGAAAATGGGCGAAACAAATATGAAAAACTGAAAAAAGAAGGATAGAAAACAGAAAAAAGAAGAAAAAAGAAAAGTAAAAGGAAGAAGAGAACCCCCCCCCCCCCCCCCAAAAAAAAAAAAACACCACCCACAGCCTGGTCAGGAAAGCCAATAACAATGTGACCAAAATTTGCCACAAGTTGCCATAAAATTATGTGCAATACATACCACAATGTATTGTACATCATTTTATGGCAACTTGTGGCAAAGTTGCCATACAATTTGGGGTATTGGGGTATACAGAGCAGCGCAGGTCAGCGAAAATACCTCAATGCGCGTTTTGCCTCTGCTTCGTCAGGAGGTAGTGATATATAGCCCAAAACCCCTTTTTAAATCAAAAAAAGGTGGCAAGTATCGATAAATAACTTACATAAATCAGCTACCACCTGGTGATGTGCGCCGCAGCCAACCTGTAGAGACGCCATGCTCATCAGGAGGAGAGGTGGAACACACGCCGTGCATTCCAGCCCACCTCCCAAGGAGACATCTCGGGGGCTCCACGTGACCCGGCGTGCAGCGCACCACAGCAATGCACTACAACAAGGGTAACCAAGCAACCCTGTAAGCAAACAACTCGGCGCCCGTTTCCTGTCACTACGAGACCGGATCAAGGAAGCAAGAAATAAGAAAAATGAATTAAGTAGCAAAAATATGAGAAATGGAGGTGACCAAATGAAAGGACATCTGTTAGGATGCCCCAGTCCAGGTTCAGCAGAAATCAACTGTAGCCCCCCTGCCAGGGGAAATATATTGTTCTACTGCTCCACTGTGCTGTGGTAATCTGTTCTGCTATTGAGGTTACGTATGTAGTAGCAACTTCGGTTGATGTAAAATCCTGAGTTCCTAGAATCCTTATTTTGAGTTTGCTCTTCCGTGTTTGTGTTTTGTCTGTGTGGTTTGTTTCAGGCACCTTCACAGTTAATGGTTAAGCAGAGCAAGAGATTTCCCCTGGCAGGGGGGCTACAGTTGATTTCTGCTGGACCTGGACTTGGGCATCTTAACAGATCTCCCCTTGAGAGGTGGCAGATGGAGTAGCCCAGGGGGACTACGGTAAATATCTGCTGGACTAGGGCATCTTAACAGATCTCCCCTTAGGAGGTGTTAGACCTGCTGGACCTGGACTGGGGTATTTTAACAGATCTCCCCTTAGGAGGCGGCAGACCTGCTGGAACTGGACTGTGGCATTTTAACAGATGTCCCCTTAGGAGGCGGCAGACCTGCAGGACCTGAACTGGGGCATCTTAACAGATCTCCCTTTAGGAGGCAGCAGACCTGCAGGACCTGGACTGGGGCATGTTAACATATCTCCCCTTAGGAGGCAGCAGGTGGATTAGTCCCGGCTGGCGGCCCAGACGTGGGAGCTAGAGTATATATACTGTGTAGGGGTGAGCTCTGCTTGGGAGTGTGGAAGAGAAGGTGCCTGCTTTTGTCTTGGTTGTGTGTGTGAAGTGAGTGAGTAAATCTATGGGACTCTTAATCCTAGGAGTACTAGTACGGTGGCACCCTGATTTAGGGAGGAAGCTCAGAGAAAGCTAGTCTGGCAAAGATTCAGAAAGACACATTGTGTGTATGTTATAAAGGATCATGAATGTGAAGTTGAAGATTACAGGATGTGATTTTAAATGGAGAATTGAATGCGTGGAAGTAAGTATGGGAAGTATTGTGTCTTGTGTGCATGTGTGCCCCACACCGTGCGTGTCTCTGTTGTCCGGTGAATATAGAGGGATAGACAGGGGGCCACAGCTGAAAGGGGGACTGACGTCATGACATTGAAATGTGTGATTGTGAGAACACTGCAATACTAAGATATATTGGATATAATCAAAAGAAAATGTGCTAGAGGTACTGAGTGTGTGTGTATGGAGCACATATGTATGTTATTTGAATGTTAATTGTTAATAAGTTCAAACATTTGTGTGTGTAAAAGTATGAAAAAGTGTTCTATATGTCTGTTCGACATTGAATATTATGTCTGTGTGGACCGGGAATCTGACCTTGTGTGTTGCCAACTAGAAAACTGACTAGTAGAGGAAGGTCATGCAGCCAAGTTTACTGTGAGCGAAATCAGCTCTACTGTTGTGATGATGAGGCCAAATTAAGAGTTAAGTCGAGAATGAAAAAGATCATAACACAGGGAGGGGTGTGTTCTGGCTTTAGGCCAAAAAGGAGAAAAATTATTACAAAGATTCTCACAGGAGTGATCACCGGACATTCGGCCTTGAATTTAGAACATTCTATTCTTGATATTAGAAGAAACCAATACAAGCGTCAACATGAAAATAATTAAGTATAAGAAATTGGGCTGGACAGAAATGTATGACGCCACTGACACTACCCTCCAAGATGGCACTGTGAGAATCTACCACACCCCCCAGTTGCCATCTTATCTGAGGTAACTTCCTGAGCAGCAGACATCTTAACTAATCCAATTTCCGGCCTGGCTGCCATCTTAACTCCTGTAACTTCTGGCCGGCCCAGTGGCCATCTTAACTGAGGGAATTTCCTGCCCGGCAGCCATCTTAGTCACTAGTATTTCTCCGGATACGGCTACAATTGTGAAACAATACACATAGATCCAAGTAGCACCACAAGGGCTACTCACTTGAGTCAGTACATGAAGGATACACATATTAATAATTGGTCATGACCGGTAGTATTGTTTAATTTTTTATTCAGATGAAATGTTTTAACTTCTATGCTTCTGTTTTTCAAGTAAAGTCAAGTGAAGTCCCCCCTCATGCACATTTGCTAGAACCACAAAAAGAGGGGATTGTGATGGAGATGGTCTCAACTGTGGTAATGGTAAACTGTAGCTTTAAGCCCGAACGAGAGGCAAGTTTATAGAGGAGGAGGTGTAGAGAAACAGAGAAAGGAAACAGTAGGTCTGCCACCCTATAATGGTCCTGGGAGATGGACCTGCAGAGTTTACGGGACCCAGAACACAGATGAGAGAGAGTTGTGCTGTGTGTGGCACTCTTCGTCCACACCACATGAGAGGATCATATTCTGTGTTGCCTGGATCACTGTTCATCCCCACAGACACCCATGTTTTTGTCATTAGGATGACACAGGTGAGGGGGGAAAGTTAGACCAAGATTAGAAAACAGGCAATCCAGTTACCTCCATTATCGTCTGTGCTTTTAAACATTTAGCAGATTCAAGTCTGGCCCCAATGATATCCCCCACTCTGGGTGATGAAGAAGTAGTCCTGTTTTTGATTGATACTGGAGCAGCCAAGACAATTCTGCACAGAAAATATGGCCTCCCCTGACTTAATCTCCAAGAACACCAGTCTTTGGGTAGAAGTGGATGGGAAAGTAGTACACTCCCCTTTTTAACAGAACCCATCTTTAACAAACCCCAGTAGATTTGCCCTTACCCAAGAAGTACTTGCCCGATTGCTGGTCAGAGATAACGCCCCCTGTTGCCTCCTGGGTACAGACTTGCTTGCAAAAGTACGTGCCAGAATCTCATACCATGAGGATGGCACTGTGAAGCTCACAGGTGCCTTCAGTGTCCAGGAACTTTGTTTATTAGCTGTTAGTGATAAAACTCCCTGGTTCATCTTTTTGTCAGTACTCCTGGAAGATGAGAAGGAAGCCCTGCTTGCGGGAATGTCGGGCCATCTGTGGGCTATTGGACCCACGGATGTTGGCAAGCTCCCAGTTTCTCTTGTGGAAGTGGTGAAGAAACCTGGCGCCCCACTTCCCAGGAAGATGTAGTATCTCTTGAGTATGGCACAGTCAGATGCCATATCTCAAACAGTCCGAGACTTTTTGAAAAAGGGGTTATAAAGGAGATTGTATCCCCTTCTAACACTCTTGTACCCTGTGAAAAAGAAAAGCGAGAAGGGCAAACCAACCTGATACCAGATGGTACGTGACCTATGTGCTGTCAATGAAGCCACAGTTTGTAACAGCCCCATTGTGCCCAATACACACCTTGTTGGCTCAGGTTCCCACTACCCCTACCCACTCTCCTGTGATTGATTTGACAAATGTTTTCTTTTGAGTACCACTACATCCAGACAGTTGTTTTTTGTTTGCTTTCACACATTAGGGTAAACAGTATACTTGGGTGGTGCTGCCGCAGGGAGCCTAGAACTCGCCTAGTATGTGTACTGCAACCATGTTACTCCTGTCCTTTTTTACAACATGGCTGCAAGTGAGAGAAAAAAATAAGAAAATTTCAGTTTTGTTGCATTACTGATGCCTTTCTGGGGTGAAACATCTCATCCCTGAATGTAAGGAGACTGTGGAGGACATCCCTTTGCCCAGAAACATGAATGCACTGAGGACATCATTTTTAGGCCCTGTTTTTTATTGCAGACCGTGGATACGCTTGTTTGATGCAGTTTTCTTTATCATTATTTGTCTTTTAGTCTTTTCCACCTTACAGATGAGGTGGTAGTTTCCTTTTATGCCTAAAGATGACCAGTTGCTCTCCCCACACTGGGTCTATCGGATTACCACATTTAGATTGTATTATACAGAAGTGAATGGCCATGCCTGAGCTGTCCTCACCCAACTGCATGGCCAACAGCAACAATGCCCTGTGGCATATTATTCAGCCAGACTTGACTCCGTGACCAGAGGTGCCCCTTTCTGCATCAGAGCTGTAGCAGTTGTACAAGCCATGCTTGATAAAGGTTCTGAGACAGTCCTGAAACACAAAGTGACGGTGATATTACGTCTATCCTCATGAAAGTACAACCCAAGAACCTTTTGTTGCCCGCGGAGCTAGATGTGATAACTTACAAAGTGTGTGGTTTAACTCTGCTAAATCCTTATGTGCCGGAAGAAGGTCACAGTCTGATTCGGACTGAACCTCGGTATATCTCTGCTTGCTGATTTGAATGTTCATATTCATCCTGACTAAGGATAAGAAAATTGGTTCTCACATAGTTTTATAGGGCTGAGAAAAGACATTTGCCCATCCAGCTCAGCTGAGGAATTCAGTCCAAATTTCTCAAAAAGGCAAGAGAAAGGCAACGACTAGTACACAAATGTATGTTTCTCAACGGTATATATATATATATATATATATATATATATATATATGTTTTAGTACACTAAAAAGTTGCAAAAGTAACAGTTAATAACTGATCCTGACCAACCTACTACTAACACAGAGGGTCATGTCATGGATTTTCATTCTAGATTGTATTACCTTTCTTGGCTTCTCACAATTGACACTGTTACAGACGATCATATCATATCACAAACTTATTTCCTGAAGCTTATAGATCAAGTGTTTTATGTACTATCATGGATTCATTGTGTTGTGTCCTAATTACTAATATATGGGACCATTCTAGATAATATTATCTTTATAGACTTGTTTCTCTATCACAGAATGTCAGCTATTGTAACTATGTCCATCAATCTATTCATCAAAATATTATGCTCATCAGGGATATTATTGTGTTGATGAAGGATCGTCCACTTTATTTGAATAATGTAATGTGTTTTCGTTGGCAAAATGTATTCATATGACATCTGAAATGTTCAAAGTTGTAATATTTTGGATCCAGCCACGCTGTTGCCTCTGGAGCAAGGGGGGAGGGAAGAGTTAGGGTACTTAAACTTTTCTTCCAGACTTCTAGATCCAGAGGAAGAGGCTCATGACTGTTTGCAGATAATGTCACAAGGGACAGCTGGATTTGGTAAATCAGCTATTAGATAATCCAGATTGTGTGCTCTTTGTGGATGGATTGAGGTATGGCCAGGATGGCAGTTACTACACAGGTTGGGCAGTGGTGATTAAACATGACACTAAAAACCAGAGTCCTTACCACCACACATGTCGCCCAAGAAGCAGAGCTAAGGGCTCTGGAGATGGCTTGCAGATATGCAGATGGAAAAGCAGTCAACATTTACGCTGATTCAAGGTACAGCCCATGACTATGGGCCCATTTGGAAAGCCAGACACTTCCTGGCCGCTTCAGGTAAACCCATCAAAATGGGAAAGCAGTGGGATCTCTTATAGAAGCCCTCATGTTACCAACTTGAGTGGTGGTAATGAAAACAAAGGTTACTGTAAAACAGATTCAGAGGAGGCAAAGGGAAAAGTCAAGGCAGATCAGGCGGCAAAAATGGCTGCCAAATTGCCTAGGCAGACCCCTGCCTTAAGTGGATACAGCTGAGGTCCCCGAAATAACTCCTCCTATCTCGCTGAAAGTTCTTAAGACCTTACAGAACCAGGTGGGGAATGAGGAAAGGGACCATAGGATGTAAAAAGGGGGGACTGCAAATGAGGAAGGCCTAACACAGTTCCAAGGGAAACTATGTCTTCCCCTCTAATGCACGATGGCGCAGGCAAACCATGGGGTGATGCACCAGTTAGAAGCTGCTGTGTGTGATTTAGTACATGGTACGCCCCAGGGTTCAGCACTGTAGCAGTTTGATATACTTAAGGATGTATGATTTTTGCCCAGAACAACGTGAGACAAGGTGTTTAAGGTACCCCAGAAACACATGTCTTGCCCTTTGTATCTGTTTCAACGCTTGCAGACTACCTTCAACTACCCAAGGTGGGCATGTATGAGTATGCATTGGTGTGTGATGACTTGATTTCAGTTTGGCCAGAAGCATACCCGTTAGTTAAGACCACAACAAAGAAGATTATGGCTGAAGTTGTATGCAGGTATGGGGTACCTGAGACCATTGAAAGTGACACAGGTGTTCACTTCACAGGTGAAGTGATGCAGAAGATAATGAAGGTGTTGGGTATAGAAACAGGCCTTACATGCTTCTTTCCATCCACAAAGCAGCAGTAGAGTAGGGAAAAAAGGAACTGAGCAGGACACTAAAGGTAAAGATTAAAAAAAGCCATGGCAGAGACTGGTAAGCCATGAACAGAGTGCCGGCTGTGGCGTATTTTCAGTAAGGTATGCCCCTAACCGTGAGACAGGCCTTAGTCCCTATAAGGTCCTTTGTGGGTTAGGCCCTAGGACAGGATTGTATTTCCCACAGTGGCTCCAGATGCAACATGGCTGTCTCACAGATTATGTGATTAATTTGCACAAGCATTTGACTAAAATACATTCTCAAGTTTTTGCTTCCCTTTCAGATGTTGATAAAGCACAAGGAACCTACCCACTTGTGTCTGGAGATTAGGTGGTGGTAAAAAGACACGTTACAAAAGTCATGTCCTCAAATCCTGGTTTGATGGTCCATTCCAAGTGTTGTTGACCACAAGCACATCAGTGAGGCTTGAAGGAAAGCCTAATTTGAGTCATTTCAAGAAAGTATTGAGTCGAGAGACTTGAAACGACGTTTCTTGTTCACCCTTATGTGACTGCTTATCCTAACTAAAAGAATATGGATTCTTATTGAGATAGTAGAAATAGGTTTCTGGGCTGGGGCAGAGGTCTGCAAAAGGAAGAACAAAGTTGTTACAGTCCGATACTTTTAGCCCAGTGACCCATTAATAGTATAGTCCAAAGTATTGATAGTTCTTATGTTCACACTAATCAATGACCAGGTCATGAATACCCTAAAAGGACTTACTTCCTATTCCTGAATTATATCTTTAATTCTGCTATTTGCGTTAATTGTTTGATGTGTCATCCCCTGCATTAGAAGGTTTTTGTTCAAAGTCGTAGCTGAGGCTACCCCGGAGATGCTCATGGGAGACCTCCATGAGGATGGGAGACAAAGACCACTTAGCTCTGCTGGTCCCACTTCCTGCATGCAACACCACTTGGAGATCATCGACCATAGGGACTGACATCTGACTTTCCCATGCGAAGTCCAGTGTCATGGGAGGCTATACACTAGGCTAGGTTGTCATGGAGGATTTGAAGCATGAGGACAGATGTGCTAGGCTTTTGTTAGGGAAAGAATAAGGTCCAAGGAGGGGCTGATAGAGATGTGGACTACATTATTTGAATTCAACTAAGAAAGCTCCCACATACTTTAGCTCTCAAACAACACCTTATCTTCTCCAGAGCCCAAAGGTTCCATCCTACCGAAGAGAACACGCCTCCTTGCTGCGTCATATATGCTTTTCTACAGACTCCATACCAGAGTTAGTAAAACAATACACACTGCACAGATGCCAAGTCTTATCTCTATTCTTATTTTCATATTTCAGCCAATGTAACAATGCCACATGCCTCAGGGGGAATGCTTATCTGATGTCTATAAACTGCTGTACTTCCTGTAATAAACAAGAACTTACTTTGACCCCATTGTGTGTGTCATAGTTATTTTCTTCAGTGCACGTAAAACCCTTGGGTTACTATTAATTTGGATCAGTAGAGCAAACGTAATCAGCCCTGATTGAGGGCATCTTTAACACCCTTATACATCTGTCATTTTCCTTTTATCATTACCATTATATTGTTATATATTGTGTAAATGAATGTGTATGCAATAAAGTGGATATATTTTTGACTGTAGTTTGTTAGGGTCTCTCTTTGTGTCAGGCCGCAAGTGTTAATACTGTTCATTGCAATGACTTCATAACGTAAAGTGACATTTTGCATTAGAGAGCTGATAAAATTCCCATAAACTCAAGCCAGGCTGGTCTTTTGCTCAGAAGGAATACTCAGGCATGTGCTACAGGACCAGTTATAGGAGGAGAATACTGTAGCTCTGTGCAAGATTGTAAGCTGTTGTGCTGCACCGCAGGCTAGCCCGTACTGCACACCTATACAGTGATTCTTAGTCTTTTAGGGTAATAACAGGTAAGGTGTTGCAGTTTAGTAGTGCCCGCTAGTGATGAGCGAGCATGCTTGGCCGAATATCTTTTCAGCTCGAGCATCGCTATGCTCGGCACGTTGCAGAACTCGACCAAGTACCGCATGTGCTCGAGCGCAATGATCAAGTCTCCTCCCTGCAGGTTTTGCAGGTTTTAAGCAGCCAAAAAAGGTGCATGTAAGTACTGCCCTAACTGTAATGCCAGTAGCTATGTTGGCTGCTGGCATTATAGTGATTGGTTGGCCGGAACGCATCATCGGGTGCTATATAGCACCCAATAAAACATGTTCGTGTCAGATGTAGACAGGGAGAGCAGAGCATAGGAAGGAAAAGAGAGAGTAGGGAGCAAATGTCCTAGTTTTTATTCTGAGAAAGCTTCTCCAAGACGCAAAAGTCCTTTTAAAGACTACTGTGTGTGTGTTTTAGAGCAGCAATCTATTTAGCTGCAGTCTCAGTGACAGTGCTGAGGAAGGACAGCTAGTGCAAGGAGAGAAATTTTCTGTTTTTACTACCAAAAGCTTTTTAAAGACCCCAATGTCCTTTTAAGGACTACTGTGTGTGTGTTTGACAGCAGCAAGATATTTTTATTTTATACCTATTAGTGACTTATACTGTACATCACCCGTAGACTATGTCTTTAATAATCTGGGCCACATTTGTTGTCCATAGTGTGTGGCTTTATGTAAAAAAATATACTGAACTACATCTGCAAACAGTGTCTGTATTAAAAATTTGTTTACAATAGAGTTTGTATTGCAAATTCCAAAAATCTGGGCCTAATATAGTGTCCATAATCTGTGGTGTTCTGTGACATATACTGTCCTGCATCCGAAAACTGTGTCTGTATTGCAAATTCCAATAATATGGGCCTAATATAGTGTCCATATTCTGTGGGTTTCTGTGACATATACTGTCCTGCATCTGAAAACTGTCTTTAGCGGACAGTAAAACAATCTGTACCACATATTTTGACAAAACCATAAATATGAAGAAGGCAAGCATGGGGATGGGGAAGTGGGTGTGTTGCTAATGGTGCACCGAGAGGCCGTGGCTCTGGGCGCAATGAAACTGTGCCTGCTGCCAGTGCACCAGAATAAAAACATCCACCGTACCCAGCTTCATGTCCAACTTAGCTGGTTGCGCAGTACAACACTGTCCAAGTCGGACCAGTGCAAACAGTTGGTCAGTTGGATTGCTGAAGATAATCTTCCAGACAGGCAAGCACAATCCCTTCTTCCACCAAGTCCAGTCTCTGTAGCCAAGAGTCTGGTCAACCGAATCCTCACTCTGATCATCGTTCCTCCCACCATGGAGAGGCTTGCCAAATGAGTGATCCCACATTCGGATATTCCGAGCAGCTCTTTCCAGTGCCACTATTAGGTCTGGCCCTAGTGCCCAGCATGCTTGAAGAGGGACCTGAGATATTGTGCCCTGATTCCCAACCTCTTAAGCCTTCACAGTCTCAAGAAGATGACTGTGGTGAACAACACTCATTCATTAATGAGGTGGATGCTGATGAGACACAGTTGTCAATCACTGAGGTTGTGGTTAGGTCAAGTCAGGAGGATGAGCAGAATGAGGAAGTGGAAGAGGAGGTGGTGGACGATGAGGTCACTGACCCAACATGGGAAGGTGAAAAGCCGAGCGAGGATAGCAGTACAGAGGGGGAGGGATCCGCAGCACCGCAACAGGCTGGAAGATTCTGTGGGGTTGCAAAAGGGAGAAGTCGGCCCGCATCAAACAGGCCTGCAACCCTCATACCAAGCACTACCTTGCCAAGGGGTAGGTGTTCTGCATTATGCCGCTTTTTTGAGGAAGGTGCAGACGACAAAAGAGTGGTAGTTTGCAACCTGTAACGCACCAAAATGAGCCAGGGCATGAACACTAGCAACTTCACCACCAACAACATGATCCTTCAAATGGCATCCAAGCACCCTAATAACTGGGCTGAACACCTGGATCCACAATCTGGGTCTGCGCGTCAGACCACTACCTCCTCTTCACCTGTGTTATGCACTGCTGGCCAATCCCCTGTTGAAGGTTCAGGCCCGGATGCCCCTCGCCCTCCACCTGGACCTTTGCATGAACCATCAGCAACAACATCAACTTCCCTGTCCCAGCGCAGCATCCAAATGTCCATAACATAGTCATTTGAATGCAAGCGCAAATACCCTGCCACCCACCCACAGTCCATAGCACTAAATGCCTAACTTTCAAAGTTACTGTCCCTTAAAATGTTGCCATTTAGGCTTATGGACACTGAGGCCTTCTGCAGCTTGATGTCGGCAGCTGTCCCTCGGTACACAGTCCCCAGCCGCCACTATTTTTCACGGTGTGCCGTGCCCGCCTTACACCAGCATGTGTCCCAGAACATCACCCGTGCCCTGACCAACGCACTTACTGAGAAGGTCCACTTCACCACGGACAAAGAGACAAGTGCTGGTGGCCAGGGATGCTACATTTCCCTGATTGCACACTGGGTGAATGTTTTGGAGGCTGGGAGTGAGTCATACCCTGGGATGGCACAGGTGCTACCCACGACCAGGATTGTGGGCCCTACGTCCATCAGGGTCTCCCCCAGCAGCTATGTTACTGGCTCCAACCCCCACTTCTCCTCCAATGCCACCTCCTCCTTCACTTCCACCTCCAGCAGCAGTCAGCCATCAGTCTCTAGCTGGAAGCAGTGTAGCACTGCTGTGGGTAAGTGTCAATAGACAGCACTGAAGCTGATCTGCTTAGGGGACAAACAGCACACCGCCACAGAGCTGTGGCAGGGACCAGATCAAGCTGTGGCTCTCGCCAAGGGCATAGCTGCAGGGGAAGTGTCTGCTTTTGGGCCCTGACCCAGAAGGGGCCCATCCAGAAGGAGGAGAACTAAAAATACTTTGTCTGGGCCCCCTCAACAGTATTACACAATGAAATTATATACAGTGGCAGTATAGACGGTGTAGAAAACGGATGGAACAGCTGCCGGGCATTGTTTGAGAGAGCGATCTTTAGTAGGCACAGGAATGGGGACGGCATAAAAGGAAGGGGTTGCAAAAAAATGAATGGGGGAGGGGGCCCTATTCAAAAATTTGCTGTGGGGCCCAGTCATTTCTAGCTATGCCACTGGGTCTGTCCCATTTAACTTCTGGGTCTCCAAATTGGGCACATGGCCTGGGCTTGCTCTTTACGCCTTGGAGGTGCTGGCTTGCTATGCAGCCAGTGTATTATCTGAACGTGTGTTTAGCACAGCTGGAGGCGTTATCACAGACAAGCGCAGCCGCCTGTCCACAGCCAATGTGGACAAGCTCAGGTTCATTCAAATGAACCAGGCATGGATCCCTCAGGACTTGTCCGTACCTTGTGCAGAATAGACATGTATACCGGCCTCACCCAACCATTGTTATACTCTTTGTTTTCTTTTTTATATTTCCCAATGTTTTGGGGTCTATCCCAATTTATAAAAAAAAAAAAAACTGTGTTGTTGGCGACTACCTTTCGCTTCACAGCCAAAAAAAGCTTTATGTCAGGCAACAATGTAACCGCCAATTTTAATTAAGTTCCTACTCAGTTATGCATTGCATTGCGGTAGTTGACAGCAAAAAATGGGTTTATTTCACCCAACAATCTAACAGATGGATTTACTGAATGTTGTGCTGGAACATACCCTCCAAGCCATTTGTGAATGACAGACCTGATAACCCTGGAAATACCTCACCCCCCCCCCCCCCCCCCCCCAATCTAAGAGCTGCATTTACTGGTTTAATTTGACTGTCAGCAATGCAGCGCAGGCCACCAAATGTACTTTCTAGCACAAAAATGGGAATTTGTTAGCCAACAATGTAACAGCAGTATTTACTGGTTTTATTGGACTGTCAGAAATGCAGTGCAGGCCGCAAATGTACAATCTAGCTCAAAAAGTTTTTTTCAACCGACAATGTAATAGCAGTAATTAACGGTTTTATTGGACTGTCAGAAATGCAGCGCAGGCTGCAAATGTACTACTGTATCTAGCACAAAAAGTGTGTTTTTTTTCAACCAACAATATAACAGCAGTATTTTACTGGTTTTATTGGACTGCAAGAAATGCAGCCCAGGCCCAAAAGATTACTTTCTAGCACAAAAAAATGGGAATTTGTCAACCGACAATGTAACAGCAGTATTTACTGGTTTTATTTGACTGTCAGATATGCAGTGCCAGTGTCAGAAAGAGAAAAAATCTCTTTAGGTCACACAAATATGTGGCAGAATAATGTAATTTAATTATTTTCACTGCCGGGTATGCACTGCAGGTGGCAGGGGTACTTGACCTTTAAAAAAAAAAAAGGAATTTGCCCCCCTGGAATCTAACTGATGGATTTAATGCATAGATTTTCCCTGTCAGATGTTCAGCACAGGGGGGACTTCACAGAAAAAAAAAAAACTGAATATGCCCCCATGGGGCCCTGAAGTCAAAGACGGATTACCTATATTATTTTCCCTTCCCCTGGCACATATGCAGTACAGATATCCTTATAAAATGCCTATATGTCAAGTAATGTCCCTGGCACACATGCAGTTGCAAGTGCACTGCACTTGAAAAAATGGTTGCTGACACCCACCTAACAAACAGACTGATTAAAGGATAACTGTCACACTTAGACCCTAATTTCAATTTTCATATATGTAGTTACTAATAACATGATATTCCAGAATCAGTTACTATTAGACTGACTTACCCCATATTTAATAAGATTCAGCCCTTAGCAACCAGTCTGCATAAAACTGCAATTTCACTATTCAGCTAAGATGGGGGATGTCCATGCCATGGCCTGAGGCTAATCCCACCTGCCCTCACTAGCCAGTAACAATAGCCCCCTAAAAGTGTCAGTAACCACAGCCCTCCCCCTAAAGGGTTAATCTCCTGCAGCACAAAGGGGTCCTCTTACCACACGTTGCTTTAATTTATACACTGAGCAGATGGCAGATCTCCCTTTCCGTTGTGTGCTGCTTCAACTCTACTTCTCCAGCTCTGCTGAGTGAGGGAGCGTCTGCCAAGTGCAGGGACAGGGAAAAGTGCACACAGCCCAGGCACTGTTATCAGCTGCTGGGGAGGACCTGGCTTTAATCATTTACTTACAGTCCCTGGCTGTCAGTAATCTGACCTTGCAGGCTGCGTGCTTCTGCGTGCTCCGTCCTTCAAGACATAGACGGACCCTGCATAGCAACCTGATTTTAAGCAGAGGTAAAAGTAGGCAGTACAGGGAACAAAATGTGGAATTAAGGGGTAATTGAATATACAGTGAAAAGTTGAAATAGGGACACCAAGGAGATATTAATCACCACAATTTAATACTCCAAAAAATATATAAATGATAGTTATACTTTAAAGCTTATTTATCTGCGGTACTGGGCTCAGGGGTACAAAAATGTAGCATAGCACCCACAAAAATAATCGCTGTAGTTTGCAGATTTAACTCCAAGAACGCCAGAATTGTTTCCTATTCTCTCCCTCACAGCCGCAGCATCCTCTCTCTACACTAGTAAGAGCTGATGTGACATGCAGCGCTACGTGACTCCTGCTTATATAGAGGCTGGGTCACATGCTGCACTGTCCAATCACAGCCATGCAATTAGTTGGCATGGCTGTGATGGCTTCTGAGGGCACACAAGTTAAATGCTTGTTGATTGGCTGCCCTGCAGCTTTTCAACACGCGCCATTAAATTGCCGAACACGAAACTTTTACTGAAATGTTTAGGTTCAGGGTCAAAAAATCATAAAGTTCGGTATGAACCCGAACTTTACAGTTCAGTTTTGTGCAACCCTACTGTCAAGCATGGCAAAATGTTTTGTAGGATCGATGAGATGGTTATCGTCTCACCATTTACTGAAGGCCAGTAAGCGACCACTCAAAATATCTGTGGATAAGGAAGGGAATGATTTGGCAGATTCCCAGCCAAACAAGGAGCCATTAATGAAAAAGTCCTGAACGTTAATGACCTTGGGAACTGCTCAAGTAGAGGCGACGAAAAGAAGACAGGCCCAAAAGGAGGCCGAAGCCAAAGTGGTACAATGGAGCCTAAATTCCCTTACTTAGGATCTCATTGCGAGTCAAAAGGGAGATCCAGCCTTTGGTATCTTTTACAAACACATTGAAGATCCACAGAATTGTCCCATAATGGTGGAAGACTGTGTAGGCAAAGAAGAGTTAAATATTTTGATAAAGGATGAGTCCTAATTCTCGTTATAGGATGGATTGTTGGTAAGAACCTTGAAGAATAGTATCTCAACAATGGGTGGTACCCATGGCATTCCAAGGTTTGATGTTACAGAACGCCCATGACGCACCAAAGGCTGGTCATCGAGGTGAGAAGTTAACATATGAATTATTATGGGATTACGCTTATTGGCCTCATATGTTGCAAGACATTCGCATATATTGTCAAGGATGTTTAATATGTCCTCAATTCTAGCCAAAAGCACCCACTCATTGGGCACCGCTGATGAAAAGGGGGATGTCCATGCCATGGTCAGACATCCAAATTGACTTTATTGGACCAGTAACAACTTCATCAAAAGGCAACCGTTAACCATGACTTGTTTATTCACAAAACAGGGGAAATGTTTGTCTTGCAGAACACGCAGTTCAAGTGTGTGTGGGTCAATACTCATTAACCACATATTTTCCAGGTTTGGTCTTCCCCAATGCATCGAGTCCGATCTTGTCATTTCACTAGTGAGGTGATGATGAAAATATGGGAGATACTGGGGGTAAAAAGAAAGCTACATATAGCTTATCAGCCAGCCTCTAGTGGTAAAGTTGAATGCTACAACCAAACCATTGTCAACATTCTAAAGAAATTTGTCAATGAATCCGGTAAAGACTGGGATATAAGGATGCCTTTGGTTCTCATGCCTATCAGGGCCACCCCAAGTGCGGCAACCAAACTTTCTCCCTTTGAAATGATCACAGGCAGGAAGATGGTGTCACCACAGAATTTACTTTACCGGACAAAAGACCACAATTTGATAAATGCCTCATAAAAACTCATCAATATATGGAGAATCTACTCAAGCACCTTCAGCATGCTTTTGAGTTTGCCCAGAAAAACATAGAGAAAGCAGCAGTAAGCACCAAAGCCTACTATGATCTGAAGACTACTCAAAAGAAGTACCAGATTTCAAATCAGGATTATCTTTATAACTTTGCCTGGGATCAGGTGAAGGAAAGGAAGTTCCTTCCTTTCTGGAAGGGACCCTATGTTGTCAATGTTAAACTGTCATCTGTGGTTTACAAGATCAAAATTCCTAAGGGGGATGGAGTTCTAGAGAAATGGGTGCATATTAATCAATTACATGTTTGTCATCCTAGGTCACAAGTTCGCAAAATGGAAGGATTACCGGATGATGAGGAGTGAAGAGATATGAAGGTTACAGCTAAAGGCAAAACCCAGGATCAGTATCATATAAACAAACAAGTGTACTAACCTATCCTCATGTAACTAATTATCTCTTGACTCATTTCTGAACCAAGAACATGTTCTGTTAAAGAAAGAAAACTATGCCAAATTGAAGATATATGGTATTATGATTTTTTTTTTTATTGTAGTGTTGATAAAAAGAGAAGTGGAAAGATGCATGTGATTATGTTTGTCATACAATACATTCTCGGGCGCAAGATGGCATAAAGGATTGTTGCTGCTATCTACTAGTGTTGATCACAAATATTGGAATTGCAAATTTATATTCCGCATATCGGCACTTCGAGAATTCACAAATATTTAGAATATAGTGATGTATTTTTGTAATTTCGAATATTCGAATTTTCGAATATTTTTTTTTAAATCAGTACACATGATCCCTCCCTGCTTCTAGCTTGTGGGCCAATGAAAAGGCTGCAATATCTTTGACTTTAGGAGTAGTGTTGATTGCAAATTTTTGTAATGAGAATTTTCATAATGCAAATTTTTGTAATGTGAATCAAAGAGATCGTGAGCAGTGATGTCCAGTTCGACGTGTTCGCTCGTTGCGGTCACCGGGAGCAGGCAGTTCTGAGAACATCCACCGGGGGCCTTCATCGGGTTGTTCTCGGAACTGCCTGCTCCTGGTGACTGCATTTGTTTCAGACCGTCTCGCAGCGCAGCCACAGGTAAGGGCTTACCTGTGCATCTCCGGACTTGTTATTTAAGAATGGCAGCCCGCATGTGTTCTCGGGCGAACATGGCGGACTGGCCATCACTGATCGTGAAAACTCAGATCCGATGGTATATTCTAACCCCCAGGCATTCCCATGGTGACGGAAACGCTTATCGGGGAGGAGTATGCCAAAGTGGAACAACTGTACAGATAAAAAAAATAAAAGACGAATATTCAAAAAAATTCATATATTCTTTTTTTTTTTCGAATATTCTTAATATTCTAAAACAGGAATATATAGCAAGATAGCAAATATTCGAAAAAAACAAAAACAAATGTAGAACAATTTAACTAATATAGTGCTATAATCTTTTCTTTAATAGTTGTAATTTTTTTCCAAGCTAGAGGCAGAAAGGGATCATGTGCACTGATTAAAAAAAAATTGAATATTCTCTATATTGCTATATATTCTTGTTTTAGAATATTGTGAATATTCTAAAAAACAAATATATAGCAATATAGCGAATATTTGAAAAAAATAGAAAAAAACTAATATAGAACAATTTAGCTAATATAGTGCTATAATCTTCTTTGTCTAATAGTTGTAATTTTTTTCTCATCTGAAGTTCAGATTGGAAAAAAAAAATTACAACTATTAAAATGAAAGATTATAGAAACATAGAAACATAGAATGTGTCGGCAGATAAGAACCATTTGGCCCATCTAGTCTGCCCAATATACTGAATACTATGAATAGCCTCTGGCCCTATCTTATATGAAGGATGGCCTTATGCCTATTCCATGCATGCCTAAACTCCTTCACTGTATTTGCATCTACCACTTCTACAGGAAGGCTATTCCATGCATCCACTATTCTCTCAGTAAAGTAATACTTCCTGATATTACTTTTAAACCTTTGCCCCTCTAATTTAAAACTATGTTCTCTTGTAGCAGTTTTTCTTCTTTTAAATATTCTCTCATCTTTTACCTTTTTGATTCCCTTTATGTATAGCACTATATTAGCTATATTGTTCTACATTATTTTAATTTTTTTTCAAATATTCGCTATATTACTATATATTCTTGTTTTAAAATATGACGGATTTTCTAAAAACAAATATATTCGTTTTTCAGAATATTCGTCTTTTTTTTAAAAATCTGCACAGTTGTTCCACTTTGGCATACTCCTCCCTGACAAGCATCCCTGTCACCATGGGAAAACCTGGGGGTTAGAATAATACCATAGGATCTGAGTTTTCATGATTTCATTGAATCTCATTACGAAAATTCTCATTAACAAGCTTAGCTCCCTCGCCTAGCTTAAACCCCCTTAATGACCAGACCACTTTTTACAAGTCTGCACTACACTACTTTTACGGTTTAATGCTTGGTCATACAACTTACCACACAAATTAATTTTACCTCCTTTTCTTCTTACTATTAGAGCTTTCATTTGGTGGTATTAATTGCTGCTGACATTTTTTTTATATTAACCCCTTCCCGGCCACAATCCGTATATATACAGTACAGACCAAAAGTTTGGACACACCTTCTCATTCAAAGAGTTTTCTTTATTTTCATGACTATTTTCATGACACTGAAGGAATCAAAACTATGAATTAACACATGTGGGATTATATACATAACAAAAAAGTGTGAAACAACTGAAAATATGTCATATTCTAGGTTCTTCAAAGTAGCCACCTTTTGCTTTGATTACTGCTTTGCACACTCTTGGCATTCTCTTGGTGAGCTTCAAGAGGTAGGTCTTCCAACAGTCTTGAAGGAGTTGCCAGAGATGCTTAACACTTGTTGGCCCTTTTGCCTTCACTCTGCGGTCCAGCTCACCCCAAACCATCTCGATTGGGTTCAGGTCCGGTGACTGTGGAGGCCAGGTCATCTGGTGCAGCACCCCATCACTCTCCTTCATGGTCAAATAGCCCTTACACAGCCTGGAGGTGTGTTTGGGGTCATTGTCCTGTTGAAAAATAAATGATGGTCCAACTAAACGCAAACCGGATGGAATAGCATGCCGCTGCAAGATGCTGTGGTAGCCATGCTGGTTCAGTATGCCTTCAATTTTGAATAAATCCCCAACAGTGTCACCAGCAAAGCACCCCCACACCATCACACCTCCTCCATGCTTCACGGTGGGAACCAGGCATGTAGAGTCCATCCGTTCACCTTTTCTGCGTTGCACAAAGATACGGTGGTTGGAACCAAAGATCTCAAATTTGGACTCATCAGACCAAAGCACAGATTTCCACTGGTCTAATGTCAATTCCTTGTGTTTTTTAGCCCAAACAAGTCTCTTCTGCTTGTTGCCTGTCCTTAGCAGTGGTTTCCTAGCAGATATTCTACCATGAAGGCCTGATTCACACAGTCTCCTCTTAACAGTTGTTCTAGAGATGTGTCTGCTGCTAGAACTCTGTGTGGCATTGACCTGGTCTCGAATCTGAGCTGCTGTTAACCTGCGATTTCTGAGGCTGGTGACTCGGATGAACTTATCCTCCGCAGCAGAGGTGACTCTTGGTCTTCCTTTCCTGGGGCGGTCCACATGTGAGCCAGTTTCTTTGTAGCTCTTGATGGTTTTTGTGACTGCACTTGGGGACACTTTCAAAGTTTTTCCAATTTTTCACACTGACTGACCTTCGTTTATTAAAGTAATGATGGCCACTCGTTTTTCTTTACTTAGCTGCTTTTTTCTTGCCATAATACAAATTCTAACAGTCTATTCTGTAGGACTATCAGCTGTGTATCCACCTGACTTCTCCACAACGCAACTGATGGTCCCAACCCCATTTATAAGGCAAGAAATCCCACTTATTAATCCCTAACAGGGCACGCCTGTGAAGTGAAAACCATTTCAGGTGACTACCTCTTGAAGCTCATCAAGAGAATGCCAAGAGTGTGCAAAGCAGTAATCAAAGCAAAAGGTGGCTACTTTGATGAACCTAGAATATGACATATTTTCAGTTGCTTCACACTTTTGTGTTATGTATATAATTCCACATGTGTTAATTCATAGTTTTGATGCCTTCAGTGTGAATCTACAATTTTCATAGTCATGAAAATAAAGAAAACGCTTTGAATTAGAAGGTGTGTCCAAACTTTTGGTCTGTACTGTACGTAATAGCTGCACATACCCTGTGCAGCTACCATGTATATAAACGCTTTGGCAGCTGTTTAATCCAAGCGCTGCAAAGCGATTGGATTAAAGCTTCTGCCCCTGCCCTGGTGCTGTCACGGACAGCATACAGTGCAGTAATGCCGGCAAGGGACCAATCAGAGTGGCCCCTTGCCGGCAATCGATCCGATTGGTTAGTCTGTGCAGACTAACCGATTGGATCAAGGCAGTGAAAAAATGCCGGTTTCAGTCTCTGATCTGCGCTCTGCAGATCAGAGCCTGAAATCACATAGTGTCCTCGTGCCCCCCCGATCTGTGCTTCCTCGATCTGTGCCTCTCCTTGTGTCCGCCTGCCGCCTGCACCTGTCTCTACAGTCAATCAGCCTGCTGCCCAGTGCCCTGATGCGGTCCGCCCCCTCCCCGTCCCAATCATTCCTCCTGCCCCACCTCCCTTAAAGCTGGCCGTGACACCCCCCCTTCCAGCGCTGCCCCCGATACAGTTTGGTCCCCCTGCTGTGTGTGATGGCGGCAGCTCCATTCCTGAGCCGCTCCCATCAGCAGAGAGTGTCAGCTGTATGCTGACACTCTGCTGCAACCCCATAGATGCCGCGGCAGCGGCATCCATGGGGTTAATAGAGGGAGGGGGCTCCCTCTCTCCACCATCGGGGCTGCCGCGCTGCGATGGCAGTGCCCGATGGTTGCCATGGCAACCGGATGCTTTTCAAAAGCGTCCGCTGTTGCCACCTACAGGGCATCTGATTGTATTATACTTTGCAATGCGAGAGCATTGCAAAGTATAGTAAAGCCATCAGCCCCACTGGATCTTCAAAATCCAAGAGGGACTTGATAAAAAAAAAAAAAAAAAGTAAACATAAATAAATAAAAATGTAAAATTAAGAATAAATAAATTGCCTTTTCCTATAAAAAATGAAAAAAAACCTACTGTACACATATTAGGTATCACCGCGTCAATAACGACCGTCTCTATAAAGATATCACATGATAGACCCCGTCTGATAAATACCATAAAAAATAAAAATAAAAACTGTGTAAATAAAAAGCCATTTTTGTCACCTTACATCACAAAAAGTGCAACAGCAAGCGATCAAAAAGACGTATGACCCCCAAAATAGTACCAATCAAACCGTCACCTTATCCAACAAAAAATGATACCCTATTTAAGATAATCACCCAAAAAATAAAAAAGCTATGGCTCTCAGACTATGAAGACACTAAAATATTTTTGGGGGGTTTCATAAATGCTATTGTTGTGTAAAACTTAAATAAATAAGAAAAAGTATACATATTAGGTATTGCCACGTCTGTAATGATGCGCTCTAAAAAAATGTTACATGACCCAACCCCTCAGATAAATGCTGTAAAAATAAATACGGCATTCCTTTCCGACCACATGTGGGGTGTTTCTGTAAAACCGCAGAATCTGGGTAATAAATGTTGAGTTTTGTTTGGCTATTAACCCTCAATGTGTTAAAGAAAAAAAATTAATAAAATGGAAAATCTGCCAAAAAAGTGAAATTTTCCTTTAATTCTTGTGGAACACTTTAAGGGTTAACAAAGTTTGTAAAATCAGTTTTGAGTAACATGAGGGGTGTAGTTTCTACAATGGGGTCATTTATGGGCGGTTTCCACTATGTAAGGCCCACAAAGTGACTTTAGATCTGAACTGGTCCTTAAAAGTGGGATTTGGAAATTTTCTTTAAAATTTTAAGAATTGCTTCAAAACTTCTAAGCCTTCTAACGTCCTAAAAAAATAAAATGACATTTCCAAAATGATGCCAACATAAAGTAGACATATGGGAAATGTTAAGCAATAAATATTTTATTAGGTATGACTTTCTGTTTTAGAATCAGAGAAATTGAAATTTAGAAAATTGTGAATTTTTCATTTTTTTTAAATAAATTTAGTATTTTTTTATAAATAAAAGTGAAATATATTGACTCAAATTTATGACTTTCATGAAGTACAATATGTCACGAGAAAACAATTTTAGAATGGCTTGGATAAATAAAAGTGTTCCAAAGCTATTACCACATAGAGTGACGCATGTCAGATTTGTAAATTTTGACCTGGACACTGGGGCATCAATGACCCTTGGTCATGAAAGGGTTAATCAAAATTGACCTAAATATTTGCCCAAAAATAAAATTTTTCACTTTCTGTTAATTTTTCAATTAAATCTTCATTTCTATATAAATTTTCTCTAAATTTATTGTTCTACATGTCTTTGATTAAAAAAAAATGCAATAAGTGTTTATTTATTGGTTTGTGTAAAAGTTATAGCGTTTAAAAACTATAGTGCAAAAATGTGAATTTACGCACTTTTACATGAACTCACCATACCCCTCACGGAATACCTTGGGGTGTCTTCTTTCCAAAATGGGGTCACTTGTGGGGTATTTATACTGCCCTGGCATTTTAGGGGACCTAAAGCATGAGAAGTAGTTTGGAATCCAAATGCGTAAAAAATGCCCTGTGAAATCGTAAAGATACTCATTGGAATTTGGGCCCCTTTGCGCGCCTAGGCTGCAAAAAAGTGTCTCACATATGGTATCGCCATACTCAGAAGAAGTAGGGCAATGTGTTTTGGGGTGTATTTTTACATATACCCATACTGTGTAAGATAAATATCTCTGTAAAAGACAACTTTTCCAATTTTTTTATACAAAGTTGTCATTTTACAGAGACATTTCTCTCACCCAGCATGGGTATATGTAAAAATACACCCCAAAACACTTTGCCCTACTTCTTCTGAGTATGGTGATACCACATGTGTGACACTTTTTTGCAGCCTAGGTGCGCAAAGGGGCCCAAATTCCAATGAGTACCCTTTAGGAGGGCATTTTTAGGCATTTGGATTCCAGACTTCTTCTCACGCTTTAGGGCCCCTAAAATGCCAGGGCAGTATAAATTCCCCATATGTGACCTCATTTTGGAAAGAAGACACCCCAAGGTATTCCGTGAGGGGCATGGCGAGTTCATAGAAGGTTGTTGTTTTTTTGGCACAAGTTAGCGTAAATGTTTTTTTTTTTTTTTTCTCTCAAAAATTCTCCCTTTCCGCTAACTTGTGACAAAAAGTTCAATCTTTCACGGACTCAAGATTGGTTCATGGAGAGGACACAGTTCATATAATTTCTTCTCTGTAGATGTACCAGTCTGAGAAGAGTCATTCTTGTCTCCTTATAGATTTATGACTGATATAAGGATATTTTCTAGATGCATCTGGTGCTATATACCCCTATGGTTTAATGTCTATTGATGAATCTGAAATTCAGTGCTGTATCTGTATACACATATAAAAAACCTTAGTTTTTTGTATAAGATAATAAATTGGGCATATGTATAGTTTTATATTGTTAAGTATTATGAAGGACGTCAATATTTCTCACTAGGAAAGCATACACTCCTAAAGCATAATGAGAAGATCTTTAAGTGTAGACTTGGTTAGTAAGATGGTGTTATTTTAACTAATAATCAATCACCGTTGGAGTAACAGAGGAGACACAAATGCCTGTGAGAGTACAATGTCTATTGTATTCTTATCGGTATCATAAATTTTATAGTTGGGAAGTGCCTAAACTGGTACCTGAAAGTATATGCTTTAGTTGGTATATGTGTCCCTTAGCTCTGATTTTAGGATTCTATATACTATGTGCATAGAATGTAATATAAATAAGACCTGGACAGTTAACCCTTAATAGTGATGATGCTAACAGCTTATGCAATACTGCCACCTAAGTACGAACGAATAACATTATACCAACAGCACAAATGCATTCTGGGTAATAAGTTCGGAAGGTGTGTCTAACTGATAAGTTTGCGATCATAAACCACACACACATGAAGGGGAGAACAACAGGGAGCAGCAGAAGACACAGAAACACAGAGAAAAAAAAAAAAAAAAAAACTCCAGGAGAAAAATTCCAATGATCAAGACAGCACAGACTTGAGAGCTGACTTCCCTTAGACTCTGCATATCATCTACATTCTCGGGTAACATATAACTTGATTATGTGTAGTATTGATTGAATTATTAGCCTAATATTTAGTTTAACCCTGCTTTATTGCGGATGTGTAATAATAAAAAGTACTACATCAATATTATTACTATTCAGTAAAGATGCATATTACTGAATAAAAGATCTAATATTGATTTCGGAGAAAATCTCTGATTTTCATAATCTCAAAAAATACCCTTTTTGGGCAAAATACTTAATATTGCAGCCTTTGCTGCATCTGTTATTGCGAAAAACAAGCTTGAAATACTTCAATAATTTTCTGGCTTTGAAAAAACACAAATTTTTGGCAATACCCTCCATCTAGGGCCTCTGCCGCATTAGTCAGTGTGCATTTTAAGCTATAAATACAACTATAATTTTCTGGGTTTTAAAAAACACCATTTTTGGGCAAAATACACAATTTTACAGCCCTTGCTGCATCTGCACGTATGAAATTCAAGCGTTATATACAGCTGTCATATTCTTAGTAAAAAAAAAACACCCTTTTTGGGCAAAAATACTTATTATTGCAGCCTTTGCTGCATCTGTTATTGTGAGATACACCCTTTATATACTGTTGTTCTATTCTGCTATAAAAAAAACACCCATTTAAGGCAAAAAACGTAAATTTGCAGCCTTTGCTGCATATGTCATCGTGATATACACCCTTTAGATACTGTCGTTCTTTTCAGCTATAAAAAAACAAAACATTTTGGTCAAAATTTTTAAATTGAAACCTTTGCTGCACATGTCATTGTGAGATACACCCTTTAGATTCTGTTATTCTATTCTGCTATTAAAAAACACTCATTTAGGGCAATATCCTAAATTTGAGAAATATAAGGAGAGCGTCAAATAAGAGATGTTATTTATTTACAATTGGTCACTAGGACCATAGATGTCCCTGATTGACACGTGTTACTAAGTCTAAAATATAAACTTTTATTACTTGTCCTTAAAATGTTTCGAACACTACAATTAAAATAATCAGCTATGCTTGCTAGATACATTCATCATAGTGCCAATGACTCTGTTTACTAGGTGATCCCACTAGAGGGCGCTTGTAACTGTTAGCTGTTTGCATTATATACATAATGGCAATGTTCAGAATTTGAAAGTATGGGGAATACAAAAACTTAAACTAGGCCCAAGAATGGGCAACCTAGACCAGAGACTACAACAAGTGGAAACCAAATGGATATATCGGCTAGGTAGTCTGGCCCCATATGGCTTGAATGAGGGATTTACTTATGCCTCATTCCTATGAGAAAGATTCCTAAAAAACAATTTTATATTAATGCAAATAAAGAAATGTATAGAACTTTATGATTCGCATAATATGGGACGGACAAGATGACTCCTGGGAAACCAAGAAAATGATCAGAATACTGGATATGATTCTGATAGACATGATGTACCACCAAGCAGATATATGTGAGTACAAAAAATAGAGAGCAGATGGCATAGAACAATATATCTCATATAAGATCCCTCTAAATATATCCGTATCTACATAAAAAATAAGATCTATATAAAATATATATATATAAAAAAATAAGATCTATATATATTAAAATAAAAATAAAAATAATAATAAAATATAATGAGTAAAAGGAATAATAACCAATAAACCCCAATCTGAAAGTATGATAAAAATAAAAATCCCTACATTATAATGGACATAACAACACCAGATTAAAATAACTTAGAATCTGCTATTCACTATGATTAAGAGGTATGAAAATGAATAAATAAATATGATTAAAGAGTGCATCAATTTAAAAAGATAGAATAAGTAGACACAAATAATGTCAGTAATGAATCACAAAATATAGAATATAAAATTATAATTCAATGGATAATAATAAAAATAAAAATAAAAATAAAATACATTAAAAAATAAAAAATATATTAAAAAGATTTAGAAATGAGCACATGCCCAATCGCACAGTGATGCACTAACAAATACTTACGTGGTGAGAGTCTGGAGAGTCTTGGGATGTGTGACATCCTATTAGAACCTATAAAATACAAACGACAAAAAAGATATTGATATAGGGCAGTTAGTGTCCAATAATAAATAAATTATAGATAGAAGGGTTCAATTAGGTATAGATAAGATACTGATATAACATTAGACTGTATATCAGATAAGCCCCAGAGAAGAATTTAAGAACAGGGGAGTATGTAGTGTCAGATGATGAAGGGAGAATAAAAGTATACCCAGCGGGTTTCAACATATACCGTATGTAGGGGTAATAAAAATAATACAAAAAATAATAAAATATCAAAAATTGAAAAATATACATAAAAATAAACATAAAAATATTAATTTATAGATAGGGATATGCATGTATTGAAAGAGAGGGGAGTGCACACTGAGATGCATCATTATTAGTAGGTAAAATAAGATCATAAGATTAGAACCTAATGAGATATCTGTACAGGTGTTTTGGACCTGAAATGTACAGAGGAGAAAAAATAAATAGAAGTACTTCACAAATCTGAGGTGTCTGCATAATCACCCTGAGCAGCCGTATTGCGATCTATGACCGGACGGAATTGAGACTAAGTCAGATGACATGCGCAATGGGTGACAGCGCATAGTTTTGACGTCATCTAGAATGGAAGAGCGCATATAGATGGAATTGACATCAGCCAGCGACCAAGTGCCTAGACATGCGCATTTGGTCAAAAAAGATCGGCAATTTAGATCAAGGATTAGCGCAACCTAGTTGGCGCAGGAGAACGGTCATTGGCTGGGGAGACACTAGGAGGAGACATCAAGGAACGATAAGTGGTAGATACATGAAGAGTGGTTGAGCGGTCTGACTAAGAGTAACAGAGACACGCATTGGATAACAGATCCGCCACGCCCATAGGGAGGTTTCATAAACCGGGATCCGCCCCCAACACACACTTCACTGCCCAAACCCCTGAAGACGCCAAGTGTTTGGCGAAACATGTCGGGGGGCAGATAGCGTGTTTTAGCCAGTGTATGCATGGCTAGGAAATGATCTGTTGTTAATACAAAGAGAGAAAGTGGACCTCATGAGGGCGATTGCTGTTTGAAACAGCGCACTGTGACAATAACAGAGCGCAGTAATATAGCACTGGGGCACCGTAATAATAGGCAGCAGAGCCTCAAACAGCTAACAGTTACAAGCGCCCTCTAGTGGGATCACCTAGTAAACAGAGTCATTGGCACTATGATGAATGTATCTAGCAAGCATAGCTGATTATTTTAATTGTAGTGTTCGAAACATTTTAAGGACAAGTAATAAAAGTTTATATTTTAGACTTAGTAACACGTGTCAATCAGGGACATCTATGGTCCTAGTGACCAATTGTAAATAAATAATTGTATAGTCCCAACACGTGTTAGGGAGAGATATGTAAAGGTGGTCAAATAAGAGATGTGGCTCCGGTCGGGGTGCTGCTGGAGGAGCTCCTGTTGCAGGAAGAGGACGTGGTCGATCGGTGCCAGCTACACACACAAGTGAAGCACCTTCCTCAGGTACGAGTAGGCGACAGAACTTGCAGCAATACTTGGTCGGGCCTAATGCAGCTCTATGAATGGTGAGACCAGAACAAGTACAGGCGATAGTAGATTGGGTTACTGACAGTGCCTCCAGCTCCTTCACATTGTCTCCCACTCAGTCTCCTGCTGAAAGATCAGAGTTGGCACCTGCAGCTGATGTCCATCAGTCTTTCTCCTCATCCCCTTGTAAATCAGCCAAACAGTCTAAGCCATAAGTCATGCAGCAGTCTCTTCTGCTTTTTGATGACTCTGTTAGCAGGGTTTACAAGTGCCATCCACCTAGCCCTGTCCCAGAAGTGGAAGAGATTGAGTGCACCGATGTCCAACCACTTCAATGAGTACTTCCACTTTCAAGATGAGTACATGGGAGGACCATCGCAGCACGTCTCAGATGATGACAAAACATAGGTGCCAACTGCTGGGGCTTTCGAAAGTGTGCAGACCGACAAGGAGGGCAGGGGTGAAGACTGGGTGAAAGATGATGTGGAGGACAATGAGGTCCTCAACTCCACATGGAATCGAAATCTTGTGAGTGACCTGTGAAGTTCGGAGGAAGAGGCGGTGGTCGCACAGAGCCACCAGCACAGCAGAAGAGGGAGCAGCGTGCAAAAGCGGAGAAGCCGTACTTTAGACAGTACGACCAAAGCCAGCTCCAAGGAGTTCGCTGGCGTGGCAGTTCTTCAGACAATGTGTTGACGACAAGACACAAGTGGTTTGCACGCTGTGCAATCAGAGCCTGACGCGAGGCATAAACGTTCTCAACCTGAGCACAACCTGCATGACCAGGCATTTAAGTGCAAAGCACGAGCTGCAGTGGAGTAGACACCTACAAAACAAAGAAAGGTATCTGGCTCCTCCTGCTTCCTCTTCTGCTGTAGTCTTGGCCTATTCATCCACCTCTGGAGTGACAGTGGCACCCCGCAAACAGAGGATATGCCTGCAACACCACCACCTGGGTCACCAAGCATCTCCACAATGTCCCACGGAAGCGTTCATCTCTCCATCACCCAAAAACTGGAGCGGAAGAGGAAGTATCCCACTACCCACCCGTGATCCGATCCCTGGCTCTGAATGCCAGCATTTCAAAATGACTGGTCTTTGAAATGCTGTCATTCTGTCTGGTGGAGACAGACAGCTTTAAAAGCATTATGGTGGTGGCTGTCCTACAGTACGTAGCGCCCAGCCGCCACTACTTTTCCAGGTTTGCAATCCCTTCCCTGCACAACCAAGTTGGGTAAAAAAAAATAAGGTGTGCCCTGTGAAACACCATCTGTCGCAAGGTGCACCTCACTACGGATACGTGGACCAGTAAGCACGGTCAGGGACGTTATATCTCCATAACAGCACACTGGGTAAATGCAGTGGCGGCTGTACCTGAGGCGGATAGCAGTTTGGCGCATGTCCTTCCACCACCGAGGATTGCAGGGCGCTTTAGTTTGCCTCCTGTTGCTTCCTCCTCCTACTCCGCTTCCTCATCCTCTACCGCCTCCTCATCCGGTCAGCATAACACCTTCACCACCAACTTCAGCACAGCCAGGGGTAAACGACAGCAGAAAGTTTGAAAACGTATCTGTTTGGGGGACAAACCCCACACTGCGCAGGAGTTCTGGATGGGCCTTGAACAACAGACCGATGAGTGGCTAGTGCCAGTGAGCCTCAAGCCCGGCCTGGTAGTGTGCGATAATGGGCAAAATCTTGTATCAGCTCAGGGACTAGCCGGTTTGAAGCACATTACTTGCCTGGCGCATATGCTGAATTTGGTGGTGCAGAGATTCCTTAAAAATTACACTGATATGTCAGAGCTGCTGCATAAAATGCGGAAAGTCTGTGTGCGCTTTTGGCGTTTTCACCCTGCTGGTGCTCGCCTATCAGCGCTGCAGCGTAACTTTGGCCTTTCCGCTCACTGCCCCATATGCTATGTGCCCACAAGGTGTGCATTGTGAAACACCATCTGTGGCAAGGTGCTCCTCACTACGGATACGTGGACCAGTAAGCACGGTCAGGGATGTTATATCTCCATTACAGCACACTGGGTAAATGCAGTGGCGGCTGTACCTGAGGCGGATAGCAGTTTGGCGCATGTCCTTCCACCACCGAGGATTGCAGTGCGCTTCAGTTTGCCTTCTGTTGCTTCCTCCTCCTACTCCGCTTCCTCATCCTCTACCGCCTCCTCATCCGGTCAGCATTACACCTTCACCACCAACTTCAGCACAGCCAGGGGTAAATGACAGCAGGCAGTTTTAAAACATATCTGTTTGGGGGACAATCCCCACACTGCGCAGGAGTTGTGGATGGGCCTTGAACAACAGACCTATGAGTGGCTAGTGCCAGTGAGCCTCAAGCCCGGCCTGGTAGTGTGCGATAATGGGCAAAATCTCGTAGAAGCTCTGGGACTAGCCGGTTTGAAGCACATTACTTGCCTGGCGCATGTGCTGAATTTGGTGGTGCAGAAATTCCTTAAAAATTACCCCGATATGTCAGAGCTGCTGCATAAAATGCGGACTGTCTGTGTGCGCTTTCGGCGTTTTCACCCTGCTGGTGCTCGCCTATCAGCGCTGCAGCGTAACTTTGTCCTTTCTGCTCACTGCCCCATATGTGATGTGCCCACAAGGTGGAACTTCACCTTGCACATGCTGGCCAGACTGTGCGAGCAGCAGCAGGCGATAGTGGAGTATCAGCTGCAGCACGCACGGGTGAGTCGCTCTGCGGAAGAGCACCACTTCACCACCAATGACTGGGCCTCCATATGAGACCTGTGTTCCTTGTTACGCTGTTTTGAGTACTCCACCAACATGGTCAGTGCTGATAACGCCGTTCTCGGCGTTACTCTCTAAATTCTATGCCTCCTTGAAAAATTGCTGCTGGCGATAATGGAAGAGGATGTGGCACAGACAGAAGGAGGAAGAGGCTCGGAGGGTGGGTTCCTGCACTCACAAACGCCAGGTACACAATTGTCCAGCCAGGACACATTTCTGGAGGATGTTGAGGTGAAGGATGAGGAGGAGGAGATGGAGGAGGAGGAACCATGTTCAAAGCAGGGTGGCACCCAGAACAGCTTATGGCCATTACTGGCTGGGGGGATACAGAGGACAGAGATGATACACCTCCCACAGAGGACAGCTTTTTGTTGCCTCTGGGCAGCCTGGCACACATGAGCGATTACATGCTGCAGTTTCTCTGCAACGACCGCCAAGTTGCCCATATTCTAACTTGTGCTGATTACTGGGTGGCCACGCTGCTGGATCCCCGTTACAATAGCAATGTACCATCCTTAATTCCCTTTACTGGAGCATGATTGTAAGATGCGCAAGTACAAGCGCACGCTGGTAGATGTGCTGCTGGTGGCATTCCCACCTGACAGCGGGGTAAGCACAAGGCGAAGGCAGAGGAGGAAGAAGAGGTCACCAACGCAGCTGGGGCACCGCCAGCACCTCAGAAGGCAGGGTTAGGATGGCCGAAATATAGGAAAAGCTTTCTCAGCATGCCACAACAATCAGCACCACTAGCTGATATGGAACGTATTAGCAGGAGGAAGCATTTCACCAACATGGTAGAGCAGTATGTGTGCACACGCCTACACGTACTGAATGACGGGTCTGCCCCCTTCATCTTTTGGGTCTCCAAATTGGCACATGGCCGGAGCTTGCCCTGCAGCCAGTGTATTATCTGAATGTGTGATTAGCACGGCAGGGGGCATTATCACAGACAAGCGTAGCCACCTGTCTACAGCCAATGTGGACAAGCTCACGTTCATTAAAATGAACCAGGCATGGATCCCACAGGACATGTCCGTACCTTATGCAGAATAGACATGTGTACCGGCCTTAACCAGCCATTGTTATACTACAGCGCAATTGCTCATTCTTGTATTTTGGATATTTCACACTCTTTTGGAGTGTACCCTAATAAATAAATAAAAAATTAACCAAAAACCAGTGTTGGGTACCTCGTCTTCCTCCACCGCTGCTTCCACCTCCACGGCTACGTCCACCGCCTCCTCAAACTCCTACTCCATATGGACCTCCACCTCACCTCATAAATCAAGATTTTTTTTTTATATATATTTTTTTAATGTCATTTCACTAACTTGTCTGTAACATTTTTTGGTGAGATTCACCAATTTTTGGGTATGATATACCACTGCTATGCCTAGTAGACAGGTATAAAAAAAATGCACTCATTTGGCTGTTACATTTTAGGGTGAAATTCAGCAATTTTTGGGTGTGATATACCACTGCTATACCTAGTAGACAGTTAAATAAATTCACTAATTTGTCTGTTACATTTTCTGGTAAAATAAACCAATTTTGGGCTGTAATATACCCCTCCTCTACCTAGTAGATAGGTTACATTCTTGGGTTGACATTTTACAATTTTTGACGTGAATAAACCCCTGCTCTGCATAGGTGACAGGGACAGAAATTTTTAAAAATAATCTGTTCCATTGGTGGGTAACATTAACCCATTTTTGGCAATGAAAATCCCCTACTCTGCATAGTTGACAGGGACTTAAATTTCTAAAATTCGTCTTTAATTGGCCCTTTCATTCGATCCTTCTACTTTAATAACTTTTCCCATATTTCCGCTCAATCAAAATAAAATTTCATCCATTTATCTCCCTTGGATGTTGTCTATCTTACTCACGCTCCCTCTCCGGCGTGGAACCCTGATTTGCCGATAACCTTGATCAACATGGTAGGCTCAGAAAAGAACATCAAAAGTTGATAGAGCAGATATCCAATTAGATTGTGAACATCACGGGGAAGTGTGAGATGGTGGGGCAGTATGTTTGGACACGCCTATACGAACTGAGTGATGGTTCTGCCCCTTGCAACTTCTGGGTCTCCTAATTGAGCACATCATATAGAAGAAACCGCAGCACTCTCCTGTCTTCAATTCAGTGGAATTTATTTCACCAGCAAAAATTAAATGCGAAGTTTCGACCGTAAAGGTCTTTCTCAAGCTTGAGAAAGACCTTTACGGTCGAAACGTCACTTTTTTTTTTGCTGGTGAAATAAATTCCACTGAATTGAAGACAGGAGAGTGTTGCGGTTTCTTCTATATGATGCATCCAAGGGGAACTTCTGACTGGCTCCCAACACGGCTGGCACCACCACAAGATAAGACTTAAATTTTTTGTTGTGCTGCTATACACATTTTTTCCTAATTGGGCACATGGCATGAGCTTGCCCTTTACCCCTTGGAGGTACTGGCCTGCCCTGCAACAAGTGTATTGTCTGAACGTTTGTTTAGCACGACTGGAGGGGGTTATCACAGGTTATATTTCCCAATGTATTCAGGTGTACCCTAATTTTTTTGTAAAAATAAAAATTAAAACCTAAAAAAAAAAAGCAGTATAGGCTCCCTCCTCATCCACCGCCGCTTCCACCTACACCGCCACATCCACCGCCTCCTCAACCTCCTACTCCATATAGACCTCGTCCTCCTAGATCAACATTATTATTTTTTATTTTTATGTATTTTAAGTTATTTAAAGTCATTTCCCTATCCGCTTTTGTTTGCAGAGAACTTGCCATGCTCTTAACCACATTTTAATGCCAGCCCTTTAAGGCCAGCCCTCTAGCCTTTTCCATGACATTTTAACAGCCATTTTAGTGCTCAAAAGTTCGGGTTCCCATTGACTTCAATAGGGTTCGGGTTCGCGGTCAAGTTCGGGTTCCGAACTCAAACCTTTTTGTGAAGTTCGGCCGAACCTGTCGAACCCAAACATCCAGAAGTACGCTCAACTCTAGACATTGTCGATCTGTGCCTGCAACGTGCCCAAATAAAATACCTTCCTCTGGTACACCAGGGCCGGCACTTCCATAGAGGCAAGGGGGGCAATTGCCCCCGTGTCCTTAGGGGCCCCCCATGCGCCGGCCCGCAACTAACTATAGGCAGGACAGGTCACACGGAGATGAGTGCTTCCATTGTGGAAACGCTAATCTCCAGTCATCTGTATTGCTGTCCTCCGAACAGATGGCCGTGCAGCAGGTCAGGGGAGGAAGAGGTGTGTCCCTTCCTCTGATAGGCTTCCGGCCTAGTGCCTGCAGCCTGTCAGAGGCCGGCGCAGGCGGCGCAATGACATCATTGCGCCGCCTGAGCCCTGAGCCGTACAGCACTGGACACAGGCTGGAAGACGCCTGTATCGCATTTCTACCAAGGAGGTATTTTTTTTTTTGTTTTGTTGTCAATACTGGTGGCTACTGGCACATGATGGGGGGGTTCTGGGTACTGGCACATGATTGGGGGGCCCTATAACTACTGGGACATGATAGGGGGGCCCTATGGCTACTGGGACATGATGGGGGGCCCTATGGCTACTGGCACATTATAGGCAGGGGCCTATGGCTACTGGCACATTATAGGGGGGCCTATGGCTACTGGCACATGTTGATGGGGGGCTCAGGCTACTGGCATATGATGAGGGGGGCTCTGGCTACTGGCACATGATAAGGGGGGCTCTGGCTATTGGCACATGATGGGGGGCTCTGGCTACTGGCACATTATAGGGGGGCTATGGCTACTGGAACATGATAGGGGGGCCTATGGCTACTGGCACATATTGATGGGGGGCTCAGTCTACTGTCACATGATAGGGGGAGCCCTATGTCTACTGGCACATGATAGGGGGGCCTATGGCTACTGGCACATGTTGATGGGGGGGGCTCAGGTTACTGGCACATGATGTGGGGGCTATGGCTACTGGCACATGATGGGGGGCTCTGGCTACTGGCATATGATAGGGGGGCCTATGGCTACTGGCACATGATGGGGGGCTCAGGATACTGGCACATGATAGGGGGGCTCTGGCTACTGGCACATGATATGGGGGCTCTGGCTACTGGCACATGATATGGGGGCTCTAGCTACTGGCACATAATAGGGGGGCTCTAGCTACTGGCCCATAATAGGGGGGCTCTAGCTACTGGCACATGATATAGGGGGGGCTCTGGCTACTGGCACATGATATAGGGGGCTCTGGCTACTGGCATATGATATAGGGGGGGCTCTGGCTACTGGCATATGATATAGGGGGGGCTCTGGCTACTGGCACATGATATAGGGGGGCTATGGCTACTGGCACATGATATTGGGGGGCTCTAGCTACTGGCACATGATATAGGGGGTTCTGGCTACTGGCACATAATATAGGGGGGCTCTGGCTACTGGCACATGATATAGGGGGGGCTCTGGCTACTGGCATATGATATAGGGGGGGCTCTGGCTACTGGCACATGATATAGGGGGGCTATGGCTACTGGCACATGATATTGGGGGGCTCTAGCTACTGGCACATGATATAGGGGGTTCTGGCTACTGGCACATAATATAGGGGGGCTCTGGCTACTGGCACATGATATGGGGGGGCTCTGGCTACTGGCACATGATATAGGGGGGCTCTGGCTACTTGCACATGAGATAGGGTGGCCTCTTGTTACTGGCACATGATGGTGGGGGCTCTTATTATTGGCACATAATTGGGGGCATCTATGAGGGCACATTTTACTGGCACATTATTGGGGGACATCTATGGGGGCACTTATTACTGGCACATTATTGGGGGCACTGCTTACTGGCAACTTATTGGTGGGCCCTATAGGGGCATCTACTGAGACCACAAAGAACGGTTATTTTATATAGGGGCTCTGTATAGGGGCATTTTATACTGGGACACATTATGGTGGGTACTATGGGGAAGGTGGGAGAGGAGTACTATGGGGTCATCTACGGGGGCACTGAGAAGGGGTATTTTATACTTGCAAATTATGGGGTACACTGAGGGCATCTACTGGGCACTATATATGGGGCATTTTATACAGGTACATTAATGGGGGCACTAGGAGGGAGGGGGAGAGGAGCACTATGGGGGCATTTACTGGGTGCACTATATAGGGGTATTTTATACTGGCACATTATGGGGGCACTATGGAGACATTAGCTCAACTGGGGGCATTACAAGGGGATATTTTTTGCACTGTCACATTATAAGGAGAAGTATTACTACTGGAGGGGCATTATGGTGGGCTTTATTACTCCCCCATGGTATGACCCCCTAGTAGCAGCACCAGCCTCTTCCTGCTCTGATATCCCTCTGCCCTTTATCCAAATCCTTATTATGAAATCTTTCTCATTAGGATAAAACACAGCAGCTCTGCCGAGCCCCCGGCCAAAGTGTGGAAGTGGTGCCCAAGATCCCCAAGGGTCAAGCCAAGTAATTGTAAGTTTTCATATGAAATATGTTTGTTATGCACATATAGCCTACACTGTGCCCCACAATATACAGTTTCTTCTGTAAAAGTTATTAAGTGTCATGGGGGGGCCCCTTATTGTTTTTCGCCTCAGGGCCCCATTTCACCTAGAACCTGGGTGCACGTAGGCGACAGTATGTTCTGCGTCATTTTGTAGCCCCAAATACTGCTCTATGAATAGTGAGGCAGTAGCAGATTGGATGGCTGACAGTGCCTCTAGTTCATTTCACATTGTCTTCCACCTGGTCCCCTCCTGAAAGCCAGAGTTGGCACCAGTGGCCCATAGGCATCTGTCTTTCACCTAAACCTCTGGAAGATCAGCCAAGCAGACTGAGCTCCAAGTCATGTAGCAGTCACTTATGCTTTTTGATGACTATTGGCGGTGTTTTTGTGGGCCATCCACCTAGCCCCAGAAGTGGAAGAGATTGTGTGCACTGATGCCCAACTACATATGTTTGAGGTTGAGGATGTTGGAAGACCGCCACAGCACGTCTCTGATGATAATGACGAAACACAGGTGCCAACTGCTGTGGCATTCTGCAGTTGTGCAGACCGGCAAGGGGGCAGGGATGAGGAGTGGGTGGAAGATGTGGAGGATTATGAGGTTCTAACCTCACATGTAGGAATGAGCAGACCGCTGGATGTTGGGGTTCGGCTGAACTTTGTTTCAAAGTTCAATTCGGGTTCTGAATTTTACCCGAACGTCACCCCAAACAACAAACCCCATTGAAGTCAATAGGGACCCAAACTTTGGGGTACTAAAATGGCTCTAAAAAAGTAATAGAAAGGGCTAGAGGGCTGCAAAAGGCTCCAAAGTGAGCGTAAGAGCAGTACAAATGCCCTGCAAATAATTGTGGATAGGGAAATGCTTTAAAATAGCATAAAAATACAATTAAAATAATAATAATTATTATTATAATCTTGAACCAGAAGGTGGAGATCCAAGTGGAGGAGTGGGTTCTGTGTCAGGTTGCTAAGGGCCACAGGGTGACAGTTTGGTGCTTGTATGTCCTGGATTAAAACTTGTCATAGGTCATAGACGTTTGTCCTGGGTTAAAACTGGTCATAGAAAACTGGTCATAAATCTCACACGTCCCCTATCTCAGAACTATATATTAAAATATGTTTTCTCCTACTACAGTAAGACAGATGCCAAAGGGATGTTTTAAATAAAAATAAAAAAATTGCCAGTGTCATAGACACACTGCACACAATTTCCTCTCTTAAAACAGTTACGTTAGATAAAAAGGGGTGTTCCTATTTTTATTATTCATTATTTTTACAGACACACTCCACAGAAAAATTTCCTCTCACACATTAGTTGGATGGATTCAAAACCGGTCGTCTTATGAAAACAATGGCTAGATGCGCCCAATATACTCTGTACTCTGCCAATATAAGACATAATAATCTTGATCCTGGAGGCAGAGGTCCCAAGAGGAGAAGGAGGCTGATGTGGCAGTGCATGCGGAAGAGGCGGATGTGGCGGTGCAGACGGAGGAGGTGGTGTAGGCGGAGGAGGTGGTGGAGGACACCTTTTTTTAATTTTGTTTTTTTTTATTTTATTTTTTATTTATTTATTTTTTGTTTTTGTTTTTTGGTTTGTGAATGCCCCAAAACATTGGGAAATAGCAAAGAGAATGCACAAACTGTGCTGGAATACAATCATGGCTAGGTGAGCACAGTATACTTCTCTACTACTATTATAAATAATGGCCAATATATTTAGCAATCACCTATTGTTTTTTTTTTATGTGTCTGTCAATTCTGTGTGTGACCTTTAGCCATTTTTGGGGGTTTGGCTGGTATATTTCTCTACGCAAGGAGGTGGAGGTTTAAGTGGGGGAGGAGGTGTAGGAATAGGTAGAAGAGGCAGGGGAGGAAGCCAATACTGCTTTTGTTTTTCAATGTTTCACCCCAGAGTTGGGTTACTAAACGCCTCTACCCCACTACTATCTTCTAAGAGCCTGTATATTGTCATCAGATGTAACTTATATTATGTCTTCACAAATGTGCATGTAAAACCTATGTTAAATACAATTGTTCCTTGTAATCTTCCAGGTTCCCCAGCAGGTGGCAGCAACTCAATTTGCAAGGTACTTGTCCCAGTTTAGTGTGAGAGAAGTGGGCTTTTCCCACATCCTGCAGCATAGGTGGAGAAGGAAGTTAGAGTCAGAGTGTAACCCACCCCCTTCTAGGGGTAGGGTGTGTGTGTGAGGAGTTCCCAGCCAGGATCTTGTCTCGGCTGAGAGCTAATCATGTTCCCAGTCTGAGCACTTTGCACCTCAACTGGATGAAGAAGCAGAAACTGCAGACAACCGCCAAAGTTCCAGGAAGAAAGCATCCCCTGAGAAATTATCTGTGAGTAAAGTCCAGAGACCTAGGAGAAGTCATTCCTCCTCAGCTACTCTGTCCCCACAAAGCAGAAGTTACAGAAAAGTGCAGAAGATTAATTCCTGCCACAGCTACAGAGCTACCAAGCAGATGTCCTATCCTGCAAGCTCCCCACATATCAGGCAGAAGAATTTATTCCTGCCAATGATTGACAAAACCTGCTGGGAGCAGAGACCAAAGCTGTATACTGCTTGGATACAAGTTATCTTCAGTAAAGAAATGTTTGAACTTCATCTAAAGGTCTGGACATCATTTCTGCTGCAAAATTCCTCTATTACTCCTACTATCTCTGCACTCAAATTTTTTTGCAAGTGAGCCAGGAGTCCAGTTGTACCCAGGTAGGAGACACCGTTGACACAATTATCATTGGCGTCACGACAAATACAGAACTTTAAACAAACCGTACATGCCCACCGCATAAGTGGCATCAGTGTACCCGTTCCTGGTCACTGCATCCGTCAATTCTGTGTCAGGTTGTCTAAGAGCCACTGTTACGGCCAGAGGATGTGGATCCTCTGTGTCAGCTGATAGAGGACTGGGAATTAGTCCAATATTGCTTACTGCTGACTCTCAGAGTCAGGAGCCTGGTGTCTGCACCTGTTACCTTGAATGCAGCTACCTGCAGTACTGTGAACAGAGTCCAACAAAGGCAGAATAAAGGAACAGATGGTCTTTACTGGCAGTATTCAAAAGTCACTTGACAGATACAGGCAACACTAAGTTCAGAGCAATATAGCATCTAGATATAAGCAGTCTCATACGCAGTGCAGGGTCTGGATCCAGGCAGACTTACAGGAGGAGATAGGTAGATGTGTAGTCAGGCAGTGCAGATATAAGCGTCTCATTGACAGGCAGTGCAGGGTCTGGATCCAGGCAGACTTACAGGAGGAGATGGTCAGATGCGTAGTCAGGCAGTGCAGAGGTCTATAATCCAGGTGATCCAATAAACAGACGGCAGGCAGATGCATAGTCAAATGAAGCGGAGGTCAGAAGCCAGGAAATCCAATAAACAGACATAGTGGGATGCTTCAGCGGGAGTCAAGAGGTACAACAACCACGCTTGGACACTTCATGATGAGTGAAGCTGCCTTAAATACAAATAGTCCCGCCTCCGGGTGAGGATGGTAATCAGGAACCGGCTGCCTACTCCTATAAGAAAGGGAGAGATGCGCGTGTGCGTGCTATAGCGCATCAGATGACACCTGGCAGAGAGGACAGATGTGGCTGTATGCTGGCGGGCACCTGCGTCTCCTACAAGGTAAGCCAGTACTGGGACCCATAGTGCTGCGACGTGTAGACAGCTATCTGCCACCCTGCAGTGGAAACGCAAATCCCATACTGACAGCCACGGTGTGACAGAATGCTGAAAGCATGTACAGACGACCCTCACGACAGACGACTTTCTGCAGCAGCTCTGACACATCTGACAAATTCTTTAGGAACCTTTGCACCACCAAGTTCAGAAGATGTGCCAGACAAGGGATGTGCTTCAAACCAGCTAGCCCCAGAGCTGCTACAAGATTTTGCCCGTTGTCGCACACGACCAGGCCGGGCTTGAGGCTGAGTGGCACCAACCACTCATCGGTCTGTTGTTTCATTTGTGGTGGTGGTGTGGCTGCCACATCCTTTCTTTGTGGGGTGGCAGGTGCCCCTGTAGTTCCAGAGGAGGAGAAAGAGGCAGAGACTGCAGTAGAAGAGTGAGCACGAGGAGCCTCTGATTATTGATGGTTCTTGAGGTGTCTACTCCACTGCAGCTTGTGCTTTGTGGTTAGATGCCAGATCATGCAGGTGGTGCTCAGGTTAAGAACATTTATGCCTCACTTCAGACTCTGACTGCACGTTGTGCAAACCACAAGTGTCCTGTCGTCAGCACACTGCCTGAAGAACTGCCACGTCAGGGAACTCCTTTGTGTCAGCTTTGGTGTGCTATGTCTTTTGGCGCATTGGTCAGTAGCAGACGTATTGGCTGGAAGACGGCTACTCCGGTTTTGCAACCTGCTCCCTCTTTTGCTGTGCGGCTGCCCCCCTCCCCTTTCTCTGAAATGCACACATCACTGGCATGATCTTGATGCCATGTGAGATCTAGAACCTCATCATCCTCCCATCATCTTCCTCCCACTCCTCATCCCTGCCCTCCTGGCCGGTCTGCATACTGCAGAAAGCCCCAGCAGTTGACACCTGTGTTTCGTCATTGTCATTAGAGACGTGCTGCAGTGGTTCTCCCATGTCTTCATCCTCAAACATAAGTGGTTGGGCATCAGTGCATCTCTGTAACTTTTGGGGCAGGGCTTGGTGGATGCCCCACGAAAACACCACCAGCACAGTGAACAAAAAGTGTAAGTGACTGCTACATGGGGCTCAGTCTGCTTGGCTGATGTGCAAGGGGTTGGGATGGAAGATGGATGCCCGCGGACCGTTGGTGCCAATTCTGCGCTTTCAGAAGTGGACTAAGTGGAAGACAATGTGAAAGAACTGGAGGCACACTTAGCCATCCAATCTACTACCACCTCTACTTGTTCTAGCAGCACCATTCTTAGAGCGGGCATGAAAATAAACCTCACGTTTGGACCTGCAACCCGGCTGTTGTGGGGATGATTTTCGGGGGTCATTCTAACAAATAGCTAATCTCTCACAATTGAAAGGAGCAGGTGCTGCTCGTGCTGAGTTGTAAAGAAGTCGCTGTGTGGAGTTTAAAGGGCCAGAAGAGGCAGAGGCAGGCCACCCGCAGGGGCCATCGTGGTCGTGGTGCTGTGATTTCCTTTGGCCCTAGAATAATGCCCAATGTTCAGAGGCCACTTACCCTGAACTCGAAAAATTCAGAGGACATAGTTGACTGGCTTACACAGGACACCCAATCTTCTACAGCTTCCGCTCGGAACCTTGACGCACCATCCTCCTCCAGCTCAGCTTCGGGCACTTCTCAAGTTACCACTCACCCGCCCACCGCCACCACCAACATTAGCACCACAGCCGCTTCACCTGATCTGTCAGAGGAGTTATTTACACATCAGTTGGAAGAAATGACTGATGCGCAACCATTATTGCAAGAGGATGTAGATAACAGATATATGTCTCAGTCAGGCAGCATTATACACATGGACATACAGTGTGATGATGATGATGTTGCACCCGCTGCTGCTTCCTTTGCTGAGTTGTCAGATACAAGTGAAGCCGTTGATGATGACAATGTTTCCGTGGATGTCACGTGGGTGCCCGCTCGAAGAGAAGAAGAACAGGGGGAAAGTTCAGATGGGGAGACAGAGAGGAGGAGGAGACGAGTTGGAGACGAGGTCATCGCAAGGAGCTAGTGGCACAGTCAGACAGCATGTATCGGAACCCGGGGTCAGCCAGACAGCAAGCCAATCAACGCATACTGTTGCCACCACCAAAATGCCGTCATTGCAAAGCTCAGCAGTGTGGCATTTTTTGTGTGTGTCTGCCTCTGATAACAGCAATGCCATTTATCAACCTGTGCCAAAAGAAACTGAGTCGTGGGAAGTCCAACACCCACCTAGGTACAACTGCTTTGCGAAGGCACACGATCTCACATCACAAACGCCTATGGGATCAACACATGATGAGTACAAGCAGCACACAAACTTAAAGCCACCATCCTCCTCCTGATCCAGCATCTTCAGCCACGTCAACCACTCCTGTCTCAACCACCCGCCACTCCGCCTCTCACCTTCAGTAGTTCCTGCTCATTTGTCCACAGTCAGGTGTCTGTCAAGGAAATGTTTGAGCGTAAGAAGCCAATGTCACAGAGTCACCCCCTTGCCCGGCGTCTGACAGCTGGCTTGTCGGAACTCTTAGCCCGCCAGCTTTTACCACACAAGCTGGTGGAGTCTGGGACACCGCAGTGGAAGGTACCCGGCCATTTATTTTTATTTTTTTCACAAAAGGCAATCCCCAACCTGTACTCTATTGTGGAAAAGGAAGTCATGGCATGTCTGGCACACAGTGTTGGGGCAAGGGTCCATCTGACCTGGTCTGCAAAGCACGGTCAGGGCAGGTATATCTCGTACACTGCGCATTGGGTAAATCTGCTGACGGCTGCCAAGCATGGAATGCGTGGCTCTGCAGCGGAGTTGGTGACACCGCCACGACTTGCAGGCAGGCCTGCTGCCACCTCCTCTACTTCTCCTACTCCATCCTCTTCGCTAACCTCCTTGGCTGAGTCCTCTTCTGCTGCTGTGTCTTGCTCCACATCAACTGCCCCCCCCCCCCAGCTCTGCAGGGGCTATTCCACATCCCGGATATGACAGTGTCACGCTGTCTTGGGGTTGACTTGCCTGAAAGCAGAGAGTCACACCGGACCAGCACTCCTGTCCGCCCTGAACGCACAGATGGATCAGTGGCTGACCCCGCACAAACTGGAGATCGGCAAAGTGGTGTGTGACAACGGAAGCAATTTGTTGGCGGCATTGGATTTGGGCAAGTTGACACATGTGCCATGCATGGCACATGTGTTGAATATGATTGTACAATTCTTTGTGTATAAGTACCCAGGCTTACAGGACGTCCTCAAGTAGGCCAAGAAGGTGTGTGGCCATTTTAGGTGTTCCTACACGGCCATGGCACACTTTTCTGATATTCAGCGGCGAAACAACATGCCAGTGAGGCGCTTGATTTGCCACAGCCCGACACATTAAAATTCAACACTCCTAATGTTCGACCGCTTGCTCCAACAAGAAAAAGCTGTCAACGAGTATTTGTATGACCGGGGTGCTAGGACAGCATCTACGGAGCTGGGTATTTTATTTTTTTTTTTCACGTCACTGGATGCGCATTTGACTAAAAAAGGCCTGTGTCACGTACCGGCAGGACAGGTAGTGGATCCTCTGGACCAGAGAGGCGATGGCGCGGGTTGTACTAAAGGACCGGTTCTAAGCAGTTACTGGTCTTCACCAGAGCCCGCCGCAAGGCGGGATGGATTTGCTGCAGCGGTAACTACCAGGTCGTGTCCCCTAGTAACAACTCGACCTCTCTGGCAGCTGATAAGGCGTGGTACACAGGGAGAAGGCAAGAGCGTAGTCGGACGTAGCAGAGGTCAGGGCAGGCGGCAAAGGTTCAAAGGCGAGTAGACGGTAGCAACGGGTTTGGCAACAGGCAAGGCAAACAAACACAGTGGAACGCTTTCTCTGAGGCACAAGGCACAAAGATCCGGCAGGAAGCTGTGGGAGGAGAAGGTATAAATGGGCAGTGCACAGGTACAGCCTAATTAAGTCAGCACTGCCTCTCACAAACCTTAACCCTTAATAACCCTTTTGGACCAGGCACCAATCACTGGTGCACTGGCCCTTTGAATCTAAGAGTCCCGGCGCACGCGCGCCCTAGAGAGCGAGGACGCACACGCCGAGACACTGGAGTGCTGCCTGGGGGCATACGCTGTGAGCGCTCCGAGGCCAGCAGGGGACCCGGAGCGCTCAGCGTAACAGTACCCCCCCCCCCCCCCTGTGGTCTCCCTCTCTTTTTGGTACCGAAGAACTTGCGGATGAGACTGCGGTCCAGGATGTTCTCCTCCGGCTCCCATGACCTCTCCTCAGGACCGCAGCCCTCCCAGTCGACCAAAAAAAATCTTTTTCCCCGGGAGATCTTGGTCGCCAAGATCTCCTTGACAGAGAATATATCGGAGGTACCGGCGACAGGGGTGGGAGAAACAAGCTTGGGAGAAAAACGGTTAAAGACAGCAGGTTTAAGAAGGGAGACATGGAAGGAGTTATGGATTCGGAGGGAGGGAGGAAGATGGAGCTGATAAGAAACTTGATTGATGCGACTCTTGATTTTATAGGGTCCCAAGAAACGAGGGCCCAACTTGTAACTTGGGACCCTAAATCGGATGTACCTAGAGGAGAGCCACACCTTGTCACCCGGGCGAAATTCCGGAGGAGATCTGTGTCTCTTGTCAGCTTGAACCTTCATACGGGCGGAAGCCTTGAGGAGAGCAGCGTGGGTTTCTCGCCAGATGGAGGAAAAATCCTGTACAAGACTGTCAACGGCAGGTACAGAAGAAGGAGTGGGAGACTGCGGCAGAGGTGGAAGAGGATGACGGCCAAAAACTACAAAGAAAGGAGACTTGTTAGAGGCAGAGGATTGTTTGTAGTTGTAGGAGAACTCCGCCCAGGGAAGTAGATCAGCCCAGTCGTCATGGCGTGAGGATACAAAGTGACGCAGATAGTCACCCAAAATTTGGTTCACCCGTTCTACTTGGCCGTTAGACTGAGGATGGTACGAAGAAGAAAAGTCCAATTTGATCCCGAGCTGAGCACATAGAGCCCTCCAGAATTTGGAGACGAATTGTACCCCACGATCCGAGACAATATGTTTGGGAAGGCCATGGAGATGGAAGATGTGTTGGAAAAATTGTTTGGCCAACATGGGTGCAGAGGGTAGACTGGGCAGGGGTACAAAGTGAGCCATCTTGGAGAAGCGATCCACCACGAACTTCAGGAACGGGTAGAGGCAAGAGGAGACCCGCTGGTTTCTGGCGAGACGATTTATCCCGGGCGCAAATCATACAGGCCTGGACGAAGTCCGAGACATCTTTCTCTAGAGAAGACCACCAGTACCTTTGGGAGATTAGTTGGAGAGACTTTTGCACCCCTGGATGACCGGCAAAAGGGGAGGCATGGCCCCACTTGAGAATTCGCAGCCGCTGACGTGGAGGTACGTAGGATTTGCCAGGAGGAAGAAGGCGCAGGTCCACGGGAGCGACTGTTATAAGGCGTTCTGGAGGGATAATATATCGAGGTGTTAACTCGTCGCCCACCACATCAGAGGAGCGAGACAGAGCATCTGCCCTAATGTTCTTACAAGCCGGACGGAAATGGATCTCAAAATTAAAGCGGGCGAAGAACAGAGACCAACGAGCCTGACAGGGATTTAATCTCTGAGCAGACTGGAGATAAGCCAGGTTCTTGTGGTCCGTGAAGATGTACACAGGATGTGTGGCGCCCTCGAGTAAATGTCTCCATTCCTCCAGTGCCAATTTAATAGCCAGCAGTTCCCTGTCCCCAATGGAGTAATTTCTCTCTGCGGAAGAGAATGTTTTAGAAAAGAAGCCACAAGTAGAAGTCTTGCCCCGGGAAGACTTCTGGGTGAGGACAGCTCCGGCTCCCACCGAGGAGGCATCCACTTCAAGAGAGAAAGGCTTGGTGGAATCTGGTCTAGAGAGAACGGGTGCAGAGGCAAAGGCGCATTTCAGGGACTGGAAGGCTTCCTCGGCTTGGGAAGGCCAGGATTTGGGGTTAGCTCCTTTTCTTGTGAGGGCCACGATAGGAGCTACCAAAGTGGAATAGTGAGGGATGAATTGCCTGTAGTAATTCGCAAAGCCCAGGAATCTTTGTATGGCTCGGAGACCAGAGGGGCGTGGCCAATCCAGAACCGCCGAGAGCTTGGCTGGGTCCATTTGAAGTCCTTGGGCTGAGATAATGTATCCCAGGAAAGGCAGGGAGGTCCGTTCAAAAAGACATTTTTCAAGTTTAGCGTACAGGCGATTTCTCCTAAGACGAGTAAGAACTTGTTGCACATGGACCCTGTGTTGATCCAAATTGGAGGAAAAGATGAGGATATCATCCAGGTATACGACCACGCAGGTGTAAAGTAAGTCCCTGAAAATATCTTTAACAAATTCCTGAAAGACAGCAGGTGCGTTGCAGAGGCCGAAGGGCATCACCAAATACTCAAAATGGCTGTCCCTTGTGTTAAAGGCGGTCTTCCATTCGTCTCCCTCACGGATACGGATCAGATTATAGGCCCCTCGAAGGTCCAATTTAGTGAAGATCTTAGCCCCTCGGAGACGATCAAATAGCTCAGAGATTAGAGGCAGAGGGTAACGGTTCTTGATGGTAATTTTATTAAGACCTCTGTAGTCAATGCAGGGGCGGAGGGAGCCGTCTTTTTTTGTCACGAAGAAAAAACCGGCCCCAGCAGGAGAAGATTTTCTTATGAATCCTCTCTGTAGGTTCTCACCTATATAGTCGGACATGGCAAGAGTCTCAGGAGGTGAGAGAGGATAAATTCTGCCCCGAGGTGGAGTAGAACCGGGTATCAGGTCGATCGGGCAATCATAGGATCGGTGAGGAGGAAGGACCTCAGCTTGTTTCTTGCAGAAGACATCCGCGAAGGAATGGTATGGCTTGGGCAGCCCAGAAGGCGGAGAAACTTGCGGGTTCTGTTTGACCAGAGCAGGCTTGAGACAGCGGTCCGAACAGGAGGAACCCCAACTCAGGATCTCACCGGTGGACCAATTCAGGATAGGACTATGACGTTGAAGCCACGGCAGACCCAGGAGGAGTTCGGAGGAACAGAAGGGAAGGACAAAGAACTCTATAGTCTCGGTATGAAATATTCCGATGTCCATCTGCAGAGGCTGGGTACGGAACTGCACGGTGGCAGAGAGTCTCTCACCGTTAACAGTAGAGATGAAAAACGGCTTGGGTAGACGGATTACTGGAATACGGTACTTGTCAACCAAGGAGGCGTGAATGAAGTTGCCAGCTGAACCGGAATCCAAGAAGGCGGCTGCGGAGAAAGAGGACTTGGAAGAGATGATCAACTGCACGGGTATGATGAGACGTGGAGAGGAAGAATCCACACCTAGCAACGCCTCTCCCACGTTTACTAGGTGCGAGCGTTTCCCGAACGCGGTGGACGGAGAGGACAATCTCTAAGGAAGTGCTGGCACAGTACAGACACAGGTTCTCGTTTCTGCGGCGGCTTCGTTCTTGCGGAGTCAGGCGTGACCGATCCACCTGCATGGCTTCCACGGCGGAAAGCCCAGTAGCGGGTTGAGGTGGACGCAGAAAAACGGGAGCCAGACGAGGAAAGCGTCTAGGACGAGCTTTTTCCTTTTCAAGGAGGAGTTCCTCTTGTCTTTCGGCAAAACGTTTGTCTATCCTAGTGGCCAGCAAGATGAGGTCACTAAGAGTGGAAGGAAGCTCACGTGCAACCAGAACGTCCTTTACTTCACTATTAAGTCCCTTCTTGAAGGTGGCGCAAAGGGCTTCATTGTTCCAGTTCAGCTCAGAGGCCAGGGTGCGGAACTGAATGGCATAGTCACCCACGGAAGAACCTCCTTGGGTCAAATTTAGTAAGGCAGTCTCTGCGGAGGTAACCCGGGCAGGCTCCTCAAAAACATTCCGGAACTCTAGGCAGAAGCTCTGGACGGAAGCGGTGGCAGGATCTGCGCGGTCCCATAGTGGTGTAGCCCAGGCCAGGGCCTTCCCGGACAGCAAACTGAGAATAAAGGCTACCTTGGCTCGCTCAGAAGGAAACTGGTCGGACAGAAGCTCGAGGTGGAGAGAGCACTGCGACAAGAACCCACGGCACTGCTTAGGATCTCCGTCATATTTGTCTGGTAGGGACAAACGGATTCTGGAACCAGTGGCAACTACAGGCGGAGGTGACGCAGCAGGAGCAGACGGAGGAGCTGGCTGTTGCTGAGAAGGCAGGAGCTGCTGCAACATAGCGGTCAACTGGGCCAGCTGTTGACCCTGCTGGGCCACAATAGTGGTGAGGTCCGCTAGGCTTGGCAGGGGAACATCAGCGGGATCCATGGCCGGATCTTACTGTCACGTACCGGCAGGACAGGTAGTGGATCCTCTGGACCAGAGAGGCGATGGCGCGGGTTGTACTAAAGGACCGGTTCTAAGCAGTTACTGGTCTTCACCAGAGCCCGCCGCAAGGCGGGATGGATTTGCTGCGGCGGTAACTACCAGGTCGTGTCCCCTAGTAACAACTCGACCTCTCTGGCAGCTGATAAGGCGTGGTACACAGGGAGAAGGCAAGAGCGTAGTCGGACGTAGCAGAGGTCAGGGCAGGCGGCAAAGGTTCAAAGGCGAGTAGACGGTAGCAACGGGTTCGGCAACAGGCAAGGCAAACAAACACAGTGGAACGCTTTCTCTGTGGCACAAGGCACAAAGATCCGGCAGGAAGCTGTGGGAGGAGAAGGTATAAATGGGCAGTGCACAGGTACAGCCTAATTAAGTCAGCACTGCCTCTCACAAACCTTAACCCTTAATAACCCTTTTGGACCAGGCACCAATCACTGGTGCACTGGCCCTTTGAATCTAAGAGTCCCGGCGCACGCGCGCCCTAGAGAGCGAGGACGCACACGCCGAGACACTGGAGTGCTGCCTGGGGGCATACGCTGTGAGCGCTCCGAGGCCAGCAGGGGACCCGGAGCGCTCAGCGTAACAGCCTGATGAGATGCCTTGGGCTACAAATGGTCCACACGCTGCTGTATTTAATCTCTGCATGCTGGATGACTTGCGTAACTTCTCCGCCACCAACTAGGATTCAAGCCGCAATGTTTTAGTACACTTTCTGCCTGTAAAATATCAATTGTTCTGCCCGCTGCTACAGCAGCGGCTGCAACCATATCTAATTTTCCAGGCATGTGTGTGCAGCACGCCAGACCTGCAGGGTATAGCGACAGTGAGGTCACGGTATGGGCAATCGAGGGTTACTCACTTTCCTGAGGAGAACCCTGGGTAGGCATTCAACAGTGAATGAGAGGAAGACACTAGTTCCTCTGGGGCACACTCTGGATGTAGAGACCTGGCCTGATGTTGGGTGTGGTGCCCTGGATGTTGGAGGTGTTTTAAGTGCCTGAGGCAAGGTCCCTTTAAGGATCGTGACACCAGTGCCTGTAACGGTGGCACACCGGTTTGTAGGAGGATTAATTGAGTAAGCAGTTGGTAAACCAAACGTTGCTTTACTTTAGGAAACAGTCCAACTTTATACATACAGTTGCAGTAGATGAAAATAATGCAGTCCTTTCTAGTACAAGTGCACAGCAGGTTTACTTCACAATATGGCAGGTATAATCTTGCAAGATACTTGGAGGGCAAACAGTTAATGCTTTGCAGTACAATGCTGCTCTATCCCCTCAGCTATTCTAGCTGGCTGGATACCAAGGCCTGGATGCCTAATTGCTGGCTTAAATCCTTGGTACAAAATCCTTCCTCCAGTATTGGCACTTGTTCTATCTTAAACACTTCTGCCCATCAGGTTACTTAGCTGTACTTGTGGTATTGTCCTTGCTGTGAGGGATAATGCAGGTTGCTCCCAGGAGGTGCTCTCCTACTACTGGGGTATCTTAACTGAGCTATCCTTAGCCTCAGGAGCTTTAGGCTGACTAGGTGACTCCTCTAGTCCCCTGGAATACACTGCCTCTCCCCTGTCTGGGCTGTCCTATATATAACTAGGGCTCTCTAGCTCCCTCTAACGCCTGGGAGGCTAAACTGCACCCTGACAGGCCTGACACCCAGTTAACACAGGGAAATGCATACACATGACATTCAATGCAATAAGACACATTAACCCCTTTTGTGTAGTGCCCACCTTTACCTAGTGGGACACTACATACCCCCACGCTATGACGTTGCCTGTCCTCGGCGCAACATGGAGGGTCCGCCCATCTGGAAGCGATAGCCTGAAAGACAAATGAGAAAATGCATACCAGCAATCACCACAATAACAATATAAACAATGGCAAACAGTGTCACTGAGAGGAGTGGTGAAAAGGGGGTGTCGTTCTCTTTTTTCAGGATAATGTAAGGGAACAGGGGCGCTGACCTGGTGCAGCGTATCAATAAACCAGGATAGTCCATTATAAGGAAATTGTCCATAGTAAATGTAAACAAACAAAAGTCCTGGGAGGCTCAAAGGATATAAATGAGTCCGTACCCAGGTTTGCAAACAGGGTTAAACAGGGGTTTCCATAATGTAATCTCCAACCTCACAGGTGGGTGCCCCCTGGTAGAACGGGCGGACCTCCTTACTGGCAGGGGTTCTTCCTGCCTGGATTCAGGAAGGTCAGAGGAGCCCGCCGCCTCTGGAGCTTCTTCAGGAGCTCTCTGGGGTAAGGTGTCCTGAGGCTGAGGGCTAACAGGAACGGGAGCAGGAACCATTAAATTCAACCAGGGCGTGAGGGCCCAGTGGAGCGGCTCTTTGTCATGGATCAAGTTCTCCACAGCCTGCATAGGGTCCATAGGTGGAGCCGGCGACTCTTCTTCAGAAGGCTCAGGCTCCATCTCCTCTGCCGCTGGTTCTCCTTCTATACAGGGCATGAGACGGTTCCTGTGAACGATTTGGGAACCTTTTCCTTCCCTGGAGACTTGGTAGATGTGTGCTGCAGCATTGGGTATGGCAGTAATAATATAGGGAATCCTTTCCCATTTGCTGTCCAACTTGTTGGTCTGGTGGTTGTTTTTCAACCACACCTTGTCTCCAAGAGCCAGGGGTTCCGCATGGGCAGCCTGGTCATAGTCTTTTTGCTGCCTTTCTCGAACAATCTCCATACGTTACTGGACGATCTTCTTAGCATTGAGGAGACGCCTTTGGTGTTCCACTACCCAATCCGTCCTGGGCAGTGGGTTGATCACATCCGGTACTTGTACACCCAGGGAGTGGTCCGCAGGCAATCTCCCTTGTCGGCCAAACATCAAATAGAACGGGGTGTAACTGGTGGAACAATGGATGGTGTTGTTGTAAGTGTACATGAGCTGCGGCAACAGAGTAGGCCAATCACCCCTCGTCTCAGGGGGTACTGCTCTCAACATTTCAATGAGAGTCTTATTCATTTTTTCACAGAGTCTGTTACCTTGCGGATGATAGGCGGTGGTCCGGACTTTCTGGCAGTTATGCAGCAGGCACATCTCATGGAACAGCTGCGACTCAAACGCAGACCCTTGGTCGGTGAGGATCCTTTCTGGGCAGCCGTAGGGCAGCAGGAAATGCTTCCAGAACGCCTCCGCTGTAGTCTTGGCTGTCAGGTCTCTCACACGCACTGCTACGACAAACTTGGTGAAGTGATCAATAATAGTCATGGCATACGTATACCCTGAGCGACTCGGCTCCAACTTCACATGGTCAATAGCGACAAGTTCTAAAGGAGCTGTACTTACAATAGGATGGAGAGGCGTCCTCTGGTCATGGCGTTCAGTTCGCCCCACAGCACAGGCAGTGCATTCTCTGCACCATTTCTCAATATCTTCTCTCATCCCAATCCTATAGAATTTTCTGCGAATAGTGGCCTCAGTCTTCTGCACACCGAAGTGTCTTGACTGGTTGTGATACATATCCAGCACTAGGCTGGCATCCCGACGTGGCAGGAGAATTTGGTACACTCTATCACAGGACACTGGATCCAGACTCCTTCTGAGCAACAGGCCTCTTTGAAGGAATAGTTGGTGGCGATGTCTCCACAGTCTCGCTAGTTCTGGGTCTGCAGTCTTCCTGCGGATTTTCCCACTGGTAAGGAAGTCGAGCAGTTCACCGAGGACTCTACTTTCGGACTGGAGCTTAATCCATCTTTCTTGATCGCCTCTGGACTCAGGACCATCTGATGAGGGAGGATCAGCAGCAGAGAGATCTTCAGTACGGATATTATCCTGCTGGGCAAATTTATTGTAGAACGCTGGCATTTCCACTTCTTCCCAGGCATCTTTTAGTTCATCTGGGGCCTCTGTATTGGGAAACCGCGACAGAGCATCAGCATTATCGTTGGAGCGGCCTGCCCGGTATTTCACAGTGAAGTCATAGTTGGCAAGGCGGGAGGCCCATCTTTGCTCCAGTGCCCCTAATTTGGCTGTATTCAGATGCGCCAGGGGATTATTGTCTGTGAAGGCAACAAATGGTGTGGCAGCGAGATAGTCTTTAAACTTTTCGGTCACAGCCCCCACTAAGGCAAGAAACTCCAGCTTGAAAGAACTGTAATTCTGTTCGTTCTTTTCAGCTCCCTTCAGGGATCTGCTGGCGTAGGCAATTACCCTTTATTTGTTATCTTGTACTTGAGCCAACACGGCCCCCAGGCCTCTTTTACTGGCATCTGTGTAGAGGTGGAATGGCTTCTGATAATCTGGGTAACCCAGAACAGGGGGTTCAGTCAACTTCTTCTTTAGCAGTTGAAAGGCAATTTCCCGTTCTTCGTTCCATTCAACAGGAATAGGAGTTTTTGGGCTCTTCTTTGGATGCCCCCTCAGGAGTTCCTGGATGGGATTCGCAATTTGTGCGAAATGCGGGATGAAATGCCTGTAATACCCTGCAAAACTGAGAAAGCTTCTCACCTCTTTCACGGTCGTAGGAGTAGGCCAGTCGCGGACAGCAGCAAGTTTATCAGGATCAGGCTGTACTCCTTCGGCACTGACAACGTGCCCGAGGTATTTGACCGCTGGTTTCAGCAGGTGGCACTTGGATGGCTTGATTTTGAGGCCATATTTAGTAAGAACTTGGAACACCTCACCCAGGTGCTTTAAATGGTCCTCATACGTATTGGAGTATACAATGACGTCATCCAGGTATAAGAGTACAGTCTCAAAATTCCTATGGCCTAAACAACATTCCATCAGCCTCTGGAACGGTCCTGGAGCGTTACACAGTCCAAACGGCATATAATTGAATTCAAACAGGCCCATAGGTGTAGTGAAAGCAGTCTTTTCTCGATCTTCTGGGGCCATGGGTACTTGCCAGTACCCACTGGTTAAGTCCAAGGTGGAGAAGATGACCCCAGGGCAGTCAAGGACTCTTCAATGCGTGGCAATGGATATGCATCTTTGTGGGTGATTTGATTAATTTTCCTGTAATCCACGCAGAACCTTATGCTGCCATCTTTTTTCCGGACAAGAACTAGGGGCGCAGCCCAGGGACTATGACTGTCCCGGATTATATTAGAGTCTTTCATCTCTTGTATCATCTCTTTCACGGACTGATAGGTAGTAGGTGGTATGGGTCGGTGTCTCTCCTTAATAGGAGGATGAGAGCCAGTGGGTATGGTGTGTGTGATTACACTGACCTCTCCATAGTCCGTGGAGTGCTTACTGAAAGCCTGGTGGTGCTCCTTCACCAGCTTCAGGACTCCCTCTATTTGCTCCTTTGGGGTGGATTCGTTCCCCACATGTAGTTCTTCCCACCATGATGTTGTAGGGGTGCTGCTGCTCTGTGTGGTCTGGAACGCCTCCGTGGCAGGCAGACGGATCACATCCTGGAAAGACACCTGAAAAAGCTGCGCAACGGGGCAGTGTTTAAGGAGAGTAACGGGATGATCACCAAAGTTAATTAAACGGACAGGCACTTTACCTTGAGACACGGTCACCAGGCTCTTGGCTGTCCGTATGAAGGGATGATTTTCGATGGGAATAGGTTCCACTACGGCTTGATAGTCCTGGCCCTGGATCCCTAACACAGCACGGCACCACAGGATGATCTGGGAATTTGGAGGCAGAATTACCGGCCGGTTATCCCAGATCCGGACAGTACAAATTTCTCCTTTCTTGTTGGCGAACCTTTGTTGAGCACACAGCACACTAATAGTCTTTTGAATAACTCTTCTGGAAGCAGGTGAGGCTGAAGATATAGTTTGATTCAATGCTTCAAGCACTTCAGAGTAACAATTTTTTAGAACATTAGTCCCTAAGATCATAGAGTGTCCTCCTTTATCTCCTGCTTGTACCACAATTACGCCTTGCTGTGGCATGGTAGCGTCTCCCACCTGGAGGGTAGGTTCCCAATACCCATGCACTTTCACTGGCTTACCGTTGCTGGCAATGATATCTAGCCAGGACTCTGGTGGCTGGGTGAGGAGACTTGGATCCCAGAATTTGTCAAAGGCAGGCCGTTGAATGGTGGTGACCTGTGACCCAGTGTCCAACAGGGCTTCAAAGGGTATCCCGTTGATACATATATTAATTTTCGGACAGGATCATACATACTTAGGCATCCAGCTTGGATCTTTTGGACCTACTGTTCTACCTCCCGAGGGGCGGTCCTCTGCCTCAGGGGTTGCACGATTAACTGCCAGCACATTGATTTAGTATGTCCATATTTCTTGCAGTGGTGGCAGACAGGCTGTTTTCTACTTCTGGGCCGGTAACTCGGTCGCCCATCAGATTCTTTTGGCTATACATCCCTATAGGCAGGTGGGAGCCTTGGAGGAAAAGGGCCTTCATCTTCCAGTAACAATGGTCTCTCCCACTCCTCTATTTTCTTGCACACCTTCTCTAGACTTAGAGTAAGATAGTTCACTTGCTCCATTAGCGCCGCCACTACATCTGTGACTGGAGCTTGGGTGGCCTGACCGACTCCTGCAGACCCCACATTAACAGTCTTTGGCTGACAAGCCTGAGGTTCAGGGAAGGCTGCTGGCCCTGGAGCAGGGTTGTGGTCTAGTATACTGATGGCCAATTCCTTAAAATCCAAAAATGTATAGTGGGGGTGTTGAGCTGACAACATCCATAGCTGGCCCTTTAAATGCTCAGTACTTATGCCCGCAATGAACTGCTCTCTAAGAGTCCGGTCCTGATCCTTGGCTTCTTTGGGATCCACTTGGACTACAGCTCTCAGCGTCTCTTGTAAGGACAGGGCAAAATCGCGGAGCGACTCTCCAGGCTGCTGCTTTCTGCTGAAGAAACGCATTTTAACTTCTGACACCGTTCTGGCCTCAAATGTGGTGCCCAAGCGATCAAAAATCTGTTCCAGGCTACTCTTCTCAGAACGGGGCCAGGACATGACTTCCCTGCGGGCGGCCCCTTCTAACTGAGCTAGGAGGATCTCCATTTGTTGTTCGGCAGTTATGGGATAAAGCCGGAACAAGGCCAGTATCTGCTCCCTAAAGTCCTTTAACTTGTGGGCTTCCCCTGAATAACGTGGGAACCAGGGAGCCCCAAAATAATACGGCATGGTTAGCGGCATCAGGCTTGGCGGTGCCGCGGCGGCAGGGGCCCTAGAGTCGGCCACTACACTGCCTCTCCCCTGTCTGGGCTGTCCTATATATAACTAGGGCTCTCAAGCTCCCTCTAACGCCTGGGAGGCTAAACTGCACCCTGACAGGCCTGACACCCAGTTAACACAGGGAAATGCATACACATGACATTCAATGCAATAAGACACATTAACCCCTTTTGTGTAGTGCCCACCTTTACCTAATGGGACACTACATGTGCATGCCTAATTTTTCTGGCCTCTGGTGCTGCACTGTGGCTGCAAAAAAAAAGGCACATACAGTACATGTGTCAATTCCCCTTGGTGATCCTTACCTTGTTGTGGTGAAGGGGCTTGCATATCACAATGAAGCGATCACCTCTATGAGTGTTTTGGCAATGTTGGCACACCCCAGATGATAAGGTCGTTGCTTCATTGTGCACGACCATAGGCTTTGAAAAGCATGCGCACGAGCACAGTCATCACTACACCAAGATTGACGCATAGAGGAATAAAATTTATGATCATGAGTGTGTCAACTATTAACTTTTGCGGTTGTTTGCAGTGTGTTAAATGGGGAGTTTGGTCTGTCAGAGTTTTCTCTGTCACTGTGAAGCGGGTGTAACCCTTACACTACCTGATCGATACAACATCATACCTGATCTTATACACACACTGGATGTTTTAAAGCACGTTATTCCAAACAATTTCGGAATGTTAGGTGATTTATGCCCTTTATGGATTAAAACCCTGACTCTGAGCCAATTACGTAATTTTCCATGGGAGTTTTTCCATGGATCCCCCTCCGGCATGCCACAGTCCAGGTGTTAGTCCTTTTGAAACAACTTTTCCATCACTATTGTGGCCAGAAAGAGTCCCTGTGGGTTTTAAAATTTGCCTGCCTATTGAAGTCTATGGAGGTTAGGCCGGTTCGCCTGTTCGCGAACATTTGCGTAAATTTGCGTTTGCTGTTCGCAAACAGAAAATTTTATGTTCATGACATCTCTAGCGGTAAGAACGTTCCTGTATTTATTGGGCTGGCTTAATTGTATATGTGGTAGGGATGTTGATTGATGGTGAGAGCACACAGCTGAAGGAACCCCCAGTGATAAATGTACAGGAAAGTGAAGCAATGCTAAGAAGGTGTACCATATGTACTAGCTGCAGATAAGCAGTCTCCCCAGGGTTCTATGGTTAGTGAGCTTGTGTGCAAGATAGATGAAAGTGGTGTGACCTATAATGTGAATCAGGCAAGTGAAAGAGAGCCTGAGCAAGTGCAGGTGATTCTCACTCAGGGGGTCTTGCGGACCCGATGTTACAAATATGTTCATATATGATGTGATGTTGGGCTGTGATATTGTTTCGTTGTTGTGGGGTAAGGTAGACACTTCTGCAGATAGTGAAGAAACTCCTGCAGAAATTGTACTTGCCCATTCAAATAAAGGTCTAAGGGAGCTGCACATTGACCGCCATGGGAAAAGAATATTGCCTATTGAAAACAATGGTGCTGATAAGAAACATGTGAATGATGCAGAAGTGCAGATAAATGTTGTGAGCACCGAGTGGCGCAATCCTAACTCTGATGAACGTGCAAGAAAGGGTAGCAGACCTAGAGGGTGTATCACACGTACCAGAGGTGGACATGCAGTCTCCATGGTGCATTATGGGCAATAAAGTAATGTCATAGGTAGGGATTAACTCGGCAGTGCCCCTAGAGGTCAGCATTAATAATGACACGAGTGACATAGGTGATGTATGTGCTGTGACCATTAGCAACTCCGAGATGGAAGCTAGCAGGTCGAAGTCTTGGGAAGTTGAGGTTGTTACTAGTAGCGACCAGTTGACAGTTGTATCTGACATGACAAGAGTTAAGTGGGGAGACTTCAGCCTAGTGTCTGAGACCCATACCCAGGGCAAGGTAAATGACCTAACATGTCGGTACAGCTGCAAGCAAGAAGATGATTTCCTCCTTCTCTATACGGTCTCTAGATCTAATAAAGAAGAGACTAGCTGTCTTCACAGGGTCTCTGGAAAAGAATGGTAATACTCCTATATCTGCTGCCACAGAACCCAATGAGGAGCAGTTGGACCAGAAGGCCCAAGACCAGGGCGCTTCCAACAAACTGGTGCAAAAAACGAAGAAAAAACTGAAAGTTCGACCGGCACGGGGCTGAAGAGAAATGCATCTTGGCCCGATATGCCGAAGAACATGACCAAACCAAGCGAAGGCGGATGCTCGGGAAAGAGAGATCAAGGCCATCTCCTTGGCTAGAACCCTTGGAGAAGAACAAGAGGAGTGAGATGAGTTGGAGAAGCCTAAGCCAGAGCCTGTTAAGAAAGAATCTGGAAATGGTGGCGCTGTGGTGCCGACCGAGGCGGAGAAGGCAGAAGATCTTCCTGCTGAGCCCGCTGATGGGGCTGATGTGAATGCAGCAGACAAGAGACTCATGTCAATGAGTAGCCAGGACCTGGTCATGAAAGATGTTCCCACTGCCATCAGAGCGTTACAAAAAGCCAGCGGTCTGCTGGAGAAGAAATACCAGGAGACATACGAACAACATGCAGATGGTGTCTACTAGTGTGAGATGGATCTCCTAGAGCCTAAACGATTGGGAACAATATCCTGAGCAAACTTCTGGAGTATTTGCCAGAAGGCGATGAGTCTGGTGAAGATTCCGATGTCCCCAGTGCCTCCAACCTTGATTAGAAAGAGGAGGAGGAGTTAAGAAAGCAAGGATATGGTCCCATGTCCGTGAAGGATAAAAAAGGCTAATAAAGTGAATGGAGACTCCAAAGAAACAGAGGCTGAAGAAGCTAAGGTCGAGGTCTTGAAATGGGAGAAATCCTTGAATGTTCCGGAGACCAAAGCTAAGGTGGAAGGAGCGACTGCCGAAGTGGGAAAAGCCACTGAAGACGCAGAAGACTCTGAAGCTTCCCCCAAACCTGAAACTCTGAGAATAATGGAAAAGTGGTCCAGATGCATGGAAAAGGAGTGAGTCATAAGAAACATGCTCTGCTGAAGTTGCAGTGTAAAACAAACGGGAGAGCGAGGTCAAAGAATAGAAAGAGATGGTCTGCCTGTCACATGAACACTGGAGTCTCTTAGACAATTTCTATTAGGCAGAAAGTCAGTTTTGGTAATAAAACAAACTCTGCTGGCATGCGTCTGGATAAATAAAGGGAAAGGTGTGTGGTGGATGCCCTCTTACGAGCATCCAAGTATTACAAATGTTCACCCCCATAGGTGTGAAGAAAACGGGGGGATATGTGGTAAGGTGTACAGTGCTGGAAGGCGTGTTGTCCCACTCGGGTACCTTAGATGGGTGAGACAGATAAAATCCAGAGATTGGCAGTGGTCTCAGCAAAAGAATAGTTTGCTGAGACAGTTTTGTATACATTTTCTGTGCTGGACTTTACTTGGACTGGCTTAGTAAGTGCTTGGTAGAGGGAGCTGCCAGTCCACACTCTTCCAGGACGGGTATTCCCTTTCACCTGAGGTGATCGCAGGTGAGGCCTGCTTTGATCAGGCTGCGATAAAGCACCTCCCAGTGTGTTAGTCAGAGGAGTGTGTGTTATCAGAGATTCATTGTGCAACAGAGGCCTGGTTGAGTCTCTGGGAGAGTGGTCTCAGCCGGGCTGGCTGAGGGGCCACAGGGCTAGGTGTCAGCCTGAATGTTGGGGGACTCCGCGATGTCCAGGAAATAACTGTCACAAGGCCAGAGACAGGCGGACTTCTGGGCCACAATCCCCCAAAAGGACTGCACTTTGCTACAGTCTGGGAAGTGCTGGAGCACAGAATGGAAAAGCCTCATGCTTGCACCATGTGTGAATGGTGTTATAAGTGAGGTAGGAATACTTTTGTTTAGTTAGAGCCCAGACAGGCAAGGTGTTTGTTTTTGTTTAGTGTTTTGTTCTGTGAAAATAAACCTCACGTTTGGACCTGTAACCCGGCTGTTGTGGAGATGATTGTGAGAATGACCCCCGAAAAAGAGATAATCCCTCACACAGGGGAGAAAAGTAGTAGCATATCGAAAGAAGAGGTGCTTAATTGCAACATTGGTAAGAAGGTGTGCTTATACAGGCCAGGCATAGAGGTCTCACTAGGGATAAATCACAATTACAACAATCAGAATCAGAATACCATGCATGCATAGACAGTTGGACACATGATGCCGTTAGCCAATCACAGTCATGCCAATACTAGGCATGACTGTGATGGATTCCAAGTGCCCATAGCATAATAGCTTGTTGATTGGCTGCGCTGCAGCCTTTCAACAAGCTTTATTTAAAGTACGAACAACAAACCCGGACACAGACTTTGGTGCCAAAATCCGGGTTTGGTACATGGACACCAAAATATCTGGTACAGTCCTGAATGTGGTGGTCTAGGTTCGCTCGTCCCTACTCACATGAGATCCAGCTCATCCGAGTTATGTGTTCAGTTTGGAGGAAAAGGTGGTGGTCACACAGGGCCACCTGGCTTGCCACAATGAGAGGATGTGACAGCACCACCGCCAGCAGTGTCACAAAGCATCTCCAGACTGTCCCATGCAGAGCCGTCTTTAACGTGGGGCAAGAGGGGCAGCTGCCGCTTGCCCAGTTGCTCCTGAGGGGCCCTAGGCTCTTGAGCCCCGCTGGCCACTGCCCACAAATTCAACGGAGCGTGAGTGAAATGAAGCCTTTAACTCACCACTCCATGGCCTCCAGTCGGCACCGCCCTGCAGGGCCTGGAGTGCACACATTGTCGGCACACTAGCTGACCCTGTGTGTGACGTCAGGTCCCTACCTCCCTACCGGTGCATGCTGGGAAGAAGATTCATTAGTCTCCTGCGGACTCCATGTCAGCGCACTGCCAGGAAAGGTTAATATAAAATAGCACTAGCAGGGGCCCGAATCTGGGGGGGTGGCTGGTATTGGTCCCGCAGATTTGAAGGGGGCACCTGTGATTTGAAGTGATGACGCTGGGTGACATGGATGGCAAATTGGCAGTGGCATGGAGGGGCTGATGATATCTGATGGTGCTGGGGGACATGGATCATTGGCAATGGCATGGAGGGGCTGATGATGGTATCTGATGGCACTGGGGAAGTGAGGGACATGACATGGAGGGGCTGATGATGATATCTGATGGCACTGGGGGAGTGAGGGACATGACATGGAGGGGATACTGATGATATCTGATGGCACTGAGGGACATCACAATGGATGGCATGGCATGAAGCCACTGGGGGAGTGGGTTGGGGCCGGCAAAATGGCAATGGATGACATGGGGGTCTGGCTCTGACTGCATCAAGGTACATTATGATGGTGGTGGTGGCAGCCTGGGGATATGATCATGGTGGCACTGGCATGGGGGTCTGATTGCGGGCTTGCTGCATGGCAATTTGTGTGTGTGTTGTGGTGGAGGACGTGATTGCATACTAGGGTGTGGGAAGGCGGGATCCAGGAGGCCCAAGTAAATTCTTGCCCAGGGTCCAATCAATATTAAAGACGGCCCTGGTCCCATGTAATCGCTCAGCTGTCCATCCCCCAAACACTAGAGAGAAAGAGGAAGTACTCACCTACCCACTCGCAAGCCCTGGCCCTGAATACCAGCATTTCAACATTTCTGGCCTTTGAAATGCTGCCATTCCATTTGGTGGAGACGGGCAGTTTTAAAAACTTGATGACGGAGACTGTCCCACAGTATGTGGTTCCCAGCCACCACTACTTTTCCAGGCAGGCCGTACCTGCCCTGCAAAAAAAAAAAAAAAGTGGTAGGAAAAAAATAAAGTGTGCATTGTGCAACGCCATCAGTGGCACGGTCCACATAACCACCGATAAGTAGACCAGTAAGCACGGGTAGTAACGTTATACCTCCCTAACTGCCCACTGGGTAAATGTAGTGGTGGCTGGGCCCGATTCGGAAAGTGGTTTGGTGTCTGTCGTACCGCCACCGAGGATTGCTGGACATTTCTTGGTTCCTCCTGTTGCCTCCTCCTCCTACTTTGCTTCCTCCTCCTCTTCCTCCTCTACCATCCCTTCATTCGGTCAATGTAACCCCTATACCACCAAATTCAGCACAGCCAGGGGGAAATGACAGCAGGCTGTTCTGAAACTTCTCTGTTGGAGGAAAAACCTCACATCGTGCAGGATCTGTGGACAGGCATTGAAGAACAGACCAATGAGTGGCTGGCGCTGCTGAGCTTCACACCTGGCCTGGTGTTGTGCAAGAATGGGCAAAATCTTGTAGCATCTCTGGGACTAGCTGGTTGGATGCACATCCTTTGCTTGGTGCATATGCTGAATTTGGTAGTGCAGAGGTTCCAGAGAAATTACCCGAGAAGTCACAGCTGCTGCAGAAAGTGCAGGCCATCCGTGCGTACTTTCTGCGTTCTCACCATGCTGCTTCTTGCCTGTATGCGCTTCAGTGTAACTTCTGCCTTCTCGCTCATCTCCTCATATGCGAAGTGCCCACAAGGTAGAACTCCACCTTGCACATGCTGGTGAGACTGTGCGAGCCTCAGCAAGTGATAGTGTAGTTTCAGCTGCAGCACGCATGAGTGATTCACAGAACAGCACCACTTCACCACCAACGAGTGGGACTGCATGCGGGATGTGTGTGTCATGCTGCGCTGTTTCGAGTAATCCACCAACATGGTCAGTGCCGATGACACCATCCTCAGTGTTACTGTCCCACTTCTATGCCTTCTTGAAAAAAAAACACTTCAGGTGATGATGGATGAGGATATGGCACAGTCCGAAAGAGGAGGAGGGACAGGGATCATTCCCAAAGTTATCAGGCAAATCTTCTACGTGTGGCTCAGAGGGTGGGTTTCTGCACCAACAGTGGCCAGGTTCACAACTGTCCAGCCAGGGCACAGTTTTGGAGGAGGAGGAAAATAAGGAGGAGGAGGACCCACGTTCATAGCAGGGTGGCACCCAAATCGGCTCACGGGCATCAATGAAGCGTGACTGGGGGGATACAAAGGACACAGACAATACACCTCCCACCAAGGGCAGCTTATTGTTGCCTCTTGGCAGCCTGGCACACATGAGTAACTACATGCCGCAGTGCCTGCACAATGACCACCGAGTTGTCCTTATTGTTACCAGTGCTGATTACTGGGTGGCCACTCTGCTGGATCTCTACTACTAGGACAATGAACCATTCTTATAGTACTTTCGTTACTGGCGCATGATCAGAAGATGTGCCAGTACAAGCACACATTTGTAGACGCTCTACTGACGGCTTTCCCATCTGAGAGAGGGGGCTTGTAAGACCGTGAACCGGGGAGGGACCCACAGGATACAGCAAAGTCATGGAATAAGGAAAGCGACACGGACACCAGCTCCTGATGCAAAAACAGTAACTTTACTTAACAGTAGTATTAACAGAAATAACAATAACACTAGTTACAGAGAGTATATATATCACATATAATATCAAATACAATGAAAACAATATGTCACATTCCTTTCTCTTAACCCCCAAATGACACTGTTTCATGTGCCCTCAATACTCTCAGCCTAGATGCTGGAGTGGCCTTGGAGTGTAGCAACAACGGAGTGTCCAGAATACCCTATATCCCAGGCTCAGATACACGGTTCCAGCCCAAATGAACAACTGTACCCAAAGCGGCGTACACAGCAGAGCCCGCAAGTCGATACTGTGCCGCAGGGTAACGGACCTGACCGCTGACGCACACGGCAGAGCCTACAAGTCAATAACCGTGCCGCTAAGTTACTGACCTGGGTATGTCCTATGTCTACTGGTTGCTCCAGACAGACAGCAAGTCCCTGCCACAACATGTGACCTTGCAGAACCTGTACTCTGACCCTCTGTTCCGATCAGCTTCCTGACGCCGATACTCATTCCTGCGAACAGAATCTGGATCCACACGGTTCTCTCATGCAGCTCACAAAATGGCGGACTAATTCTTCTCCAAGCTGAGCAACTCCACCTCTCCTGGTAGCTCCAACAGTTCCACGGCTCTTCCAGCCTTCCAGGACCAAGACCTCTCTCTCTGGGAAGCCTTCTGGATCGCTGACCCTGGCCTGGTCCTTATCTCTTGTGTGATGACATATGACGGTGGCTCGGACCTCCATATCCTGGTTCAAGATTGCTATGTCTTATATTGGCAGAGTAGAGAAGTATACCGGCCACACCCCAAAAATGTCACACACATATCACACACATAATTAACAGACAAATAAAACAAATAAGAAAAATTTGAGAAAAATAAAAGTGTTGACTTCATCCTCTGCCTCCTGGTTTCAAGATTATATATTTTTTTCATTTTATGGATTTTATGTTATTTTAAGTAATTTCCCTATCCACATTTGTTTGCAGGGAAATTTGAGTGCTCTTACCACCATTTTGGATCCTTTTAGGGCTCCTAGCCCTATCTATGACTTTTTTACAGCCATTTTTCAGCCCCAAAGTTCAGGTCCCTATTATCTTCAATGGGTTTTGGTGTTCGGGGTCACGTTTGGGACCAGAACCGAACTGTGAGACAAAGTTCGGCCAAACCTGTCGAACCCGAACAAACACAGGTCCTCTCATGCCTATTCAAGACTTAAGTTGCTGCTGATGGAGCTGGTGCTGCTCCTGCCCCCTCCAACCCGGTCAGACCTTCGTGAGAATGGTGATGTTATACATAGGCAACGACCAACCGACTACATAGGATATCTTAATAGTAGTTGAGTTTTTCATCCATCTTAGCAGGTGGAAAAAGGGCCCCCAATTTTGGCCCGGTAGTGAGGGTTTAACATTGTGGAGAGCCAGTAGTCTTCCTTCTGCTGAATGGTGATAAAGCGGCTGTCACTACGTAAGCAACTCAGCATGCATCTGGCCATTTGCACAAAGGATTCAGAGGGACTCCCTGCCTCCATATCCATTTCATACTGCCATTGTCAGTCGGGGTCATCTTCCTGTTCTTCTTCATTGCCCTCCAGTTATTCATGCTCATCCTGTTCCTCTCCTGTCACTTGGGCAGATAAACCCTCTATTTCTGTATACAATTCTTTGGCGTTAATGTCCTCCTTTTCTGCCAGATCAGCCCCCACAGGGCACAGGTGGCCGTAAAATGAAAGTGCCATGTCTCCTATACCCTGGCCAGTGAGGTTTAGCAGCATCTGCTCCAGGACGTGAAGGAGTGGAATGACATCATTAATCCCATAGTCCTTGCGACTGACAAATTAAGTGGCCTCCTAAAGGGTCTGAGCAAACAGCAGGTGTCACGCATGAGCTGCCTCTGGCTAATGTCAAAATGATACAGGGGAGTACCCCTGTCCACCTGCATCATCAATAAATCATTCACAGCCTTCCTCTGCTCATATAGTTGGTCTAACATGTTGAGGGTGGAGTTCCAAAAAGTGGAAATGTTGCACATGAGGCTATTTTGGAGAACACCATTTTGCCCTTGCAACTCAAGGAGGGTGTGTTTTACAAGATAAGAGCATTATAGCATGCACAGTTTCCGTGTCATTTTCAAGATGTTTTGCAGGTTGGTGGAAGACTTAAGGAACTGGTTTAAAACCAGATTATAGACGTGCACCATGCAGTGAGCGTGGGTTAGTCCTCCTTGACACAGCGCCAACACAATGCACTTCCAGTTATCAGTGACAATAGTTCCAATCTTCAGTTGGCGAGGAGATAACCAGGATTCGATTTCTTAATTGACGCAAAGCAGTTCCTCCCAGGTGTAAATCCGTTTGCCCAGGCTGGTCAGGTGCCCGGGCTGGAACCACATTTACCCAGTGTGCCGTAAAGTAAGTATATTGTCCTTGACCATAGTTTCAGCTCCAGACTTTGGCACTGCCATGAACTGAACCAGATAACGACAGGCTCAAGGACTGGACCACCTTCTGCTGTACTTACATATGCAGAGCTGGTACAGCTTTTTTAGATAAGTAGTGACAGTTTGGGATTTTCTACCTTGGCACAGCACAAGCCATCAGTTCTTTGAAAGGTGCAGAGTACACAACATGGAAAGGGAGAGACTGTAGTACCAGCAACTTGGCCAGGAGCAGGTTCAACTTCTGTGCTGTTGGATGAGTGCATGCATACTGTAGTCTTTTTGCAATTGCTGGCAAAACGCATCACAAGGAGTTGGAGGATGAGGAGCATCAGGGCCAAGGATCCTCTTTGTTGGACATATTTTACATATACAGTTACTGTTACAGTGCAGTAAGTTATTCAATGTCAATGTGGACACCCCACTAACAGTTTTATTACACAGGTTATCCACCCCAATATGAGAATCAAGGCCTAATGGAATTCCTTATTTATTAAACAAGGTGGGCACCATTCAATTAGATAGCTCTGTGCCCTACCAGGAGATTGATACAAACTACACTATGTATCCTTTCAGAGTGCAGAACCTGCCCTTTTCGTGCAGTTCCCCTATGCTCTCTTTATGCCCTCCCTACAGTGTCTGAAAACTCTCCTTACAATGTCCCTATCGCGGACTATACTATTAAAAGCTTTGTAAAATACTTTCCCTAGCACTTCTTTCCTTATGCTCAGTTCACTGTATAAATGGAAGAGACCAGTCAGGATGTGGCTTTTTCTATTGCTATGACATCACAGGTAGGGATGAGCAAAGCGAGCTTCGGATTCTAGATTACAGGGGCTGGCTATCTGCTGATTGGCTGGATGCACAACATTATTCATAATCCCTCATTGCTGAGCTTCTTACTTTCACTTTTTAACATGTGCAGCCATTTTAGGAAAAATCTGATTTGTTACCACTAGAGATGAGCAAATCAAATTTGACAATGTGGAATTAGTTCTGAATTTCAGGAAAAATTTTATTCGCACAGAAGTCAGGATCACCCATAATGCCATGCCAATCAGCAGCCAGCCAGCCCTGTGATGTCACAGCCCTATAAATAGTGTCAGCCATCTTAGATTCTGCCATTTACAAGTGTACTTGTGCAGGGAGAGACATCTGCAGGCGCTAGGGAAAGTGCTAGGAGAGACATGATTGTTGTGAAAAAATGATTTATAAGTGCAGGAAAGGATAGGGAGGAATCGTTCCACAGCATGTAATGTAGAACAGCATGTAATGTTCCACAACATGTAGAACAGCGTTCAGTAGTTGAGTAATGGGAACAATCCTATTAAATTTTGGTGCACTGACTGGGGATCCAAATTGCCATCATACAGCTCTGTAATTCCAGCAAACTGTTCTTGCTATTGGGGTTTGATACAGCAATTAACCCCTTCATAACCACACACATTAAAAAAATGCACATTTCATGAGTTCTAACTTTTTTGCTTTTTCATCAATGTACTTGTCTGAGGTTTCATTTTTTTTGCAGGATAAGTCATAGTTTTTCAAGGAAAAAAACAAAAAACGATGTGGATAAATTGAACTACATATAAAGAAAGCAATAAATGACAAAAATAAAGCATTTAAATCACTAAAACAGGAGGGTAGCGAGGAAGCACTGAAAAATTATAAGGAAAAAAATAGAATATGTAAAAAACAAATAAAAGCAGCCAAACTAGAGACCAAGAGATTAATTGTCAAAGAGAACAAAACTAATCCTAAATTGTTCTACAGTTATATAAATGGTAACAAGTATAATCCTGAAGGTGTCGGCCCTCTACAGAGTAATGAGGGGTGAGTTTCAGAAAGCAATGAGGAGAAAGCAAAGCTTTTAAATATTTTTTTCTCCACTGTATTCACTGAGGAAAATAAACTGTCAGATGAAATGCAGAATGTAAAAGTAAATTTCCCCATTAAAAGTACCCTGTCTGACCCAGGAAGAATTACAGTGGCGTCTTAAAAAGATTAAAATAGACAAATCGCCAGGACTGGGTGGCATACACCCTCGTATCCTAAGAGAATTAAGTAATGTTATAGCCTGACAAAAAAATGCACAAAACCCCGTCCCCACAAAAAAAAAAAAATCCTTTTTAGAGGAAAAATTGGTAGGAAACTTTATTTCCTTTAGATTCAATAGTTTATACAATGTAAGTGCTGCCAAAAATTACAATGAGGGGCGGAGCTAGCACCGGACTGTGATGGCCGCATAGTCAGGAGCTTTCCGTACTAAATCCTGCAAAGCACCAGCTTACATAAGCTAAAAGACGAAAGATTGGTGAAGATCGGTCACCCCATGATGTACACCAGGTAGGGGACCGGGTTGTAGCCCTGGAAACGCGTCAAGCTGCGGTTCTGGATCACCAGACGGCCATTGCGTCCTCCTTGCAGAAATGCCGCACTTACCTCAACAACAACCTCTATAACGCCTTGGAGGACCAAGAAAATAGAGGGCGCAGAAACAACTTGCGTTTCAGGGGAATACCCAAAACTGTCAATGCAGCTGACATTCCTAAGGCCATGACCGCGATTTGCTGCTCCATTCTGGGACCAGACTACCAGACGGACATAGTCATTGAACAGGCGCACAGAGCACTGAGGCCCAAGCCCAAAATGTCTGAACCGCCCAGAGATATAATCTGTAGGTTCCTTAACTTTCAAGTCAAAATGGCGGTTTTGGAGGCTGCCAGGAACCATGAAGATCTGACATAGGAGGAAGCCTCCATATCAATATATCAAGATCTGGCTCCCTCAACTCTCTAGAAGCGCAGGATCCTGAAGCCCTTGACTGACTGGCTCAGAGCCAAAAAGATACCGTACAGATGGACTTTCCCATTTGGACTATTGTTTTTCCATGAGGGATGCCACCCTACCATCACCACATTTACCAACTACGACCATGGAGCCTACGACCATCTTCAAATAGCTTAGCTGGAAGTCGAAAATTGGGAGCTATATAAGATTTGACAGAGCTGCCAGACCTACCGAAGATCTCACCTTTTGAGCCTCCACGCACCCCGAAGTCTCACAGGTTCAAAAGGAGGAACACGCAGCTGATACCTTAGAGACTGGTTCCAGTATTGCAACCTACAAACTTGATCTTTCCTGTCACCTTACAAGCTTTCATCCTTACCTTTACCTCTGACTTACCTTCCTCCCCCCACTTACCTTATTTCCTTCTCATACTATCGATTTGTTATTATTGGTATCAACTTACCCCCACCTCACTCTCCCCTGCTATTCCTGATCTATCCCCCCCCTCCCTCAACGACTTATTACTCGTCTGTTTATATGCCTCACCATAGAGGCCTTTATCTAGTGCTATGAGGATCACAATAGGGTTGATCAACCATTTCCCCCCTTGCGACCCTCACTCAAATTACTAGAGCAACCCATTCCAATGGGTTTTGTTACACATAAGTTTATACCTTTGTTACATGTTCCTTTGTTTACTTTGTGTTTAAGGTTCTTGTCTCATCCATTCCAGTGAACTTGAACACAATGAGGACCTCTCTGGCATCCACCTCACCCACCCAGACTTTTCTAAATATACTCACTCAAGGGACATTTTCCTGGGAAGGGACCTGGCTTCAGCAAGGTAATCCCCTCTATTCTAGACAATATGGCTGATCTATAATTTGCGTCCTACAATGTTAGAGGCTTTAACTCCCCTTCTAAGAGGAGCCAGGTCTTCACATTGCTGCGCAAATCTGGAGCCAGTGTCCTTCTTCTGCAGGAAATGCATTTTAAATTGAATCACTATCCCAACCTATCCTTCTGCCACTATTTCCAGTGGTATCACTGTGGAGGTGACTCATCTGCCTCTGGGAGGGTGAGTATTGGGTTCCAGAGGAAGGTCCCTTTTAAATACATCTCCCATTTGCAAGATCTTGAGGGGAGATGTAACGGACCGTTTCAGCAGACAAGGGGTTAAAATCCGTTTAGGCGATATGCCCCTTTCTGAGAGACAGGCACAGCTACTGCAGAACACCAAACTCCCGAACTGGATACAAAATAGCACTCCAAACTGGAACCTCATGAATAGCTGCTAGCAGACGAACAGGAAAAGCATACAATCAGCTTACACTCCTGGCAATCAGTCTCTAACAGCATACAGGGAATCCCCCCAATAACGAGACAAGGCTCCATGTTGAGGGTCAAGCAGTGGTCATCCCACTCATGCCTAGCCTCCCTCTCGTAGAAAATGTCCTGAAGTCTGGACTGTGCAGGGCTCCCGAAGTCAGGCTCTGCAAAGGACTCCCATAACAAGCCAGGACCATCAAACTCCTCTCCCTCTGGCTTGTCATGTTCGGCTGTCCAGGGTATATACTGTGCCATATATCACCAAAGCGCCTGGTAGGCATCCTCCAGCCATAGCTCCTGCCATACCCGGTGCTCTGGTTCCTTCACCCATTCCTCCAGGGGCTTCTCTCCCAGGAAGGGCATCCGCAGGGCCACTTGCTTCTGCAACCGCTGCTCTTCACTGGGGAGACTCTCACCCCGCTGGTATTGTACATTAACCAGGGCCTGGTACCAGATGCCTTTCCTTAATGCATCCCGGCCATCCAGGTCCTCCTCCTCGTATAACACTGCTAGTTCCATCCTGTTGCTTTTAGGGTCGCTGTACTTGGACATGCGTTGCCCTTAAATTGTAGAATCCACAGAAATGGTGTCTCCTGTAGCTGTCCTTCTTGCTGTAGGAACGATCCCGCCGCTTGCCACCAATTGTAACGGACCGTTTCAGCAGACAAGGGGTTAAAATCCGTTTAGACGATATGCCCCTTTCTGAGAGACAGGCACAGCTACTGCAGAACACCAAACTCCCGAACTGGATACAAAATAGCACTCCAAACTGGAACCTCACGAATAGCTGCTAGCAAACGAACAGGAAAAACATACAATCAGCTTACACTCCTGGCAATCAGTCTCTAACAGCATACAGGGAATCCCCCCAATAACGAGACAAGGCTCCGTGTTGAGGGTCAAGCAGTGGTCTGACTGTACTTCAAGTACAGCCTCTTTTATTCATAAAAAACAAACACAGTACTGCCCACAGGGATTTGAAATCCAACCAATCAATATCTTACAACACACACAATGCAAGTACAGCAACCAATCGTTCACGCCCCTAGAGGACCAGAAGGGAGACTGCGACACAGGACAGATACAACATATCCCCACAATGCATCATGGTTTCCTCCTCTCTGTCCCTGAGACAACCGAGGAGCAATCCAATTATCTCTCAGGACAAAGGGAAATCACCAATACACATGTGGAGACAACAGGACAGACATCACCATTTAAAACACACAATGGCAGAATGGGACAATAGAAACACACCCAGCATATTCCTCCCAAGCTGACAAGTTACACTTATTATAAATTGTTACAACTTTGTGAGTTTACATTGTCCATACATATAACCTACATCAATTTAAACAATATAACTTGGGGACAAACCTATCCAAAATTCACTTGAATAGGTTCAGCGGTTTAAAAGTTAGTATGGGCCATAATCCGGAGGCAAGAGGCTTTTAAACAATCCTCTCCAAAATCCAGTGGCGAGGTTGGTTTTGCCACAGGAGATATCTATTGGTTAAAGGTTCTATTGGACCCCAAACATATACCATAATTAATCTATATGCCCCTAACTTTAGACACTATGCCTGGTTCTCAAAAAAATTCCCTATTATAGAAACCTTTGCTGAGGGTCTGATAGTTGCAGGAGGTGACCTGAATGCCACATTAAACCCACAACTTGACTTGTCGACCTGAAAATCAGCTCTAGCAACTAGAACCCTACGTTCCATAAGAGAGGGTTTCTGGAATCTGCACCTTATTGACACGTGGTGCACATTAAATCCTAACACGGTTGACTACACATTCTATTCTCACGCCCATAAAACTTATCAACGTTTGGATTATTTATTTGTCTCCAAGGAACATCTGCAGCTCTGTTATGGGTCAAAAATAAGCAACCAGATTACTAAAGAAAAGATTTCTGATCTTCACAAGGAATATTTCTCCCTAAATAAACAATCAGAGACATCAGATCAATTCCTTTGTGATGCCCACAAAACTTACATCAGAGGACATTTCATAAGCCTTGGTGCTTTTTTAAAGAAAGAAAGAAAGAAAGAAAGAAAGAAAGAAAGAAAGAAGAAAGGAAAAGATTGACTCTTTATGTAAAAAGATACAGACCTTAGAATCCCTACATAAACATTCCTTTTCGGAACTACAACTACTAGAATTATCAAATCTTAGAGCAGAAATGAAACCTCTTCTGCAACATACCACAGCCAAATACTTCTTAAATTCACAGCACAAATTCTTTGCACATGGGGATAAGGCATCTAAATTTATGATGCGTAGGGTCAGGAACAGAAGATCATTGAACTATATCCATCAATTAGACTCCCCCCAAGGCACCCCTCTATATTCCTCGAAACTAATAGGTACCCAATTTCGTATATTCTATGAATCTTTATATAACCTTCCTCCAACGCTTGCTCCAGAGAACCACTCATCTCTCCTATCATCATTAATGGATTCACTTACCTTACCAACCATCTCAACGAGCCAAAAACTTTAATTAGCCTCCCCGTTCACACTAGAAGAACTAACTGTAGCTTTGAAACATTCCCCCCATGGCAAAAGCCGAGGCCCTTAAGGATTACCTGTATCTTATTACAAAACCTACCAACAGCACATCCTCCCCCATCTGCTCTCAGTTTGCAACCTTTCCTTGCAGGGGAAGCAACTTTCCAGAGATATGACACTAGCCCACATAACCCTGATACTCAAAGAAGGAAAAAACCCTAAACACTGCGCAAATTACAGACCCATCTCACTCCTCAACATAGACCTTAAACTGTTGGCAAAAATGCTAGCAAATCGTCTTACAACCCTTCTCCCATTGTTGGTGCATGGGGATCAGGTGGGCTTTATCTGAGGTAGAGAGGGCAGAGACAATACGTCCAGAGTCCTAAATGTGGTATACTATTCTAATATCCGCTCTAAGCCTCTTCTTCTTCTGAGTACAGATGCGGAAAAAGCATTTGATAGAATCAACTGGACATATCTAAAGCAAATCCTGTATGGATTTGGCCTACCTGATCCCTTTGTACAAGCCACCTTTGCAATGTATTATCAAGCATCAGCCTCAGTGCTAATCAATGGCAACCTGTCTGATACGTTCCGCATTCAGAATGGCACACGTCAAGGATGCCCGCTCTGCCCCCTTGCTTTTCGTTTTAGCTCTGGAACCCCTTCTCATCAAACTGAGAGCAGATCCGGAAATCCAGGTAATAGTGCTGGGAGGTCACAAGCACAAAATAGCAGCCTTCGCTGATGATATTATGATTAGTGATGAGCAGCATGGGTCATATTCGAATTCGCGATATTTCGCGAATATTTTTTAGAATATTGGTCGAATATTCGAAAATTCGAAAATTCACGATTTTTTTTCTTGAATGATTGTGTAATATGCAAATTTTCGTAATTCGAATTTTCGGAATCAAATTTTTATTGCGAATTTTTCAACTTACAACTATTAGACAAAGAAGATTATAGTACTATATTAGCTAAATTGCTCTATATTCGATTTTTTGAATATTCGCTATATAGCTATAACAGTTTTTTCGAATATTCGTAATATATAGCAATATAGCGAATATTCGAAAAAAACGAATATAGAGCAATTTAGCTAATATAGTGCTATAATCTTTTTTTTTATAGTTGTAATTTTTTTCCAATCTGAACTTCAGATGAGAAAAAAATTACAACTATTAGACAAAGAAGATTATAGCACTATATTAGCTAAATTGCTCTATATTCGTTTTTTTTTTTTTCGAATATTCGCTATATTGCTATAACTTCGTTTTTTCGAATATTTGTAATATTCTAAAACAAGAATATATAGCTATATATCGAATATTCGAAAAAAACGAATATAGAGCAATTTAGCTAATATAGTGCTATAATCTTCTTTGTCTAAAAGTTTAAAAATTTGCAATAAAAATTTGAATCCGAAAATTTGAATTACGAAAATTCGCATATTACACAATAATTACCTTGCCGATTTTTTCAAGAAAAAAAAATCGTGCATTTTCGAATATGACCCTGCCGCTCATCACTACTCATAAAGTCAAGTATATTGCAGCCTTCTTATTGGCCCACAAGCTAGAAGCAGGAAGGGATCATGTGTACTGATAAAAAAAATCATGAAAAATCAAATATTCGAAATTACGAATATATATAACTATATTCGAAATATTCGTGAATTTTCGAAGTACCTATATTCGCGATAAAAATTCGAAATTCGAATATTCGTGATCAACACTAATTATGATCATGACCTCTAATCCGAAAAAAACCTCACTTCCCGCAATCCAAAAACACATAGATACCTATAGCCTCCTATCCAACTTTAAAATTAATAAGCAAAAATCCCTAGTGATATGTATTAAGATCCCTCTATCTACACAGCAAAGCCTTAGGAAGGACTCCCCATTTGATTGGTCATCTCCTTATCTAACCTACCTAGGAATTAAAATCTGAACTTTTCACGCTCAATTACTCGCCTCTGTTACAATCCATCACAGCAAACATAAATAAACTAGAAATTCTTACTATCTCTTTGTTTGGGTGCAAAAATCTCCTAATGTCACTGATATTACCCCGCCTTACCTACCTCCAACAGGTTCTACCCATCCATGTCCCTAAATTTTACTATGACTCCCTTAGGAAACTATTTTGCTCATTCATTTGGAACAAAAAGAAACCAAGACTATCTTACTCCTTACTTTCACACCCCAAACACACGGGAGGAATAGCCTTGCCGGATCCTGAACTGTATGGTAGGGCAGTTCTGTTATCCAGAGTAATTGAATGGCTTAGAACCCCCAGCACCAAGTCTTGGGTTGTGATGGAGCAAAAACTTGTGAACAAACCCTTACGCTCACTTCTCTTAGGAAACACAAGTGTAGCTAACATTCCTTCCTCGGCTTTTCCTATCATTCAAGCCACCCTCAATGCGTGGAAATGGTTCCAGATCACTCACTGCTCAATACCCTTCCCCTCTCCTCTTCTTCAGTGAGAGACATTCTGGGAACAGCTCTTCCTGCAGTGATCGACTGTACCCCACGTGAGTTGAGAGAATCAACCACATCCATTTTTTTCCTTCTTTAAGCCTGAGAGTCTTATACTTCCCATTAAGGAATTCCAGAAGGTACTCACTCCACACTAACATTCCTTACCCACCATCTCTTACCTCCATTCATTCATCTCACAACATATATCCAGCAGTGATCCTCTCCGACCACTGGTATGGTCTGAATCACTTAAGGCTAACCCTAGCCCTCCAAAAGAACTAATTTCACAACTATATAAAAAACTGAATAATCCCTCCATACTTATTAAACCTGCATTTATTCGGCAATGGGAAAAAGATCTAGGTCAGGACTTCCCAGTACCAACATTACCAGACATACCTTTATCTCCTCATAAGTCATCTTGATTCGTCCGTATACAGGATAACAGATATAAACTTCTAACTAGATGGTACAAGACACCAGATAGAAATCTTTCATATCAGTAACCAAATTTGCCACACTAAGGTGCAGATGTCCCCCTCAAAAGCCTTACTCAATTTAGATGACCATACAGAGACACTTCACCTTCCTTTCCTCTTTAGACAACTGATGATAGCAGCCCGTCTACTAGTGCCAAAATATTGGCTATCAACTGAAGGTGAGTGAACCCCATAAAACATTGTAGTGAGGGCCTACAGGTGAGCAGACCACATGAAACATTGGAGGTGAGGGCCTGAAGGCGAGAGAACCACATAAAACATTGTAGTGAGGGCCTACAGGTGAGCAGCCCGTATGAAACATTGGAGGTCAGGGCCTGAAGGTGAGTGAACCCCATAAAACAATGTACTGAGGGCATACATACTGTATGGAACAGGAGGAGGATGATAAAACAAGATTCAAACATATACCATTTTTTGGAGGTGAAAAGGGTGCATCTGAATCTTGTGGATTGAGTGCATTGTAAAGCATACATTTTAAATTGCATGTTTGTTCCCCATTAGCTCAGCATTCCTCTGGTGTAAGGCACTGAGGGATCATTCAGGACGCTGATACAGTCTGCTATGTATTTTCACCATCTTACAAAACTTCCCTCCATGAGCCACTAGGCAGCGCTTCAGGGTGAGGTTGCTGGCGGGGTGTCATAAGTGTCCCATGCCTTGGACAGTGCTGCCCTGCCTTTGTTGGAACTGGTGTGAGTTCCCCTTGTCTCCCTTCCTTGGTTGCCAAAGGAAGTACGGACTCTGCCGCCAGCACTGTCAGATGTAAATGTTTGGAGCAATTTTCAACAAGGATCTTCTGGTATTGCACCATTTTACTTGCCCTTTCCACCGCAGGAATGAGAGATGAGAAGTTCTCTTTGTATTAGGGGACAAGAAGGGTGAACACCCAGTAATCTGTTAGAAAAACAGGGGGCACACCTAATAATTAGTGATGAGCGGCAGGGGTCATATTCGAATTTGCGATATTTCGCGAATATTTTTTAGAATATGAAAATTTGAATGATTGTGTAATATGCAAATTTTTGTAATTCGAATTTTTGGATTCAAATTTTTATTGCAAATTTTTCAACTTACAACTATTAGACAAAGAAGATTATACAGGGAGTGCAGAATTAGGCAAATGAGTATTTTGACCACATCATCCTCTTTATGCATGTTGTCTTACTCCAAGCTGTATAGGCTCGAAAGCCTACTACCAATTAAGCATATTAGGTGATGTGCATCTCTGTGATGAGAAGGGGTGTGGTTAAATGACATCAACACCCTATATCAGGTGTGCATAATTATTAGGCAACGTCCTTTCCTTTGGCAAAATGGGTCAAAAGAAGGACTTGACAGGCTCAGAAAAGTCGAAAATAGTGAGATTTCTTGCAGAGGGATGCAGCACTCTTAAAATTGCAAAGCTTCTGAAGCGTGATCATCGAACAATCAAGCGTTTCATTCAAAATAGTCAACAGGGTCGCAAGAAGCGTGTGGAAAAACCAAGGCGCAAAATAACTGCCCATGAACTGAGAAAAGTCAAGCGTGCAGCTGCCAAGATGCCACTTGCCACCAGTTTGGCCATATTTCAGAGCTGCAACATCACTGGAGTGCCCAAAAGCACAAGGTGTGCAATACTCAGAGACATGGCCAAGGTAAGAAAGGCTGAAAGACGACCACCACTGAACAAGACACACAAGCTGAAACGTCAAGACTGGGCCAAGAAATATCTCAAGACTGATTTTTCTAAGGTTTTATGGACTGATGAAATGAGAATGAGTCTTGATGGGCCAGATGGATGGGCCCGTGGCTGGATTGGTAAAGGGCAGAGAGCTCCAGTCCGACTCAGACGCCAGCAAGGTGGAGGTGGAGTACTGGTTTGGGCTGGTATCATCAAAGATGAGCTTGTGGGGCCTTTTCGGGTTGAGGATGGAGTCAAGCTCAACTCCCAGTCCTACTGCCAGTTTCTGGAAGACACCTTCTTCAAGCAGTGGTACAGGAAGAAGTCTGCATCCTTCAAGAAAAACATGATTTTCATGCAAGACAATGCTCCATCGCACACGTCCAAGTACTCCACAGCGTGGCTGGCAAGAAAGGGTATAAAAGAAGAAAATCTAATGACATGGCCTCCTTGTTCACCTGATCTGAACCCCATTGAGAACCTGTGGTCCATCATCAAATGTGAGATTTTTAAGGAGGGAAAACAGTACACCTCTCTGAACAGTGTCTGGGAGGCTGTGGTTGTGCTGCACGCAATGTTGATGGTGAACAGATCAAAACACTGACAGAATCCATGGATGGCAGGCTTTTGAGTGTCCTTGCAAAGAAAGGTGGCTATATTGGTCACTGATTTGTTTTTGTTTTGTTTTTGAATGTCAGAAATGTATATTTGTGAATGTTGAGATGTTATATTGGTTTCACTGGTAAAAATAAATAATTGAAATGGGTATATATTTGTTTTTTGTTAAGTTGCCTAATAATTATGCACAGTAATAGTCACCTGCACACACAGATATCCTCCTAAAATAGCTAAAACTAAAAACAAACTAAAAACTACTTCCAAAAATATTCAGCTTTGATATTAATGAGTTTTTTGGGTTCATTGAGAACATGGTTGTTGTTCAATAATAAAATTAATCCTCAAAAATACAACTTGCCTAATAATTCTGCACTCCCTGTAGCACTATATTAGCTAAATTGCTCTATATTCGATTTTTTGAATATTCGCGATATAACAGTTTTTTCGAATATTTGTAATATATAGCAATATAGCGAATATTCGAAAAAACAAATATAGAGCAATTTAGCTAATATAGTGCTATAATCTTTTTTTTATAGTTGTAATTTTTTTCCAATCTGAACTTCAGATGAGAAAAAAATTACAACTATTAGACAAAGAAGATTATAGCACTATATAAGCTAAATTGCTCTATATTAGTTTTTTTTCGAATATTCGCTATATTGCTATAACTTAATTTTTTCGAATATTTGTAATATTCTAAAACAAGAATATATAGCAATATAGCGAATATTCGAAAAAAAACATATATAGAGCAATTTAGCTAATATAGTGCTATAATCTTCTTTGTCTAAAAGTTGAAAAATTTGCAATAAAAATTTGAATCCAAAAATTTGAATTTACGAAAATTTGCATATTACACAATGATTACCTTGCCGATTTTTTCAAGAAAAAAATATTCGTGCATTTTCGAATATGACCCCTGCCACTCATCACTACTCCTAAAGTCAAGTATATTGCAGCCTTCTTATTGGCCCACAAGCTAGAAGCAGGAAGGGTTCATGTGTAGTGATAAAAAAAAAAAAAAAAAAAAAAAATCGGAAAAATCGAATATTCAAAATTACGAATATATATAACTATTTGAAATATTCGCGAATTTTCGAAGTACCTATATTCGCGATAATAATTTTAAATTCAAATATTCGTGATCAACACTACTAATAATACATGGAGTGCAAAGGGTGGTGAAAAAAGCATGAGACAATAACCCCTGACCCAAGAGAGAATCACAAGAACCACCCCACGACATGCACATCCGACAATGAATCAGTATGAAAATTATATATATAAAGTTTATTGGACACACCAACAGACACACATTTTAAAAATTGTATACAATTAGAACAAAGTGCGGTATGCAATAAAATATATGTAACCGACACACACAGGTCCACTGGATTGCCACAATGTGGGCATATACACTATAAACCAGCATATAAAGATCCAATACAAAACATGAAGCAAATATAAAGTAAGGTAAGACCACTAGAAATGCAAACAGACCATGATGAGGTCCAATTTGGAGAGCCAAAATCTACATGAGCCGCTGGTGCAGTGGACCTGGAAGAATAAGTAACGCCCAACGCGTATCGCCGGAGGGATCCGGCTTCCTCAGGGGTAAGGGGCTGTATGTTAGGGTATCCCATTATAAAGGGTGGTAAATGAAAGAGATTTGATTCACCTGTGCAGCAGGGTAATATAACCAGTGTGGAGGCATGTCAGGCATTCCATGTGCGAAAACCAGAAGTGTGAAAATCACATGATTGGCAGGTGGAACGCATATGCGTTCCACCTGTAAATAGCAACTAGAGTTGAGCGGACACCTGGATGTTCAGGTTCGAGAAGTTCGGCCGAACTTCCCGGAAATGTTCGGGTTCGGGATCCGAACCCGATCCGAACTTCGTCCCGAACCCCATTGAAGTCAATGGGGACCCGAACTTTTTGGCACTAAAAAGGCTGTAAAACAGCCCAGGAAAGGGCTAGAGGGCTGCAAAAGGCAGCAACATGTAGGTAAATCCCTTGCAAACAAAAGTGGATAGGGAAATGAATTAAAATAAAAATAAAATAAATAAAAATTACCAATATCAATTGGAGAGAGGTCCCATAGCAGAGAATCAGGCTTCACGTCAGCCACCACTGCAACAGTCCATTGTCAGATATTTAGGCCCTGCACCCAGGCAGAGGAGAGAGGTCCCGTAACAGAGAATCTGGCTTCATGTCAGCAGAGAATCAGTCTGCATGTCATAGCAGAGAATCAGGCTTCACGTCAGCCACCAGTGCAACAGTCCATTGTCATATATTTAGGCCCAGCACCCAGGCAGAGGAGAGAGGTCCCGTAACAGAGAATCTGGCTTCATGTCAGCAGAGAATTAGTCTGCATGTCATAGCAGAGAATCAGGCTTCATGTCAGCCACCACTGCAACAGTCCATTGTCAGATATTTAGGCCCAGCACCCAGGCAGAGGAGAGAGGTCCCGTAACAGAGAATCTGGCTTCATGTCAGCAGAGAATCAGTCTGCATGTCATAGCAGAGAATCAGGCTTCACGTCAGCCACCATTTCAACAGTCCATTGTAAGATAATTAAGCCCAGCACCCAGGCAGAGGAGAGAGGTCCCGTAACAGAGAATCTGGCTTCATGTCAGCAGAGAATTAGTCTGCATGTCATAGCAGAGAATCAGGCTTCACGTCACCCAACATTGGAACAGTTCATTGGCATATATTTAGGCCCAGCACACAGGCAGAGGAGAGAGGTCCCGTAACAGAGAATCTGTCTTCATGTCAGCAGAGAATCAGTCTGCATGTCATAGCAGAGAATCAGGCTTCACATCACCAACCACTGTAACAGTCCATTGTCAGATATTTAGGCCCAGCACCCAGGCAGAGGAGAGAGGTCCCGTAACAGAGAATCTGTCTTCATGTGAGCAGAGAATCAGTCTGCATGTCATAGCAGAGAATCAGGCTTCACGTCAGCCACCACTGCAACAGTCCATTGGCATATATTTAGGCCCAGCACACAGGCAGAGGAGAGAGGTCCCGTAACAGAGAATCTGTCTTCATGTCAGCAGAGAATCAGTCTGCATGTCATAGCAGAGAATCAGGCTTTACGTCAGCCACAACTGCAACAGTCCATTGTCAGATATTTAGGCCAAGCACCCAGGCAGAGGAGAGAGGTCCGTAACAGAGGATCTGGCTTCATGTCAGCAGAGAATCAGTCTGCATGTCATAGCAGAGAATCAGGCTTCACGTCAGCCACCACTGCAACAGTCCATTGGCATATATTTAGGCCCAGCATACAGGCAGAGGAGAGAGGTCCCGTAACAGAGAATCTGTCTTCATGTCAGCAGAGAATCAGTCTGCATGTCATAGCAGAGAATCAGGCTTCATGTCAGCCACCACTGCAACAGTCCATTGTCAGATATTTAGGCCCAGCACCCAGGCAGAGGATAGAGGTCCCGTAACAGAGAATCTGGTTTCATGTCAGCAGAGAATTAGTCTGTATGTCATAGCAGAGAATCAGGCTTCACGTCACCCAACATTGGAACAGTCCATTGGCATATATTTAGGCCCAGCACCCAGGCAGAGGAGAGAGGTCCCGTAACAGAGAATCTGTCTTCATGTCAGCAGAGAATCAGTCTGCATGTCATAGCAGAGAATCAGGCTTCACGTCAACCACCACTGCAATAGTCCATTGGCATATATTTAGGCCCAGCACACAGGCAGAGGAGAGAGGTCCCGTAACAGATAATCTGTCTTCATGTCAGCAGAGAATCAGTCTGCATGTCATAGCAGAGAATCAGGCTTCACGTCAGCCACCACTGCAACAGTCCATTGGCATATATTTAGGCCCAGCACCCAGGCAGAGGAGAGAGGTCCCGTAACAGAGGATCTGGCTTCATGTCAGCAGAGAATCAGTCTGCATGTCATAGCAGAGTATCAGGCTTCACGTCAGCCACCACTGCAACAGTCCATTGGCATATATTTAGGCCCAGCACCCAGGCAGAGGAGAGAGGTCCCGTAACAGAGGATCTGGCTTCATGTCAGCAGAGAATCAGTCTGCATGTCATAGCAGAGAATCAGGCTTCATGTCAGCCACCACTGCAACAGTCCATTGGCATATATTTAGGCCCAGCACACAGGCAGAGGAGAGAGGTCCCGTAACAGAGAATCTGTCATGTCAGCAGAGAATCAGTCTGCATGTCATAGCAGAGAATCAGGCTTCACGTCACCCAACATTGGAACAGTCCATTGGCATATATTTAGGCCCAGCACACAGGCAGAGGAGAGAGGTCCCGTAACAGAGAATCTGGCTTCATGTCAGCAGAGAATCAGTCTGCATGCCATAGCAGAGAATCAGGCTTCACATCAGCCACCACTGCAACAGTCCATTGGCATATATTTAGGCCCAGCACACAGGCAGAGGAGAGAGGTCCCGTAACAGAGAATCTGTCTTCATGTCAGCAGAGAATCAGTCTGCATGTCATAGCAGAGAATCAGGCTTCACGTCAGGCACCAGTGCAACAGTCCATTGTCATATATTTAGGCCCAGCACCCAGGAAGAGGAGAGAGGTCCCGTAACAGAGGATCTGTCTTCATGTCAGCAGAGAATCAATCTGCATGTCATAGCAGAGAATCAGGCTTCACGTCAGCCACCACTGCAACAGTCCATTGGCATATATTTAGGCCCAGCACCCAGGCAGAGGAGAGAGGTCCCGTAACAGAGGATCTGGCTTCATGTCAGCAGAGAATCAGTCTGCATTTCATAGCAGAGAATCAGGCTTCACGTCACCCACCACTGCAACAGTCCATTGGCATATATTTACGCCCAGCACCCAGACAGAGGAGAAAGGTCCCGTAACAGAGGATCTGGCTTCATGTCAGCAGAGAATCAGTCTGCATGTCATAGCAGAGAATCAGGCTTCATGTCAGCCACCACTGCAACAGTCCATTGGCATATATTTAGGCCCAGCACACAGGCAGAGGAGAGAGGTCCCGTAACAGAGAATCTGTCTTCATGTCAGCAGAGAATTAGTCTGCATGTCATAGCAGAGAATCAGGCTTCACGTCAGCTACCACTGCAACAGTGCATTGTCAGATATTTAGGCCCAGCACCCAGGCAGAGGAGAGAGGTCCCGTAACAGAGAATCTGGCTTCATGTCAGCAGAGAATTAGTCTGCATGTCATAGCAGAGAATCAAGCTTCACGTCAGCCACCACTGCAACAGTCCATTGTCAGATATTTAGGCCCAGCACCCAGGCAGAGGAGAGAGGTCCCGTAACAGAGAATCTGGCTTCATGTCAGCAGAGAATCAGTCTGCATGTCATAGCAGAGAATCAGGCTTCACGTCACCCAACATTGGAACAGTCCATTGGCATATATTTAGGCCCCGGCACCCAGACAGAGGAGAGGTTCATTCAACTCTGGGTAGCCTCGCAATATAATGGTAAAATGAAAATAAAAATAGGATTGAATGAGGAAGTGCCCTGGAGAACAATAATATATGGTTAAGGCGAGGTAGTTAATATCTAATCTGGACAAGGGATGGACAGGTCCTGTGGGATCCATGCCTGGTTTATTTTTATGAACGTCAGCTTGTCCACATTGGCTGTAGACAGGCGGCTGCGTTTGTCTGTAATGACGCCCCCTGCCGTGCTGAATACACGTTCAGACAAAACGCTGGCCGCCGGGCAGGCCAGCACCTCCAAGGCATAAAAGGCTAGCTCTGGCCACGTGGACAATTTGGAGACCCAGAAGTTGAATGGGGCCGAACCATCAGTCAGTACGTGGAGGGGTGTGCACACGTACTGTTCCACCATGTTAGTGAAATGTTGCCTCCTGCTAACACGTTGCGTATCAGGTGGTGGTGCAGTTAGCTGTGGCGTGTTGACAAAACTTTTCCACATCTCTGCCATGCTAACCCTGCCCTCAGAGGAGCTGGCCGTGACACAGCTGCCTGCGTGACCTCTTGCTCCTCCTCTGCCTTGGCCTTGGGCTTCCACTTGTTCCCCTGTGACATTTGGGAATGCTCTCAGTAGCGCGTCTACCAACGTGTGCTTGTACTCGCGCATCTTCCTATCACGCTCCAGTGCAGGAAGTAAGGTGGGCACATTGTCTTTGTAGCGTGGATCCAGCAGGGTGGCAACCCAGTAGTCCGCACACGTTAAAATGTGGGCAACTCTGCTGTCGTTGCGCAGGCACTGCAGCATGTAGTCGCTCATGTGTGCCAGGCTGCCCAGGGGTAAGGACAAGCTGTCCTCTGTGGGAGGCGTATCGTCATCGTCCTGCCTTTCCCCCCAGCCACGCACCAGTGATGGGCCCGAGCTGCGTTGGGTGCCACCCCGCTGTGACCATGCTTCATCCTCATCCTCCTCCACCTCCTCCTCATCCTCGTCCTCCTCGTCCTCCAGTAGTGGGCCCTGGCTGGCCACATTTGTACCTGGCCTCTGCTGTTGCAAAAATCCTCCCTCTGAGTCACTTCGAAGAGACTGGCCTGAAAGTGCTAAAAATGACCCCTCTTCCTCCTCCTCCTCCTCCTCCTCCTGGGCCACCTCCTCTTCCATCATCGCCCTAAGTGTTTTCTCAAGGAGACATAGAAGTGGTATTGTAACGCTGATAACGGCGTCATCGCCTCTGGCCATGTTGGTGGAGTACTCGAAACAGCTCAATAGGGCACACAGGGCACACAGGCATGGAGGCCCAGTCATTGGTGGTGAAGTGGTGCTGTTCCGCAGTGCGACTGACCCGTGCGTGCTGCAGCTGAAACTCCACTATGGCCTGCTGCTGCTCGCACAGTCTGTCCAGCATGTGCAAGGTGGAGTTCCACCTGGTGGGCACGTCGCATATGAGGCGGTGAGCGGGAAGGCCGAAGTTACGCTGTAGCGCAGACAGGCGAGCAGTGGCAGGATGTGAACGCCGGAAGCGCGAACAGACGGCCTGCATTTTATGCAGCAGCTCTGACATGTCGGGGTAGTTGTGAATGAACTTCTGCACCACCAAATTCAGCACATGCGCCAGGCAAGGGATGTGCGTCAAACCGGCTAGTCCCAGAGCTGCAACGAGATTTCGCCCATTATCGCACACCACCAGGCCGGGCTTGAGGCTCACCGGCAGCAACCACTCATCGGTCTGTTATTCTATACCACGCCACAACTCCTGTGCGGTGTGGGGCCTGTCCCCCAAACATATGAGTTTCAGAATGGCCTGCTGACGTTTACCCCGGGCTGTGCTGAATTTGGTGGTGAAGGTGTGTGGCTGACTGGATGAGCAGGTGGAAAAAGAGGAGGAGGAAGCCGAGAAGGAGGAGGTGGCAACAGGAGGCAAAGAATGTTGCCCTGCGATCCTTGGCGGCGGAAGGACGTGCGCCAAACAGCTCTCCGCCTGGGGCCCAGCTGCCACTACATTTACCCAGTGTGCAGTTAGGGAGATATAGCGTCCCTGGCCGTGCTTACTGGTCCACGTATCTGTGGTTAGGTGGACCTTGCTACAGATGGCGTTGCGCAGTGCACACTTGATTTTATCGGATACTTGGTTGTGCAGGGAAGGCATGGCTCTCTTGGAGAAGTAGTGGCGGCTGGGAACAACATACTGTGGGACAGCAAGCGACATGAGCTGTTTGAAGCTGTCTGTGTCCACCAGCCTAAATGACAGCATTTCATAGGCCAGTAGTTTAGAAATGCTGGCATTCAGGGCCAGGGATCGAGGGTGGCTAGGTGGGAATTTACGCTTTCTCTCAAATGTTTGTGAGATGGAGAGCTGAACGCTGCCATGTGACATGGTTGAGATGCTTGGTGACGGAGGTGGTGGTGGTGTTGGTGGTACATCCCCTGTTTGCTGGGCGGCAGGTGCCAACGTTCCTCCAGAGGCGGAGGAAGAGGCCGAGGCGGCAGCAGCAGAAGAGGCCGAGGCGGCAGCAGCAGAAGAGGCCGAGGCGGCAGCAGCAGAAGAGGTAGCAGGGGGAGCCTGAGTGACTTCCTTGTATTTAAGGTGTTTACTCCACTGCAGTTCATGCTTTGCATGCAGGTGCCTGGTCATGCAGGTTGTGCTAAGGTTCAGAACGTTAATGCCTCGCTTCAGGCTCTGATAGCACAGCGTGCAAACCACTCGGGTCTTGTCGTCAGCACATTGTTTGAAGAAGTGCCATGCCAGGGAACTCCTTGAAGCTGCCTTTGGGGTGCTCGGTCCCAGATGGCGGCGGTCAGTAGCAGGCGGAGTCTCTTGGCGGCGGGTGTTCTGCTTTTGCCCACTGCTCCCTCTTTTGCTACGCTGTTGGCTCGGTCTCACCACTGCCTCTTCCTCCGAACTGTGAAAGTCAGTGGCACGACCTTCATTCCATGTGGGGTCTAGGACCTCATCGTCCCCTGCATCGTCTTCCACCCAGTCTTGATCCCTGACCTCCTATTCAGTCTGCACACTGCAGAAAGACGCAGCAGTTGGCACCTGTGTTTCGTCATCATCAGAGACTTTCTGAGGTGGTATTCCCATGTCCTCATCATCAGGAAACATAAGTGGTTGTGCGTCAGTGCATTCTATGTCTTCCACCGCTGGGGAAGGGCTAGGTGGATGCCCTTGGGAAACCCTGCCAGCAGAGTCTTCAAACAGCATAAGAGACTGCTGCATAACTTGAGGCTCAGACAGTTTCCCTGATATGCATGGGGGTGATGTGACAGACTGATGGGGTTGGTTTTCAGGCGCCATCTGTGTGCTTTCTGCAGAAGACTGGGTGGGAGATAATGTGAATGTGCTGGATCCACTGTCGGCCACCCAATTGACTAATGCCTGTACCTGCTCAGGCCTTACCATCCTTAGAACGGCATTGGGCCCCACCATATATCGCTGTAAATTCTGGCGGCTACTGGGACCTGAGGTAGTTGGTACACTAGGACGTGTGGATGTGGCAGAACGGCCACGTCCTCTCCCAGCACCAGTGGGTCCACTAACACCACCACGACCAAGTCCACATCCGCGTCCCTTACTAGATGTTTTCCTCATTGTTATCGTTCACCACAACAACAAAAATATTATTTGGCCCAATGTATTGTATTCAAATTCAGCTGAATATAAATTTGAGTATTTAGGCGCTGGGTGACAGGTATAGGTTTACTGACAGAATTAGACTTGGAAATGCACAGTAGCGTGTGTTTGAAGTTATTCTGAATGACCCTATGTGCACCTTGAATGTGATATACCCTTTTAGGGATAGATTTGAAATAGCTCTGATACAGCAGAAACCAATAAATTAGGAAATTGCTAAATTGGGAATTGTATTTCAACCCAGAACAAAAAATGTGCTTTGACGGACACTAAATAACTTGCCCAGCCACAACAGTACAGCAGTAACGACAGATTTAGCAGAATAAAATTTGAGGCCTAGTATTTAGGCGCTGGGTGACAGGTATACGTTTACTGACAGAATTAGACTTGGAAATGCACAGTAGCGTGTGTGTGAAGTTATTCAGAATGACCCTATGTGCACCTTGAATCTGATATACCCTTTTAGGGATAGATTTCAAATAGCTCTGATACAGCAGAAACCAATAAATTAGGAAATTGCTAAATTGTGAATTGTATTTCAACCCAGAACAAAAAATGTGCTTTGACGGACACTAAATAACTTGCCCAGCCACAACAGTACAGCAGTAACGACAGATTTAGCAGGATATAAATTTGAGGCCTAGTATTTAGGCGCTGGGTGACAGGTATAGGTTTACTGACAAAATTAGACTTGGAAATGCACAGTAGCGGGTGTGTGAAGTTATTCTGAATGACCCTATGTGCACCTTGAATATGATATACCCTTTTAGGGATAGATTTCAAATAGCTCTGATACAGCAGAAACCACTAAATTATGAAATTGCTAAATTGGGAATTGTATATCAACCCAGAACAAAAAATGTTCTTTGACGGACACTAAATAACTTGATTAGCCACACCAGTAACGACAGATTTAGCTGGATATAAACTTGAGGCCTAGTATTTAGGCGCTGGGTGACAGGTATACGTTTACTGACAGAATTAGACTGGGATATGGCCAAAAAATAACCACACTATTGATGGTTAAATGCACTTGGTGTGACAGCTTGACCAACCACACTACTGAGGGTTAAATGCACTTGGTGACAGGCGCAGCTTGCCCCTGATGTACTATATGGCCAAAAAATAAACAGACTATTGCTGGTTAAATGCACTTGGTGTGACAGCTTGACCAACCACACTACTGAGGGTTAAATGCACTTGTTGACAGGCGCAGCTTGCCCCTGATGTAGTATATGGCCAAAAAATAAACAGACTATTGCTGGTTAAATGCACTTGGTGTGACAGCTTCACCCTGATGTAGGCTTTAGCCAAAAAACAACCACACCATTGAGTGTTAAATGCACTTGGTGACGGGCGCAGCTTGCCCCTGATGTAGTATATGGCCAAAGAATAACCACACTATTGCTGGTTAAATGCACTTGGTGTGACAGCTTCACCCTGATGTAGGCTTTATCCAAAAACAACCACACCATTGAAGGTTAAATGCACTTGGTCGCAGCTTGTGCTGGCGCACCACAAGACACAAAATGGCCGCCGATCACCCCAGAAAAAAGTGACTGACAAACGGTCTGGGCAGCCTAAAAACAGTGAGCAATTGAGTATCAGCAGCTCAATGATCCACAGCTGCAGATCAATCAATTAAACAAGTCCTTTGGAGGAGTTAATCTGCCTAATCTCGCCCTACTGTCGCAGCCGCAACCTCTCCCTATGCTGATCAGAGCAGAGTGACGGGTGGAGCTATGTGACTCCAGCTTAAATAGAGGCTGGGTCACATGGTACTCTGGCCAATCACAGCCATGCCAATAGTAGGCATGGCTGTGGCGGCCTCTTGGGGCAAGTAGTATGACGCTTGTTGATTGGCTGCTTTGCAGCCTTTCAAAAAGCGCCAAGAAAGCGACGAACACCGAACCCGAACCCGGACTTTTACGAAAATGTCCGGGTTCGGGTCCGTGTCACGGACACCCCAAAATTCGGTACGAACCCGAACTATACAGTTCGGGTTCGCTCATCCCTAAACACAACCACATATGATTACAGGTGGGAGGGAAAAAGGTTTTACAATCCAATGGGATATACAATAACAACATATATAAGTTTGAAGCCTGTTAGGGAATAAATTAACAAGCGGAGCTGGTTGACATATAACTGCAGAGATCGCGAAACCGGATGTGTGTAACCACATGACCGGAAGTCAAGTGCCGCAGTGGAACACATGGTGAAACGCATGGTGCGCTCCACAGGGAATAGTGGAGCTCACGATGCATTCCACACATGAAAGGTAGGGTCAGAAACAACCCAGTGTGCCGGAGGGGATATTGGGGGTCATACTACACTATAGGAAAATATTGTAACCATGGTGCATAGTCTTATATAATGTAATCATATAATATAATATAATATAATAATAACCATGCCTACATTGGGAACAGTGTTTTATATGTGTTTAAAGGCACTATAATGATGCAACCATATATCTGCATGGAGATAAATGCAGGTATAAGCATGTGTGCATACAAGGGGTCAAGCATTGTGCAGTAAATGTATAAATGATTCACATCCTGTATACAATACATAGAAAATGAAATTAGGTGTAAAATCATATCCTTGCCATTATAACAATGTTCTCCTACAGGACAAGTTAATAATCTATAATGAAACACAGTAAGATTAAATTAAAGTTTAAACATGTGAGGAACATATTCTATGATCAAAGGCATGTGATGAACCTAAAAGGAAAAAGAAATAAGGGTGATAAATGGCCTATGACGTGGAAAAAAACACGAAAGTGAAAAGTATGGTGGAGACAAGAGTGCACAAACGTGTGTGAGGAGAGAAAATAAATAAATAAAAATTAAAAAAAGAATTTGAAATAGAAGTGAGTGAAAAAGACCTGTATGGAATGAATGAATGAATTAATTAATTAATGAATACATAGAAAAAAGGAAACAATATATTAATAAATTATTGATAAGGATGTGATAGCAGGCCAATTGGCCATGCCAGATTTATTAGGTCTCCAATCCTTTGCTTGGACCCCTATATTGACATAAAGTCACCAGCACCTAAAGGGTGCTAAATTGAAATATATGCAGACAAGTGCACACATGAACATTGTTCCCCAACCCGCACAGCATGGTCATATATGTGCGGATTAGCTGACTGTGCAGCTGCCCTACCACCACAGAGCGTATTGCCCAATGTGGTGCAGACCCCAACACTCCTCGGGGGCAGCATGCCATGAAACCCAGAAGAAGGAGTTGCCCCCCACATGCACAAGATTCAAATCTACAACCCCAGGTTCAGGTATTATAGAAGCCAGTAAACGTAAGTTCTTCATTAAGTCCATGTGGGGCCACTGTATCAAGGTTGAAGATCCATTTGGACTCCAAACGTAGTAACTGGGAAGTGGGCGACCCTCCCCTCAGATTCATGCGCACCACATCAAGGCCGGCAATCCTAAGTCCAGAGGTTATGCACTGGTGATAGTCCAGAAAATGCGCCGCGACTGAGGTCAGCTATTTCTTCGCCTGAGTCCGGTCACGCTGGGCCAAGGCAATATTGGATAGATGCTGTTGGATACGTTTCCGAACCTCCTGCCCGGTCTGACCTACATAGATTTTTCCACATTCGCAAATGAGTGCATAAAATCACATTCCTAGTCCAGCAGTTAATGTAGTGACCCAAGGAAATCACGGCCGGATGCCTGCAGGTGGAGAAGGAATCGGTACAGATCATGTATTAACAAATATTGCAGTTACCGCACGGGTATGTCCCACGCATCCTGACACCCCTCCCCAAACCCTGTGTAGGCATCTGGAAATGACCAGTTTGTCCCGTAAGTTTGGAGCTCTGCGTGCAATAATCTTCGGACTTGGGTTGACATATCCACTCAGCTTGGGATCCGCCAATAGTAGGTGCCAGTGTACATTTAGTATTGTATATAAATCATGCCATTGGTTGTTATATTTGGTGATGAGATGTACCTGGGTACTCCGAGGCTTGGGTTTTGGCTTTAACAATTCCAAGCGATCAGCCACCTTAGCAGTTTCAAATGCCATGAAATAACTTTCTTAGGGTAACCCCGTGCTCGAAACCTGGTTGTCAAATCACAGGAGGCCTCACTGAAGTCAGGAGTGGTGGTGCAGTTGCGGCGTAATCTCAGGAATTGTCCCTTAAGGATCCCTTTTCGCAAGTGGACCGGGTGAAAACTGTCAAAGTGTAACAGGCTGTTAGTCGCCGTTTCCTTGCGGAATAATGATGTGCGGATACCCTGGTCATCCAAATTTAGGCGTAGATCCCAAAAATCCGCAGTGGTGTCCGAGATCCTGTAGGTAAGGGAGATGTTATACAAAATTCTCTGAATAAAGTAAAAGCGATGGATAGAACCTCTTTTTTCAAAGAGAAATCAAGTATTGAGCAAAAGACAGATGTAGAAGAAGAAAAAATAAGACTTATTTTTCCCTTTAATTCTCAATATAGGAAGATTGAGAAATTGATTAAAATGCATTGGCATCTTCTGCGTGAAGACAAAGTCATTGGACATCTTCTACCAATTACCCCGGAGATTACGTATACAAAAGTCCTAAAAAAAAAAAAACAGAACTAATGGTATCGACAAGTAACTATAGATGGTTAATTAAAGAATTTTTAACGTGCAGTACCACTGATGTCATCTATTTGCTTCAATGCACGTGTGACAAACAATACATAGGGAGAACAAAAAGGACATTAAAAAAGAGAATCTCAGAACACATTGCCAATATATGTAAGGGGTATGAAAAACATACGGTTTCTAGACATTTTAAGACACACCATAATCAGGATCCGAGTACATTACGATATGTGGCCCTAGAGAGAATACAACCTAACTGGAGGGGAGGGAATCATATTATGCATATGTCCCGCGTAGAGTCAAGAAGGATTTTTGAATTTGGTTTGCTGGTTCCAAAAGGTCTCAATGCAGAACTAGAAGTGTTTGGTTTTCTATAGGTTGCCTGGGACCAGTGGCGTAACTACCGGGGAAGCAGGGGAAGCAGCCCGGCGCCCCGGCAGTGTGTGTGACAGTTTATTTTCAAGTTAGTTAAATATCGTGTGCAGGGCCCCTTCACATGCAGCCACTAGTGTGATCTAATCTTACTGTCTGCTAAAGTCTCCTGGTCTGGGATTTGAACCCACAACCTCCAATCTATCAGTGAATCAGTGGCAAAGCATTTACCCTCACAGCCATAAAAGCTGCATTACAACTGATTGGGAAAAAAAAAAAAACTACATCTATACACATGACAGCTGCCCAAACACACCTAGCACTGCTATATCTGTATATGACAGCTGTCCCTGCACACTCAGCTCTGCTATATCTCTATATATGACAGCTGCCCCAGCAAACCCAGCTCTACTACATCTATACACATGACAGCTGCCGAAACACAGTCAGCTCTGCTACATCTATACACATGACAGCTGCCCCCAACACACCCAGCACTGCTATATCTCTATATGACAGCTGTCCCAGCACACTCAGCTCTGCTATATCTCTATATATGACAGCTGCCCCAGCAAACCCAGCTCTACTACATCTATACACATGACAGCTGCCGAAACACAGCCAGCTCTGCTACATCTATACACATGACAGCTGCCCCCAACACACCAGCACTGCTATATCTCTATATGACAGCTGTCCCAGCACACTCAGCTCTGCTATATCTCTATATATGACAGCTGCCCCAGCAAACCCAGCTCTACTACATCTATACACATGAAAGATGCCTAAACACACCCAGCTCTGCTACATCTATACACATGACAGCTGCACCAGCACACTCAGCTCTGCTATATCTCTATATATGATAGCTGCCCCAGCAAACCCAGCTCTACTACATCTATACATGACAGATGCCCAAACACACCCAGCTCTGCTACATCTATACACATGACAGCTGCACCAGCACACTCAGCTCTACTATATCTCTATATATGACAACTGCCCCAGCAAACCCAGCTCTACTACATCTATACACATGACAGCTGCCGAAACACAGCCAGCTCTGCTACATCTATACACATGACAGCTGCCCCAGCACACTCAGCTCTGCTATATCTCTATATATCTATCTACTGTATAGCAATAATTAGAGATATATAGATGTAGCAGAGCTGGGTGTGCTGGAGCAGCTATCATATCTAAAGATATAGCAGAGCTAAGTGTGCTGGGACAGCTGTCATATAGAGATATAGCAGTGCTGGGTGTGTTTGGGCAGCTGTCATATGCATAGATGTAGCAGAGCTGGGTTTGCTGGGGCAACTATCATATATAGAGATATAGCAGAGCTGAGTGTGCTGGAACAGCTGTCATATAGAGATATATCTGAGATACTGCTATATCTGTATATGACAGCTGTCTCAGCACATTCAGCTCTGCTATATCTCTATATATGAGCAGCTGTCATGTGTATAGATGTGAGCCAGCTATAACAGTAGAAGTCTCATATTTTTTCAGTCAGCCACAAGGCAGCTGGTATGGTCTAGTGGTTAGCTGCTTTGCCTCTGAAGCAGAAGGTCGTGGGTTCAAATCCCAGCAGAATCTTTTCTCAAATACAAGCACTGACTCCATATAAGGACATACAAGGCGGGACACAGGAAGAGGCTGCATCGCATCGCTGACATGGAGGTAAGTAGAAGTGTTTATTTTATTTTTTTTAATACCCGACTGTTACTGCCATGGGGGAGCGGGAGGCACCTGAAACTGGCACATGGGGGGAGGGGGGTTGGCACCTGATACTGGCACCTGGGGGGGAGGGGGGTTGGCACCTGATACTGGCACATGGGGGGGGGAAGAGGCACCTGATACTGGCACATGGGGGGGAGAGGGGTTGGCACCTGATACTGGCATATGGGGGGGGGGAGAGTGGCACCTGATACTGGCATATGGGGGGGGAGGGAGAGTGGCACCTGATACTGGCATATGGGGGGGAGGGAGAGTGGCACCTGATACAGGCACCTGGGGGGGAGGGGGGGTTGGCACATGACAGCTGCCCCCAACACACCAGCACTGCTATATCTCTATATGACAGCTGTCCCAGCACACTCAGCTCTGCTATATCTCTATATATGACAGCTGCCCCAGCAAACCCAGCTCTACTACATCTATACACATGAAAGATGCCTAAACACACCCAGCTCTGCTACATCTATACACATGACAGCTGCACCAGCACACTCAGCTCTGCTATATCTCTATATATGATAGCTGCCCCAGCAAACCCAGCTCTACTACATCTATACATGACAGATGCCCAAACACACCCAGCTCTGCTACATCTATACACATGACAGCTGCACCAGCACACTCAGCTCTACTATATCTCTATATATGACAACTGCCCCAGCAAACCCAGCTCTACTACATCTATACACATGACAGCTGCCGAAACACAGCCAGCTCTGCTACATCTATACACATGACAGCTGCCCCAGCACACTCAGCTCTGCTATATCTCTATATATCTATCTACTGTATAGCAATAATTAGAGATATATAGATGTAGCAGAGCTGGGTGTGCTGGAGCAGCTATCATATCTAAAGATATAGCAGAGCTAAGTGTGCTGGGACAGCTGTCATATAGAGATATAGCAGTGCTGGGTGTGTTTGGGCAGCTGTCATATGCATAGATGTAGCAGAGCTGGGTTTGCTGGGGCAACTATCATATATAGAGATATAGCAGAGCTGAGTGTGCTGGAACAGCTGTCATATAGAGATATATCTGAGATACTGCTATATCTGTATATGACAGCTGTCTCAGCACATTCAGCTCTGCTATATCTCTATATATGAGCAGCTGTCATGTGTATAGATGTGAGCCAGCTATAACAGTAGAAGTCTCATATTTTTTCAGTCAGCCACAAGGCAGCTGGTATGGTCTAGTGGTTAGCTGCTTTGCCTCTGAAGCAGAAGGTCGTGGGTTCAAATCCCAGCAGAATCTTTTCTCAAATACAAGCACTGACTCCATATAAGGACATACAAGGCGGGACACAGGAAGAGGCTGCATCGCATCGCTGACATGGAGGTAAGTAGAAGTGTTTATTTTTTTTTTTTTAATACCCGACTGTTACTGCCATGGGGGAGCGGGAGGCACCTGAAACTGGCACATGGGGGGAGGGGGGTTGGCACCTGATACTGGCACCTGGGGGGGAGGGGGGTTGGCACCTGATACTGGCACATGGGGGGGGGAAGAGGCACCTGATACTGGCACATGGGGGGGAGAGGGGTTGGCACCTGATACTGGCATATGGGGGGGGGGAGAGTGGCACCTGATACTGGCATATGGGGGGGGAGGGAGAGTGGCACCTGATACTGGCATATGGGGGGGAGGGAGAGTGGCACCTGATACAGGCACCTGGGGGGGAGGGGGGGTTGGCACCTGATACTGGCACATGGGGGGGAGAGGGGTTAGCACCTGATACTGGCATATGGGGTGGGGGGGGAGAGGCACTTGATACTGGCACTTTTTTTGTGTGGGGGGGGGGAGATGGCACTATGATACTGGGACATGGGGGGGGGAGAGGCACCTGATACTGGCACCTGGAGGGGAGAGGGGGGGTTGGCACTTGATACTGGCACATGGGGGGGGAAGAGAGGAACCTGATACTGGCACATGGGGAGGGGGAGGGAGAGAGGCACTTGATATTGGCACTTTTTTTTGTGGGGGGGGGAGAGAGGGCAGTATGATACTGGGACATGGGGGGGGGGAGGCACCTGATACTGGCACCTGGAGGGGAGAGGGGGGGTTGGCACTTGATACTGGCACATGGGGGGGGAGAGAGGAACCTGATACTGGCACATGGGGAGGGGGAGGGAGAGAGGCACTAGATATTGGCACTTTTTTTGTGGGGGGGGGGAGATGGCACTATGATACTGGGACATGGGGGGGGAGAGAGGCACTTGATACTGGCATGTGTGGGGGGGGTTGGCACTATGATACTGGCACATGGGGGGGGAGAGGCACTTAATACTGGCACTTTTTTGGGGGGGAAGTGGCACTATGATAATGGGACATGGGGGGAAGAGAGAGGCACTTGATACTGGCACATGGGGGGGTTTGGCACTATGATACTGGCACATGGGGGTGGGAAGGAGAGAGGCACTTGATACTGGCACATGGGGGGAGATGGCACTATAATACTGGGACATGTGGGGGGGGGAGAGGCACTTGATACTGGCACATGATGGGGGGGCATCTATGGGGACACTTACTGGCACATTATTGGGGGGCATTATGGGGGACACTAGGCCGGCAGCCTATCAGAGGCCGGACACTGAGGGGCATCTACTGGGGCACTATATATGGGGCATTTTATACTGGTACATTATGGGGGGCACTAGCAGGAAGGGGGAGAGGAGCACTATGGGGGAATTTACTGGGGGCACTATATAGGGGCATTTTATACTGGCACATTATGGGGGCACTATGGGGACATTAGCTCAACTGGGGGCATTACAAGGGGGTATTTTTGCACTGTCACATTATAAAGAGAATTATTACAACTGGGTGGGCATTATGGTGGGCTTTATTACTCCCCCATGGTATGAGCTCCTAGTAGCAGCACCAGCCTCTCCCTGCTCTGCTATTCCTCTGCCCCTTCTCCAAATCCTTATTATGAAATCTTTCTCATTAGGATAAAACACAACATCAGCTCCGCCGAGACCCCGGCCAAAGTGTGAAAGTGGCGTCCGAGATCCCCAAGGGCCAAGCCAAGAAATTGTAAGTGTTCATATGAAATATGTTTATGTTATACACATATAGCCTACACTGTGCCCACAATGTACAGTATACCTCTACACTGTGCCCCACAATATACAGTATACCGCTACACTGTGCCTCACAATATACCTCTACACTGTGCCACACAATATACAGTATACCTCTACACTATGCCTCACAATATACAGTATACCTCTACACTGTGCCTCACAATATACCTCTACACTGTGCCACACAATATACAGTATACTGCTACACTGTGCCACACAATACACAATATACAGTATACCTCTACACCGTGCCCCACAATGTACAGTATACCTCTACACTGTGCCCCACAATATACAGTATACCTCTACACTGTGCCTCACACAATATACAGTATACCTCTACACTGTGCCACACAATATACCTTTACACTGTGCCTCACAATATACCTCTACACTGTGCCACACAATATACAGTATACCGCTACACTGTGCCACACAATATACAGTATACCTCTACACTATGCCTCACAATATACAGTATACCTCTACACTGTGCCTCACAATATATTATATCTACGCTCAGCGGGAAGTTTTTTCTCCTGAAAATTATAAGGAATATTTTCTGCTGAAAAAAGTATATTAATATCTGCCGATGGTTGCGGCTTGGATCCGCTATGTAACAAAACACATGAGAGAAAAACGCACAGGAAACGCATATATGTATCAGGGTTTCCTGTGGTGCGTTTTTTGTCATGTACTGGATATATTGACATTGGATCCGCTATGCAGCGAATTGGAACACATGAGCGAAAAACGCACAGAAAACGCATACATTTATTACAGCTTTCTGTGGTGCGTTTTTTGTTTTTGTCATATAATGCATGCAATGACATTCAACATTATGTATATGTTATTTGGTTGGATTTTTTGTTTATAAAATAGTCTCCAATTTGAAATCCACTCCATGTTTTATTCGAGTCCTAAATCAGATTCCAGGTTTTATTAATTATCTTAACTATGAACCCTATAAAATTTTTGGAGGAGCGCAGTCCGGTAGCTACTTAGGAAGAGGCAAGCTGGCCTTGAAACGCGTCTAGCGGACTACGCATTTTGCACATCTAGTACTGGTCCGGACCTAAAGTCCTGAAGAATTCAGATGCCTACTGTGATATAGGACCTGGGCATTTGCAATACTAACTGTTGCTGTGGTATAAGGACCTGTGTACCACATGATTTGACTTTTGCACCAGCTGACCTGATCACCTGATCCGTCTATCAGGTTCACCTGACCTAAACACGCCTCCCAAGCAACGGAGCAGAGCGCTCCAAACATATTCATTCAGCGCCCTTGTGACCATACCTCACCTTCCACCTCTCCGTGCAGACATACGATCCAGCGATTCTGCTGATACTACGGAGTGGTAAGAGTCTCATTGAGACAATCTGATAAGCTTGTCAAACTATCCATCTAGACGCCTATGAGAAAAGTGGAGTGCATTTATATCTTAGGTTACAGCTGGACATTCCTATGCGATAAATGTGATATGCTTCATGAGATTTTATACACTGGACTCTGCACAACTTGAGAGTGCCATACCTCTGAACATTCCTTGTTTGGTCATTCAATGACGTTTTAGTAGTTTTATTTAGTGGTTTTATTGAATGTATTTTTATTGAGTGTTTTAATGCACATTGTGTGATATCCTGTACCATTGAAATGTTTACTATTAAATAGTCTAATACAGTATTATTCAGTATTCTACACTTTTTCCTGAAGGTGGTGTGCCTGCTAGTCTCTTTTGCTACAATAAAAAAATAAAAATAAAATTTGACTGTAATATTATTGCAGTTACTTGGCTGCAAGCGTGTGTCAGGCCTACAGCGTCAGCGTGTACTGTGCCAGCTACTGCCAGTGCACAGTGCCACCACTCCAATCTGGTGTCACAGTAGCTTGCACGCATAGTACAACTAATCTAAAAAAAATGACAGGCAGAGGCAGGCCTCCCGCAGGGGCCGTCGTGGTCGTGGTGCTGTGATTTCCTTTGGCCCTAGAATAATGCCCGGTGTTCAGAGGCCACGTACCCTGAACTCGAAAAGTTCTGAGGACATAGTTGACTGGCTAACAGAGGACACCCAATCTTCTACAGCAGAACCTTGACGCACCATTCTCCTCCAGCTTAGCTTCTGGCACCTCTCAAGTTACCACTCGCCCGCCTGCCGCCACCACCAACACTAGCACCACAGCTGCTTCACTTGATCTGTCAGAGGAGTTATTTACACATCAGTTGGAAGAAATGAGTGATGCACAACCATTATTGCCAGAGGATGTAGATAACAGGGATATGTCTCAGTCAGGCAGCATTACACACATGGACATATGGTTCGGCTGAGTCCTCTTCTGCTGCTGTGTCTTGCTCCACATCAACTGTACAACTCTAGCTCCCCAGGGGCTATTCCACATCCCGGATACGACAGTGTCACGCCGTCTTGGGGTGACTTGCCTGAAAGCAGAGAGTCACACCGGACCAGCACTCCTGTCTGCCCTGAACGCACAGGTGGATCAGTGGCTGACTCCACACCAACTGGAGATGGGCAAAGTGGTGTGTGACAACGAAAGCAATTTGTTGGCGGCATTGAATTTGGGCAAGTTGAAACATGTGCCGCGCATGGCACATGTGTGTAATCTGATCGTACAACGCTTTGTGCATAAGTACCCAGGCTTACAGGACGTCCTCAAGCAAGGAAGGTGTATGGCCATTTCAGGTGTTCCTACACGTTAATGGCACACTTTTCAGACATTCAGCGGCGAAACAACATGCCAGTGAGTTGCTTGATTTGCGACAGCCCGACACGTTGGAATTCAACACTTCTAATGTTTGACCGCCTGCTCCAACAAGAAAAGGCAGTCAACGAGTATTTGTATGACCAGGGTGCTAGGACATACAAATACTAGGCCGTAGATGAGCGTGAAGAGGAAGAGTTGTGGTCCCCATCACCACCAGAGACAGCCTTATCAGCATCACTTGCTGGACCTGTGGCAACGCTGGAAGAGGAGTATGAGGAAGAGGAGTCAGAGGAGGAATGTGGCTTTGAGGAGGAGGAAGACCAACCACAGCAGGCATCCCAGGGTGCTCGTTGTCACCTATCTGGTACCCGTGGTGTTGTATGTGGCTGGAGAAAGAACAGACCTTCAGTGAGATCAGTGAGGACGAGGAACAGGACATGAGTAGCTCAGCATCCAACCTTGTGCAAATGGGGTCTTTCATGCTGTCGTGCCTGTTAAGGGACCCTCGTATAAAAAGGCTGAAGGAGAACAACCTGTACTAGAACCTCGGTATAAGCAGAAAGTGCTTGAAATGTTACTGAATTACCGGAAGTCGGAAAGGATGCAGCAGTTCCAGAACAAGTTAAAAAGTATGCTTTACACAGCTTATAAGGGTGATGTAACAGCACAACGGGAATCTAACAGGGGAAGAGGTGAAAGTAATCCTCCTCTTACCACAACCACACCAGCAAGGACAGGACGCTTTACAGATGTGTTGTTGATGGAGGACATGCAGAGCTTTTTAAGTCCTATGCATCGCCACAGCCCTTCGGGGTCCACCCTCAGAGAACGACTCGACCGACAGGTAACAGACTACCTCGCCTTAACTGCAGATATTGACACTCTAAGGAGCGATGAACCCCTTGACTACTGGGTGTGCAGGCTTTGGCCCGAGCTATCCCAATTTGCGATAGAACTTCTGGCCTGCTCCGCTTCAAGTGTCCTGTCAGAAAGGACCTTCAGTGCACAGGAGGTATTGTCACTGAGAAGAGAAGTTTCCTAGGTCAAAAAAGTCTAGATTACCTCACCTTTATTAAGATGAATGAGGGATGTATCCCGAAAGACCTGACAGGGGGCGATATATTTGACTAAAAAGGGCCTGATGAGATGAGATGTCTTGGGCTAAAAATGGTCCACACACGGCTGTATCTTATCTCTGCATGCAGGATGACTTGCGTGACTTCTCTGCACCAACTAGGGTTCAAGCCACAATGTTTTTGTCACGAGGGTATCAAGAACCACGCCTGACTCCGTTATATCCGGGGTCAGGAAATTGCAGCGGTTGGCTGCGCGCTCTATATAGGAAGATAGGGCTGTTTCTTTATGGTAGCCTTCTGGGTTTGCTTTGCAACCCTTTTTGGCTCACTCAGGGATCCATAGCTCCTTCTCTTTAGCTGTTCCATGTCCAGCACTCCCAACCTCCTTATATTCCCCTCTCCCACTTCTCTGGTTGCCAGATATAGAGCTTCCTGCCTGGACTTCTATACTGACCCACTGGAGCTGTGTTGCTGCGTTCTCTGGTTGTTGTTCCGGAACGTTACCCTCCGGATCCCTGTTGGGCCTTTGTGGTCTGCTGTTGTCGCCCACCTGGGATTATATGTTTGTCTTATTGTCTGTCCTCTACTTGGTGTTTTCCTCTTAGTGTTAGTGGTGCGGACTAGTGATCCCACCGCCCCGTTCACTATCTAGGGTTCATCTTAGGGAAAGCCAGGGTTTAGGCACGTGATCGGCGTACGGGTGAGGAACCTGTCTAGGGACGTCAGGGCAGTCAGGTGCCAGCCGCAGGTCAGGGGTCACCACCTTTCCCTCTCCCTTGGGCAGGGCCTTCCCTTTTCCCTCCCTTTGCGTGACACCAGTCATTACATTATATCTGGCCCTTATCTTGTGTAGGTAAAAAAAAAACTTTTTTTTTTACCTACTTAGAATCCAGTATGGATCCAATTGCTGCTTTGTCAAAGCAATTTCATGTCCTGTCATTGGAGGTGGCAGGATTGAAGGCGTCAGCCCTTCAGCAACAGCAGCAATTACAACTGACCACAAGCCCAGCGGTTGCTACAGGTAACCAGGTTGTTGCGGAACCCAAGGTTGCTCTCCCTGACAGATTTTCTGGGGGAAGGGACAAGTTTGTGACGTTCCGTGAGGCCTGTAAATTATATTTTAAGCTGCGCCCTTACTCCTCTGGAAATGAAGAACAGCGGGTGGGGGTTGTTATTTCCCTGCTACATCCTGGGCGTTCTCTTTACCCACTGATTCCCAGGCTCTCCGGTCAGTGGATGAATTTTCTGGGGCCTAGGGTCTCATATATGACGACCCTGACCGAATCGCACTGGCTGAATCAAAATTACGGAGACTCCTACAGGGAGAGCGGCCAGTAGAGGAGTATTGCTCTGAGTTCCGTAGGTGGGCTACGGATACCCAGTGGAACGACCCGGCTCTCAGGAGTCAATTCTGCTCTGGGTTATCCGAAAGGGTTAAGGATGTGCTTGCGCTGTACGAGACCCCCTTTCCCTTGATGCGGTTATGTCCCTTTCTATCCGAATAGATAGACGTCTTAGGGACAGATTGAAAGACCCGGAGCAATTGGTAACCCCTCCCAAGCAGCAGTTAGTCTGTACGGACTTAGACGAGCCTATGCAGCTAGGATGAACTACTCGTCAGGTCCATCCTCCTGAGGTCCATCCTCCTGAGGTTTTTTTCTGTGGGGAGAGGGGTAATTTCATTAATGTCTGTCCTTCATTCCTCAAAAAAAAAAAGACCGTCGGAAAACTACTAACCCCAGGCTGTGTGGAGGATGTCAGCCGGGGGGTATATGTTTCCTCCATACGTACATCGCAATTTGTGTTGCCAGCGGTTGTTGTTTTTGGCGTTAAGACGGAGGCTATTTCTTTTTTTTTAGACAGTTGATCAGGAGTAAATTTGATAGATGCCCATTTTGCCCACACTATGGGTTTGTCTCTCTGTACGCTACAGAGACCTATTCCCATTTTCGCTATTGATTCTGCTCCTCTGTCTCAGAGAAACCTCACCCACGTTGTCCATAACTTACACCTTCGGGTAGGGGACCACCATAACGAGATGCTTTCATGTTATGTTCTGGAGGGGCTTCCCTCTCCGGTGGTGCTGGGCCTTCCCTGGTTGGTAGCGCACAATCCAGTGGTGAATTGGCAGGCCAGGGAGATATTGGAGTGGAGTGAGCATTGCAGAGAAAATTGCTTAACTAGCAATTGCACAGTTGCCTCCATAGCTACCCTACCTACATTTGTTTCGGACTTTGAGGACGTTTTTTCTGAAAAAGGTTGTCAGAAGTTACCACCTCACCGACCTTATGATTGCCCGGTTAACAGCGCAAAATTACCCAAGACCAGGTTATATAATCTTTCGGGTCCGGAGAGAAAAGCCATGAAAGATTATATCTCCGAGAACTTGGCTAAGGGACACATCAGACCCTCTTCTTCACTTCTTGGCTGCAGGGTTTTTCTTCGTTAAAAAGAAAGATGGGGGCCCGCGTCCTTGCCTAGATTTTCGCGAATTAAACCGGATAACCATCCTAGACCCATACCCTCTTCCTCTCATTCCTGACCTGTTTAATCAGATTGCGGGTGCTAGGTGATTCTCCAAACTTGATCTTAGGGGGGCCTACAATCTGATTCGTATCAAGGAGGGGGATGAGTGGAAGACAGCTTTTAACACCCCTGAGGGGCATTATGAAAATCTAGTCATGCCTTTCGGTCTGACCAATGCTCCTGCTGTCTTCCAACATAGTGTCAGTGGTGCGGACTAGTGATCCCACTATCTAGGGTTCATCTTAGGGAAAGCCAGGGTTTAGGCACGTGATCGGCGTACGGATGAGGAACCCGTCTAGGGACGTCAGGGCAGTCAGGTGCCAGCCGCAAGGTGAGTCCGGGGTCACCACCTTTCCCTCTCCCTTGGGCAGGGCCTTCCCTTTTCCCTCCCTTTGCGTGACGCAAGTCATTACAGTTTTAGTGCACTTTCTGCCTGGAAAACATCAAGCAGCGGCTGCAACAATACCTGTTTTTTCAGGCATGTGTACATGCCTAATTTTTCTGGCCTCTGGTGCTGCACTGTGGCTGCAAAAACAAAAGAAAAAAAAGGCACATGCATTGACATGTGTCAATTCCCCTTCGTGATCATTACCTTGTTGTGGTGAAGGGGCTTGCGTATCACAATGAAGAGATCACCTCTATGAGTGTGTTGGCAATGGCAATGTTGGCACACCCCAGATGATAAGGTCGTTGCTTCATTGTGAACAGACCAAAAGCGATCGGTTGGATAATTTTGCATAGAAAAAACATACATTTTATTTGTGATCATCTAAGGTGATCATTAAAGCCTACTAGGCCAACAATGGGCCCACACTGCAGAATCATTGTTTTCTGGGTCACTTAACTGTCACTGAACTACCTCAGCACGACCATAGGCTTTGAAAAACCGCCATCGCCTGCAATCTCCCAAACGTGCGCACGAGCACAGTCATCACTATGCATAGAGGAATAAAATTTATGTCATGAGTGTGTCAAATATTGACAACTCTTTACGGTTGTCTAAAATCTATTCGATACACGTCCCCTGATAGGGGACGTAACAGGGATTAAACTGATAGGAATAGTACTACTTAATACACCACTCATATCTGGTGGCACAGTACATTGCACGGCGCACACGCAGTGCCCCAAATTGGAAGTAGCAGGACCAACCAAGCATCTTTTTCCATCTCCCGGTTCCTAAAATCTATTCCATACACGTCCCCTGATATTGGACGTAACAGGGATTAAACTGATAGGAATAGTACTACTTAACACACCACTCATATCTGGTGGCACAATACATTGCACGACACACGCGCAGTGCCCCAAATTGGAAGTAGCAGGACCAACCAAGCATCTTTTTCCATCTCCCGGTTCCTAAAATCTATTCCATACACAGGGATTAAACTGATATGAATAGTACTACTTAACATACCACTCATATTGGGATTGCACAGTACATTGCATGGCATACGCGCAGTGCCCCAAATTGGAAGTAAGAGGAACGACCAAGCATCTTTTTCCATCTCTCGGTTCCTAAAATCTATTCCATACACCGGCCCCTGATAGGGGACATAACTAGAGTTGAGCGAACACCTGGATGTTCGGGTTCGAGAAGTTCGGCCGAACATCCCGGAAATGTTCGGGTTCGGGATCCGAACCCGATCCGAACTTCGTCCCGAACCCGAACCCCATTGAAGTCAATGGGGACCCGAACTTTTCGGCACTAAAACGGCTGTAAAACAGCCCAGGAAAGGGCTAGAGGGCTGCAAAAGGCAGCAACATGTAGGTAAATCCCCTGCAAACAAATGTGGATAGGGAAATTAATTAAAATAAAAATTAAATAAATAAAAATTAACCAAAATCAATTGGAGAGAGGTTCCATAGCAGAGAATCTGGCTTCCCGTCACCCACCACTGGAACAGTCCATTCTCAGATATTTAGGCCCCGGCACCCAGGCAGAGGAGAGAGGTCCCGTAACAGACAATCTGGCTTCATGTCAGCAGAGAATCAGTCTTCATGTCATAGCAGAGAATCAGGCTTCACGTCACCCACCACTGTAATAGTCCATTTTCATAAATTTAGGCCCAGCACCCAGGCAGAGGAGAGAGGTCCCGTAACAGACAATCTGGCTTCATGTCAGCAGAGAATCAGTCTTCATATCATAGCAGAGAATCTGGCTTCCCGTTACCCACCACTGGAACAGTCCATTCTCAGATATTTAGGCCCCGGCACCCAGGCAGAGGAGAGAGGTCCCGTAACAGACAATCTGGCTTCATGTCAGCAGAGAATCAGTCTTCATATCATAGCAGAGAATCAGGCTTCACGTCAGCCACCACTGCAACAGTCCATTGTCATAAATTCAGGCCCAGCACCCAGGCAGAGGAGAGAGGTCCCGTAACAGACAATCTGGCTTCATGTCAGCAGAGAATCAGTCTGCATGTCATAGCAGAGAATGAGGCTTCACGTCACCCACCACTGCAACAGTCCATTTTCATAAATTTAGGCCCAGCACCCAGGCAGAGGAGAGAGGTCCCGTAACAGACAATCTGGCTTCATGTCAGCAGAGAATTAGTCTGCATGTCATAGCAGAGAATCAGGCTTCACGTCAGCCACCAATGCAACAGTCCATTGTCAGATATTTAGGCCCAGCACCCAGGCAGAGGAGAGAGGTCCCGTAACAGAGGATCTGGCTTCATGTCACCAGAGAATCAGTCTGCATGTCATAGCAGAGAATGAGGCTTCACGTCAGCCACCACTGCAACAATCCATTGGCATATATTTAGGCCTAGCACACAGGCAGAGGAGAGGTTCATTCAACTTTGGGTAGCCTTGCAATATAATGGTAAAATGAAAATAAAAATAGGATTGAATGAGGAAGTGCCCTGGAGTCCAATAATATATGGTTATGGGGAGGTAGTTAATGTCTAATCTGGACAAGGGACGGACAGGTCCTGTGGGATCCATGCCTGGTTCATTTTTATGAACGTCAGCTTGTCCACATTGGCTGTAGACAGGCGGCTGCGTTTGTCTGTAATGACGCCCCCTGCCGTGCTGAATACACGTTCAGACAAAACGCTGGCTGCCGGGCAGGCCAGCACCTCCAAGGCATAAAAGGCTAGCTCTGGCCACGTGGACAATTTAGAGACCCAGAAGTTGAATGGGGCCGAACCATCAGTCAGTACGTGGAGGGGTGTGCACACGTACTGTTCCACCATGTTAGTGAAATGTTGCCTCCTGCTAACACGTTGCGTATCAGGTGGTGGTGCAGTTAGCTGTGGCGTGTTGACAAAAGTTTTCCACATCTCTGCCATGCTAACCCTGCCCTCAGAGGAGCTGGCCGTGACACAGCTGCCTTGGCGACCTCTTGCTCCTCCTCTGCCTTGGCCTTGGGCTTCCACTTGTTCCCCTGTGACATTTGGGAATGCTCTCAGTAGCGCGTCTACCAACGTGCGCTTGTACTCGCGCATCTTCCTATCACGCTCCAGTGCAGGAAGTAAGGTGGGCACATTGTCTTTGTAGCGTGGATCCAGCAGGGTGGCAACCCAGTAGTCCGCACAGGTTAAAATGTGGGCAACTCTGCTGTCGTTGCGCAGGCACTGCAGCATGTAGTCGCTCATGTGTGCCAGGCTGCCCAGGGATAAGGACAAGCTGTCCTCTGTGGGAGGCGTATCGTCATCGTCCTGCCTTTCCCCCCAGCCACGCACCAGTGATGGACCCGAGCTGCGTTGGGTGCCACCCCGCTGTGACCATGCTTCATCCTCATCCTCCTCCACCTCCTCCTCATCCTCGTCCTCCTCGTCCTCCAGTAGTGGGCCCTGGCTGGCCACATTTGTACCTGGCCTCTGCTGTTGCCAAAAACCTCCCTCTGAGTCACTTCGAAGAGACTGGCCTGAAAGTGCTAAAAATGACCCCTCTTCCTCCTCCTCCTCCTCCTCCTCCTGGGCCACCTCCTCTTCCATCATCGCCCTAAGTGTTTTCTCAAGGAGACATAGAAGTGGTATTGTAACGCTGATAACGGTGTCATCGCCACTGGCCATGTTGGTGGAGTACTCGAAACAGCGCAACAGGGCACACAGGTCTCGCATGGAGGCCCAGTCATTGGTGGTGAAGTGGTGCTGTTCTGTAGTGCGACTGACCCGTGCGTGCTGCAGCTGAAACTCCACTATGGCCTGCTGCTGCTCGCACAGTCTGTCCAGCATGTGCAAGGTGGAGTTCCACCTGGTGGGCACGTCGCATATGAGGCGGTGAGCGGGAAGGCCGAAGTTACGCTGTAGCGCAGACAGGCGAGCAGCAGCAGGATGTGAACGCCGGAAGCGCGAACAGACGGCCCGCACTTTATGCAGCAGCTCTGACATGTCGGGGTAGTTGTGAATGAACTTCTGCACCACCAAATTCAGCACATGCGCCAAGCAAGGGATGTGCGTCAAATTGGCTAGTCCCAGAGCTGCAACGAGATTTCGCCCATTATCACACACCACCAGGCCGGGCTTGAGGCTCACCGGCAGCAACCACTTGTCGGTCTGTTGTTCTATACCCCGCCACAACTCCTGTGCGGTGTGGGGCCTGTCCCCCAAACATATGAGTTTCAGAATGGCCTGCTGACGTTTACCCCGGGCTGTGCTGAAGTTGGTGGTGAAGGTGTGTGGCTGACTGGATGAGCAGGTGGAAGAAGAGGAGGAGGAAGCCGAGAAGGAGGAGGTGGCAACAGGAGGCAAAGAATGTTGCCCTGCGATCCTTGGCGGCGGAAGGACGTGCGCCAAACAGCTCTCCGCCTGGGGCCCAGCTGCCACTACATTTACCCAGTGTGCAGTTAGGGAGATATAGCGTCCCTGGCCGTGCTTACTGGTCCACGTATCTGTGGTTAGGTGGACCTTGCCACAGATGGCGTTGCGCAGTGCACACTTGATTTTATCGGATACTTGGTTGTGCAGGGAAGGCACGGCTCTCTTGGAGAAGTAGTGGTGGCTGGGAACAACATACTGTGGGACAGCAAGCGACATGAGCTGTTTGAAGCTGTCTGTGTCCACCAGCCTAAATGACAGCATTTCATAGGCCAGTAGTTTAGAAATGCTGGCATTCAGGGCCAGGGATCGAGGGTGGCTAGGTGGGAATTTACGCTTTCTATCAAATGTTTGTGAGATGGAGAGCTGAACGCTGGCGTGTGACATGGTTGAGACGCTTGGTGACGGAGGTGGTGGTGGTGGTGTTGGTGGTACATCCCCTGTTTGCTGGGCGGCAGGTGCCAACGTTCCTCCAGAGGCGGAGGAAGAGGCCGAGGCGGCAGCAGCAGAATAGGCCGAGGCGGCAGCAGCAGAAGAGGTAGCAGGGGGAGCCTGAGTGACTTCCTTGGTTTTAAGGTGTTTACTCCACTGCAGTTCATGCTTTGCATGCAGGTGCCTGGTCATGCAGGTTGTGCTCAGGTTCAGAACGTTAATGCCTCGCTTCAGGCTCTGATGGCACAGCGTGCAAACCACTCGGGTCTTGTCGTCAGCACATTGTTTGAAGAAGTGCCATGCCAGGGAACTCCTTGAAGCTGCCTTTGGGGTGCTCGGTCCCAGATGGCGGCGGTCAGTAGCAGGCGGAGTCTCTTGGCGGCGGGTGTTCTGCTTTTGCCCACTGCTCCCTCTTTTGCTACGCTGTTGGCTCGGTCTCACCACTGCCTCTTCCTCCGAACTGTGAAAGTCAGTGGCACGACCTTCATTCCATGTGGGGTCTAGGACCTCATCGTCCCCTGCATCGTCTTCCACCCAGTCTTGATCCCTGACCTCCTGTTCAGTCTGCACACTGCAGAAAGACGCAGCAGTTGGCACCTGTGTTTCGTCATCATCAGAGACATGCTGAGGTGGTATTCCCATGTCCTCATCATCAGGAAACATAAGTGGTTGTGCGTCAGTGCATTCTATGTCTTTCACCGCTGGGGAAGGGCTAGGTGGATGCCCTTGGGAAACCCTGCCAGCGGAGTCTTCAAACAGCATAAGAGACTGCTGCATAACTTGAGGCTGAGACAGTTTCCCTGGTATGCATGGGGGTGATGTGACAGACTGATGGGGTTGGTTTTCAGGCGCCATCTGTGCGCTTTCTGCAGAAGACTGGGTGGGAGATAATGTGAACGTGCTGGATCCACTGTCGGGCACCCAATTGACTAATGCCTGTACCTGCTCAGGCCTTACCATCCTTAGAACGGCATTGGGCCCCACCATATATCGCTGTAAATTCTGGCGGCTACTGGAACCTGAGGTAGTTGGTACACTAGGACGTGTGGATGTGGCAGAACGGCCACGTCCTCTCCCAGCACCAGAGGGTCCACTAACACCACCACGACCATGTCCACGTCCGCGTCCCTTACTAGATGTTTTTCTCATTGTTATGGTTCACCACAACAACAAATATATTATTTGGCCCAATGTATTGTATTCAAATTCAGCGGGATATAAATTTGAGGCCTAGTATTTAGGCGCTGGGTGACCGGTATGGATTTAGTGACAGAATTAGACTTGGAAATGCACAGAAGCGTGTGTGTGAAGTTATTCTGAATGACCCTATGTGCACCTTCAATATGATCTACCCTTTTAGGGATAGATTTCAAATAGCTCTGATATAGCAGAAACGACTAAATTATGAAATTGCTAAATTGGGAATTGTATTTCAACCCAGAACAAAAAATGTGCTTTGACGGACACTAAATAACTTTCCCAGCCACAACAGGACAGCGGTAACGAGAGATTTAGCGGGATATAAATTTGAGGCCTAGTATTTAGGCGCTGGGTGACAGGTATGGGTTTAGTGACAGAATTAGATTTGGAAATGCACAGTAGCGGGTGTGTGAAGTTATTCTGAATGACCCTATGTGCACCTTGAATATTATATACCCTTTTAGGGATAGATTTCAAATAGCTCTGATATAGCAGAAACCACTAAATTATGAAATTGCTAAATTGGGAATTGTATTTCAACCCAGAACAAGAAATGTGCTTGAACGGACACTAAATAACTCGCCCAGCTACAGCACTAGGGACAGATTTAGCGGGATATAAATTTGAGGCCTAGTATTTAGGCGCTGGGTGACAGCTATGGGTTTAGTGACAGAATTAGACTTGGAAATACACAGTAGCGGGTGTGTGTGAAGTTATTCTGAATGACCCAATGTGCACCTTGAATATTATATACCCTTTTAGGGATAGATTTCAAATAGCTCTGATATAGCAGAAACCACTAAATTATGAAATTGCTAAATTGGGAATTGTATTTCAACCCAGAACAAAAAATGTGCTTTGACGGACACTAAATATCTTGCCCAGCAACAACAGTACAGCGGTAACGAGAGATTTAGCAGGATATAAATTTGAGGCCTAGTATTTAGGCGCTGGGTGACAGGTATGGGTTTAGTGACAGAATTAGACTTGAAAATACACAGTAGCGGGTGTGTGTGAAGTTATTCTGAATGACCCAATGTGCACCTTGAATATTATATACCCTTTTAGGGATAGATTTCAAATAGCTCTGATATAGCAGAAACCACTAAATTATGAAATTGCTAAATTGGGAATTGTATTTCAACCCAGAACAAAAAATGTGCTTTGACGGACACTAAATATCTTGCCCAGCAACAACAGTACAGCGGTAACGAGAGATTTAGCAGGATATAAATTTGAGGCCTAGTATTTAGGCGCTGGGTGACAGGTATGGGTTTAGTGACAGAATTAGACTTGAAAATACACAGTAGCGGGTGTGTGTGAAGTTATTCTGAATGACCCAATGTGCACCTTGAATATTATATACCCTTTTAGGGATAGATTTCAAATAGCTCTGATATAGCAGAAACCACTAAATTATGAAATTGCTAAATTGGGAATTGTACTTCAACCCAGAACAAAAAATGTGCTTTGACGGACACTAAATATCTTTCCAAGCAACAACAGTACAGCGGTAACAAGAGATTTAGCAGGATATAAATTTGAGGCCTAGTATTTAGGCGCTGGGTGACAGGTATGGGTTTAGTGACAGAATTAGACTTGGAAATACACAGTAGCGGGTGTGTGTGAAGTTATTCTGAATGACCCAATGTGCACCTTGAATATTATATACCCTTTTAGGGATAGATTTCAAATAGCTCTGATATAGCAGAAACCACTAAATTATGAAATTGCTAAATTGGGAATTGTACTTCAACCCAGAACAAAAAATGTGCTTTGACGGACACTAAATAACTTTCCCAGCTACAACAGGACAGCGGTAACGAGAGATTTAGCGGGATATAAATTTGAGGCCTAGTATTTAGGCGCTGGGTGACAGGTATGGGTTTAGTGACAGAATTAGACTTGGAAATACACAGTAGCGGGTGTGTGTGAAGTTATTCTGAATGACCCTATGTGCACCTTCAATATGATCTACCCTTTTAGGGATAGATTTCAAATAGCTCTGATATAGCAGAAACCACTAAATTATGAAATTGCTAAATTGGGAATTGTATTTCAACCCAGAAGAAAAAATGTGCTTTGACGGACACAAAATAACTTTCCCAGCTACAACAGGACAGCGGTAACGAGAGATTTAGCAGGATATAAATTTGAGGCCTAGTATTTAGGCGCTGGGTGACAGGTATGGGTTTAGTGACAGAATTAGACTTGAAAATACACAGTAGCGGGTGTGTGTGAAGTTATTCTGAATGACCCAATGTGCACCTTGAATATTATATACCCTTTTAGGGATAGATTTCAAATAGCTCTGATATAGCAGAAACCACTAAATTATGAAATTGCTAAATTGGGAATTGTACTTCAACCCAGAACAAAAAATGTGCTTTGACGGACACTAAATATCTTTCCAAGCAACAACAGTACAGCGGTAACGAGAGATTTAGCAGGATATAAATTTGAGGCCTAGTATTTAGGCGCTGGGTGACAGGTATGGGTTTAGTGACAGAATTAGACTTGGAAATACACAGTAGTGGGTGTGTGTGAAGTTATTCTGAATGACCCAATGTGCACCTTGAATATTATATACCCTTTTAGGGATAGATTTCAAATAGCTCTGATATAGCAGAAACCACTAAATTATGAAATTGCTAAATTGGGAATTGTACTTCAACCCAGAACAAAAAATGTGCTTTGACGGACACTAAATAACTTTCCCAGCTACAACAGGACAGCGGTAACGAGAGATTTAGCGGGATATAAATTTGAGGCCTAGTATTTAGGCGCTGGGTGACAGGTATGGGTTTAGTGACAGAATTAGACTTGGAAATACACAGTAGCGGGTGTGTGTGAAGTTATTCTGAATGACCCTATGTGCACCTTCAATATGATCTACCCTTTTAGGGATAGATTTCAAATAGCTCTGATATAGCAGAAACCACTAAATTATGAAATTGCTAAATTGGGAATTGTACTTCAACCCAGAACAAAAAATGTGCTTTGACGGACACTAAATAACTTTCCCAGCTACAACAGGACAGCGGTAACGAGAGATTTAGCAGGATATAAATTTGAGGCCTAGTATTTAGGCGCTGGGTGACAGGTATGGGTTTAGTGACAGAAGTAGACTTGAAAATACACAGTAGCGGGTGTGTGTGAAGTTATTCTGAATGACCCAATGTGCACCTTGAATATTATATACCCTTTTAGGGATAGATTTCAAATAGCTCTGATATAGCAGAAACCACTAAATTATGAAATTGCTAAATTGGGAATTGTACTTCAACCCAGAACAAAAAATGTGCTTTGACGGACACTAAATAACTTTCCCAGCTACAACAGGACAGCGGTAACGAGAGATTTAGCAGGATATAAATTTGAGGCCTAGTATTTAGGCGCTGGGTGACAGGTATGGGTTTAGTGACAGAATTAGACTTGAAAATACACAGTAGCGGGTGTGTGTGAAGTTATTCTGAATGACCCAATGTGCACCTTGAATATTATATACCCTTTTAGGGATAGATTTCAAATAGCTCTGATATAGCAGAAACCACTAAATTATGAAATTGCTAAATTGGGAATTGTACTTCAACCCAGAACAAAAAATGTGCTTTGACGGACACTAAATAACTTTCCCAGCTACAACAGGACAGCGGTAACGAGAGATTTAGCGGGATATAAATTTGAGGCCTAGTATTTAGGCGCTGGGTGACAGGTATGGGTTTAGTGACAGAATTAGACTTGGAAATACACAGTAGCGGGTGTGTGTGAAGTTATTCTGAATGACCCTATGTGCACCTTCAATATGATCTACCCTTTTAGGGATAGATTTCAAATAGCTCTGATATAGCAGAAACCACTAAATTATGAAATTGCTAAATTGGGAATTGTATTTCAACCCAGAACAAAAAATGTGCTTTGACGGACACTAAATAACTTTCCCAGCTACAACAGGACAGCGGTAACGAGAGATTTAGCAGGATATAAATTTGAGGCCTAGTATTTAGGCGCTGGGTGACAGGTATGGGTTTAGTGACAGAATTAGACTTGAAAATACACAGTAGCGGGTGTGTGTGAAGTTATTCTGAATGACCCAATGTGCACCTTGAATATTATATACCCTTTTAGGGATAGATTTCAAATAGCTCTGATATAGCAGAAACCACTAAATTATGAAATTGCTAAATTGGGAATTGTACTTCAACCCAGAACAAAAAATGTGCTTTGACGGACACTAAATAACTTTCCCAGCTACAACAGGACAGCGGTAACGAGAGATTTAGCAGGATATAAATTTGAGGCCTAGTATTTAGGCGCTGGATGACAGGTATGGGTTTAGTGACAGAATTAGACTTGAAAATACACAGTAGCGGGTGTGTGTGAAGTTATTCTGAATGACCCAATGTGCACCTTGAATATTATATACCCTTTTAGGGATAGATTTCAAATAGCTCTGATATAGCAGAAACCACTAAATTATGAAATTGCTAAATTGGGAATTGTACTTCAACCCAGAACAAAAAATGTGCTTTGACGGACACTAAATAACTTTCCCAGCTACAACAGGACAGCGGTAACGAGAGATTTAGCGGGATATAAATTTGAGGCCTAGTATTTAGGCGCTGGGTGACCGGTATGGATTTAGTGACAGAATTAGACTGGGATATGGCCAAAAAATAACCACACTATTGCTGGTTAAATGCACTTGGTGACGGGCGCAGCTTGCCCCTGATGTAGTATATGGCCAAAAAATGAACAGACTATTGCTGGTTAAATGCACTTGGTGTCACAGCTTGACCAACCACACTACTGAGGGTTAAATGCACTTGGTGACGGGCGCAGCTTGCCCCTGATGTAGTATATGGCCAAAAAATAAACAGACTATTGCTGGTTAAATGCACTTGGTGTGACAGCTTCACCCTGATGTAGGCTTTAGCCAGAAAACAACCACACCATTGAGGGTTAAATGCACTTGGTGACAGGCGCAGCTTGCCCCTGATTTTGTATATGGCCAAAAAATGAACAGACTATTGCTGGTTAAATGCACTTGGTGTGACAGCTTCACCCTGATGTAGGCTTTAGCCAAAAAACAACCACACCATTGAGGGTTAAATGCACTTGGTGACAGGCGCAGCTTGCCCCTGATTTTGTATATGGCCAAAAAATGAACAGACTATTGCTGGTTAAATGCACTTGGTGTGACAGCTTCACCCTGATGTAGGCTTTAGCCAAAAAACAACCACACCATTGAGGGTTAAATGCACTTGGTGACAGGCGCAGCTTGCCCCTGATTTTGTATATGGCCAAAAAATGAACAGACTATTGCTGGTTAAATGCACTTGGTGTGACAGCTTCACCCTGATGTAGGCTTTAGCCAAAAAACAACCACACCATTGAGGGTTAAATGCACTTGGTGACAGGCGCAGCTTGCCCCTGATTTTGTATATGGCCAAAAAATGAACAGACTATTGCTGGTTAAATGCACTTGGTGTGACAGCTTCACCCTGATGTAGGCTTTAGCCAAAAAACAACCACACCATTGAGGGTTAAATGCACTTGGTCGCAGCTTGTGCTGGCGCACCACAAGACACAAAATGGCCGCCGATCACCCCAGAAAAATGTGACTGACAAACGGTCTGGGCAGCCTAAAAACAGTGAGCAATTGAGGATCAGCAGCTCAATGATCCACAGCTGCAGATCGATCAGTTAATCAAGTCCTTTGGAGGAGTTAATCTGCCTAATCTCGCCCTACTGTCGCAGCCGCAACCTCTCCCTACGCTAATCAGAGCAGAGTGACGGGCGGCGCTATGTGACTCCAGCTTAAATAGAGGCTGGGTCACATGGTGCTCTGGCCAATCACAGCCATGCCAATAGTAGGCATGGCTGTGATGGCCTCTTGGGGCAAGTAGTATGACGCTTGTTGATTGGCTGCTTTGCAGCCTTTCAAAAAGCGCCAAGAAAGCGTCACAAAAGCGCCAAGAAAGCGACGAACACCGAACCCGAACCCGGACTTTTACGAAAATGTCCGGGTTCGGGTCCGTGTCACGGACACCCCAAAATTCGGTACGAACCCGAACTATACAGTTCGAGTTCGCTCATCCCTAGACATAACGTAACAGGGATTAAACTGATAGGAATAGTACTACTTAACATACCACTCATATTGGGATTGCACAGTACATTGCACAGCATACGCGCAGTGCCCCAAATTGGAAGTAAGAGGAACGACCAAGCATCTTTTTCCATCTCTCGGTTCCTAAAATCTATTCCATACACCGGCCCCTGATAGGGGGTGGAGGAAGAGACCTTCAATGACGTCAGTGAGGACAAGAAACGGGACATGGCTAGCTTGGTATCCAACCTTGTGAAAATGGGGAGTTTTCGGTTGTGCAAATGGACTGTTTGCAGTTCGTTAAACGGGGAGTTTGGTCTGTCAGAGTTTGGTCTGTCACTGTGAAGCGGGCGTAACCCTTGCACTACCTGATCGATACAACATCATACCTGATCGTATACACATACTGGATGTTTTAAAGCAAGTTATTCCAAACAATTTAGGAATGTTAGGTGATTTATGTCTTTTATGGATTAAAACCCGACTCTGTGTCAACTACGTAATTTTCCATGGGAGTTTTTCCATGGATCCCCCTCCGGCATGCCACAGTCCAGATGTTAGTCCCCTTGAAACAACTTTTCCATCACTATTGTGGCCAGAAAGAGTCCCTGTGGGTTTTAAAATTTGCCTGCCTATTGAAGTCAATAGCGGTTTGCCCGGTTCGCACGCTCGCAAATATTTGCGGGAATTCGCGTTCGCCGTTCGCGAACAGAAAATTTTATGTTTGCGACATCTCTACTGATATGTAATATTTATTTCTTTTGAAAGCTTTTTGGTACTGAACACAGCAATTTTCCAGCCCTGCACTATCTGTCCCTTCCTGCAGATGCCAGTCACTAATACTGATGAATTTATCCCTTGTCAAATCTCGATTGCGATTTTTGCAATCAAGAAAATAAGGACTGGAGATCACAAATTCTCAAATTTTTAAATATATGATGAATATTCGCCCAAATATTCGCAAATCCATATATTGCCCCTGCCGCTCATCACTGGTTATTAATGGTTCATACTCAGATTGGGTCACAATCACTAGTGGAGTACCTCAGGGGTCAGTATTGGGCCCTATTCTCTAGTATATTTATTATTGATCTTGTAGAAGGCTTGCACAGTAAAATATCAATTTTTGCAGATGACACTAAACGGTGTAAAGTAATAAACATGGAAGAGGACAGTATACTGCTACAGAGGCATCTGAATAGATTGGAGGCTTGGGCAGATAAGTGGCAGATGAGGTTTAACACTGATGTTAGGTTATGCACATGGGAAGGAATAATGCAAGTCACCCGTACATACTAAATGGTAAAACACTGGGCAACACTGACATGGAAAAGAATGTAGGAATTTTAGTGAACAGCAAACTAAGCTATAGAAACCAGTATCAGGCAGCTGCTGCCAAGGCCAATAAGATAATGGGTTGCATCAAAAGAAGCATAGATGCCACTTTACAAATCACTGGTCAGACAACACATGGAATACTGTGTACAGTTCTGGGCTCCTGTGAACAAGGCAGACAAAGTAGAGCTGGAGAGGGTTCAAAAGAGGGCAACTAATGTAATAACTGGAATGGGGGGACTACAGAACCCTGAAAGATTATAAAAATTAGGATTATTTACTTTAGAAAAAAGACGACTGAGGGGAGATCTAATGACTATGTATAAATATATCAGGGGTCAGTACAGAAAAATATCCCATCATCTATTTATCCCCAGGACTGTGACTTTGACAAGGGGACATCCTCTGCACCTGGAGGAAAGAAGGTTTGTGTGAGGATTCATTACAGTAAGAGCAGTGAGACTATGGAACTCTCTGCCTGAAGAGGTGGTGATGGTGAGTTCACTAAAAGAGTTCAAGAGGGGCCTGGATGTAGTTATGAAGTGTAATAATATTACAGGTTATAGCTACTACTAGAGAGGGGTCGTTGATCCAGGGAGTTATTCTGATTGCCCGATTGGAGTCGGGAAAGATTTTTTTTTTTCCCTTTAAGTGAGGAAAATTGGCTTCTACTTCACAGAGGTTTTTTTGCCTTCCTCTGGATTAACTTGCAGGATAACAAACTATGTTACTATGTTACTATGACTGTGCACCCCTTTTACGGTATGGCCCAAACTAATTAGTGGTGAAATTCTTTATGTGACACAGGCTTTTTTTTGGGGGGGAGAATTTATGTGTGACTGTACACCTCCTTTTGTGGTATGGACCAAACTACTTAGTGGTAAAAAAAAAAGTATTCCATTCACCTGTCCGCCCACATAGCTGCCAAGAAGCAGAAGGGTCTTGTCATTGAAGTGGGCTCAGAGTCGAAGCTAAATGCCAAATTTTAATTTTTACCTGGATTCAAAAGAAAGGACAGAGATCAACTGGCTGTGCTCATACAGATTTCATCAAAGCCTCCACTCACCAAGGCAAGCACAGAGGACCAGATTGTGTGGACAGGTTGGTTCTGCGGGATGTACATAGAGGACAATCTATTGGAGGTGTTACCAAAGACATTTACTTGCATTCAGCTCTTCCTGTATAACGGCTCCAAGGCCCTCCCGGCTATGGTAGGGACGTGGTTCCAAAGAAACTTTGTTATTTTGGTAAGCTGGTGATCAGTTCTCAGGACCTTATGTGGCTAACAGCGATGTGGACCCGGTATGATGTGTCTGGCTCAGTCTCTGCCACAGAGCTTTTTTTTTTTGTGCCCGTCGAACCTCGCATGGACATTTCTTATGCCAGTCACTCAGAGGACTTCAAAACTTAATGTAATTATATTCATAAATCAAAGGACGAGGTCACATTGGAGGAAGTGGACAATTTATTCCAATGCCTTTACTCGCAGTTCTTTAGAATCCACTTATCAGCAACCCAGCTGGTCAAGGTCACGGCATCTGTGGCATCAGCGCATTGTGAAGGAAAAGTTCCTCAGTAGGGAATACCTAATCCGAGCGCTGAGATCGATCACAGAGCTGGCCATCAATAACATCCAGTATTGAACACATGTACAACTCTCATTTCAAACCATGTCCTCAATGTTCAGGACCCCCAGACTTCTTACATGTCTTAAATAGGATCCCTGTAGTGCTTACTTCATGTTATATCGCTACTTACCATTCTTTTACAGCAGCTGTGAGACCTGCACATACTAAGATTTATTTATGAAGATTTTCGGGTGTTGCCTGTACCAACTAGTTACCTTCCAGCTGTGATTGTTTTGCCTGCACTGTTGGAGTTAGCTGGAGTCAGAGTGTTTGCTGGACTATCCTCCAGGTATCAAGGGGAGAAACAGAACTGGATCGCACATCTACAATGCTATGCTTTTTGATCAAATCATTTTTATTCATCAATAAATCCAGCATATATTGACAATACGATGCCACATTGTCTACACAAAAGCATAATCAATAATCAGCAGTGCTATAAGGCATCTCCACAGAAGAAACGCCGTGCAACGGCGTACAATGCACATAAACTCAATACAGAGTACGAATATAAGACCCCACAACTTAGAATACACCAAACCCTCCCCCCACCCCAGTCCCCCCTCACCCCCCCTCATAGAACTAGGCACGAACCCCTCTAAGATATCCTAAATTACCACATGCATGTGGGATAACCACTCATTCCACAATTTCTCAAATTTCTGAGAACAACCTCTCAATTTGTCAAAGCCTCCTCTGAGCTAGAAACAGTAGAAGCATAGAGGGACACATAAAAACATTTTAAAATAGTCAATATTCCTTTCATGTCCTGTCTAGTATTCCCCATTTCATCTCTCAGTCCCTGAATGCAAAAAGGACCTCTCTGAGCCTGGGAAACCACTGACAGCAGATGCCCCACCCTCTCACCTTCCTCAAAAGGCCTCTGCCGATAGAAACTACGCTTCCTCTCTGCAGCCTGCACTAGATGGCACCTCAACTGTTCCTGAGCTACCGCCAGAGCCTCACTATTAATCAGAGTGGGGGAGCGACCAAAATCCCTTTCAGCCTCAGCCACCAGGACATGTGCCTTAACATCAGCCTCTCTAGACTTAGATTTATGCTCCATGCACTGACACCGTCCCTCCATTGATAGCAAAGAATTCCCTGACCTCCAGAGAAACCCCAGATAGGTCATCCAGCACATTCAGCCAGTGCAAGTTACACTTCCACAGCCTCGGTCCCTGTCTGAGCACCGCCAGGCACAAGTCAATCTGCACCAGAGAGTGGTCAGACAGCGACCGAGGATGATAGATAACGCCCCTAACCAATGGCAGCATAACATCATTAACGAGAGCCAAGTCTATACGCGATAATGAATGGTGTGTGGCTGATCTGCACAAGTATTCGCGCCTATCCGGGTTGCGCAATCTCCATACATCATACACTCCAGTTTCACTCATGATATTCCTTAGAGCAACATTCCCCGGCGACCCACCTGATCCCTCCACTCGACATCTATCCAAGGAGTCATTCGGCGTGCAATTAAAGTCCCCCACTAGTAGCCAAGGTAACCCAGGGAAGTCCGCCACAAAATCCATAATCTCCCTTAGCAAAGGAGAAGCAAATGGTGGAGGCACATATACCGACACCAACACCACCTGAATCCCATCAATCTTATACACCACACATACATACCTGCCCTCAGCATCCACACATTGCTGCATATGTTCATATCTAATACTTCCATGCACAATCACACTTACACCCCTGGAGTGAGAGGAATGTATTGCATGTACCGCATATCCCACCCAGTTCTTGTTCAGCCACTGTACATTATCACTAGTCAAATGCGTTTCCTGGAGACAGCATATGGCCGGCTGAAACCGTCCCAAGTATTGAAAGATACACTGTTGTTTCCGTGCATCCGCCATACCTCTCACATTCCAGCTTAAAACTTTAATCACCTGAGTCATGGTAAAACATATTGTCATCTCTGGATCCCACAGCACACTCAAACCACATACACTCAGAGTTTGCACCCCTATCCCATCCCCCAACTGCCACCCTCCCCCTCCCCCTCCCCCCTCCAATAATCAGGTTACTGTAAATAGGGACCTTGGTCCCCTCATTTCTACCCTCTAACCCAAAAACAGGGCAATTCAAGAGCATCTTGCCCCCAAACATACAATATTCATAAACAATTTCAACACACTCCCTCAGGTAGGGAATCCTCCCCACATCTGAGAAACCCATTACAATCTCCAACCGCCTACTCCCACCTCAGGATCTACCATGCAGTAGCATTGCATAATACACTTTCTAGCTGGTGTAATAGTAAATTGACATTAAAATGCAAACACCCATACAGGGTAAACTCAGAAAAACATATATCTGCCTCCTTCAAGTGTCCGGAGCCCCACTTCTCAGTTGCCGCTCGTGGACGTCCAGCCACTGCGCCGCTTTATCTAGATCCTCATAAAATCTGGTGGATCCTAGCGCCACCACTCGCAGTTTGGCAGGAAACAGCATAGCATACGGCACTTGTAGACCTCTGAGCCTTTTCTTGACGTCAATAAATCTGCTTCTCCTCCGCTGCACCTCATTAAAATAATCCGGAAATATGGACACTTTGACCCCATTCAGGACCATCTCATCATTGTTCCTGGACTGTCACAGAATAGTGTCCCGGTCTTTAAAATGCAAAATCTTCGCCAGTATAGGGCGAGGAGGCCTGCCTGGCGGGAGTGGCCACATGGGCACTCTGTGCGCCCGCTCCACCGCATACAGGGAGGATAGGCCCTTCTCATGAAACAATTGGTGTAGCCATTTTTCCACAAATTCCGTGGCATTGGCCCCCTCTGTCTTTTCCGGCACTCCCACAATACGCAGGTTGTTCCTTCTTGACCTGTTCTCCAAGTCATCTGTTTTAGCGTACAGAGCAGCAATGTCCTTCGCATTCGTTTTGGCCGCCATTTGCAGGGGCTGCACTACATCCTCCAATGTGGACACCCTCTTCTCCAATTCAGAGGTGCGCTCAGAGATCTTATGTAAATCATGTCTAATTATAGACACATCAGACCGCAGACTGCCGACTTGCACTGTGAGCACTTTCAGGGTGCTATTACAACTGGCCACAGCAACCATGATATCTTTCAGAGTGGGCTCCCCCGTAGCCACAGCCACAGGACCCACCTTAGCTTTAGCAGGGCATGCAGGAGTCAGTAACGGCTGATCAACTGCATCCAGGCCATCAACATCCAAGGAACCATCCTCCTGATCTGAGGAGGTAAGTATATCTGTCCCCTTGTCAGCAGCCCAGAGGCCCACTCCGCTGTCCGTGCGGGCAAACTTGCTCAATTTAGCCGCCGCGCTCTGGCTCACCATCTCCTGCAGCGCCATCACCTCCCCGCCATCGGCGCCATGTTGGTCCGCCTCCAGTCTGTCAGCCTTGACCACTTTACTTGATTTCCGCTGCATATTCAGGCTGGCAAATTCCCCACAGCACCGACCGGTCACCTCTCCACCACCAGGTATAGAATTTTCGGCAAAACGAAGCGTGCTACCACTCTTTTAAACAGGATACTAGCAGGAGCTGTGAGCGGTGTGTCCTACTCCATGCGCTCGCAGGCCACGTCCCTACAATGCTATGCTTTGATCTAATTCAACTCGCTTCTCAGCGTAATATTAAAGTGTACAACCGCATATACTGCATGCTGTACAAGAGGCATTAGTGTACATTTTGATCAAATGGCATAAGCCCACTCACCACGTCAAAGTGTTACTGCAAGGTACAGTGTTCTAGACCACTATAAAGGCTATCTGCAGCCAGGAAATAGCCATTTATTTAACGTAATTCGACGCAAATAAATTCAAATCGAACCAAATTTTTCCAAAAAGTTTTTAAAAAATGTGTTCATCTCTAGTTACCACAAAGCATAATCAAATTTTTCCTGAAATTCAGATCAAATTCAACATTATTTTCGATTTGCTGAACACTAATGGCAATGCAAAGAAAAAAAAAAAAAAATTTTTTTTTATGATAAAATAAACTAAAAACTATACAAATTTGGTATTGTTGTATATGTATTGAATTGCAGAATAATGGTATCAAGTAATTGTTTAGCTCATATTGAATGTTGTAATATCAAAACCCATAAAACCTTGAACTTTGGCAGATAAGCCCTGTTATGACTGTGTTAAAGAAAATTTTAAAATATTATGGCTCATTCAGAAATGTAAAAACGAAAATGGGCCTGCTCTTTAAGGAGTTAAAGTTCTACCTTCTCCTACCAATATGTGTGGTAGATGTCGGGAACGGGTTAAAGGGGTTGTCTGAGTTCAGAGCTGAACCCGGACATACCCACATTTTCACCCAGGCAGCCCACCTAATATAAGCATTGGAGCATATCATGCTTCAATGCCCATTTGCCCTGCCCAGGCTCTCTGTAGGGATTTCTATGTGGAGGCTTCTTCCCAGCAGTGAGCATGCTGATGTCACTGACTCTGAACCCGGACAATCTCTTTAATGCTGTATACAACAGAGAGATGTTTGGATTCATCTATTCTACTATCACTTTCTAAATGAAAGCATTTGCTGGTATCTAATATATAAAGCTCAGTGTATGTATGTGTGTATGTATGTCTGCTAAAGGAATCTGGACCGTCACATTTACAATCACAAAATTTGGCGCACAGGTACATCAGGAAGGTTTCTAAGATGTTCCTGAGATGTTCCCAAAAACTGCATTAGCCAATAGAAGCGAATCGATTTTAGATGTTACATCCGAAGTCAATTCGCTCATCCCTAGTCACTGTTAAGGGAGGAGGGGACTGTGGAGACCACTATTAAAGAAGCAGTGGGGTACTGTGAGGTCACTGTTAACCCCTTAAGGACCTCCGCTGTATATGTACGGCGGAAGTCTAGTCCCTAAACATGGTGCCCACTCGCACATGCAGTGGCGCCATAGCCACCGGGTTTATGCTATTTCAAATAGCAGAGACCTGCATCACATGTATGCGATCAGCCATAAGGCTGATCGCATACATTTTCCCCTTAAGATGACGTGGTCAAATGTGACCACGGCATCTGATTAGTCCAGAAGCTGAAGTTGCACACTTCCCCTCCGGTAACAGCATTCCCTGACTGAGATCGGGAAACCTTTTACATTATGCTAATAGACTGAAGCCTCAAGCAGGCTTTAGAGTACATTAGATGAATACACCAATACAGGCCACTAGGTGACAGCATTGTATTGGTATAGTGCAAATGAAGTGTTCAATGATAGCTATATAGTCAACAATGAAAACAATGGGCAATCTAATGATTGCCAGTTATTGTCACCCAAGGTGACTTAAAAAAAAAGTTAAAAAAAAAAGTTTTTACAAATATAAAAAAATTAAAAACCTAAAAGTTCAAATCGCCCCCCTCTCCTTAAAATAAAAATACTTAACCAATAAAAATAAACATTATGGGCATCACCATGTGCAAAAATGCCCATACTATTAAAATATACAGTGGGGAAAAAAAGTATTCAGTCAGCCACCAATTGTGCAAGTTCTTATACTTAAAAAGGTGAGAGAGGCATGTAATTTTCATCATAGGTACACTTCAACTATGAGAGACAGAATGGGTGGAAAGAATACAGGAAATCACATTGTAGCGTTTCTAATTAATTAATTGGTAAATTCCTCTGTAAAATAAGTATTTGGTCACCTACAAACAAGCAATATTTTTGGCTCTCACAGACCTGTAACTTCTTTAAGAGGCTCCTATGTCCTACACTCATTACCTGTATTAATTGTTTGAACTTGCTATCAGTAAGAGATACCCGTCCACAACCTCAAACAGTCACACTCCAAACTACACTATGGCAAAGACCAAAGAGTTGTCGAAGGACACCAGAAACAAAATTGTAGACCTGCACCAGGCTGGGAAGACTGAATCTGCAATAGGCAAGCAGCTTGATGTGAAGAAATCAACTGTGGGAGCAATTATTAGACAATGGAAGACATACAAGACCAGTGATAATCTCCCTCGATCTGGGGCTCCACGCAAGATCTCACCCCGTGGGGTCAAAATGATCACAAGAATGGTGAGCAAAAATCCCAGAGCCACATGGGGGGACTTAGTGAATGACCTGCAGAGAGCTGGGACCAAAGTAACAAAGGCTACCATCAGTAACACACTACACTGCCAGGGACTCAAATCCTGCCGTGCCAGACGTAGCCCCCTGCTTAATCCAGTACATGTCTGGGCCCATCGGAAGTTTGCTCAAGAGCATTTGGATGATCCAGAAGAGGATTGGGAGAATGTCATATGGTCAGATGAAACCAAAGTAGAACTTTTTAAAAAACTCAACTTGTCGTGTTTGGAGGAGAAAGAATGCTGAGTTGCATCCAAAGAACACCATACCTACTGTGAAGCATGGGGGTGAAAACATCATGCTTTGGGGCTGTTTTTCTGCAAAGGGACCAGGACGACTGATCCATGTGAAAGAAAGAATGAATGGGGCCATGTATAGTGAGATTTTGAGTGAAAACCTCCTTCCATCAGCAAGGGCGTTGAAGATGAAACATGGCTGGGTCTTTCAGCATGACAACAATCCCAAACACACCACCCAGGCAACGAAGGAGTGGCTTCGTAAGAAGCATTTCAAGGTCCTGGAGTGGCCTAGCCAGTCTTCAGATCTCAGTCCCATAGAAAACCTTTGGAGGGATTTGAAAGTCTGTGTTGCCCAGCAACAGACTCAAAACATTACTGCTCTAGAGGAGAGCTGCATGGAGGAATGGGCCAAAATACCAGCAACAGTGTACGAAAACCTTGTGAAGACTTACAGAAAACGTTTTACCTTTGTCATTGCCAACAAAGGGTATATAACAAAGTATTGAGATGAACTTTTGTTATTGACCAAATACTTATTTTCCACCATAATTTGCTAATAAATTCCGGATTTTTTTTATGTCTCTCATAGTTGAGGTATACCTATGATGAAAATTACAGGCCTCTCTCATCTTTTTAAGTGGGAGAACTTGCACAGTTGGTGGCTGACTAAATACTTTTTTGCCCACTGTAACAATATTAATGGGATATGGAAAATGGCATAACGTGAAAAAAAAGATACAAAAAATGAAAATTTTCAATTTTTTGGTCAATTCAACTACCCAATAATTTTATAAAGAGTGATCAAAAATTCATACACACTTCAAATTGGTATTACTGAAAAGAACAGATCGTCCTGCAAAAAATTAGCCCTCACACAGCCCCGTACACTTAAATACAAAAAAGTTATAGGGGTCAGAATATGGTTCTAATTTTTTTTTTTTCCTCAAAGGTTTATATTTTTTTTCAGTAATAAAATGCAAGAAAAAATATACAAGTGTATAGTCATGAAAATAAAGAAAACTCTTTGAATGAGAAGGTGTGTCCAAACTTTCGGTCTGTACTGTTGCCATGACATGGATAAAATCTCCTTTCTAGATACATGGGTCCTGAAGGGGGAAGACGGTAGATTATATACTGACTTGTTTACAAAGGAGACTGATCGCAATAGCTTACTTGCATTCTCCAGCAGTCACCCAGTTTCTACAAGAAATTGATTCCCTTTTCTCAATTTTAGCGGGTTAGGAAAATTGTTAGCAACACTGAGGTCCGGGGAAACTAGGCTAGAGGAAATGGAGAATACATTTTTAGCCAGAGGTTATCCTAGGCCACTTTTACAAGAACAGAGGAAGAAGGTAGATATTCCTGAAAAAAACAAGACAGTGAAGCAACCACACATTCCACTGGTGGTCAAATATCACCCATTGACCCAACAATAAAGAGGCATTGTCAATAAACATTGGCATACAATCTCAAAATCATATCCTCAGATTGAGGAATTTCAAAGACCCCCTATGCTATGTTTTAAAAGGGCCGATAATATCAAAGATAAAATAGTCAGGGCCGACATTGGTAGCAATAAGCGAGATTTAAGACAGAGCGTGTTATCTTCTCCCAGACAGGGTACATTCTCTTGTCTGAATTGTGTAAATTGCTCAAGTGTGATCAGGGGGTCTCATCTCTCACACCCGCACTCTGGGGAGAGAATTCCCATAAGAGGTGTGTTCACGTGTGACAGCAGATTTGTTATTTATATTTTGAAATGTCCTTGTGGACTACTATACGTGGGGGAAACCTCTATGGGGATCAAAGACAGGTTGAGCAAACACAAGTCCACCATCAGGAAGGGTAATTTATTGCTCCCCATACCATATCATTTTCATGAAAAGAAACATACAATAGCACAATTACGTTACCAGGTGATTAAGGGTGTACCACTACCTCGCCGTGGAGGGGATCGAAATAAATTACTTTTACAAAAAGAAGTGTATTGGATCCATCGTTTACAAACAATGGATCCAAGAGGCTTGAACCGAGAATACAATATAAGCAGTTTGATTTGATGTTTAAAATCTCTTTGTTTCACTTTCCAGCGGAATTGAATATGGGACTCTTCTCATTGCCACAAATGGAGACACATGGAGCTTCCTTACCTATTATTGTATCTTGTCAGGGGGAGGAGCCAGTGGTATGACATCAGTTCCTCTGTATTTTTTTTTTCATTTTTCTGTTATTTAAGACATGTATTGAGGATACTTATGTATAGTCTGATGAAAGCACATGTGAGTGCTGAAACGCGTCGCTATGAATGAATAGGTGACTTAAATTAAATTCTGCATCAAAAGAATCAAGCGCGAGTGCTGGTCCTTCCTTTACAGCTACCTCTTGAAGCTCATCAAGAGAATGCCAAGAGTGTGCAAAGCAGTAATCAAAGCAAAAGGTGGCTACTTTGAAGAACCTAGAATATGACATATTTTCAGTTGTTTAACACTTTTTTGTTATGTACCGTATTTTTCACCCTATAAGACGCACCGGCCCATAAGACGCACCTAGGTTTTTAAGGAGGAAAAAAAAAATACAAAAAATTTGAACCAAAAGGTGTGCCTAATGGTGTTATGTGGGATCTGGGGTTGGCACTGTTATGGGGGGTCGGTGGATGGCATTGTTATGGGGGTCTGTGGATGGCACGGTTATGGGATCTGTGGATGGCACTGTTATGGGGATCTGTGGATGGCACTGTTATGGGGGGTCCGTGGATGGCATTGTTATGGGGATCTGTGGATGGCACTGTTATGGGGGGTCCGTGGATGGCATTGTTATGGGGGTCTGTGGATGGCACGGTTATGGGGATCTGTGGATGGCACGTTTATGGGGATCTGTGGATGGCACGGTTATGGGGATCTGTGGATGGCACGGTTATGGGGGGCACTGTGGATGGCACGGTTTTGGGGGGCACTGTGGATGGCACTGTTATTGGGGACTGTGGATGGCACTGTTATGGGGGGCACTGTGGATGGCACTGTTATTGGGGACTGTGGATGGCATTGTTATGGGGGTCTGTGGATGGCACGGTTATGGGGATCTGTGGATGGCACGGTTATGGGGGGCACTGTGGATGGCACGGTTATGGGGGGCACTGTGGATGGCACGGTTATGGGGGCACTGTGGATGGCACTGTTATTGGGGACTGTGGATGGCACTGTTATGGGGGATCTGTTGATGACACATAAATAGCATTTTACGCTATGTGTCATCCACAGACCCCCATAACAGTGCCATCCACAAATCCCCATTACAGTGCTATCCATAGAATGACCCCCAATAGGGAGGAGGGGCCGGCATCTGGTTCTGTAATTACAACGGGCCCGGTGCAGTCACTGTATTCTGCTACAACGGGCCTGCTCACTGTAGAAATCCTAACAACAGACAATGCTGTATGCTGATTAAGGTACCGTAACAGTAGTCTTTTATGCAGCCTGTACTTACGATACTAACTTTCCGGCAGGCAGGAGGCTGAGCTGGCGGGCGGGCGCTGAAAACGTAACTCACTATGTCACGCGCCGGCTCTCCCTTCTTCATTCATAAAGTGGGCGGAGCCGGCGCGTGACATAGTGAGTTACGTTTTCAGGGCCCGCCAGCTCAGCCTCCTGCCTGCTGCCTGCCGGAAAGTTAGCATCATAAGTACAGGCTGCATAAAAGACTACTGTTAGCATTGCCTGCAGTTAGGATTCCTACAGTGGGCGGGCCCGGTGTAGCAGAATACAGTGACTGCACCGGGCCCGCTGTAGTTACAGAGCTGGATGACGGCCCCTCCTCCCTCATCCATGCCTACTAATACACCCGCCACCGTGCTGCGCAGCATGCGGTCGGCGGTATACAAACTGAAGTATTCGCCACATAAGACGCACTGCCTCCCCCCCCCCCCCAATTTTGGGGGGGAAAAAGTGCGTCTTATACGGCGAAAAATACGGTATATAATTCCACATGTGATAATTCATAGTTTTGATGCCTTCAGTGTGAATCTACAATTTTCATAGTCATGAAAATAAAGAAAACTCTTTGGATGAGAAGGTGTGTCCAAACTTTTGGTCTGTACTGTATATATATAATTTCACATGTAGACTACTCCCAAAAAGTTAGAGCTATTTGGCATTTTGGTGAAATGTATGGAAAATGGAAAACGTTTGCGCTATGAAAGTAGGGTATTTAAGTAGAAGCATGCAATGGAGATTTCCTCATCTCAAACAATTTATTGAAACAAAAGCCAACAACAGTGTGGGTATACCCCCCACAAAAAAAGGCAGTCTCTCAAAAACTTATTATGTGGCCTTGAGCATCAATTACAGCTTGACAACAATGTCTCATGCTGTTCATAAGTCAAATTACTGTCTGCTGATACATTGCATCCCACTCTTCTTGAATGGCAGCCCTCAATGCATTGATGTTCTGGGTAACAGAGTTACAAGGTGTTACACTGCGACTCAGCTGATCCAATTGGTTTTCAGGGGGATTCAGGTCTGGATAAAGTGCAGGCCACTCCATTTGAGGTACCCTAGTCTCCAGCAGCTATTCCCTAATGATGTGACCTCGATGAGCTGGCACATTGTCATCCATGAAGATGAAATTAAGCCTGCGCTGTTCATGCAGAGGCACAATGACAGGATTAATTATGATATTCAAGTAGTATGGGCTTGTCACTGTACCATTCACAAATTGTAGGGCAGTTCTGTATTGACTAAACACACCTGCTCACACTGTAACACCACCACCACCAAAGGCAAACAGTGGCTGATGCAGAGCACTCTCCTTGATATATCCAACATTGTTGGCGGCCATAATTTCTGCTCAGCATGAATTGACTTTAATCAGTGAACAGCACTGAGCCCCACCCTCTGGTCTATGCAAGACAATGATGCCTATGCCTGATGGTGTGGTCATGCAGACCACGCTAATGTAAACGGTTTTGAATGGATTGACGTGACACTTGGGTGTCCCACACCTCCCTTAAATGTACCTGGAGTTGTGTGGCATTTATCATCCGGTTCCACAGGGCATTGTTCACAATGAAACGGTCATCAGTGTCGGATGTAGCCAAAGGAAATTCACTTCTATGCATTTCTGTGACTCTTCCAGTCTCTGTAACTCTGTTGTTACCTGCTGATGACACTCTAAGCTCAGTGGCCACGTCCACACTTCAATCTGGGAACATGTTGCTTGAAGACTTGGCAATAGTGAGGTACTGTTGATCAATTGTTAGGTGTTGTATTGGCCTCATGATGGCAAAATGTGAACAGCATGATGAGGAGGACTGTTTAAATATCAATTCTAATTGAACCAGGACATTTATTGGGCAATTCATGGATAAAACACCTGTGATTAAGCTTCTTGTTGGAGAACAGCAAGTTGTGCAAAAAGTACTGAGACATTGACCAGTTGGGCATGTGCATTCAAAAGTTTAGAGAAGGTCACATTAAATTCCTGTAAAGGTTACAGTGCATTTTAGGTTCATCCTGAAATTTCACCCACAAACCAAATTTCCCTAACTTTTACACACACATACAGTATATAGATTTACAGACATAATTAAATAATATAATTGTACTTTTGCTACATTCTTATGCCTTTTTTGCTACCTTCCAAGTTATTCAATCTTTAGATAAAAAAAAAAAGTTTTCATGTTAAAAAAGTAAATCTAAAATAATATTTTGCTGCAGATTGCATTGGCTAGTTGAATGGCTTTACTTATATATCCTTTACCATCAAGGGCTACACATATTGCAGTATGATATTACTGTGCATAATGTTCCAGGAATAGATTTTGCTATACTTAATTCATTCACAGAAATATATGAAAGCTTGTATTAGGCTAATTCTGAGGATCAGGATCACAAAGAATTTAAATACAGTAGGCAGTCTTTTGCTTTTTTTAAACTGTAGTGAATTAATTAAGCTTATTTATTGCAGAAAACATGAACAGGTTTGTCATCTTCAGAAAATTTCTGCCATTTGGTTGTCTACAATTAATTTTAGGATCTGAAAGTCTGTCAGAGTGTTGTGCATCACAATGTCTTCTTCTAAGTATGACACTTAACGCTATGTGACAGGTGGCATCATCCATATGTCAAATATGTACTTTGCAGTAGCTGTGAAGTGTAGATAAACTAAGCTTCTTTTTATGCAAGACAGTTATATGGAATGAAATAGGCCAGCTTTTTCTAAGTGATTTTTATGATATATTAATGTAGTCAGCAATGTGCTAGGCTGCAATAAATAATATATAAATATATATGCATATGTTTAGTTATTGGAGAGACAATATCATATTACAGCTTCCTTTGCATACACTTTTCTCATGGCATTTTTTCTAACTTGTAAAAAATGCATGAAGTTCATAGGTTTTTACAAGTGATATTTTATGGAGTTTTTATGTACATAATTTTGACAGTTTTTTTCAGGGTTTTTCCTTATGGACATTAGAGCATGTGAAAAATAAATTCAGCATTCTGAAAAAAAACATCCCAAAATGGTAACAATGCATAAAGGCAAGATAAATATGCCACAAAAAGTGCACCATTTGAGTGCCTAATAATTCACTACTGACTTAAAGGTACACAGTGTTGTGCTACAAAAATACCAAGAAAATTGCCCCAAAAATTTACTTAAAAATGTTATTTGTGAAACCACCTCTTTCATACATAAATTTAGTTTTGTATTTTTTTTTGTTTGTTTTTTTTACATTGGAGATTTTTGTGCCATTTTTCTAATGATATGTTGTCTGTGGATGTCTATGCCACAAAAATGCTGGTAAATGAGAAATCAAGAGAAACCTTTCTATATCCATTACGTGACAACATCATATTTGGAAATTTCATTACATCCCTACATAACTAGAATCTTTATTTGTTAGGGCTCATGCACATGAACGTGTTTTTTGTCTGCTTCTGATCCACATTTTTTGTGGGTCGGATGTGGACCCATTCACTTCAATAGGGCTACAAAAGATGCGGACACAAAAGAACCATTCCTTTGCACCCACAAAAAATAAATAAAAAAATATACCCTATTTTTGTCTGTTTTCAGAATAAAGATAGGACATTTCTATTATGGGCCGGTATACATGTTTTGCGGGTCTGCAATTTGCGGACTGCAAAACAGGCTACTGTCCTGTGCATAAGCCTTTAACTTAATAACTTACTTTTTTTATCTTTAAAGTAAGAAGCTCTTAGCACATATTATTGATCAAAAATATGTCTGGCCCATTTACCAGACGCCAAGTTAGCTTCTCATCAGATGGGACCTTCTCTAACATAGAGTGTCCAGCTCCATTGTTACTCTGATTAAAAGCACCATGGGGTGGGCGGGGAGTGCTAAGTTCAAAAGCGGAAACTACAGATTTTTCAGGTGGCTCTTCCACTTGATCTTCTTTCTGTATCTGCTCAGACTCTGAACCTACCAGCAACAAGCATATTCAGTATTCATCCCCAGTATATAAATAAGCTGGCAGCAAACTTAAGTGTATGTTCCTTTAAAAGAAATCAACATAGAGCAGAACCAGGGCCGGCCTTTAGTGTGTGCGAGCTGGGCGGCCGCACAGGGTGCCATGGCAACAGGGGCTCCCGGCGGCCGACACAGCTTGAAGTTGGTCTATTACAGCAGGCAGCAGGTGAGCCTGGCGAGCTGAGCCGCTGCAGCTGCCAGGTCAGGTTCCGGAGCGTGGAGGAGGTCCGGAGCGTGGAGGAGGAGCTTAGGGGCGCAGGTGCAGCATCCAAGTGCTGCTCCTTCACAGAGAGCCGTGGAAGGATCAATGTGTGAGGGCAGTGGCCGGTGCTCTGCAGACAGGGAGGGAGCAGAATACTTAAAATAGTGAGTACCTGTTCTTATATATATATATATTTTTTTACCAAATATATTTCTTTAAACGGGGGCAGGGTCTAATTAAGGGGGGCAGGGGACTGGATAAGGATGACAGACACTGGGTATGATTAAGGGGTCAGGGGACTGGATAGGGGTGACATACACTGGGTATGATTAAGGGGGCAGGGGAGTGGATAAGGGTGACACTGGGTATGATTAATGGGAAGGGGACTGGCTTTGGTTGACACTGGGTATGATTAAGGGGGCAGGGGACTGGTTAAAGGTGACAGGGTATGATTAAGGGGGCAGGAGACTGGCTACGGGTGAAACTAGGTGTGATTAAGAAGGGCAGGGGACTGGGTAAGGGTGACAGGGTATGATTATGGGGCAGGGGACTGGCTCTGGGTGAAACAGGGGTTATGATTAAGGGGGGCAGGGGACTGGGCAAAGGTGACAGAGTATGATTAAGGTGGGCAGGAGACTGGCTAAGGGTGACACTGGGTATGATTGTACTTGTTTGCACTTGCACTTAAATTATCTGTAATAAAAGAAAACTGTTTGTTACAAAGATTGTTTTCCTCTTTGTGTATGTTTAGGTGAACAGGCGGGGGGGAAGGGAAGGGGGCACCACAAGATTAGCTCGCACAGGGCGCCTGAACACCTAAGACCAGCCCTGATCAGACCCATAGGTAAAAGCATTCAGTATACTTTATTATACTTTTACAGAGTTTTCCTCTTTCAACAACGTATATACAATTTAAAAAAAGCAGCCCGACCCGGGTTTCGCTCCTGCTTCATCTGGCGCATCTCGGTTTCAGTTATTTAGGACGGGTTGTATAGCCACATCATAAAGACACATAATTTACACACATTTAGCATCTCAATTTCTTTAATTTAGGGCAAGTTTTATAGCCGCATTATAAAATCACATAATTTATACACATTTTGTGACTTTTCAGACTCATTCTTTACCAAAAAGGAGATATATATATATATATATATATATATATATATATATATATATATATATCCCTTTCACATATATTCTCTTATATCTTTACGCAAAAAATTACAAAAAATCTCAATTATAAACCATGAGAGAATATTTTAAACTATAAACTCCAATTTCATTATATCTAATAATTTTTTTTTTTTTTTAAACTTTTTCCTATGGTAATCTTCTCCATATTTATCCTAAAATTCCTAAAAATGTATCACAAAAAATTCTGTCTCATACAATACAGACCAAAAGTTTGGACACACATTCTCATTCAAAGAGTTTTCTTTATTTTCATGACTATGAAAATTGTAGATTCACACTGAAGGCATCAAAACTATGAATTAACACATGTAAAATTATATACATAACAAAAAAGTGTGAAACAACTGAAAATATGTAATATTCTAGGTTCTTCAAAGTAGCCACCTTTTGCTTTGAAATGGTTTTCACTTCACAGGTGTGCCCTGTCAGGTTTAATAAGTGGGATTTATTGACTTATAAATGGGGTTGGGACCATCAGTTGCGTTGTGGAGAAGTCAGGTGGATACACAGCTGATAGTCCTACTGAATAGACTGTTAGAATTTGTATTATGGCAAGAAAAAAGCAGCTAAGTAAAGAAAAACAAGTGGCCATCATTACTTTAAGAAATGAAGGTCAGTCAGTCCGAAAAATTGGGAAAACTTTGAAAGTGTCCCCAAGTGCAGTCACAAAAACCATCAAGCGCTACAAAGAAACTGGCTCACATGCGGACCACCCCAGGAAAGGAAGACCAAGAGTCACCTCTGCTGTGGAGGATAAGTTCATCCGAGTCACCATCCTCATAAATCGCAGGTTAACAGCAGCTCAGATTAGAGACCAGGTCAATGCCACACAGAGTTCTAGCAGCAGACACATCTCTAAAACAACTGTTAGGAGGAGACTGTGTGAATCAGGCCTTCATGGTAGAATATCTGTTAGGAAACCACTGCTAAGGACAGGCAACAAGCAGAAGAGACTTGTTTGGGCTAAAGAACACAAGGAATAGACATTAGGCCAGTGGAAATATGTGCTTTGGTCTGTAGTGATTTTTTTATTAAAGTCAACGCGTTTCAATGGGCGGAGTGCCCCCTTCGTCAGGACAATTTACAGAATGCAAACTTACTTGTGATTGAGACATTTAAAACACTGTTTTGGTTTGGTTAATCAGAGGGAGGTACAGAGATAAGGAGGGGCGTGTTTAGTATAATGAGACTCCTAGATAGCCTTCAATTACGTCAATTAGAAGAAGATACTAGGAGATATGCACACTTGTATCTAATGTGTTACCTAAAGGAATATATTGTAGTGCAAAATGTGGGCTACAGTTACGCTAGACTGAGCGCTACATGTGGCTGCTTCGTCCCTATTCTAAGCTGATACATTTGATACATTTTATATCACTAAAACATGCACTTTCTTGCGCTGGTATCTCAAAAGAACCACAGCACACGGAGTTCTCCTACAAAGAGCCAGAGCCATTTCCAGCTCTATGCTCTCTCTGTGTACAGCGATCCTCCGTGTCAGCTGTTCCGTAGAATACTGCCTGTCATATGAAAGCACCAGCGCTGCCCGATCTCTGGACTGGAAATAATAGCAATCCACATCGTCATGCTGTGCAGCGCTGGTGTTATCCCGTTTCCTGCATCAGCTAGTGTAATAGCCCTGTGGGATGCGGGGCTCTCGTTTCACAGGAAATGGGGTGATTCCTGTGTGTTCCCTTATTTGGACGCCTGGTCCCGATGTCAATCTGGTATATAGACTGCCGGTGTAAAGCGGGGGTGAGTGTGAACTTGCCGTTGGAGCTGGAATCAAAGTTCTTGGCCAGTCTATGCCAAAGGGATTAGCATGTTGTTGTTATTATTATTATTATTATTATTATTATTATTATCGGTCCCCGATTGTCTTTCAAGAGGTATTATAAATTGTGTCTTGCTATAGTAAAACTGTATATATATAATGGGATTACACCCATAATTCTCATTGCATTCTTGTGTGCTATGATAAAAATAAATCTCTGCGTAATTTAAAACTGGATGGGCTCATAGGGGGCACAGTTGATAGGGGTAGTTGGATAGATAAATAGATATATAAGACATATATAAAGATATATATAAAAATATACATTTAGATGTGAAGATAAGAATAAAAATAATAATAATAAAGATAAAATAAACATAAATAAATATCAATATAAATAAAAATAAGATAAAAAATGACACATCAAGTTGCACAGGATTAAACAGAATAAAATCACATAAAATACGGTGGCTGTGCATTCGGATGGATATATGTAATGAAGGTATAGATTCAATATTCTCTATCATCGTTCTGCTGGTCCTAATTTTATATGGACCATTATTATAGAGGGTTTATACAGGCATATACACATGTTTATATATACACATATATATATACACACACATACACTCACCTAAAGAATTATTAGGAACACCTGTTCTATTTCTCATTAATGCGATTATCTAGTCAACCAATCACATGGCAGTTGCTTCAATGCATGTAGGGTTGTGGTCCTGGTCAAGACAATCTCCTGAACTCCAAACTGATTGTCAGAATGGGAAAGAAAGGTGATTTAAGCAATTTTGAGCGTGGCATGGTTGTTGGTGCCAGACGGGCCGGTCTGAGTATTTTACAATCTGCTCAGTTACTGGGATTTTCACGCACAACCATTTCTAGGGTTTACAAAGAATGGTGTGAAAAGGGAAAAACATCCAGTATGCGGCAGTCCTGTGGGCAAAATTGCCTTGTTGATGCTAGAAGTCAGAGGAGAATGGCCCAACTGATTCAAGCTGATAGAAGAGCAACGTTGACTGAAATAACCACTCATTACAACCGAGGTATGCAGCAAAGCATTTGTGAAGCCACAACACACACAACCTTGAGGCGGATGGGCTACAACAGCAGAAGACCCCACCGCGTACCACTCATCTCCACTACAAATAGGAAAAAGAGGCTACAATTTGCACAAGCTCACCAAAATTGGACTGTTGAAGACTGGAAAAATGTTGCCTGGTCTGATGAGTCTTGATTTCTGTTGAGACATTCAAATGGTAGAGTCCGAATTTGGCGTACACAGAATGAGAACATGTATCCATCATGCCTTGTTACCACTGTGCAGGCTGGTGGTGGTGGTGTAATGGTGTGGGGGATGTTTTCTGGGCACACTTTAGGCCCCTTAGTGCCAATTGGACATCGTTTAAATGCCACGGGCTACCTGAAGACAAAAGGGGGTCCAACACTGTATTAGTATGGTGTTCCTAATAATTCTTTAGGTGAGTGTATATACACATACATACAAACATACATACACATATACACACAGGGTTGTGTGTCATTGCCTGTCGGATATGTATTGTTGATCATTATATAATCCTTATTTAATATTATATATGTGTATTATTTTTATTATCTCAAAAAAATCTCATTCATTTCCTTCATAGAATAGTCTCAATGATTTCGTTCAAACCTCGTGGGCTCAGTGTATCTAATTGGTACATCCAGAATACTTCCCTCTTCTGTAGTTTTTCAAAGCGGTTCAAGGGGTTTTCTGGTACGAAATAAATGGGGGTAATTTTTATCTTGTGTTTGTCGTTTTCTGGGGTAGATGCACAATGTCTGGAGACCCCATGTTTTAGATATTGTTTGCGGATGTTATACCTATGCTGATTCACCCGGCAATGAAGGGCTTGGGTGGTTCGGCCAACATATTGTAGGCCGCATCCGCATTCAATAAGATAGATGACATAGGTAGAATGGCATGTGAGATTGTATTTTATTGGGAATGTGGTACCATTATAGTTGGAAGTGAAGGAGGTTTGTCTATGTGTAATGATTATACAGCATAGGCACCTCTTAGATCCACACTTATAGCTCCCTTTCTCTTTTACTTTTTCTTGGCTCGGTCCACTTACTTCCATCGCTAGGGTGTGTTGTTTCGGTTGGCTCGGGGCTAATATGTTTTTTATAGTAGGTGCCCGTCTATAGGTAATATTTGGTATGGTGGGTAGGTATTTTGCTACATATGGGTCTTGTAGGAGAATATTCCAGTGGTTTTCAAGGATTTTTTGTATCTGTCTATTAGACGTGTTGTACTGAGTAATAAAGCAGACTATTTCATTAGGACCCTTTGGTTTGTTGTTAACTGATAGGCATTCCTCTTGTGATTGTAGGCTACTCTTTTTTATAGCGTCTTTCACAAGTTGTTTTGGGTATCCTTTATCTCAGAACCTGTTCTCCAAGATCTTTGTCTGTATTTTAAAGTCCTCGTTCTTTGTGCAATTCCGTCTAATCCTTTTACATTGGCTATATGGTATGTTTTGCAGCCATTTTTTATGATGAACGCTAGAATAGTGAATATAACTGTTAGTGTCCACTGTTTTGAAATATGTTTTTGTGCTTAGCAGACTGTTGTGACATGAAATAATAATGTCTAGGAATTCTATCTCTACTTTATTAAAATTGGGGGGGAAGGAGATCCCCCAGTCTGTTTCATTTAGGGAGTTGCAGAATATTTTTGCCGTATCTTCCTTCCCATCCCAAATGATAAACAGATCATCAATGTATCTTTTATAATATATAATCTGTTTGTGGAAATCAGAGTGGTTAGTGATGAATTTTTCAACGAATTCCCCCATGAATAAGTTTGCAAACGCCGGCGCTACTCGCGTCCCCATAGCGGTCCCCTTGCACTGATGGTAGACTGTATTATTGTACATGAAATAGTTGTTCTGAAGTATAAAAAGTAAGCCGTCAAGGAGAAATTCTATTTGGGGTGATGTTAGCGTATCATCCTTTTGTAGAACCGTTTTTACGCACTCTATTCCTATATCGTGCTCAATGTTCGAGTAGAGGGCTGTGACGTCCATTGTGAGAAGGCCATATGTGTCCTTCCACTCTATTTGTTTAAGTTCTCGGATCAATTGGCTCGAGTCGTGGAGGTAGCTTGGCAAATTCTTCACGTAGGGTTGTAAGAACATGTCCATGAACTGTGATAGATTGCTGGTAGCACATTTTGTGTTTGAAACAATAATAGGTCTGCCGGGGGGATTTTGTATGCTTTTATGGATTTTGGGCAAGTGGTAGAAATATGGGATACATGGTGTTTTTGGAGACAAGAAGTTACGTTCCTTTTTATTAATATACCCTTTTTTGTATGCCTTCTTAACCAGGGTATTTATTTTTTTTGTAATTTCAGGGAACGGATCGTGTAGGATGCGTTCATAATAGGTGGTGTCACTGAGAATATTCTGTGCTTCTTTTTCATAATCCCCATAGTTCTGTATGACCAAACCCCCTCCCTTATCTGCAGGCCGAATGATCAATTCCTCATTCTTTTTTAATGTGTCTAGTGCTTTGCTTTCATGGTATGTTAGGTTTCCCTTGAGTGCCTTACTTTTATCAGTTTCTGTTCCATTCGCGATCTTTTTCAGATCAGTAGATACAAGATCAAAGAAAGTCGGGATGCAATGTCCCTGGCTGTGTAATGGGAAGAAATTGGATTTACGTCGAACTTCTATATGTCTGAAGTTGTCCGTATTTGTTGTTTGGATTTCTCCATTGTCTTCTATGGTCTTTTTTTCACTAGTTAATCTTTCGTTTTGTCTTTGGGTAGGTATTTTGTTTTTTTCCAGGTCAAAATGTCTCTTTATTGTTAAATTACGTCTAAACTTTTGGACATCTATGAATAGACCTAGTGGGTCGATCTTGTTTTGGGGGCAAAATGACAGTCCTTTCTGTAGAAGGCTGGTTTCATGGGTTGTTAACGTATGTGAGGATAAGTTAAATATTTTCACTGTGGATGTTTCTTTAGTAGAGGTAGGGGGTTCATGTTTCTTTAAATTTGCATTTACACAACTCTTCCTTTTTTGGTGTTGTCCCCCTCTCTTTCCTCGTGTTCTAGTTTTATTTTTATTTTTGGGAAGTATTGGGTAATCTGTGGGTTCGATTTTAGACGGGGGGGAACGTAACCCTACTTCTAAAAAAGGAGCACTCGGTGCATTAGGTAATCTGGCATGATTTAAAAATGGTACAAATGCATTAGAGCCTGATGCTGTGTTATCAATAACCGAAATATGCTCATCAATTTCGATCAAAGGGAAAATGTGGGGACTAGGGGTAGGGGAGAGGTGGAGGGTATAGTCGTGGGGGTGGGATATGTTGTCAGGGTCCTCTGTGGTCCCTATGAGAAGGAAACCTGAATTGGAAATATTATGGGGGTCCTGTATGGTACTACTGTGAGCGGATCCTGACTTGATGTTTATAGGTTTAGATATGTTTTTCTGGGGGCTGTGATGTGTCCCATAGCTAGATGTATTTTTTCTTGATTTATAATCAAAGTATTTTGATTTTAATGCTCAGAATTTTTCCAGAAACTCATCTGTGTCTGTGTGACTGGTGTTTGTTATGGTACTGGGATTATCAGATTTGGTGTCACGACTGACGTCACATGCCTGCGCCGCCTCCTTCATTCAGAAAGTAGGCCGGGCACATGACGTCAGTTGTGACGCTGCCGCTCGTCTGCCCGGCCGGCCAGCATTAAGATGACAGCCCTGTGAGTAGGATGTGGCTGTATTGAATGTAATACTGCAGAGGGGGCCTCATGAATAGAATGCTTATTAATTGTACAACATTTTATAACTACTGGAGCTGGGGGCCGGAGAACAGTGAACGCACCGGCCCCCAGCTCCTCCTCCCAGTCCCTCCCCGCTATTTTCTATTAATTGTACAATGGGGGGGGGAGGGCTGTGGATGGCACTGTTATGGGGTGGGGGTCTGTGGATGGCACTGTTATGGGGTGGGTGGGGGTCTGTGGATGGCACTGTTATGAGGTGGGCGGGTCTGTGGATGGCACTGTTATGGGGTGGGTGGGGGTCTGTGGATGGCACTGTTATGGAGTGGGTGGGGGTCTGTGGATGGCACTGTTATGAGGTGGGGGGGGTCTGTGGATGGCACTGTTATGAGGTGGGGGGGTCTGTGGATGGCACTGTTATGGGGTGGGGGGTCTTTTAAAAGTATTTGGGCAAAAAGGCAGTTTCGGTTTCGGTTTCGGTCAAGGGGTATCCTGAATTTTCGGTTTCGGTTTCGGACCAGAATTTTCATTTCGGTGCACCCCTACTATCTCCACATGATTCCATTCAGACTAGCATAATACAAAGTCGCTTATTTTCACCCACTTGCCGGTAAATGTGATTTTCGTAGTTTCTTTTCTACAGACCCACTGTCGTGCTTTCTAATACTGTTAGTCAACATAATTCTCCCCTATATCCCGCAAAAAAAATATATATATTTGCAAAAAATATTTTTTAGAGAATACACCCCATTCTATGTTTAACCCTGTTGGCTGTAGCGTTCCCAGATTATATAGCCATTCTACCTCTTTTTTATTTATTTGCTTAACTGGATCTCCACCTCTCCATTTTTTCTGTACCCACTTGACCCCAATAATCTTCAGACCCGCTGGATTCTTTTGATGTACCCTCTTAAAGTGTCCAAAAGCACTGTGGTACTCCAAATTTTTTTTAATATTCCTTACGTGTTCCCCTACTCTCACTTTTAACTTTCTGAGTGTTCTGCCCACATATTGAAGTTTGCAGGGACACTCTAAAACATATATAACCCCCATACTCTCACAGGATAAATTTCCTTTTATTTTTAATTCTTTTTTGTTTTCTGTTGCAACTATATTGTTACTGGTCCTATTCTTTTTATCCTCTTTGGACCTATTTTTGCATCCTGTGCAGAGACCGCACCATTTAAACATACCTCTCTTTTTGGGTGGTGCTTCCATTTCTTTAAACAGCTATGAACCACTTTATCCTTAATCGTAGGTGCTCGTCTGAAAAGGACCAGTGGGTTTCTCTGGTATTAAGGGTCCTATTACTGGGTCATTATTTAAGATTCCCCAATTCTTCCTGATAATATGTTTAATTTGGGGACACATTGTGAAATATGTTATGGAAAAGGCAAATTTTTGGTTTTATTTTTAATCTCTATATTTCCTTGTCGTACACTATCAGCCCTCCTTCTTTATACCCCTTCTCTCTAAACTTTTCCAAAATAATCTTTCACTTGGGAACTGTTTCTCCTAACCCTCTGGAACTGTCCTTTAGGTATGTTCTTTATCCTTGGGTCATAATGGCAGTTACTGACATCTATGTAGCCATTTTGGTCTGTGGTTTTGAAATTGGTTCTCGTGTGTATTGAGCCATCTATAACCATAATTTCCAAATCAAGGAAATTTACTGTTTTTTTGCTTATACAATCAGTGAATTTGATATTCCAGGTGTTATTAATGGAAGTATTAATGCAGCTATACAAAGGGACAAACACTATTGGAATAACTAATTGCAACTGGTGTGATACACCAGTTGACCCCCAAAAAACGGATTGAGGCAGAGGTGTTATATACCTATAATATACTTTCTATATAGTGAATTTGTATTGTGCAGCAGTTGTGTGCGGTTCTACTAAGATACCACAGCTATACAGAGAGACAAACTCTATTGGAACAACTAATTGCAACTGGTGTGATATACTAGTTGCCCCCAAAAAAACTGATTGAGGCAGGGGTATGATATACCTATAATATACTTTTTATATAGTTTTTGTATTGTGCAGCAGTTGTGTGCGGTTCTGCTGAGATGCTGCAGCTATACAGAGGGACAAACGGTATTGGAACAATAAATTGCAAATGCTGTGATATACCTGTTGCCCCCCAAAAAAACTGATTAAGGGGTTTGATATACCTGATTACAGCAAATAATCATTAAGGGGTTATGTATACCTGTTGCCCCCCCAAAAAACTGATTAAGGGGTGTGATATACCTGCTTACAGCAAATAATCATTAAGGGGTTCTATATACCTGCTTCCACAAATATTGCTCTTTTATAGGGACTTTGTCACAGGGTCATTTTGAAAATGACAGGCTGAGGAAGAGGCTGGCCATTCCACAGGCATGGTAGGGGTTGGGAAGGTCCACCAGAACGGAGCCTAAGTGGGAAGTTGGAGAAGGTGTGCGCCATTACGTCAAAAGATGCACCATAGTTGGTTGAGTTGTTCACTCAGCTTTCCACTACTGCAACCTCCCTATCCTCTGTATCAGCACCCTCCTCACTCTCTGTTGTGTGCACCCCCAAACACACCACCACCACCATCATAGCCCTTCCACTCGAGTCAGAGGAATTATTTTCCCATACATTCCCAGACCTTACCAATGCGCAGCCATTCTTGGCAATGGATGAGGAAGAGGAGGTAGCCAGCAGTCTGACCACAGTACCCAGATCAGCCCAAAGAGGGTGGTCCCTGCTGTTATTGTCTACTCTGAGATCTCTAATGTCAGTGGTGGTGAAGGTGACGATGATGACGTGTCGATGGACGTCACGTGGGTAGCAACAAAAGAGGAAGAGGAAGGGAGTTCAGAGGGAGAGACGGAGAAGCTTATAGGGAGGAGAAGCAGGCAGCACTTGCAGTGCACAGGAGGCCAAAAGCAGTCTGCACATGTATCTGGAACGAGCCATACACCATGCACGGTTACATCTGGCACTCCCAGGACGCTGGCACATGGCTCCACAGTGTGGGCTTTTTTTAATGTGCTAGCTGCTGACAATAGTGTTGCCATCTGCAGCCTGTGCTGTCAACACATAAGTTGTGGTAAGCCCAACACTCACCAAGGGATGACCGCTTTAAGGCACCTGGCCTCCCATCACCGAGTCCAGTGGGAGCAACACCGTCAGAACCCACAAAGCCACACTCCCAGAGCTCTACGTCCTGCCTCTTCTCCTTCTCCTCTCTCCTTCCATTTTTCCTCCACTCCACCTTCCACCGTGCCATCGTCGCACTCATCTGGCAAAAGGCAGGCTTCCATGGCCCAAATGTTTGAACGTAAAAAGTTGATGACGCAGAATAACCCTCTTGCCCAACGGCTGAATGCCAGCTTATCGGAACTGCTAGCCCGCCAACTACTGCCATATAAACTGGTGGACTCGGAGGCCTTAGAAAATGTATGGCCATGTTCAGCGGCATCCCAGAGCTATATGGCCATGTTCAGCGGCAAGTGAATGTATCTCTGGCACACAGTGTCGGTGACAAGATACATCTGACCACAGACATGTGATCTAGCAAACATGGGCAGGGAAGGTACATAACTTTTACTGCACACTGGGTGAACCTTCTGACTGTTGTCAAGCATGCACCTGTGTGGATTTGGTGTTACCGCCACAGATTCATGCAGGTCTGCCTCTTCTTCTTCTCCTCCTACTCCATCCTCCCTCTCCTCCTCAGCTGACTCCTCCTTTTCCACTGCTACCGCCTCCTCCGCTGCACCCCCCAGTTCACCAGAACCTATTCGACACGCCAGGTGAGATGTTGCCATGCTGTGATGCAACTGTTGTGCCTGGAAGCCAAGAGCCACACCGGCCCTGCACTCCCTTTAGCTCTGCGGTCACAGGCCGATCAGTGGCTAACCCCACTCAATTTGACAGTTGGTAAAGCGGTGTGCGACAACGGTGCCAATCTGCTGAGCACCCTGAAACTGTCACGGCTGAGGATGGGGAAAACCCTCAGCCGTGCGGTGCCAGGAGATGGTAGGGTTGCCACTTGGCCAGAACCACAGAATTAGGGAGCAGGTCACCTCCTAGCGCTTCCCTAATCTGACCCTGACTCCTAGCTGCATGGGCCGCCCTTAAAGGTAGGAGGGCCCATACTCAGGAACCTCGGATCCCTACTGACTGTCCGTCGGACCCTGAGCTAGGAGCTGGGTAGACAGCCCGTTCCTCCTGGACATGGAGAAACAGGAGTCTAACTTGGCCAAGCTACAAGGGGAAACAGAAACAACTTATGGCAGTGACAGGCAAATGCAACCAACACATCACTCACCTGCCACAGACAACAAAGCCTGGAACCCATGTGCAGGTGCTGCAGTTCAGATCACCAACGAACACAGCACACACCAGACATCACACATGAACCCAGGACCTTAAGCTGCAATGATAAGGAAACCCCACACACACCTTGCTAACACCGCGAAACAATATTTTATGACCAGAAGGGTGGCCCCCACTGGCAGTTGGTAAATAACCAGGAGGATGTCTCCAGCAAGCATGGCTGAAGCACCCTCTCTGACTACTGCCTTCAACTGAGGCTTTATAGGGCCAAGAAGCCACACCCAACAGTCAGACACACCCAGTGTTCACACACACAGAAGGAACACTAGGGAAGGGAAAACACCACTTAAAGGCGAAGTGCACACAACACATATAACACCCCGTGCACACTGATAAAAGGCACACCTATAGGAGAGGTTGCCAGGTGCAACCGCATGCCTACCGCAGCAAGCTGCCCAGCACCGCCCAGGCCGCTCTGCTGCCACACACCCAATGTTGCCAGCGGCAACCACAGGTGAGGCAACACACCATAGCCCCCACCCGTGATCGACAACAACACCAAGACCGCAGGCAACTGCATGCGGCCACAAGAGTCATGACCATGACCAAGGGTCGTGACACTCCCACCCCTCAAAGCCCCCCCAACCGAAAAGGGAAGCTGGTGGGGCCAAACAACAGGGAGGGGGGGAGGGGCAATGCCTGATAACCACCAGTGTCTCCCTCCAGAACTGCCGCCAACAAACCTGGACCGACACAACGGTCCCAGGTTGTCAGCCACCAAAGCAGACTGGAGGAAAGAACAACTGGAGGCACTGCCAGACAGGTACCCGTATCCTCCTCCAGAAATGCCGCCAACATACCTGGACCAACACCTCAGTCCCAGGCAGCCAGCCACCAAAGCAGTCTGGAGGAGTGACACTGGACACCGCGTCCAACTCAGGAAAACGTTTCTACTCCAGGTCGCTGCCAGCAGACACTCCCCAACCAGCACACCTGCCGGAACACCAAAGGAATGCTGCCAGCAGACGACCAGAGATAGGAACCCTGAGAGGGACGAGGGGTCACCAACACGGACACGGTTAGCAAGGTGGCGGAGAAAAGCCACCAACTGTGCCGTTAACGGTGAACCCCATAATGCTCTCCCTCCGGAGAATGGGCATGCACCCCATCAGCCTATGGCGATGCATGCTTCACCCTCTTTCGAGGGAAACCAGGTGAGGAGCCATTCTGGTCGTACTGTCACGGCTGAGGATGGGGAAAACCCTCAGCCGTGCGGTGCCAGGAGATGGTAGGGTTGCCACTTGGCCAAAACCACAGAATTAGGGAGCAGGTCACCTCCTAGGGCTTCCCTAATCTGACCCTGGTTCCTGAGTATGGGCCCTCCTACCTTTAAGGGCGGCCCATGCAGCTAGGAGTCAGGGTCAGATTAGGGAAGCGCTAGGAGGTGACCTGCTCCCTAATTCTGTGGTTTTGGCCAAGTGGCAACCCTACCATCTCCTGGCACCGCACGGCTGAGGTTTTTCCCCATCCTCAGCCGTGACAGAAACAGTGCAAAATGACACACGTCCTGAACTTAGTTGTGCAGCGATTCGTTGCCAAATACCCCGGGGTCCTGGCGCAAACTTGTGGTTCACGATCATTTGTTCGCATGTTCGCGTTTGCGAATGGTCCCGGCCGATTTTCGTCCATCACTACTCTGTAGAATCTATTCTGGAGACCATAGGTCTTCCAGGAGGATTCACTGGCCGTGACAGAAACAGTGCAAAATGACACACGTCCTGAACTTAGTTGTGCAGCGATTCGTTGCCAAATACCCCGGGGTCCTACCGCAAACTTGTGGTTCGCGATTATTTGTTCGCATTTTCGCGTTTGCGAATGGTCCCGGCCGATTTTCGTCCATCACTACTCTGTAGAATCTTTTCTGGAGACCATAGGTCTTCCAGGAGGATTCACTGGGTCTTTGTGTACCTTAGGTAGATAGTTAATAACTGGCGTATTAGAATGTGAATAATTTAAATAATTATACATTTATTTATTTATTTTTTGCTCAGAATTTATTGTCTTAACCTTCTATCTAAAAGACCTTTCAATTCTTTCTTATAATTAATCACTGGATTTCCTTTTAGTACCTTATATGTCACACGATCACTCAAAATATCTAACATCCCATAGTATTTTCCTATAGCAAAGACCACTATCCCTCCTCCTTTGTCTGCTGGCTTTATAACAATGTTTTCATTATTCTCCAAACCACTCAGGGCTGCTTGTTTTCTCATTTAAATTACGTTTATTCTTGTCATTATAAGTCATTTCCTCTAGTCCTTTTAATACGCTCCTTTGGAATGCTTCAATACACTCATTATCTTTGTTTTTTGGGTAGAAAACAGATGTATTTCTAAGGGCTCTTTCACACCTGCGTTCTTGTCTTCCGGCATAGAGTTCCATCGTCGGGGCTCTATGCCAGAAGAATCCTGATCAGGATTATCCCCATGCATTCTGAATGGAGTGAAATCCGTTCAGGATGCATCAGGATGTCTTCAGTTCCGGAACGGAACATTTTTTGGCCGGAGAAAATACCACAGCATGCTGCGCTTTTTGCTCCGGCCAAAATTCCTGAAGACTTGCCGCAAGGCCGGATCCGGAATGAATGCCCATTGAAAGGCATTGATCCGGATCCGGCCTTAAGCTAAACGTTGTTTCGGCGCATTGCCGTATCTGCCGTTTAGCTTTTTTAGAGTGGTTACCATGGCTGCCGGGACGCTAAAGTCCTGGCAGCCATGGTAAAGTGTAGCGGGGAGCGGGGGAGCAGCATACTTACCGTCCGTGCGGCTCCCGGGGCGCTCCAGAGTGACGTCAGGGCGCCCCAAGCGCATGGATCACGTGATCACATGACACGTCATCCATGCGCATGGGGCGCTCTGACGTCACTCTGGAGCGCCCCGGGAGCCGCGCAGACTGTAAGTATACCGCTCCCCCGCTCCCCGCTCCTACTATGGCAACCAGGACTTTAATAGCATCCTGGGTGCCATAGTAACACTGAAAGCATTTTGAAGACGGATCCATCTTCAAATGCTTTCAGTACCCTTGCGTTTTTCCGGATCCGGCGTGTAATTCCGGCAAGTGGAGTACACGCCGGATCCGGACAACTCAAGTGTGAAAGAGGCCTAAGGCCAGTATGTACATGCGTATTCTCTCTTAACGGTTTTTGTATAGCATTAACCATAATATCCTTAAGGCTGTTTAGTTTTCTTATATACCTATGGACATCCAAATAGGTCTGGAAACTGTTTCCCATATTTGTTGGTGCAAATTTAAGTCCTTTATTCAATACACTTTCTTCCTCTATGGTCAATTGATGTGAGCTTAAATTAAAAATACCTAATTGGTTTCCCTGCCTCTCTTGGCTAGTGGGCTTTATTTTTCTTTGTCCTCCTCTCTTTCCTCTACATGTCTTCTTTTCTCTGGGGTATTTGGTATGATCTCTCCCTTTTTTTGTTCTAAATTTGACAGTATCCCCTTAGTGATATGATGGGGAAAATTTTCTTCCATCTTTCCTGGTCTCAGTTCTTCTCACATTTCTACTATTAGACCATTATTATTCCTTCCCATTTGTTTATATCGTACTGGAAGCATACATTTATAGACCCTCTATTTAGGGGAGAGAAGGGGGATGGTAACCTTATGATTTTGAAAAAAGTATATTGATGATTGCTTGTTTATTTGGAAAGGGGAAGAGGTTTCCCTCAAGGAGTTTTTTTTTTATAATAACACCTGGAATATCAAATTCACCGAATTTATAATAAAAAAAACTGTACATTTCCTTGATTTGGAAATTATTGTTATAGCTCAATACACGCGAGAACCTATTTCAAACCCACAGACCGAAATGGCTAGGATAAAGAACATATCTAAAGGACAATTCCAGAGGGTGAGAAGAAACTGTTCCCAAGTGAAAGACTTTGATATAAAGAGTGAGATTATTTTTGAAACGTTTAGAGAGAAGGGTTATAAAGAAGGAGGGCTGAGGACTAAGATAGATAGTGTACAACAAGGAAATACAGAGATTAAAAATAATAGTAATAGGACCCTTAATACCAGTGAAACCCACGGTCCTTTTCAGATGAGCACCTACCATTAAGGATAAAGTAGTTCATAGCTATTTAAAGAAATGGAAGCACCACCCAAAAAGAGAGGTATGTTCACATGGTGCGGTCTCTGCACAGGATGCAAAAATAGGTCCAAAGAGGATAAAAAGAATAGGACCAGTAACAATATAGTTGCAACAGAAAACCAAAAAGAATTAAAAATAAAAGGAAATTTATCCTGTGAGAGTAAAACATATATAACATATATAACCCCCAGGTTATATATGTTTTAGAGTGTCCCTGCAAACTTCAATATGTGGGCAGAACACTCAGAGTAGGGGAACACATAAGGAATATAAAAAAAGGTTTGGAGTACCACAGTCTTTCTGCACAGTTTAATTGAGTACATCAAAATAATCCAGCGGGCCTGAAGTTTATGGGGGTTGAGTGGGTACAGAAAAAATTGAGAGGTGGAGATCCAGTTAAGCAAATAAATAAAAAAGAGGTAGAATGGATATATAACATGGGAACGCTAAAGCCAACATGATTAACTCCTTAAGGACACAACCTTATTTCACCTTAAGGACCAGGCCATTTTTTGCAAATCTGACCAGTGTCACTTTAAGTGGTGATAACTTTGAAACGCCTTGACTTATCATGGTCATTCTGAGACAGTTTTTTCGTCACATATTGTACTTCATGACATTGGTAAAATGAAGTTAATTTTTTTTTTTTTATAAAAAAAATACCAAATTTACCAAAAATTTGGAAACAATTACAAATTTCCAAGTTTCAATTTCTCTAATTCTATAATACATAGTAATACCTCCAAAAATAGTTATTAGTTTACATTCCCCATATGTCTACTTCATGTTTGGATCATTTTGGGAATGACATTTTAGTTTTTGGGGACGTTACAAGTGTTAGAAGTTTAGGAGGAAATCTTGAAATATTTCCGAAATTTTCAAAAACCCACTTTTTAGGGACCAGTTCAGGTCTGAAGTCACTTTGTGAGGCTTACATAAAAGAAGCAACCCAAAAATGACCCCATTCTAGAAACTAAACGCCTCAAGGTATTCAAAACTGATTTTACAAATCCCTTTAGGTGTTTCACAAGAGTTAAAGGCAAATGGAGATAACATTCAGAATTTAGATTTTTTTTGTCAAATTTTCCATTTTAATCATTTTTTTCCAGCAACAAAGCAAGTATTAACAGCCAAACAAAATGTAATATATATATATTGCCCCATTTCTGTAGTTTGCAGAAACACCCCATATGTGGCCGTAAACTACTGTACGGGCACACAGTATGGCGTAAAGGGAAAGCTGGAGGTCCGCAGTTTAAGGATGCCTGGCATAGAGGGAAAGGTGCTCCGTGTGGTTTTTGGAAGGCAGATTTTGCTGGACTGGTTTATTTACACCATGTCCCATTTGAAGCCCTCCTGAAGCATCCCTAGTGTAGAAACTCCATAGAAAAGACCCCCATCTAAGAAACGACACCCCTCAAGGTATTTAAAACTGATTTTACAAACTTTGTTAACCCTTTAGGTGTTTCACAAGAGTTATTGGCAAAAGAAGATGGAAAATTTGCCAAAAATTTTAAATTCTCAAATTTCATTTTAATCAATTTTTTCCAGCAACAAAGCAAGGATTAACAGCCAAACAAAATGCTATATTTATTGCCCCGATTCTGTAGTTTGCAGAAACACCCCATATGTGGCCGTAAGCTACTGTACGGGCACACAGTAGGGCATAGAGGGAAAGGTGCGCCGTATGGTTTTTAGAAGGCAGATTTTGCTGGACTGGTTTATTTACACCATGTCCCATTTGAAGCCCCCCTGATGCACCCCTAGTGTAGATACTCCATAAAAGTGACCCCATTTTGGAAACAACAGGATAAGGTGGCAGTTTTATTGGGACTATTTTTAGGGTACATATGATTTTTGGTTTATCTATTTTACAGTTTTGTGAAGCAAGGTTACCAGAAATAGAAATTCAGAAATTTCATCTCCATTTGCCTATAACTCTTGTGGAACACCTAAAGTGTTAACAAAGTTTGTAAAATCAGTTTTGGATACATTGAGGGGTTTAGTTTCTTGGATGGGGTCACTTTTAAGGAGTTTTTACTCTAGGTGTGCATCAGGGGGGCTTCAAATGGGACATGGTGCCAAAAAGAAAAGGCCATCAAAATCTGCCTTCCAGAAATCATGCTGCGTTCCTTTCCTTCTGCGCCCTGCCGTTTGGTCATACAGCAGTTTACGACCACATATGGGGTGTTTCTGTAAACTGCAGTATGAGGGTAATAAATATTAAGTTGTGTTTGGCTGTTAACCCATACTTTGTTATTTGAAAAAAAGTCTTAAAATGACAAATTTGCCCCAATTTTTTTTTTACCGTGTTCATCTGAAGGGTTGGGGGGGTATTTTTATAGATCAGATTCTTACGGATGCAGCAATACCTAATATGTCTACTTTTTAAATTGATTTATGTTACACTATATTATCTTTTTATAAAGAAAAAAATAAAAACATTTTAGTATCTCCATAGTCTAAGAGATTTTTTTTTTTTAGGTTTTAGCTGATTATCTTAGGTAGGGGCTAATTTTTTGCGGGATGATAGGACGGTTTAATTGGCGTTATTTTGGGGGGCATATGACTTTTTGATCGCTTGCTATTACTATTTTTGTGATGTAAGGTGACAAAATACTTTGCACCATTTTTTTTTTTATTTTTTTTTACTGTGTTCACCTGAGGGGTTAAGGGGGGTATTTTTATAGAGCAGATTATTACGGATGCGGCAATACCTAATATGTAAAAAAAATAAAATTAGTTTTAGTATGTGAAGTCTGAGGACCATTTTTTTATGCGATTGTCAGTGGCTAAATTGAGATATAAATTTAGTACTCCATGGAAGTGTGGTACTCCCTGAAGCAACCAATAATGCAGAGGCCCGGGTGATGTGTCACACTGATTAGTGGTGTCCTTCCGTATCCCCCTCCTGTGACACACTCTGCACTTTTTGGGGGTCCGTCCCTTCTTTCCAGTGTGGAAGACCACACCTGGAAAGTGTTGGCCAGGGACGATCCGGGCTCCTACAGTTTCCGAGGTACTCCGGCTTGCTCTTTCCCGGTCAGAAAAGATCAGTGCCTTGAGGACTGACTCATAGAACTGAAAGAATGTCCCTTTGTTGCCAGCGCTCCAAGACAGCACAAAAGAGTTGTACAAGGCAACCTGTACCAAGTAGACCGCAACTTTTTTGTACCATGTCTGGGTTTTGCGCATGGCGTTATATGGCTTGAGGACTTGATCAGAGAGATCAACTCCTCCCAAATACCGATTGTAGTCGACAATACAATCAGGCTTGAGGACCGTTGCTGCGGTACCTCGCACAGGGACAGGGGTGATGCCGTTACCATGAATTGTGGACAGTACAAGGACATCCCTCTTGTCCTTATATCTGACCAGCAACAGGTTTCCAGTGGTAAGGGAACGGGTCTCACCCCTGGGGATAGGTACCTGGAGGGGGTAGTTAGGGAAGCCATGTTGATTTTTCCGCACAGTCTCTCAAGGGGACGTGGATCTGGTGAAGAGGGACTGGAACAAGGGGATACCAGTATAAAAGTTATCCACGTACAGATGGCAACCTTTATCTAGCAGTGTGCGCATAAAGTCCCACACAAGTTTCCCGGTAACACCCAGAGTGGGGGGACATTCTGCGGGTTGAATACGGGAATCTTGCCCCTCGTACACACAAAACTTTAAGTGTACCCTGAGGTACTCTCACAAAGTTTGTATAGCTTCGCGCCATACCTCGCCCGCTTAGAGGGAACATACTGGCGGAAAAGGAGTCTCCCCTTGAACACAATGAGAGACTCATCAACCACGACCTCCCTTCCAGGTACATAGGCCTGTACAAATTTGGCCCCAAAGTGATTGATGACCGGCCTGATTTTGTACAGGCGGTCATAGGCAGGATCACCTTGGGGGGGACATGCTGCATTATTTGAATAATGCAGGCATTTCCAGATGGCCTCAAACTGGGAGCGTGTCATGGCCGTACTGTAAAGTGGGGCCTGGTAGAGGACGTCCCCACTCCAGTAATGCTTGATACTAGGTTTCTTGACTAGACCCATATGCAGCATGAGGCTCCAAAATGTCCTCAGCTCGGCTGCACTGACCGCAGTCCAGCCACCGGGTCTAGCCAAAAAGGAGCCCGAGTGTTGAGCAACAAACTGTTGGGCGTACAGGTTTGTTTGCTCCACCATTAGATTTACAAAGTGGTCACTGAAAAAAAGACAAAAATAGTCATATTCAGTGAAGCCGACTGTGGAAATCTGTATTCCTGATTGGCCTACAAACTCAGGAATCACGGGCTCAAAACGCTTTGGGGTATACCAGACAAGTTCACCGGCAGGGGGCTCCAGTGGCTTTAACTGGTGGGCCGGAAAACTAGTAAGAGCCCAGAGCTGCTCATACTAGGGTGGGCATCAGAGTCCCTAGCATGAAAGTCCCCTTGCTCCGCCTGGTGGCATCTCCGCCGCCTTGGGGGCTCATCATCATCGCTAGATAATGAGGAACACGCGGATGAAAAAAGGAAAGTGTGGTCATCCTCGTCTTCACTGGGGCTCTCTGAGGCAAGCTGGGTGTATGCCTCCTCGGCCGAGAACATCCGGCGGGCCATAAGGGAGTGTGTGTCTGCATGTGTGTGTGCATGCGTGTTATTTGGTGTGCGTGTGTGTGGGGGCACGGGTGTTCGCGAACTCACCCTAAGCCTAACAGACAAAAAAAAAAAACAGTCTAACTAAAAAAAATAAAACTTTTTTTTTTGTAATTAAAAATCGCTGATCAACCGTCCGAAGTTGATCAGCGGTGGTGTGTGCGATGCACTAACAGTGGCCAGACGCTAAGAGTGCCGGCCACAGTCAGCATACGCACAAATAATAAATAAATAACTGCTTGCGTCCCTAAAAAGATGTCGGGGGGGGGGGCAAGCTGCAGCACCTTGGGGGTGGTCTAGGGTCACACAGCTGTGATGTGGACCCCAGACACTCGATTTAGGGTGATGCAATCAGAAACTTTTTTTTTTGTTTTTTGTTTTTATTATACTAACTTTCCCTGAATATCCCTGCCTAACCTAATCTGACCCTAGCCTTTCCCTAATTTCCTGGGTGGTGCTGGGGCACAGATGGGGTGCTGGGATGCTGGCTGGAGATCGTGCAGCTCTGCATCCAACTTGCAACACTTCTCTCTCCTCGGCTCCCGGACACAAAAGGAGGAGGAGAGGAGTGCTGCGATAATTTGAATGACCCGCCCACCCAGCCGACAAATAAGAGTGATCCTGAGAGGTGATGTCATTGCCGTAGAGTCTTATAAACGAATAATGATCACTCATGAGTCTTTGTTCTTTCTTTTTTTCTTTTATTCCAAAGCCAGGGTAGGGGATTGAGCAGTTCAACGCGTTTCGGGGCCTCTTAATGGGTCCCCTTCATCAGGAGCAGATACAGTCATAACAGAACACAATGAGGTTTAAATAACAGAAAAAGGCCGCCAAACAGCTTAAAATTATGTCACTTCTGGTGTCTGCATGCGTTCCACGGTGGAACACACCGGAAGCGACACCCGATTGGCCGCCAGGTTTCCAGTTTTACAAACTAAGTGAATACACTTAAAAGCATATAAATCATTCTCAATACATGCGGGGCTGGTGAGTGGTGTTTAGATCACCGGTCCTCACCATCCCCGGGTATCTCTATTGGATCTTGTCTTTGTCTCTGTGGTGCGTTCTCTGTGGAACGCATCTCAGACTTCCGGTGCGTTCCACCGTGAAGCGCACCCGAACTGGAAGAGCGCATCTAATGTGGCGTATCCTTTTTAAATTACCTTCTAGAGTGTAGATAAAGTAGGGGTCCCTCGGTGATAGGCTGGCGAAAAGCCCAAAATGCAGATTTTATAAAAAGGTATCTTCAACAAGGAGGGACAAAAAAAAGACATTTTGCCATCAAAGAGATTAGTTCAGGAGAAAAGGAAAACCCATCACCAGTAGTTGATAACAATAGCTATAATGCCACCATAAAGCCCCCCCTCCAACTATAGAAGAACTGTCACCCTCCGCCCAAAACGAAGAACCCATAAACAACTCTATTCTATCAGGTCTAAAGAGTAAATCTTCCTTCTATCCATTACATAGCAGAGGCCCCTATCTAGAGAGTTTTTTTTAAATATAGTCCTAGGCAACCTGAAAACCCTAAAAGAACCCCGAGTCCCAGCAACTTCAAATAATCTTAATGCCCGAGAAAAAAGAGCATTGATAGAATTAAAGAAAAACAAAGATATTGTAATAAAGAATGCTGATAAAGGAGGGGGGCATTATTATGGACCTTGATTATTATATACAAGAATAAAAAATAATTTTGGCTGATCAAACCTACTATAAAGTCCTTGTAGAAGACCTGACCCCCATCTTTAAGAAAACACTGCTAGAACTAGTAGATTTTGGTTTCAATCAAAACATCATAAAGAAAAAAGAAAAAATATTCCTCACCACTAATCACCCCACTACAGCTCGTTTTTACTTTTTGCCTAAAATTCATAAAACCCTCACTAACCCACCTAGTAGACCAATTATTTCTGGCATAAACTCCCTTACCTCAAACCTTTCAGCATATGTCGATACTTTCCTACAAAAATATGGCCAAAAACTCCCCTCCTATTTAAGAGATTCTGCAGACCTTATAAACAACCTTAACAATATAGTTTGGAAGGATCATTACATTTGGGTCACGCTCGACGTGGCATCTCTTTACAGTAATATCCGGCACGACTTGGGATTACGTGCAATTAAACATTTCCTCGAGCTGGACCAGGAAATGCCTCCCATCCAGAAAGACTTCATTTTAAATTCAATCAAATTCATCTTAGAACATATTTTTTTCATCTTTAATGAGACTTTTTACATCCAAACAAGAGGTACCGCTATGGGTACAAAATTTGCACCATCGTATGCAAATCTGTTTGCGGGTCTTTTTGAAGACAATTTAGGTCTCCAATCCCATAAAGATGTGTATTTTTACCGTCGGTATATTGATGACATTATCTTCATTTGGGGTGGTAGCACTAAAGACCTCACATCCTTCAGATCAACAGTAAACCAGAATGACTGGGGTCTTCAGTTTACACACGAATTTGACTCCAAGAAATCAACATTTCTAGATATACATATTGAAATCATCTCCAATAAGATCACCACTAGCACCCATTTTAAAAAAGTGGATGCTAACAGCTACCTGGAATACTCTAGCTGCCACTACACAAAATGGAAGAGAAACATACCCTACGGGCAAATGAAAAGAATCCGGAGAAACTGCTCCGATGAAAAGATCCTGAAAATACAACTTGGAGTCCTGAAAGATCGATTCTTGGAAAAGGGCTACCCAAAAAGTCTGATTAAAGCCTCAACCCAGAGGGTTCTAAAAATGGATAAAAAAGAAGCCTTGAAACCAGCCCCCCCAAAAAACTATCGACCCAAAAGGATACCAATGCAATCTCATTACCAGGTACAATAGAGACCACCAGAAAGGTAGTCATGAAGCACTGGAACATCTTGCTGAAAGATCCCATCCTTAAAAATGTACTACCCCAATTACCGTCCATAACATTTAGAAGGACACAAACTATCAAAAATATCGCCCCATCCTGCCCTAAACTCCAAGCTCCTACTAAAACCATAATTCCCCTGTCAATAAGAAAAGGGTGTTTTAAATGTGGAGTCAAAAAATGCAAATGTTGTGTGATGATTACACATGGCACTAGGGCCATCGAAATAGGAGGTCCATCGGGCTCTTGGGCCCTCAAACAAGACCTAAACTGCGGGACAAAAAATGTCATATATCTTCTTAGATGCCCCTGTGGTCTAAAATATGTCGGTAGGACTACTCAAACCCTTAGGGAAAGAATGTGTGAACATCGGTCAAACATTAAGCACAAAGTTCCGACACACAGCGGTCTCACAGTTACTCCCCTTGAAACCATCACTTCATCATATCAACAGTTATGCCGGAAGGAAATGTACTGGATATTCACACTAAATACTCTATCCCCTTTCGGTCTAAACAAAAGTTTAGAATACTCAAATTACTAAAGGAGTACTGTTGCCATACCACTAATATGTTCTTAATCCCTGAGGGCATGCGCCCACAAGCCCATACCTTTTTTGGAATGGCCCAAATGAAACAAAATAAAATGAAATACTCTCTATCAAACCCCACACCTCAAATATACGGAGCAGTCTCACCAAAAAGCTTTAAACCCAATGTTTTATGGCACACCCAAAAGACAATCTACCCTATTAAGCTAGATCATATTATATATTTTATCTGGACATATATATCACTAAAAAAATATTACTAATTGGTACTATATATTATTAATATCAACATGTTTAATATCTATTTATATCTTTTATCATTATTACACTATATTATTATATCATTTTGACTTTAATCTGTACATCCTTCTTGCTCTCCTGACGATCAGTTCACACTCATTTTACCTTTCAGATCTCATCGCTTTGTTTTACCACTATGTGTGCATTTTAGCTTATCAGGTTTTATTCTGATTCATATGCCCATCTTTTAACTAACCACTAATAACACCGGTATTTAAACAAATCATTTTTATCAGTATCACTATTTATGACTTAGATTTCAAGATGACTTTTAATCAATATAATATGTAGACGCATAATTTATCCTGCCAATACTAACAGTTCTAGACCGTGGATATGTAATCCCGATCATGTGACCAGGGAGCCAATCATGTGACTCCGTCCTTATCCCTCCTTGGTAAAGATACCTTTTTATAAAATCTGCATTTTGGGATTTTCACCAGCCTATCACCGAGGGACCCCTACTTTATCTACACTCTGGAAAGTAATTTAAAAGATACGCCACGTTAGATGCGCTCTTCCGGTTCTGGTGCGCTTAACGGTGGAACGCACCGGAAGTCTGAGATGCGTTCCACAGAGAACGCACCAAAGAGACAAAGACAAGATCCAATAGAGATACCCGGGGGCCATTAAGGACCGGTGATCTAAACACCACTCACCAGCCCCGCATGTATTGAGAATGATTTATATGCTTTTAGTTTGTTAAACTGGCAACCTGACGGCCAATCGGGCGTAGCATCCGGTGCGTTCCACCGTGGAACACATGCAGACACCGGAAGTGACATAATTTTAAGCTGTTTGGCGGTCTTTTTCTGTTATTTAAACCTCATTGTGTTCTGTTATGACTGTATCTGCTCCTGATGAAGGGGACCCATAAAGAGGCCCCAAAACGCGTTGAGGCTTTGGAATAGAAGAAAAAAAGAAAGAACAAAGACTCTTGAGTGATCATTGTTCGTTTCTAAGACTTTACGGGCAATCCAGGCGCAGGAGGTGTGATGTGGGTGTCTTGAGCTTTATCCCACATTACTCTCCTGGGTGAAGCGAGTCACAAAAATTTTGATTTTAAATCTGCATATTATTGTTTTTATCATTTATTTTTTTACCATATATGAATTAATGCTGAGAATATATACATCTTGTGAGTGTGTAAGTATCGCTACTAGGGATGAGCGAACTCGAACTGTATAGTTCGGGTTCGTACCGAATTTTGGGGTGTCCGTGACACGGACCCGAACCCGGACATTTTCGTAAAAGTCCGGGTTCGGGTTCGGTGTTCGTCGCTTTCTTGGCGCTTTTGTGACGCTTTCTTGGCGCTTTTGAAAGGCTGCAAGGCAGCCAATCAACAAGCGTCATACTACTTGCCCCAAGAGGCCGTCACAGCCATGCCTACTATTGGCATGGCTATGATTGGCCAGAGCACCATGTGACCCAGCCTCTATTTAAGCTGGAGTCACATAGCGCCGCCCGTCACTCTGCTCTGATTAGCGTAGGGAGAGGTTGCGGCTGCGACAGTAGGGCGAGATTAGGCAGATTAACTTCTCCAAAGGACTTGATTAATCGATCGATCTGCAGCTGTGCATCATTGAGCTGCTGAAATTCAATTGCTCACTGTTTTTAGGCTGCCCAGACCGTTTGTCAGTCACTTTTTTCTGGGGTGATCGGCGGCCATTTTGTGTCTTGTGGTGCGCCAGCACAAGCTGCGACCAAGTGCATTTAACCCTCAATGGTGTGGTTGTTTTTTGGCTAAAGCCTACATCAGGGTGAAGCTGTCACACCAAGTGCATTTAACCAGCAATAGTCTGTTTTTTTTTTGGCCATATACTACATCAGGGGCAAGCTGCGCCTGTCACCAAGTGCATTTAACCCTCAATGGTGTGGTTGTTTTTTGGCTAAAGCCTACATCAGGGTGAAGCTGTCACACCAAGTGCATTTAACCAGCAATAGTCTGTTAATTTTTTGGCCATATACTAAATCAGGGGCAAGCTGCGCCCGTCACCAAGTGCATTTAACCAGCAATAGTCTGTTCATTTTTTGGCCATATACTACATCAGGGGCTAGCTGCACCCGTCACCAAGTGCATTTAACCCTCAGTAGTGTGGTTGGTCAAGCTGTCACACCAAGTGCATTTAACCAGCAATAGTCTGTTCATTTTTTGGCCATATACTACATCAGGGGCAAGCTGCGCCCGTCACCAAGTGCATTTAACCCTCAGTAGTGTGGTTGGTCAATCTGTCACACCAAGTGCATTTAACCAGCAATAGTGTGGTTATTTTTTGGCCATATCCCACGCTACTGTGCATTTCCAAGTCTAATTCTGAAAGTAAATCCATACCGGTCACCCAGCGCCTAAATACTAGGCCTCAAATTTATATCCCGCTAAATCTGTCGTTACCGCTGTACTGTTGTGGCTGGGCAAGTTATTTAGTGTCCGTCAAAGCACATTTTTTGTTCAGGGTTGAAATACAATTCCCAATTTAGCAATTTCATAATTTAGTGGTTTCTGCTATATCAGAGCTATTTGAAATCTATCCCTAAAAGGGTATATAATATTCAAGGTGCACATAGGGTCATTCAGAATAACTTCACACACACGCTACTGTGCATTTCCAAGTCTAATTCTGTCACTTAATCCATACCAGTCACCCAGCGCCTAAATACTAGGCCTCAAATTTATATCCCGCTAAATCTGTCGTTACCGCTGTCCTGTTGTGGATGGGCAAGTTATTTAGTGTCCGCCAAAGCACATTTTTTGTTCTGGGTTGAAATACAATTCCCAATTTAGCAATTTCATAATTTAGTGGTTTCTGCTATATCAGAGCTATTTGAAATCTATCCCTAAAAGGGTATATAATATTCAAGGTGCACATAGGGTCATTCAGAATAACTTCACACACACGCTACTGTGCATTTCCAAGTCTAATTCTGTTAGTAAATCCATACCGGTCACCCAGCGCCTAAATACTAGGCCTCAAATTTATATCCCGCTAAATCTGTCGTTACCGCTGTACTGTTGTGGCTGGGCAAGTTATTTAGTGTCCGTCAAAGCACATTTTTTGTTCAGGGTTGAAATACAATTCCCAATTTAGCAATTTCATAATTTAGTGGTTTCTGCTATATCAGAGCTATTTGAAATCTATCCCTAAAAGGGTATATAATATTCAAGGTGCACATAGGGTCATTCAGAATAACTTCACACACACGCTACTGTGCATTTCCAAGTCTAATTCTGTCACTAAATCCATACCGGTCACCCAGCGCCTAAATACTAGGCCTCAAATTTATATCCCGCTGAATTTGAATACAATACATTGGGCCAAATAATATTTTTGTTGTTGTGGTGAACCATAACAATGAGGAAAACATCTAGTAAGGGACGCGGACGTGGACATGGTCGTGGTGGTGTTAGTGGACCCTCTGGTGCTGGGAGAGGACGTGGCCGTTCTGCCACATCCACACGTCCTAGTGTACCAACTACCTCAGGTCCCAGTAGCCGCCAGAATTTACAGCGATATATGGTGGGGCCCAATGCCGTTTTAAGGATGGTAAGGCCTGAGCAGGTACAGGCATTAGTCAATTGGGTGCCCGACAGTGGATCCAGCACGTTCACATTATCTCCCACCCAGTCTTCTGCAGAAAGCGCACAGGTGGCGCCTGAAAACCAACCCCATCAGTCTGTCACATCACCCCCATGCATACCAGGGAAACTGTCTCAGCCTCAAGTTATGCAGCAGTCTCTTATGCTGTTTGAAGACTCCGCTGGCAGGGTTTCCCAAGGGCATCCACCTAGCCCTTCCCCAGCGGTGGAAGACATAGACTGCACTGACGCACAACCACTTATGTTTCCTGATGATGAGGACATGGGAATACCACCTCAGCATGTCTCTGATGATGACGAAACACAGGTGCCAACTGCTGCGTCTTTCTGCAGTGTGCAGACTGAACAGGAGGTCAGGGATCAAGACTGGGTGGAAGACGATGCAGGGGACGATGAGGTCCTAGACCCCACATGGAATGAAGGTCGTGCCACTGACTTTCACAGTTCGGAGGAAGAGGCAGTGGTGAGACCGAGCCAACAGCGTAGCAAAAGAGGGAGCAGTGGGCAAAAGCAGAACACCCGCCGCCAAGAGACTCCGCCTGCTACTGACCGCCGCCATCTGGGACCGAGCACCCCAAAGGCAGCTTCAAGGAGTTCCCTGGCATGGCACTTCTTCAAACAATGTGCTGACGACAAGACCCGAGTGGTTTGCACGCTGTGCCATCAGAGCCTGAAGCGAGGCATTAACGTTCTGAACCTGAGCACAACCTGCATGACCAGGCAACTGCATGCAAAGCATGAACTGCAGTGGAGTAAACACCTTAAAACCAAGGAAGTCACTCAGGCTCCCCCTGCTACCTCTTCTGCTGCTGCCGCCTCGGCCTCTTCCTCTGCCTCTGGAGGAACGTTGGCACCTGCCGCCCAGCAAACAGGGGATGTACCACCAACACCACCACCACCTCCGTCACCAAGCGTCTCAACCATGTCACACGGCAGCGCTCAGCTCTCCATCTCACAAACATTTGAGAGAAAGCGTAAATTCCCACCTAGCCACCCTCGATCCCTGGCCCTGAATGCCAGCATTTCTAAACTACTGGCCTATGAAATGCTGTAATTTAGGCTGGTGGACACAGACAGCTTCAAACAGCTCATGTCGCTTGCTGTCTCACAGTATGTTGTTCCCAGCCGCCACTACTTCTCCAAGAGAGCCGTGCCTTCCCTGCACAACCAAGTATCCGATAAAATCAAGTGTGCACTGCGCAACGCCATCTGTAGCAAGGTCCACCTAACCACAGATACGTGGACCAGTAAGCACGGCCAGGGACGCTATATCTCCCTAACAGCACACTGGGTAAATGTAGTGGCAGCTGGGCCCCAGGCGGAGAGCTGTTTAGCGCACGTCCTTCCGCCGCCAAGGATAGCAGGGCAACATTCTTTGCCTCCTGTTGCCACCTCCACCTTCTCGGCTTCCTCCTCCTCTTCTTCCACCTGCTCATCCAGTCAGCCACACACCTTCACCAACAACTTCAGCACAGCCCGGGGTAAACGTCAGCAGGCCATTCTGAAACTCATATGTTTGGGGGACAGGCCCCACACCGCACGGGAGTTGTGGCGGGGTATAGAACAACAGACCGACGAGTGGTTGCTGCCGGTGAGCCTCAAGCCCGGCCTGGTGGTGTGATAATGGGCGAAATCTCGTTGCAGCTCTGGGACTAGCCAATTTGACGCACATCCCTTGCTTGGCGCATGTGCTGAATTTGGTGGTGCAGAAGTTCATTCACAACTACCCCGACATGTCAGAGCTGCTGCATAAAGTGCGGGCCGTCTGTTCGCACTTCCGGCGTTCACATCCTGCTGCTGCTCGCCTGTCTGCGCTACAGCGTAACTTCGGCCTTCCCGCTCACCGCCTCATATGCGACGTGCCCACCAGGTGGAACTCCACCTTGCACATGCTGGACAGACTGTGCGAGCAGCAGCAGGCCATAGTGGAGTTTCAGCTGCAGCACGCACGGGTCAGTCGCACTACAGAACAGCACCACTTCACCACCAATGACTGGGCCTCCATGCGAGACCTGTGTGCCCTGTTGCGCTGTTTTGAGTACTCCACCAACATGGCCAGTGGCGATGACGCCGTTATCAGCGTTACAATACCACTTCTATGTCTCCTTGAGAAAACACTTAGGGCGATGATGGAAGAGGAGGTGGCCCAGGAGGAGGAGGAGGAGGAGGAGGAAGAGGGGTCATTTTTAGCACTTTCAGGCCAGTTTCTTCGAAGTGACTCAGAGGGAGGTTTTTGGCAACAGCAGAGGCCAGGTACAAATGTGGCCAGACAGGGCCCACTACTGGAGGACGAGGAGGACGAGGATGAGGAGGAGGTGGAGGAGGATGAGGATAAAGCATGGTCACAGCGGGGTGGCACCCAACGCAGCTCGGGTCCATCACTGGTGCGTGGCTGGGGGGAAAGGCAGGACAATGACGATACGCCTCCCACAGAGGACAGCTTGTCCTTACCCCTGGGCAGCCTGGCACACATGAGCGACTACATGCTGCAGTGCCTGCGCAACGACAGCAGAGTTGCCCACATTTTAACGTGTGCGGACTACTGGGTTGCCACCCTGCTGGATCCACGCTACAAAGACAATGTGCCCACCTTACTTCCTGCACTGGAGCGTGATAGGAAGATGCGCGAGTACAAGCGCACGTTGGTAGACGCGCTACTTAGAGCATTCCCAAATGTCACAGGGGAACAAGTGGAAGCCCAAGGCCAAGGCAGAGGAGGAGCAAGAGGTCGCCAAGGCAGCTGTGTCACGGCCAGCTCCTCTGAGGGCAGGGTTAACATGGCAGAGATGTGGAAAACTTTTGTCAACACGCCACAGCTAACTGCACCACCACCTGATACGCAACGTGTTAGCAGGAGGCAACATTTCACTAACATGGTGGAACAGTACGTGTGCACACCCCTCCACGTACTGACTGATGGTTCGGCCCCATTCAACTTCTGGGTCTCCAAATTGTCCACGTGGCCAGAGCTAGCCTTTTATGCCTTGGAGGTGCTGGCCTGCCCGGCGGCCAGCGTTTTGTCTGAACGTGTATTCAGCACGGCAGGGGGCGTTATTACAGACAAACGCAGCCGCCTGTCTACAGCCAATGTGGAAAAGCTGACGTTCATAAAAATGAACCAGGCATGGATCCCACAGGACCTGTCCGTCCCTTGTCCAGATTAGACATTAACTACCTCCCCTTAACCATATATTATTGTACTCCAGGGCACTTCCTCATTCAATCCTATTTTTATTTTCATTTTACCATTATATTGCGAGGCTACCCAAAGTTGAATGAACCTCTCCTCTGTCTGGGTGCCGCGGCCTAAATATATGCCAATGGACTGTTCCAATGTTGGGTGACGTGAAGCCTGATTCTCTGCTATGACATGCAGACTAATTCTCTGCTGACATGAAGCCAGATCCTCTGTTACGGGACCTCTCTCCTCTGCCTGTGTGCTGGGCCTAAATATATGCCAATGGACTGTTGCAGTGGTGGCTGACGTGAAGCCTTATTCTCTGCTATGACATGCAGACTAATTCTCTGCTGACATGAAGCCAGATTGTCTGTTACGGGACCTCTCTCCTCTGCCTGGGGGCTGGGCCTAAATTTATGAAAATTGACTCTTACAGTGGTGGGTGACGTGAAGCCTGATTCTCTGCTATGACATGAAGACTGATTCTCTGCTGACATGAAGCCAGATCCTCTGTTACGGGACCTCTCTCCTCTGCCTGTGTGCTGGGCCTAAATATATGCCAATGGACTGTTGCAGTGGTGGCTGATGTGAAGCCTCATTCTCTGCTATGACATGCAGACTAATTCTCTGCTGACATGAAGCCAGATTGTCTGTTACGGGACCTCTCTCCTCTGCCTGGGTGCTGGGCCTAAATTTATGAAAATGGACTGTTGCAGTGGTGGGTGACGTGAAGCCTGATTCTCTGCTATGACATGAAGACTGATTCTCTGCTGACATGAAGCCAGATTGTCTGTTACGGGACCTCTCTCCTCTGCCTGTGTGCTGGGCCTATATTTATGAAAATGGACTCTTACAGTGGTGGGTGACGTGAAGCCTGATTCTCTGCTATGACATGAAGACTGATTCTTGGCTGACATGAAGCCAGATCCTCTGTTACGGGACCTCTCTCCTCTGCCTGGGTGCTGGGCCTAAATATCTGACAATGGTCTGTTGCATTGGTGGCTGACGTGAAGCCTCATTCTCTGCTATGACATGCAGACTAATTCTCTGCTGACATGAAGCCAGATTGTCTGTTACAGGACCTCTCTCCTCTGCCTGGGTGCTGGGCCTAAATTTATGAAAATGGACTCTTACAGTGGTGGCTGACGTGAAGCCTGATTCTCTGCTATGACATGAAGACTGATTCTCTGCTGACATGAAGCCAGATCCTCTGTTACGGGACCTCTCTCCTCTGCCTGTGTGCTGGGCCTAAATATATGCCAATGGACTGTTGCAGTGGTGGCTGATGTGAAGCCTCATTCTCTGCTATGACATGCAGACTAATTCTCTGCTGACATGAAGCCAGATTGTCTGTTACGGGACCTCTCCCCTCTGCCTGGGTGCTGGGCCTAAATTTATGAAAATGGACTGTTGCAGTGGCGGGTGACGTGAAGCCTGATTCTCTGCTATGATATGAAGACTGATTCTCTGCTGACATGAAGCCAGATCCTCTGTTACGGGACCTCTCTCCTCTGTCTGGGTGCTGGGCCTAAATATCTGACAATGGACTGTTGCATTGGTGGCTGACGTGAAGCCTCATTCTCTGCTATGACATGCAGACTAATTCTCTTCTGACATGAAGCCAGATTGTCTGTTACGGGACCTCTCTCCTCTGCCTGGGTGCTGGGCCTAAATTTATGAAAATGGACTCTTACAGTGGTGGGTGACGTGAAGCCTGATTCTCTGCTATGACATGAAGACTGATTCTCTGCTGACATGAAGCCAGATCCTCTGTTACGGGACCTCTCTCCTCTGTCTGGGTGCTGGGCCTAAATATCTGACAATGGACTGTTGCATTGGTGGCTGACGTGAACCCTCATTCTCTGCTATGACGTGCAGACTAATTCTCTGCTGACATGAAGCCAGATTGTCTGTTACGGGACCTCTCTCCTCTGCCTGGGTGCTGGGCCTAAATTTATGAAAATGGACTGTTGCAGTGGTGGGTGACGTGAAGCCTGATTCTCTGCTATGACATGAAGACTGATTCTCTGCTGACATGAAGCCAGATTGTCTGTTACGGGACCTCTCTCCTCTGCCTGGGTGCCGGGGCCTAAATATCTGAGAATGGACTGTTCCAGTGGTGGGTGACGGGAAGCCAGATTCTCTGCTATGGGACCTCTCTCCAATTGATTTTGGTTAATTTTTATTTATTTAATTTTTATTTTTATTCATTTCCCTATCCACATTTGTTTGCAGGGGATTTACCTACATGTTGCTGCCTTTTGCAGCCCTCTAGCCCTTTCCTGGGCTGTTTTACAGCCGTTTTAGTGCCGAAAAGTTTGGGTCCCCATTGACTTCAATGGGGTTCGGGTTCGGGACGAAGCTCGGATCGGGTTCGGATCCCGAACCCGAACATTTTCGGGAAGTTCGGCCGAACTTCTCGAACCCGAACATCCAGGTGTTCGCTCAACTCTAATCACTACTCCACTTGCGTACATCTAACGACATAAGCTTCCTTTGGGCTATATACTATCCCAATCCTAGACACTAGGGATTTTGGCGCCTTCTCTGTTGTCCTTTTTAACATCTCCAGGCAACACCACTGTTTTCAGCCAATCACCGACCCTGAGGGCATCAGGGTTAGGTTGAGACCATTGGCAGCCTGCCCTTCTCTGCTCCACTAATATTGTTGTCAATATTTTTGTCATAATTTGATCAAATTGAGTTGCACTCCTTCTGCCTTCCCTTTGGCGCCCTGCAAAGTTATCCCTGGACCCTTGTTCTGAAGGCCCAGTGACTAACCCTCTTTTTTTTTTCCCTGTCTCTGACTATGGCTGTGATTGGCCAGTGCAGCATGTGACACAGCATGTGACACAGCATGTGAAGCTGGAGTCACGTAGTGCTGCGCATCACTCTGCTGTTACTAATGTAGGGAGATGATGCTGCTGCTGTGAGGGAGAGAATAGGAAAAAATCTTTAATCAGAAGTGATTGTTAACTCAGCAATCTACCTAGATTTAGTTTTGTGGGTGCAGTGCACAATCTTTTTACCCTACCCAGAGCCCAGTGACACAGAAAAATAACTTTTATCAGTCTGTTAGTTAGATGGGCGATGGCATCCATTTTATGCAAGCTCAGTGCTTGTTTGACATTCAAATACAAGCTTGAAATACTGCAATAATAATCTGGGATCGAAAAAACACCCATTTTAGGCAATATACTACATCTGGTGCCTTTGCAGCATTTGTCAGTGTGCACTTTAAGCTAGAAATACAGCAATAATTTTCTGGGTTTTAAAAAACACCCTTTTGGGGCAAAATACTCAATTTTACAGCCCTTGCTGCATCTGTACGTGTGAAATGCAAGCATGATATACTGCTGTCATATTCTGTTATTAAAAAAACACATTTTTTTGGACATAATACTTAATTTGCGGCCTTGTCTGCATCTGTCAGTGTGAGATACACGCTTTAGACACTGCTGTGCTATTCTGCTATAAAAAAAAGAAAAAGAACACCTATCTATGGGGGGGGAAAAAATAATTTTGCAGCCTTTACTGCATCTGTAATTGTGAGATATACCCTTTAGACACTGTTGTTTAGACACTATTAAAAAACACCCATTTTGGGCAAGATCCAAAATTTGAGAACTATGAGGAGAGCGTCAAATAAGGGACGTGGCCCCGGTCGTGGTGCTGCTGGTGGAGCTCTTGTTGCAGGGAGAGGACGTGGTCAATCTGTACGAGCTACACACACAAGTGAAAACCCTTCCTCAGGTGCGAGTAGGCGACAGAACCTGCAGCGTTATTTGGTCGCGGCTAATACGGCTCTACGAATGGTGAGGCCTGAACAAGTGCAGGAGATAGTAGATTGGGTTGCTGACAGTGGATCCAGTTCCTTCACATTGTCTCCCACCCTGTCTCCTGCTGAAAGACCACAGTTGGCACCTGCAGCCGATGTCCATCAGTTTTTCACCTCACCCCCTTGCAAATCAGCCAAGCAGTCTGAGCCCCAAGTCATGCATCAGTCTCACCTGCTTTTTGATGACTCTGTTAGCAGGGTTTTCCAGGGCCATCCACCTAGCCCTGCCCCATAAGTGGAAGAGGCACCAATGCCCAACCACTTATCTTTCAAGATGAGTGCATGGGAGCACCACCGCAGCACGTCTCTGATGACGAAACACAGGTGCCAGACTAACAAAGAGGGCAGGAGTGAAGACTGGGTGGAAGATGATGTGGAGGACGATGAGGTCCTCGACCCCACTTGGAATCAAGGTCATGCGAGTGACCTGTGTAGTTCGGAGGAAGAGGCGGTGGTCGCACAGAGCCACTAGCACAGCAGAAGAAGGAGCAGGGTGCAAAAAGGAGCGGCCGTCCCCTAGACAGTATGCCTGCTACTGCCCACAGCAGCAAGGGACTGAACACACCCAAGCCAGACCCCAGGAGTTCTCTGGCATGGCAGTTCTTCAGACAATGTGCTGATCACAAGACACGAGTGGTTTGCACGCTGTGCAATCAGAGCCTAAAGCAAGGCATAAACGTTCTTAACCTGAGTAGAACCCACATGACCAGGCATCTTAGTGTAAAGCACGAGCTGCAGTGGAGTAGACACCTCAAAAAACAAGAAAGATCTCTGGCTCCTCCTGCTTCCTCTTCTGCTGCAGTCTACGCCTCTTCATCCACCTCTGGAGTGACAGTGCCACCTGCCACCCCCCAAGCATCTCCACAATGTCCCACGGAAGCAATCAGCTCTCCATCTCCCAAACACTGGAGTGGAAGAGGAAGTACCCCCCTACCCACCCGTGATCCCTGGCCCTGAATGCCAGCATTTCAAAATTACTGTCTTTTGAAATTCTGTCATTCCGTCTGGTGGAGACGGATAGTTTTAAAAGCCTTATGGTGGTGGCTGTCCCACAGTACGTCGTGCCCAGCCGCCACTACTTTTCCAGGCGTGCCATCCCTTCCCTGCACAACCAAGTGGGGGACAAATTCGGGTGTGCACTGCGCAACGCCATCTGTGGCACGCTCCACCTAACTACAGATATGTGGACCAGTAAGCAAGGTGAGGGACATTATATCTCCGTAACAGCACATTGGATAAATATAGTGGCTGCTGGGCCTGAGGCGGATAGAAGTTTGGCGCATGTCCTTCACCCACTGAGAATTGCAGGGTGCTTCAGTTTGCCTCCTGTTGATTCCTCCTCCTACTCCGCTTCCTCGTCCTCTAACGGCTCCTCATCCGGTCAGCGTAACACCTTCACCACCAACTTCAGCACAGCCAGGGGTAAACGACAGCAGGCAGTTTTAAAACGTATCTGTTTGGGGGACAAACCGCACACCACGCAGGAGCTGTGGACGGGTCTTGAACAACAGACCGTGGAGTGGTTGGTGCCAGTGAGCTTCAAGCCCGGCTGGTGTGCGATAATGGACAAAATCTCGTAACAGCTCTGGGACTAGCCGATTTGACGCACATCCCTTGCCCATGTGCTGAATTCGGTGGTGCAGAGGTTTCTTAAAAATGACCCCGATATGTCAGAGCTGCTGCATAAAGTGCTTTCGGCATTTTCACCCTGCTGCTGCTTGTCTGTCAGCGCTGCAGCATAACTTCGGCCTTCCCGCTCACCGCCTCATATGCGACATGCTCACAAGGTGGAACTCCACCTTGCACATGCTGGCCAGACTGTGCGAGCAGCAGCAGGTGATAGTGGGGTTTCAGCTTCAGCATGCACAGGTGAAAGGCTCTGTGGAGCAGCACCACTTCACCACCAATAATTGGGCCTCCATGCGAGATCTGTGTTCCTTGTTGCGCTGTTTTGAGTACTCTACCAACATGGCGAGTGCCAATAGCGCCGTTCTCAGCGTCACTATCCCACTTCTATGCCTCCTTGAAAAAACGCTCCTGGCGATGATGGAAGAGGGTGTGGCACAGGAGGAGGAGGAAGAGGGATCATTTCATAAGGTTTCCGTCCAGTTATTCGCAAGTGGCTCTGAGGGTGGGTTCCTGCACCCACAAACGCCAGGTACACAATTGTCCAGCCAGGGCACAGTTCTGGAGGATGACATAGTGGAGGATGAGGAGGAGGAGATGGAGGAGGAGGAGGAACCATGTTCATAGCATGGTGGCACCCAAACCAGCTCATGGCCATCACTGGTGTGTGGCTCGGGGGATACAGAGGACACAGACGATACACCTCCCACAGAGGATAGCTTTTCATTGTCTCTGTGCAGCCTGGCACACATGAGCGATTACATGCTGCCGTGTCTCCGAAATGACCGCTGAGTTGCCCACATTCTAAATTGTGCTAATTACTGGGTGGCCACACTGATGTATCCCTGTTACAAGGACAATGTACCGTCCTTAATTCCGTCACTGGAGCGTGATCGTAAGATGCGCAAGTACAAGCGCACGCTGGTTGACGAGCTGCTGGTGGCATTCCCACCTGACAGCCAGGGAACAGTGGAAGCAAATGGCAGAGGAGGAGGAAGAGGTCGCTAATGCAGCTGGAGCACCACCAGCACCTCAGAAGGCAGGGTTAGCATGGCCAAAATGTGGAAAAGCTTTGTCAGCACGCTACAACAACCAGCACCACCAACTGATATGGAACATCGTAGCAGGAAGCAGCATTTCAACAACACGGTGGAGCAGTATGTGTGCACATACCTACACGTACTGAATGACTGGTCTGCCCCCTGCCACTTTTGGGTCTCCAAATTTGGCACATGGCCTGAGCTTGCCCTTTACTCCTTGGAGGTGCTGGCCTGCCCTGCAGCCAGTGTATTATCTGAATGTGTGTTTAGCATGGCAGGGGGCGTTATCACAGACAAGCCCAGCCGCCTGTCCACAGCCAATGTGGACAAGCTCACGTTTATTAAAATGAACCAGGCATGGATCCCACAGGACTTGTCCATACCTTGTGCAGAATAGACATGTATACCGGCCTTACCCAGCCACTGTTGTACTACAGCGGAATTGCTCATTGTTATATTTTTGATATTTCCCACTCTTTTAGGGTGTAGCCAAATTTAGTTGGCTACCTCGTCCTCCACCACCGCTTCCACCTACACAGCTACGTCCGCTGCCTCATCAACCTCCTACTCCATATGGACCTCCACCTCATACTTCAAGATTATTATTTTTTATCTGTACATATTTCATTTTATTTTATGTCATTTCACTAATTTGTCTGTTACATTTTCGGGTGAAATTCACCAATTTTTGGCTGTGATATACCACTGCTCTACCTAGTAGACAAGTTAATACATTTCACAAATTTTTCTGTTACATTCTTGGGTGACACTTTACCATTTTTGCAGTGAATAAACCCCTGCTGTGCATAGGTGACAGGGACTTAAATGTCTAAAATTTGTCTTTAATTGGCCCTTTCATTCGATCTTTCTGCTTTAATAACTTGTCCCTCATTTCAGCTCGATCACATTGCAGCCATTGACCCCCCTTGTATCCCTTTCTCACGCTCCCTCTCCAGCCTGGAACCCTGATTCGCCGATAACCGTAATCAACATGTTAGGCTCATAAAAGAACATTGAAAGTTGATATGGACAGTGGACATCACGGGGACGTGCGATTAGGCAGAAGTTATCTAGAGTCAACAAAGAGGCAGCAGGGCCTTTCCTGGCTAACGTTTCCAAATACAAAATACCCCAGTGACATTCCCTATAATTTTGTATTAATCATTCCAATAACAGGGCATCTTACAGTCCTGTATTGTTATTTATCATCACTACCTCCCACGAGTCGGGAGTGGGTAATTGCCGCGCGCCCCCTCCTTTCCTTCAATTCTTCCGTTTTAATAGCTTCTCCCACATTTCCGCTCGATCACTATTAAATTTCATCCATTTATCTCCCTTGGATGTGGTCTCCCTTTCTCACACTCCCTCTCAGGCGTGGAACCCTGATTCGCTGCTAACCATGATCAACATAGTAGGCACAGAAAAGAACATTGCCAGCAGATATTCTGTTGGATTGTGAATATCACGGGGACATGCAACATGGTGGGGCAGTATGTGTGCACACTCCTACACGAACTGACTGATGGGTCTGCCCCCTGCAACTTCTGGGTCTCCTAATTGGGAACAGCTTGCCCTTTCGCCATGGAGGTGCTGGCCTGCCCTGCAGCCAGTGTATTGTCTGAACTTGTGTTTAGCACGACTGGATTGGGTTATCACAGATTATATTTTCCAATGTTTTGGGGTGTACCGTAATTTACAAAAATAAAAATAAATTGTAAAACCAAAAAGCAGTCTAGGCTACCTCCTCCTCCACCGCCGCTTCCACCTACACCACCACATCCACTGCCTTCTCAACCTCCTACTCCATATGGACCTCGTCCTCCTAGATCAAGATTATTATTTTAAATTTTTACATATTTTATGTTATTTAAAGGTGTTTCCCTATCCACATTTGTTTGCAGAGCTCTTGCCATGCTCCTAACCCCATTTTGATGCCATTTGTAACCCTCTAGCCCTTTCCATAACATTTTTAGAGCTATTTTAGTGACACAAAGAAAATAAATAAAAATGTAATCTAATTTTTTTTTTAATGTTTTTTTTTTTTTTTTTTTTGCGTGATATAGGGGAGAATTATGCTGGCTAACAGTATTAGAAAGCACAACAGTGAGTCTGTAGAAAAGAAACTGGGTGAAAATCAGCGACTTTGTATTATGCTAGTCTGAAGAGATAGGTTTAGGGCTGTTGAACACGAGCGGATACCGTGCGTGGCATCTGCTCCGTGAAAGACTGCCAAAACCCGATGCAGACTGCAGAGGCACGGAGCATTAACATGACTGATAATGCTCCGTGCCTCTCTGTCATCTCTTTACTACGAAATCACAGTTGTCACTGTGATTTCATAGTAAAGAGGTCACAGAGAGGCACGGAGCATTATCAGTCATGTTAATGCTCCGTGCCTCTGCAGTCTGCATCGGGTTTTGGCAGTCTTTCACGGAGCGGATGCCACGCACGGTATCCGCTCGTGTGAAACAGCCCTTAGAGACGTATATACCAGCAGGTGGTTACAATGCAGCACTATTAGGGGAATATACGGCGCCTTTTGTAACCACTTCAAACTCAGATAAATAACATTATAGCGAAATGATAGCTATGTGTCTAATATATCAGTATGTTTTTAATGAGGACCATGGATATGATTATAGTTGCTTCTGTGTACAGTACTGAAAAAAAATGGAGGTTCCAGTGCTTATATGCCGCAAAGATTTATGAGATATAATTTTTTGGGATACATTTTTATGAATTTTAGGATAAATATGGAGAAGATTACTGTGGAAAAAGGTTTTTTTCGATTGTTAGATATAATGAAATTGGAGTTTATAGTTTAAAATATTCTCTCATGGTTTATAATTGAGATTTTTAGTAATTTTTAGTGTAAAGATATAAGAGAATAAATGTGAAAGGGATATATATATATATATATATATATATACTGTATATATATATATATATATCCTTTTTGGTAAAGAATGAGTCTGAAAAGTCCCAAAATGTGTATAAATTATGTGATTCTATGATGCGGCTATAAAACTTGCCCTAAATTAACAAAATTGAGATGCTAAATGTATGTAAATCACGTGTCTTTATGATTTGGCTATAAAACCCGCCCTAAATAACTGAAACCGAGACGGCCCAGATGAAGCAGGAGCGAAACCCGGGTCGGGCCGCTTTTTTATTGCATATGTGTTGCTGAAAGAGGAAAACTCTGAGAATAATAAAGTATACTGAATGCTTTTACCTATGGGTCTGCTCAAGGTTGATTTCCTTTAAAGGAACATATGCTAACGTTTGCTGCCGGCTGATTTATGTACTGGTCGGTTGCTGGTCGGTTCAGAGTCTTCAGAGGAGGTGGAGAAAGAAGATCAAGTGGAACAGCCACCTGAAGAATCAGTAGTTTTTGTGCAAGCTTCTATCAAAGTTGTTTCAGCGAGGACCCCCCCCAAAAAAAATCTATATAATTTGTACGTCCAGGGACAATAATCTCATACTGGTGTATGTTCACCTTCAACTCCTAACGGAATTGAGCAACACTGCACTCCAGGCCTGCTGCACATTGTAGTTCTACACTGCGAGTACTTTCTCTGATCTATTGCCTTTGTTATTATTCAACTAAGGCCTCATGCACACGACCGTTGTGTGCATCCGTGGCCGTTGTTCCGTTTTTTTTTTTTCGTGGACCCATTGACTTTCAATGCACCGTTTTGCAGCCGAGACCGTGATCCGTGTATCCTGTCCGTCAAAAAAATATGACCTGTCCTATTTTTTTGACGGACAACGGTTCACGGACCCATTCAAGTCAATGGGTCCGTGAAAGAACACGGATGCACACAAGATTGGCATCCGTGTCCGTGATCCGTGGCCGTAGGTTACTTTCATACAGACGGATCCGAAGATCCATCTGCATAAAAGCTTTTTCAGATCTAAGTTTTCACTTCGTGAAAACTCATTTCCGACAGTATATTCTAACACAGAGGCGTTCCCATGGTGATGGGGAAGCTTCTAGTTAGAATACACTACAAACTGTGTACAAGACTGCCCCCTGCTGCCTGGCAGCACCCAATCTCTTACAGGGGGCCGTGATCAGCACAATTAACCCCTTCAGGTGCGGCACCTGAAGGGGTTAATTGTACTATCATATCCCCCTGTAAGAGATCAGACCCCCCCCTCCCCAGTTTGAATATCATTGGTGGCCAGTGCGCCCCCCCCCTCCATCCCTCTATTGTAATAATAGGTTGGTGGCACAGTGTGCGCCCCCCCGCCCCCCCCCCCCTTCCTCCCTGTATTGTAATAATTCGCTGGTGGCACAGTGTGCGCCCCCCCGCCCCCCCTTCCAATAGTACAATAGTAGAAGATTCATACTTACCTGCTGGCTGCTGCGATGGTTGTGTCCGGCCGGGAGCTCCACCTACTGGTAAGTGACAGGTCTGTGCAGCGCATTACTAAATGAACTGTCACTTACCAGTATGAGGAGCTGTAACCACAGACTGATGTGGAAGAAGTGGCAAAAATTCTCTTAGAGGAACACCATAGTCCATGAGAGTCCAAACAGCATGTTTGCTTCTCCTCTAAGACCATGAGGAGGAACAACAAGGAAAAGGTCACTTTAAGGGCTCATTCACACAAATGTGTGTTGCCCATTGCCGTATTGCGGACCGCATTTGTGGATACATATACACGGGCACCGTTCCGTGTGCATTCCGCACCACGGATGAGGACCCATTCTCTTCTATGGGTCTGCAAATCCATAGATGTGGAACGGAAGCACGGAACATAACACTACAGAAGCAATACAGAGTGCTTCCTGGGGTTCCGTTCCGAGACTCCGCACCGCAAATAGATAGAACTTGCTATATCTTTTTTTGCTGAATGGATGGATTGCGGACCTGTTCAAGTGAATGGGTCTGCGATCCCCATGCGGCTGTCCCACGGTCTGTGCACTTCCATTGCGGACTGCAATTTGTGGTCCACAGCATGGGGCACAGGCTGCACACAGTCGTGTGAACAAGCCCTAAATAAAAGAAAGATCATCAACCTTCATCAGTATCAGATCTGCATCCAGGGCACAACCAGGGCCACTGCAAGGATTTTTGCCAACACAGGCGAAGCAACATTTTGCCACCCCCCTGGCAGCTCACCTGGCCCTGGTTCCGCCTGCAGCAGCTGGCTTCTCCTCTGTGTGGTCCTGGTATCTTCTCTCTACTTCAGACAATAGCTGGTGTGAGGACCGTATTTTGCGCCCTCTAAGACGCACCGGCCAATAAGACACACCTAGATTTTCGAGGAGGTAAATAAGAAAAAATATTTTGCATTACACCTCAGGTCATACCAGCAATCAGACCCCCAATGTTAATCAGACCTTAGTTCACAGCCCCAATCAGACTTGCAATGTTAATCATACCTCATATCACACCCCCAATGCCTCAGATCAGCACCCCATGTCAGCCATAAGCCCTCATCCATCAGCCTCCATGTCAGCCATCATGCCCCCTATGTCAGCCATCATGCTCCCATGTCAGCCATCAGCCTCCATGTCACATTTCTCCCCCTCCATGTCAAATCACCCCCCATGTCATATCAGCCACCCATGTCACATTTCTCCCCCTCCATGTCACATTTCTCCCCCTCCATGGCACAACACATCCCATGACCCCTATTGTGTCACATTTCTCCCCCCTTCCATGGCACACCATCCCCCATGGCACATTTCTCCCCCTCTATGGCACTGCCACTGGCACTTACCTACCACTCCAGTTGGCAGTCTGGCTGTGTGTAACTCACAGCATGAGTCACCTCCAGTTCCTGCTGCTGCCTGCTGCCGCCAGTCACACCCCCTGACCTCGTGACCGGCCGTACTCACTCACATGCTGCTCTGTAAGTTAGCTGCTGCTGGGGTCACACACACGCATGCAGCGCAGCTGTGCAGGCTGGGGCGGGCGTCCAGCTGTGCTGCGGTGAAGTGAATTGATTTCTAAAAAATAAAAAAATTTAAAAAAAATTCGTCCACCACTTTTCTGGTGCGCCCTAAAGCAGCCGCTTGGTCTGCCTTATGAGAGCACCGGGCCTGGGCACAACTTACACCTGAGCTTGGTGATTTCAAAACTGGAGCTCGTTTCTCTTTCTGGATATGTAAAAAAATTCTGCTCAACTCTGATGAGAACTGTGCCTTTCATCTGACAGAAGCTAACCAATAGCTATATCACTTAGATTGGGTTATTGGAACTTCAATATACTATTCTAAGGTCCATAATACACTGTACTTCTAGGTAAGTTCCTTCAACTTGATACCTGATATTTGTAGAAAATCCTATTTGGCTTTCATAATGGCCTCTTGTAAGGCACTCCACCTTCAGCCCATAAAGGTATGATTGGTCAGATTTTACTGAACCTGAATAAAGGAGGATCTTGATGTCAGAATATGAGAACCTACTGCTGGAGACCTCTTAAGTGGCTATCTGCAAAGACCAGGCATCCAAGGCTGAAGTGAGAGAAAGAACTTTAAGTATAATGTCACCTGGAAAATCCACTGTGTGCTATTCTTCAGCTGCTAAGCACAGAATCTGGGGCCAGGATGTTCTGGATATCATTATGGCTTACAAGATACCAGACATCGGAAATACTCCCTAAAGGCTGCTACTAAAAAAAAGGTAGAATCATTCATGCTGAAGCAAGCATGGAGCTTACCATATTAGACACCAGGAATACCCCATGCCATAGTGTGGTATGCACTTGATGACAGGGTCAACCCCTAGGCCTGAAGGCATGCCTGAAGACAGAACTGGATGTAACATATCAGATGCCAGGGCTACCCGCCATGGTGTGACATGCATTTGATGCCAGGGACAATCCTTAGGACCTAAGGCATATCTGAAACCATCATAGTCTGTAACATAACAGATGCCAAGGACACACCCCATCCCATGTGATTCATCTTGTATGAATTAAAGATTTTCCTTGTGGCTCAACAAAAACAGGTAGAATGCAGCAAACCTGAAGCTGTTGTCTTCAGAGGACTTGTGTCACGAACATACCGAGACATACGGACGTCCCCGTGACACTGGAGGACAGAAGATCTGTGAGACTGGCAATAAGTGCTTTTATCTGACAGGTTTCCTTGTGGATCAATAGGCGTCTTTGTTGTTTCTGATACTGGCGGTCACACCTCTAACCTTCAGGTGTTGCTATTGTGGTCAATTAACTTTCCTTATTTATAGTTGCTTCTTCCACAATGCTGTGTGGTTTATAGCTTCAGTGGTATCTGTGGTCTGCTGGTGTTTGGTTCTTGGCTAAGTTCCTGTTGCAGCCATAACTACTGGAAAGTTATGTGTTTCCTTTCCCTTTTGTATTTTATTTATCTGTGTGTTGTTTTTCCCCTGCCCTTTGTTATAGGCCTGAGGAAGACTCATAGGGTCTTATAGGGTGAATTAAGACTCTAGGTACTCCTGCGTATGAACTCACCTACCTTTGGGGTCTGTTCTTACTGATAGCCAGTCGGGACTGTGACTAGAGATTTGACAAGGTGTCCTTCTTTCTTCCCTAGTTTTCAGGTCTTGTTCCTTATTCCCTCTCCTTCTTCGTCCGGTGTGGTGTCTCCCTCCCACACATGGGCGTGACTACTTGCAAGAGCAATGCACCTGACATAAATGCAAATCAGACTGAGAAAACAGGATCAGTCTTCAAAAGCAGTGGAGTTGGGACAGAGATTCCTTATACTTCCTAGAGTTATCAGAAGTGGATAACTTGCACTTCTGATAAAAGAGCCACCTGAGCTTGTTATAGGAAGAAATATTGATTGCTGAATAATTTCACTTCTTCCTGGGGGGATCCACCATCTCGGCAGAAATCAGATCAGTTATCCTCTTAAAGTGGTAGTGATCACCTAGTGTATAGACTCCATCTAAATAACTGTTGTCCTATGAAATAAACTTCTACCTAAAGTAGAGGAATCTGGACCGATGGCTATAACACTGGTAAAATGTATAAGGCACAACTATACCACCTCTGTCAGACCTCAGAAGCACACACACAAGATCATCTGCAAAGTCATGAAATATCAGAATATAAACTGATAATTCACAGACCAAGAAATCTAAGAAATTGGTCTCCCCAGAAGAGTTGAGAATCATTACAGATCATGTCTGCTTCAGATTTGGTATTTCTGTAGGGATTAGTGTGGTTATAGTACAATCTAGCGGTGTTAAGTTGTATTACACTTTGTTTTTCCTCTTACAAAGACTTCTTCATTGTGGGTGGTGCAAAGCATTGTTCGAGTGCAAAGAATCCTGGGAAACAGAAGTCTCCAGTCACCAGGATACATCAGCAGAGCTGTCCTATACATGTCTCCTTCTCAAACTCTGCCATACTTGTAAAATCGTATCTTGTGAGAGATCTACCTTTGTTTCAGGGATATTGTGTGTTGCAGAGCTGGTCAGCTAGTTGTAATTGTTACTCAGGGAGTTGTTACTACTGTTAGTTAGACATGTAGTCCTATGTTAGGCAGCCATTTTACCATTTGCTTCATTGTTATGCAAATGTTACAGTACATGCTATTCTATATTTAATACTTATACATGTTGATTGTATTCTTATAGTTTCACCAATCAACAATCCTGTTTTAGCAATAAACAATTTTGACTCCAAAGAACAGTCCTCTTATCTGGAAGTCAGGAATGGTTTATGATGAATGTCAGACTGCACACTGTGTGAACATGAATGAAGATAGACCAGTAAAACAGATGCTAGTTACCAGCGATAGTGGATCTGACTATACGGAGCCGCCATCACACACGCGGTCCTGTAGACAAGATTGCAGCGGTTGCCATACAGTCAAAAGAAGAGAGTGCAGCCCCCAGAAAGTGCAGCACGATCCAGACCACGCTGAAGTCCATTTCTACATAAACTGAGTCCGCACATAGAAATAAAGCAGCCAGCAAAAGGCATACAATGTCCGCTAGCCAGGCATCATCATACAGGACCAGGTCACAAGCAAGCTGCTCTAGCAAGTCCTCAATAAAATAAAAGGCTGCTCTCGCCCATGCAGAAGCTGAGGCTGCAAAAGTAAGGTCTTCCTTTGCTGCACAAGAGATGCAACTAAGGAAAAAGAGTGTCAAGGGAAAAAGAGAAAGCACGCCTTCAAGCGTCAAAGGAAAAAGAGAGCGTCACTGGAAGTAGAGAGAGCATGCCTGCAAGCGTCACTGGAAAAACTAGCCACAGAGAAAGAAGCGGCAGCCGCAGAATTCCTAGAAGCCTTGGAGTTCCCTGAATCTGATAAACACAACCAAGTACTTGGGCTAGAGCTAGATAAACAAGATCCAACACAGATTGTCTCAGAATACGTCCATCAGCATCCCAAGACAGATAATGACTATGATCCAGAATATCATACAGCCTATACAGAGTGTCAAAGATCCATAGCAGGACGGTATGCAAGAAACAAAGGCTGATCACAACTACTGCCCTACAGAACAAAAGTTACAACTTTCGCTTTGAATTAAAGGGACAAGCTTCACATCAGAATGGTATTATACAGACTTCCCTAAGCCAGAAACCCTTAAAAGGTATGGTGATAAACCACAAATGCAGCAAAACAACACACCGGGTAATATTTGCACTAACCAGGCTGCCATGGAATTCGCTGAGTTCTTTTCTAAACGGGAGCTGGTTACCAAAGGACTTATAAAGTTCACCAATTGCCCCAAGAACTACAGGGCATGGCGAGCCTCCTTCCAGAAGCGAGTCTGCTGAACACGCCAAAAGAATCGGAGACAAATAACATAAACTATTGTAAGGGATCGCTCTCTGTCAGAAGGTCTCAATCACAGATTTCTTCACGGACACCAGAATTAAAGTCCAAATGACAGTTTATTTTCACCAGCCCAAATATAAACAATACAAAATAAACGTCTGCCCGTCTAGCCACTTGCTAATACAAACATCATATCCCTGACTCACCTAAAGAACACATCTTAGGGTCAGGGTCAAAGGCTCCAAGCCCTTAGTTCGTCCTCTCATCAGCCAACAGTCCACATCAGGAAGAGATCAGGCTTCACATAGCCTTGTGGCCCCTCAGTCCTCCTAGCTGAGACCACTCAGAGCCTCTGCCCAAACTGATAGTCTGGTATGGGCTTTTACTTCCTACTAACAATCCCAGGTGGATTACACCTTGGGATTAGAGTTGAGCAAACACCTGGATGTTTGGGTTCGAGAAGCTCGGCCGAACTTCCTGGAAATGTTCGGGTTCGGGATCCGTAATCAACCCGAACTTCACCCCGAACCCGAACCCCATTGAAGTCAATGGGGACCCAAACTTTTCGGCACTAAAAAGGCTGTAATACAGCCGAGGAAAGGGCTAGAGGGCTGCAAAAGGAAACAAAATGTAGGTAAATCCCCTGCAAACAAATGTGGATATGGAAATGAATCGAAATAAAAATAAAATAAATAAAAATTAACCAATATCAGTTGGAGAGAGGTCCCATAGCAGAGATTCAGGCTTCATGTCACCCACCACTGGAACAGGCCACTGTCAGATATATAGGCCCCGGCACCCAGTCAGAGGAGAGAGGTCCCATTGCAGAGAATCAGGCTTCATGTCATAGCAGAGAATCAAGCTTCACGTCACCCACCACTGGAACAGGCCATTGTCAGATATTTAGGCCCCGGCACCCAGACAGAGGAGAGAGGTCCCATAGCAGAGAATCAGGCTTCATGTCATAGCAGAGAATCAGGCTTCACGTCACCCACCACTGGAACAGGCCTTTGTCAGATATTTAGGCCCCGACAACCAGACAGAAGAGAGAGGTCCCATAGCAGAGAATCAAGCTTCATGTCATAGCAGAGAATCAGGCTTCACGTCACCCACCACTGGAACAGACCATTGTCAGATATTTAGGCCCCGGCACCCAGTCAGAGGAGAGAGGTCCCATTGCAGAGAATCAGGCTTCATGTCATAGCAGAGAATCAAGCTTCACGTCACCCACCACTGGAACAGGCCATTGTCAGATATTTAGGCCCCGGCACCCAGACAGAGGAGAGAGGTCCCATTGCAGAGAATCAGGCTTCATGTCATAGCAGAGAATCAAGCTTCACGTCACCCACCACTGGAACAGGCCATTGTCAGATATTTAGGCCCCGGCACCCAGACAGAGGAGAGAGGTCCCATTGCAGAGAATCAGGCTTCATGTCATAGCAGAGAATCAGGCTTCACGTCACCCACCATTGGAACAGGCCATTGTCAGATATTTAATCCCCGGCACCAAGACAGAAGAGAGAGGTCCCATAGCAGAGAATCAGGCTTCATGTCATAGCAGAGAATCAGGCTTCATGTCATAGCAGAGAATCAGGCTTCATGTCATAGCAGAGAATCAGGCTTCATGTCATAGCAGAGAATCAGGCTTCATGTCATAGCAGAGAATCGGGCTTCATGTCACCCACCACTGGAACAGGCCACTGTCAGATATTTTTAGGCCCCGGCACCCAGACAGAGGAGAGAGGTCCCATAGCAGAGAATCAGGCTTCATGTCATAGCAGAGAATCATGCTTCATGTCACCCAACACTGGAACAGGCCACTGTCAGATATTTTTAGACCCCGGTACCCAGACATAGGAGAGAGGTCCCATAGCAGAGAATCAGGCTTCATGTCATAGCAGAGAATCAGGCTTCATGTCATAGCAGAGAATCAGGCTTCATGTCACCCACCACTGAAACAGGCCACTGTCAGAAATTTTTTAAGCCCCGGCACCCAGACAGAGGAGAGAGGTCCCATTGCAGAGAATCAGGCTTCATGTCATAGCAGAGAATCAGGCTTCACGTCACCCACCACTGGAACAGGCCATTGTCAGATATTTAGGCCCCAACAACCAGACAGAAGAGAGAGGTCCCATAGCAGAGAATCAGGCTTCATGTCATAGCAGAGAATCAGGCTTCACGTCACCCACCACTGGAACAGACCATTGTCAGATATTTAGGCCCCGGCACCCAGACAGAGGAAAGAGGTCCCATTGCAGAGAATCAGGCTTCATGTCATAGCAGAGAATCAGGCTTCACGTCACCCACGATTGGAACAGGCCAATGTCAGATATTTAGTCCCCGGCACCAAGACAGAAGAGAGAGGTCCCATAGCAGAGAATCAGGCTTCATGTCATAGCAGAGAATCAGGCTTCATGTCATAGCAGAGAATCAGGCTTCATGTCATAGCAGAGAATCGGGCTTCATGTCACCCACCACTGGAACAGGCCACTGTCAGATATTTTTAGGCCCCGGCACCCAGACAGAGGAGAGAGGTCCCATAGCAGAGAGTCAGGCTTCATGTCATAGCAGAGAATCATGCTTCATGTCACCCAACACTGGAACAGGCCACTGTCAGATATTTTTAGACCCCGGCACCCAGACAGAGGAGAGAGGTCCCATAGCAGAGAATCAGGCTTTGTGTCATAGCAGAGAATCAGGCTTCATGTCATAGCAGAGAATCAGGCTTCATGTCACCCACCACTGAAACAGTCCACTGTCAGAAATTTTTTAGGCCCCGGCACCCAGACAGAGGAGAGAGGTCCCATAGTAGAGAATCAGGCTTCATGTCATAGCAGAGAATCAGGCTTCATGTCACCCACCACTGGAACAGGCCATTGTCTGATATTTTTAGTCCCCGGCACCCAGATAGAGGAGAGAGGTCCCATAGCAGAGAATCAGGCTTCATGTCATAGCAGAGAATCAGGCTTCATGTCACCCACCACTGGAGCAGAGAATCAGGCTTCATGTCACCCACCACTGGAACAGGTCATTGTCAGATATTTTTAGGCCCCGGCACCCAACAGAGGAGAGAGGTCCCATAGCAGAGATTCAGGCTTCATGTCATAGCAGAGAATCAGGCTTCATGTCACCCAACACTGGAACAGGCCACTGTCAGATATTTTTAGGCCCCGGCACCCAGACAGAGGAGAGAGGTCCCATAGTAGAGAATCAGGCTTCATGTCATAGCAGAGAATCAGGCTTCATGTCACCCACCACTGGAACAGGCCATTGTCAGATATTTTTAGGCCCCGGCACCCAGACAGAGGAGAGAGGTCCCATAGCAGAGAATCAGGCTTCATGTCATAGCAGAGAATCATGCTTCATGTCACCCAACACTGGAACAGGCCACTGTCAGATACAAACCGGATTCCCAAAAAGTTGGGACACTAAACAAATTGTGAATAAAAACTGAATGCAATGATGTGGAGATGGCAAATGTCAATATTTAATTTGTAATAGAGCATAGATGACAGATCAAACGTTTAATCCGAGTAAATGTATCATTTTAAAGGAAAAATACGTTGATTAAAATTTTCACGTGTCAACAAATCCCCCAAAAGTTGGGACAAGTAGCAATAAGATGCTGGAAAAAGTAAATTTGAGCATAACAAAGAGCTGGAAGACCAATTAACACTAATTAGGTCAATTGGCAACATGATTGGGTATAAAAAGAGCTTCTCAGAGTGGCAGTGTCTCTCAGAAGCAAAGATGGTTAGAGGATCAAAAATTCCCACAATGTTGCACAGAAATATAGTGAAGCAATATCAGAAAGGTGTTACCCAGCAAAAAATTGCAAAGACTTTGCATCTTTCATCATCAACTGTGCATAACATCATCCGAAGTTTCAGAGAATCTGGAACAATCTCTGTGCGTAAGGGTCAAGGCTGTAAAACCATACTGGATGTCCGTGATCTCCGGGCCCTTAAACGAGACTGCACCACAAACAGGAATGCTACTGTAAAGGAAATCACAGAATGGGCTCAGGAATACTTCCAGAAACCATTGTCAGTGAACACAATCCACCACGCCATCCGCCGTTGCCAGCTGAAACTCTACAGTGCAAAGAAGAAGCGATTTCTAAGCAAGAGCCACAAGCTCAGGCGTTTTCACTGGGCCAGGGATCATTTAAAATGGAGTATGGCAAAATGGAAGACTGTTCTGTGGTCAGACGAGTCACGATTCAAAGTTCTTTTTGGAAATCTGGGACGCCATGTCATCCGGACAAAAGAGGACAAGGACAACCCAAGTTGTTATCAACGCTCAGTTCAGAAGTCTGCATCTCTGATGGTATGGGGTTGCATGAGTGCGTGTGGCATGGGCAGCTTGCATGTCTGGAAAGGCACCATCAATGCAGAAAAATATATTCAGGTTCTAGAACAACATATGCTCCCATCCAGACGTTATCTCTTTCAGGGAAGACCCTGCATTTTTCAACAAGATAATGCCAGACCACATTCTGCATCAATCACAACATCATGGCTGCGTAGGAGAAGGATCCGGGTACTGAAATGTCCAGTCTGCAGTCCAGATCTTTCACCTATAGAGAACATTTGGCGCATCATAAAGATGAAGGTGCAACAAAGAAGGCCAAAGACGATTGAACAGTTAGAGGCCTGTATTAGACAAGAATGTGAGAGCATTCCTATTTCTAAACTTGAGAAACTGGTCTCCTTGGTCCCCAGACGTCTGTTGAGTGTTGTAAGAAGAAGGGGAGATGCCACACAGTGGTGAAAATGGCCTTGTCCCAACTTTTGGGGGATTTGTTGACACCATGAAATTCTGATTCAACATATTTTTCCCTTAAAATGGTACATTTTCTCAGTTTAAACTTTTGTTCCGTGATTTATGTTCAATTCTGAATAAAATATTAGAAGTTGGCACCTCCACATCATTGCATTCAGTTTTTATTCACGATTTGTATAGTGTCCCAACTTTTTGGGAATCCGGTTTGTATTTTTAGGACCCGGCACCCAGAGAGAGGTGAGAGGTCCCATTGCAGAGAATCAGGCTTCATGTTATAGCAGAGAATCATGCCTCATGTCACCCAACACTGGAACAGGCCACTGTCAGATATTTTCAGGCCCCGACACCCAGACAGAGGAGAGAGTTCCCATAGCAGAGAATCAGGCTTCATGTCATAGCAGAGAAACAGGCTTCATGTCATAGCAGAGAAACAGGCTTCATGTCATAGCAGAGAATCGGGCTTCATGTCACCCACCACTGGAACAGGCCACTGTCAGATATTTTTAGGCCCCGGCACCCAGACAGGGGAGAGAGGTCCCATAGCAGAGATTCAGGCTTCATGTCATAGCAGAGAATCAGGCTTAATGTCACCCAACAGTGGAACAGGCCTTTGTCAGATATTTTTAGGCCCCGGCACCCAGACAGAGGAGAGGTTCATTCAACTTTGGGTTGCCCGCAATATAATGGTAAAATGAAAATAGGAGGATTGAATGAGGAAGTGCCCTGGAGTACAATAATATATGGTTAAGGGGAGGTAGTTATAAATGTCTAATCTGCACAAGGGATGGACAGGTCCTGTGGGATTCATGCCTGGTTCATTTTTATGAACGTCAGCTTGTCCACATTGGCTGTAGACAGGCGGCTGCTTTTGTCTGTAATGACGCCCCCTGCCGTGCTGAATACACGTTCAGACAAAACGCTGGCCGTCGGGCAGGCCAGCACCTCCAAGGCATAAAAGGCTAGCTTTGGCCACGTGGACAATTTGGAGACCCAGAAGTTGAATAGGGCCGAACCATCAGTCAGTACGTGGAGGGGTGTGCACACGTACTGTTCCACCATGTTAGTGAAATGTTGCCTCCTGCTAACACGTTGCGTATCAGGTGGTGGTGCAGTTAGCTGTGGCGTGTTGACAAAACTTTTCCACATCCCTGCCATGCTAACCCTGCCCTCAGAGTTGCTGGCTGTGACACAGCTGCATTGGAGACCTCTTGCTCCTCCTCTGCCTTCGCCTTGGGCTTCCACTTGTTCCCCTGTGACATTTGGGAATGCTCTCAGTAGCGTGTCTACCAATGTGTGCTTGTACTCGCGCATCTTCCTATCACGCTCCAGTGCAGGAAGTAAGGTGGGCACATTGTCTTTGTACCGGGGACCCAGCAGGGTGGCAACCCAGTAGTCCGCACACGTTAAAATGTGGGCAACTCTGCTGTCGTTGCGCAGGCACTGCAGCATGTAGTCGCTCATGTGTGCCAGGCTGCCCAGAGGTAAGGACAAGCTATTCTCTGTGGGAGGCGTATCGTCATCGTCCTGCGTTTCCCCCCAGCCACGCACCAGTGATGGGCCCGAGCTTCGTTGGGTGCCACCCCGCTGTGAACATGCTTCATCCTCATCCTCCTCCACCTCCTCCTCATCCTCGTCCTCCTCGTCCTCCAGTAGTTGGCCCTGGCTAGCCACATTTGTACCTGGCCTCTGCTGTTACAAAAAAACTCCCTCTGAGTCACTTCGAAGAGACTGGCCTGAAAGTGCTAAAAATGACCCCTCTTCCTCCTCCTCCTCCTCCTCCTGGGCCACCTCCTCTTCCATCATCGCCCTAAGTGTTTTCTCAAGGAGACAGAGAAGTGGTATTGTAACGCTGATAACGGCGTCATCGCCACTGGCAATGTTGGTGGAGTACTCGAAACAGCGCAACAGGGCACACAGGTCTCGCATGGAGGCCCAGTCATTTGTGGTGAAGTGGTGCTGTTCTGCAGTGCGACTGACCCATTGCGTGCTGCAGCTGAAACTCCACTATGGCCTGCTGCTGCTCGCACAGTCTGTCCAGCATGTGCAAGGTGGAGTTCCACCTGGTGGGCACGTCGCATATGAGGTGGTGAGCGGGAAGGCCGAAGTTACGCTGTAGCGCAGACAGGCGAGCAGCGGCAGGATGTGAACGCCAGAAGCGCGCACAGACGGCCCACACTTTATGCAGCAGCTCTGACATGTCGGGGTAGTTGTGAATGAACTTCTGCACCACCAAATTCAGCACATGCGCCAGGCAAGGGATGTGCCTCAAACCGGCTAGTCCCAGAGCTGCAACGAGATTTCGCCCATTATCACACACCACCAGGCCGTCCTTGAGGCTCACCGGCAGCAACCACTCGTCAGTCTGTTGTTCTATACCCCGCCACAACTCCTGTGCAGTGTGGGGCCTGTCCCCCAAACATATGATTTTCAGAATGGCCTGCTGACGTTTACCCCGGGCTGTGCTGAAGTTGGTGGTGAAGGTGTGTGGCTGACTGGATGAGCAGGTGGAAGAAGAGGAGGAGGAAGCCGAGTAGGAGGAGGAGGCAACAGGAGGCAAAGAATGTTGCCCTGCGATCCTTGGCGGCGGAAGGACGTGCGCCAAACAGCTCTCCGCCTGGGGCCCAGCCGCCACTACATTTACCCAGTGTGCAGTTAGGGAGATATAGCGTCCCTGGCCATGCTTACTGGTCCACGTATCTGTGGTTAGGTGGACCTTCCCACAGATGGCGTTGCGCAGTGCACACTTGATTTTATCGGATACTTGGTTGTGCAGGGAAGGCACGGCTTTCTTGGAGAAGTAGTGGCGGCTGGGAACAACATACTATGGGACAGCAAGCGACATGAGCTGTTTGAAGCTGTCTGTGTCCACCAGCCTGAATGACAGCATTTCATAGGCCAGTAGTTTAGAAATGCTGGCATTCAGGGCCAGGGATCGAGGGTGACTAGGTGGGAATTTACGCTTTCTCTCTAATTTTTGTCAGATGGAGAGCTGAACGCTGCCGTGTGACATGGTTGAGATGCTTGGTGACGGAGGTGGTGGTGTTGGTGGCACATCCTCTGTTTGCTGGGCGGCAGGTGCCAACGTTCCTCCAGAGGCGGAGGAAGAGGCCGAGGCGGCAGCAGCAGAAGAGGTAGCAGGGGGAGCCTGAGTGACTTCCTTGTTTTTAAGGTGTTTACTCCACTGCAGTTCATGCTTTGCATGCAGGCGCCTGGTCATGCAGGTTGTGCTAAGGTTTAGAACGTTAATGCCTCGCTTCAGGCTCTGATGGCACAGCGTGCAAACCACTCGGGTCTTGTCGTCAATACATTGTTTGAAGAACTGCCACACCAGGGAACTCCTTGAAGCTGCCTTTGGGGTGCTCGGTCCCAGATGGCGGTGGCCAGTAGCAGACGGACTCTCTTGGCGGCGGGTGTTCTGCTTTTGCCCACTGCTCCCTCTTTTGCTACGCTGTTGGCTCGGTCTCACCACTGCCTCTTCTTCCAAACTCTGAAAGTCAGTGGCACGACCTTCATTCCATGTGGGGTCTAGGACCTCATTGTACCCTGCATCGTCTTCCACCCAGTCTTCCTCCCTGACCTCCTGTTCAGTCTGCACACTGCAGAAAGACGCAGCAGTTGGCACCTGTGTTTCATCATCATCAGAGACGTGCTGAGGTGGTATTCCCATGTCCTCATCATCAGGAAACATAAGTGGTTATGTGTCAGTGCATTCTATGTCTTCCACCGCTGGGGAAGGGCTAGGTGGATGCCCTTGGGAAACCCTGCCAGCAGAGTTTTTAAACAGCATAATAGACTGCTTGAGGCTCAGACAGTTTCCCTGATATGCATGGGGGTGATGTGACAGACTGATGGGCTTGGTTTTCAGGCGCCATCTGTGCGCTTTCTGCAGAAGACTGGGTGGGAGATAATGTGAACGTGCTGGATCCACTGTCGGACACCCAATTGACTAATGCCTGTACCTGCTCAGGCCTTACCATCCTTAGAACGACATTGGGCCCCACCAAATATCGCTGTAAATTCTGGCGGCTACTGGGACCTGAGGTAGTTGGTCCACTAGGACGTGTGGCTGTGGCAGAACGGCCACATCCTCTCCCAGCACCAGAGGGTCCACTAACACCACCACGACCATGTCCGCGTCCGCGTCCCTTACTAGATGTTTTCCTCATTGTTACCGTTCACCACAATAAGAAAAAAATAATTTGGCCAAATGTATTGAATTAAAATTCAGGCCTTTTTTTACAGGCACCTAACACTATCTGGCTATCCATTTAGGTATCGTATTACACTAATACAGGCACAGTAGTAGCGACAGATTTAGCTGAATATAAATTGTAGGTCTAGTATTTAGACCCTGGATGACAGGTATACGTTTACGGACAGAATTAGACTTGGAAATGCACGGTAGCGTGTGAAGTTATTGAGGATGACCCTATCCGCACCTTCAATCTAATATACCCTTTTATGGATAGATTTAAACTTGGCCTGATACAGCAGAAACCACTGGTTTAGGGAATTGCTAAGTTGGGAATTGTATTTCAACCCAGAACAAAAATATATCTTTTGCCAGACAGCAGACAGTATTACAATTGGCTAGCCACAGCTGAAACACCAGATTTAGGGTACTGCTATTTTGGCAATTGTATTTCACCCCTCAATAAAATAGCAAGCACAGCCAAGCACCTGATGTAGGATATAGCAAAAAACAAAAACACACTATTGATGGTTAAATGTATTTGGTGGCAGCTTGTGCTGGCGCACCACAAGACACAAAATGGCCACCGTTCACCCCAGAAAAAAGTGATAGAAAAACGCTCTGGGCAGCCTAAAAACAGTGTGCATTTAAATAGCAGAGGTTGAATGATTCACAGCTGTAGATCGATCACTTCATTAAGTGTTTTTGCTGAGCAAATCCCTGCCTAATCTCGCCCTAACAGCAGCAGCTGCAACCTCTCCCTACACTGATCAGAGCAGAGTTACCTGCGGCGCTACGTGACTCCAGCTTAAATAGAGGCTGGGTCACATGCTGCACTGGCCAATCACAGCCATGCCAATAGTAGGCATGACTGTGATGGCCTCTTGGGGCAAGTAGTTGACGCTTGTTGATTGGCTGCTTTGCAGCCTTTCAAAAAGCGCCAAGAAAGCGCCGAACACCGAACCCGAACCCGGTCTATTACGAAAATGTTCGGGTTCGGGTCCATGTCACGAACACCCCAAAATTCGGTACGAACCCGAACTATGCGGTTCGAGTTCGCTCATCCCTACCTGTCACCTATGCAGAGTAGGGGTTTTTCATTGCCAGAAATGGGTTAATGTCACCCATCAATGGAACAGATTTTTTTAAAAAAATTTCTGTCCCTGTTACCTATGCAGAGCAGGAGTTTATTCATGTCCAATATTGTAAAATGTCAACCCAAGAATGTAACAGAAAAATTTGTGAAATGTATTAACCTGTCTACTAGGTATATCAGTGGTATATCACACCCAAAAATTGGTGAATCTAACCCGAAAAATGTAACAAAGTAGTGAAATGACATAAAATAAAATACATACAAAAAAAAATTATAAAAAATAAATATTTTAAATTAGGGTACACTCAAAAAGAGTGTGAAATATCCAAAATACAAGAATGACCATTTTGCTGCAGTATAACAATGGCTGGTTAGTGCCGGTATACATGTCTATACTGCACAAGGTACGGACAAGTCCTGTGGGATCCATGCCTGGTTCATTTTAATGAACGTGAGCTTGTCCACATTGGCTGTGGACAGGTGGCTGCGCTTGTCTGTGATAATGCCCCCTGCCGTGCTAAACACACGTTCAGATAATACACTGGCTGCAGGGCAGGACAGCACCTCCAAGGCGTAAAGAGAAAGCTCAGGCCATGTGCCCAATTTGGAGACCCAGAAGTTGAAGGGGGCAGACCCGTCATTCAGTACGTGTAGGCGTGTGCACACATACTGCTCCACCATGTTGGTGAAATGCTGCCTCCTGCTAAGACGTTCCATATCAGCTGGTGGTGCTGGTTGTTGAGGCGTGCTGACAAAGCTTTTCCACATTTTGGCCATGCTAACCCTGCCTTCTCAGGTGCTGGTGGTGTCCCAGCTGCGTTGTCAACCTCTTCCTCCTCTTCTGCCTTTGCCTTGTGCTTCCACTGTGCCCCCGCTGTCAGGTGGGAATGCCACCAGCAGCACCTCTACCAGCATGTGCTTGTACTCGCGCATCTTACGATCACGCTCCAGTGACGGAATTAAGGACGGCAATCGCTCATGTGTGCCTGGCTGCCCAGAGGCAACGAAAAACTATCCTCTGTGGGAGGTGTGTCATCTGATTCCTCTGTATCCCCCCAGCCACGTACCAGTGATGGCAATGAGCTGGTCTGGGTGCCACCCTGCTGTGAACAAGGTTCCTCCTCCTCCATCTCCTCCTGCTCATCCTTCACCTCCTCATGCTCCAGAACTGTGCCTTGGCTGTTCAAGTGTGTACATGGCGTTTGTGGGTCATACGCCCCCTGAGAAAGCGGAGGAGTGAAACGTGTGTCGGGGTGCACTCTCTGCCAGACCTGGGTTTGATCCATTTGTGCCTCCTATCAACTCTAGGTAATATGTTATTGTATTCTCTTCATATTTTACATCTATTACTACTATTGTTGTCCCCCCCATACTGCTTATGGGCTTGCTATAGGTGCCGTCATTTGGCCCTCTTCTCTGGCTCTATTTTTGCAGTTGTTGTATGTTCACCTGGGGGGGGGGTTGGAAGCTTGTACATGTATTGGGGGTAGGGTTTATATTGCCTACTTGGTGCGGCATACATTGTTTCACTATTCCTTCTTGGATTCATTTACCCTGAGTCTGGCGGTTTAGCTGCTTATTGCAGCACTTGCTTGCACTGCTCCTGCGCGGTGTGGTGTTTGTCCGCCAAACAAATAAGTTTTAAAACTGCCTGCTGTCGTTTACACCTGGCTGTGCTGAAGTTGGTGGTGAAGGTGTTAAACTGACCAGATGAGTTGCCGGTAGAGGATAAGTAAGCGGAGAAGGAGGAGGAAGCAACAGGAGGCAAACTGAAGCTCCCTGCAATCCTTGGTAGCAGAAGGACATGCGCAAAACTGCTATCCGCCTCAGGCCCAGCCGCCACTGCATTTACCCACTGTGCTGTTATGGAGATATAACGGCCCTGACTGTGTTTACTGGTCCACATATCCTTAGTGAGGTGCACCTTGGCACAGATGGTGTTTTGCAGTGCACACCTGATTTTGTCCCCCACTTGGTTGTGCATGGAAGGGATGGCTCGCCTGGAAAAGTAGTGGCATGACATACTGTGGGACAGCCACCGCCATAAGGCCTTTAAAACTCTATTTCTCCACCAGATGTAATGACAGCATTTAAAAGGCCAGTAATTTAGAAATGCTGGCATTTAGGGCCAGGGATCTCGGGTGGGTAGGGGGGTACTTCCTCTTCCTCTCCAGTGTTTGGGAGATGGAGAGCTGAACGCTTCCGTGATACATTGTGGAGATGCTTGGTGACCCAGGTGGTGGTGTTGCTGGCAGATCCTCTGTTTGCGGGGTGGCAGGTGGCACTGTCACTCCAGAGGTGGATGAAGAGGCCGAGACTGCAGCAGAAGAGGAAGCAGGAGGAGCCAGAGACCTTTCTTGGTTTTTGAGGTGTCTACTCCACTGCAGCTTGTGCTTTGCACTTAAATGCATGGTAATGCAGGTTGTGCTCAGGTTGAGAACGTTTATGCCTCGCTTCAGGCTCTGATTGCACAGCGTGCAAACCACTCGTGTCTTGTCATCAGCACATTGTCTGAAGAACTGCCATGCCAGGGAACTTCTTAGAGCTAGCTTTGGTGTGCTTGGTCCCTTGCTGTGGTGGGCAGTAGCAGACGTATTGTCTAGGGGATGGCCACTCCGCTTTCGTACCCTGCTCCTTCTTCTGCTGTGCTGTTGGCTCCGTGCAACCACCGCCTCTTCCTCCGAACTACACAGGTCACTCGCATGACCTTAATTCCATGTGGGGTCGAGGACCTCATCGTCCGCCACATAATCTTCCACCCAGTTTTCACCTCTGCCCTCCTTGAAAGCCCCAGCAGTTGGCACCTGTGTTTCGTCATCATCTGAGACGTTCTGTGTTGGTCCTCCCATGTACTCATCTTGAAACATTAGTCGGTGGCATCGGTACACTCATTTTCTTCCACTTCTGTTGCAGGGATAGGTGGATGGCCCTGGGAAACCCTGCTAACAGAGTCATCAAAAAGCAGAAGAGACTGCAGCATGACTTGGGACTTAGACTGCTTGGCTGATTTGCAAGGGGGTGAGGTGAAAAGACTGATGGACATCGGCTGCAGGTGCCAACGCTGATCTTTCAGCAGGAGACTGGGTGGAAGTACAATGTGAAGGAACTGGAGGCTCTGTCAGCAACCCAATCTACAAACCGGATTCCAAAAAAGTTGGGACACTAAACAAATTGTGAATAAAAACTGAATGCAATGATGTGGAGATGGCAAATGTCAATATTTTATTTGTAATAGAATGTAGATGACAGATCAAACGTTTAATCCGAGTAAATGTATCATTTTAAAGGAAAAATACGTTGATTCAGATTTTCACAGTGTCAACAAATCCCAAAAAAGTTCGGACAAGTAGCAATAAGAGTCTGGAAAAAGCAAATTTGAGCATAACGAAGAGCTGGAAAACCAATTAACACTAATTAGGTCAATTGGCAACATGATTGGGTATAAAAAGAGCTTCTCAGAGTGGCAGTGTCTCTCAGAAGCCAAGATGGGTAGAGGATCACCAATTCCCACAATGTTGTGCAGAAAGATAGTGGAGCAATATCAGAAAGGTGTTACCCAGCAAAAAATTGCAAAGACTTTGCATCTATCATCATCAACTGTGCATAACATCATCCGAAGATTTAGAGAATCTGGAACAATCTCTGTGTGTAAGGGTCAAGGCCGTAAAACCATACTGGATGCCCGTGATCTCCGGGCCCTTAAACGACACTGCACCACAAACAGGAATGCTACTGTATAGGAAATCACAGAATGGGCTCAGGAATACTTCCAGAAACCATTGTCAGTGAACACAATCCACCGTGCCATCCGCCGTTGCCAGCTGAAACTGTACAGTGCAAAGAAGAAGCCATTTCTAAGCAAGATCCACAAGCTCAGGTGTTTTCACTAGGCCAGGAATCATTTAAAATGGAGTGTGGCAAAATGGAAGACTGTTCTGTGGTCAGACGAGTCACGATTCGAAGTTCTTTTTGGAAATCTGGGACATGTCATCCGGACCAAAGAGGACAAGGACAACCCAAGTTGTTATCAACTGTCAGTTCAGAAGCCTGCATCTCTGATGGTATGGGGTTGCATGAGTGCGTGTGGCATGGGCAGCTTGCATGTCTGGAAAGGCACCATCAATGCAGAAAAATATATTCAGGTTCTAGAACAACATATGCTCCCATCCAGACGTTATCTCTTTCAGGGAAGACCCTGCATTTTTCAACAAGATAATGCCAGACCACATTCTGCATCAATCACAACATCATGGCTGCGTAGGAGAAGGATCCGGGTACTGAAATGGCCAGTCTGCAGTCCAGATCTTTCACCTATAGAGAACATTTGGCGCATCATAAAGAGGAAGGTGCAACAAAGAAGGCCCAAGACGATTGAACAGTTAGAGGCCTGTATTAGACAAGAATGGTAGAGCATTCCAATTTCTAAACTTGAGAAACTGGTCTCCTCGGTCCCCAGACGTCTGTTGAGTGTTGTAAGAAGAAGGGGAGATGCCACACAGTGGTGAAAATGGCCTTGTCCCAACTTTTTGGGGATTTGTTGACACCATGAAATTCTGATTCAACATATTTTCCCCTTAAAATGGTACATTTTCTCAGTTTAAACTTTTGCTCCGTGATTAATGTTCTATTCTGAATAAAATATTAGAAGTTGGCACCTCCACATCATTGCATTCAGTTTTTATTCACGATTTGTATAGTGTCCCAACTTTTTTGGAATCCGGTTTGTACTATCGTCTGTACTTGTTCTGGCCTCACCATTCGTAGAGCCACATTAGGCCCGACCAAATACCGCTGCAGGTTCTGTCGCCTACTCGCACCTGAGGAAAGTGTTTCACTTTTGCAGGTGCCAACGCTGATCTTTCAGCAGGAGACTGGGTGGGAGACAATGTGAAGGAACTGGAGGCACTGCCAGCAACCAAATCTACTATCGCCTGTACTTGTTCAGGCCTCACCATTCGTAGAGCCACATTAGGCCCGACCAAATACCGCTGCAGGTTCTGTCGCCTACTCGCACCTGAGGAAAGTGTTTCACTTTTGCGTGTAGCTGGCACAGATTGACCACGTCCTCTCCCTGCAACAGGAGCTCCACCAGAAGCACCACGACCTGGGCCACGTCCCTTATCTGACGCTCTCCTCATATTTCTAAAATGTAGGATCTTGCCCTTAATGGGTGTTTAATTAATAGCAAAATAGTACGACAGTATGTAAAGTTTGTATCTCACACGTACAGATGCAGACTAGGCCACAATTTAGTTTTTTTGCCCAAAATTGTTGTTTTTCAAAAAACTGAATAGAACCACAGTATGTAAAGTGTGTATTTCACACGTACAGAACCAGACTAGGCCACAACTATTTTTTTTTTTGCCCAAAATGGCTGTTTTTGAAATAACAGAATAGAACCACAGTATCTAAAGTTTGTATCTCACACGTACAAATCCAGACTAGGCGCAATTTAAGTGTTTTGCCCATAATTGTTGTTTTTCAAATAACAGAATAGAACAAACGTATGTAAAGTGTGTATTCCACACGTACAGATTCAGACTAGGCTGCAATTTAAGTTTTTGCCCCAAATTGTGGTTTTTCAAAAACCAGAATAGAACCACAGTATCTAAAGTGTGTATCTCACAGGTACAGATACAGACTAGGCTGCAATTTAAGTTTTTTGCCCAAAATGGGTGTTTTGCCAATAGCAGAATAGAACCACAGTATCTAAAAGATGTATCTCACAATGATATATGCAGCAAAAGCTGTAAAATTGTGTATTTTGACCAAAAATGATTTTTTTTTTCATTAATAGAATATAACCACAGTATTTAAAGTGTGTATCTCACACGTAAAGATCCAGACTAGCCCGCAATTTAAATTTTTTGCCCAAAATGGCTGTTTTTCAAATAACAGAATAGAACCACAGTATCTAAAGTGTGTATCTCACACATACACATCCAGACTAGGCCACAATTTAAGGTTTTTGCCCAAAATTTTGTTTTTTCAAATAACAGAATAGAACCACAGTATTGAAAGTATGTATCTCACACGTACAGATCCAGACTAGGCCGTAATTAAAGATTTTTGCCCAAATTGGTTGTTTTATTAATAGCAGAAAATAACCACAGTATGTAAATGGTGTATCTCACATGTACAGATGCAAACTAGGCCACAATTAAAGATTTTTGCCCAAAATTGGCGTTTTATTAATATCAGAATATAACCAGAGTATCCAAAGTGTGTATCTCACATACAGATTCAGACTAGGCCGCAATTTAAGTTTTTTGCCCAAAGTAGAAACATAGAAACATAGAATGTGTTGGCAGATAAGAACCATTTGGCTCATCTAGTATGCCCAATATACTGAATACTATGAATAGCCCTTGGCCTTATCTTATATGAAGGATGGCCTATGCCTATCCGATGCATGCCTAAACTCCTTCACTGTATTTGCAGCTACCACTTCTGCAGGAAGGCTATTCCATGCACCCACTACTCTCTCAGTAAAGTAATACTTCCTGATATCACTTTTAAACCTTATCCCCTCTAATTTAAAACTACTGTATGTCCTCTTTTAGCAGCTTTTTCTTTTTTTAAAATATTCTCTCCTCTTTTACCTTGTTGATTCCCTTTATGTATTTAAAAGTTTCTATCATATCTCCTCTATCTTGTCTTTCTTCTAAGCTATACATGTTAAGGTCCTTTAATCTGTCCTGGTAAGTTTTATCCTGCAATCCATGTACTAGTTTAGTAGCTCTTCTCTGAACTCTCTCCAAAGTATCAATATCCTTCTGGAGATATGGTCTACAGTACTGCACACAATACTCCAAATGAGGTTTCACTAGTGCTCTGTAGAGCGGCATGAGCACCTCCCACTTTCTACTGGTAATGCCTCTCCCTATACACCCAAGCATTCTGCTAGCATTTCCTGCTGCTTTATGACATTGTCTGCCTACTGTAACGGAGTGCCGAAGGCGCACTCGGTCTCCCATCAGCCGCAGACCAGCTGCTTAGCTTCGGGAGCGAGGATCTGTGTTTGACCTCGTTCCCAGGGTGGCTTTGCTAGCTGGTAGGCTCCCTGCTCCTAGGTCTGCCTTGAGCGCCGAGCTAATCACTCGGTGATCGACTGGTCGGTCTGTCGGTCATGTGACGCTGGCCACGTCACATGATCCTCACTCCCCACTATAAATACAGGCAGCCTGCTGGCCACAGGTTGCCTGTTAATTTAGGTTCCTGGCAGTTGTTGGATACCTGTGTACTTACCTAATCCTGTTCCCTGACTATCCTTTGCCTGCTCCTCCTGTACAGTGCATCCTTCCTGGTATATTGACCTTGGCTTCCACGTGACTATTCTTTGCGGACTCCTTTGGTACTTCTTGACTCTCCTGGTATTTATGACCCCGGCTTCTCCTGACCTTTCTTTGCTTATCCCTCTGTACTGCGTTGTCATCTTGTTTTTGACCCGGTCCGTTCACTAGCCATTATTTGTCTTGTCTGTCCTTCCAGCACGTATTCTAAGTTAGGGACTGCTGTCCAGTTGTCCCCTGTCATCAGGAGTCGTGAGGCAAGTAGGCAGGGCCAGGGGTGAGGGTGGAGCGCAGTGGTCACTATCCTCCCCCCTGTATGTGTACATGACCATTACACCTACCTTTAAGTCTTCTAAAATAATGACCCCTAAATTCCTTTCTTCAGATACCAAGGTTAGGACTGTATCACTGATTTTTATATTCTGCTCTTGGGTTTTTACGCCCCAGGTGCATTATCTTGTACTTATCAGCATTAAATTTTTGTTGCCACATTTTTGACCATTCTTCTAGATTTCCTAAATACTTTTCTATTTGGTGTATCCCTCCAGGAACATCAACCCTGTTACAAATCTTTGTGTCATCAGCAAAAACACACACCTTACCATCGAGGCCTTCTGCAATTTCGCTGATAAAGATATTAAACAATATGGGTCCCAGAACAGATCCCTGAGGTACCCCACTGGTAACAAGACCATGGTCTGAATATACTCCATTGACTACAACCCTCTGTTGTCTGTCCCTCAGCCACTGCCTAATCCATTCAACAATATGGGAGTCCATGCACAAAGACTGTGATTTATTGATAACCCTTCTATGTGGGACAGTATCAAAAGCCTTACTAAAGTCCAGATAAGCGATGTCTACTGCACCTCCGCCATCTATGATTATAGTCACCCAATCAAAAAAATCTATAAGATTAGTTTGACATGATCTCCCTGAAGTAAACCCATGCTGTTTTTCATCTTTCAATCCATGGGATTGAAGTATGGTTTCCATTAATTTCCCCACTATTGATGTCAGGCTTACTGGCCTAAAGTTGCCCGATTCCTCCCTACTACCTTTCTTGTGAATGGACACAGCATTTGCCAATTTCCAATCTTCTGGGATGACTCATGTTGCCAGTGATTGGTTAAATAAATCTGTTAATGGTTTTGCTAGTTTGCCTCTGGGCTCTTTTAATAGCTTTGGCTGTATCCCATCAGGCCCCTGTGACTTATTTGTATTAATTTCAGACAGCTGACTTAGAACCTTTTCCTCTGTAAAGACACATGCATCAAAAGATTAATTCATCTACTTTCCTAACTGAGGTCCTTTTCCTTCATTTTCATTTGTAAAAACTGAACAGAAGTATTCATTGAGGCAGTCAGCTAGTTCTTTATCCTCTTCCATATACCTTCCTTCTTTTATTTTTAATTTGGTAATTTGTTGGTTTAGTTTCCTTTTTTCATTTATGTATCTAAAGAATGTCTCATCGCCTTTTCTCTTCTGCCTGTGCTTTAGAAGCTCTTATAAGTTGTTTGGCCTCTCTCTGCCTAATCTTATAAATTTGCCTGTCATCCTTGTTCTTTTTTTATTTATTTTTTATAATTACTAAATGCTATATTTTTGTTTTTAATGATTTTGGCCACTTCTGCTGAGTACCACAGTGGTCTTTTCCTTTTTATTGCTTTTACTGACAAGCCTAATGCAATTTTCTGTTGCCTTCAATAGTGCCACTTTTAAGTAGTCCCATTTCTCCTGCACGCCATTGAAACCGTTTTTTCCGATCTGATAGGGACTCATATACCACTAATCTAATTTTAGAAAAGTCAGTTTTTCTAAAATCTAAAACTTTTGTTTTTGTGTGTTGTGACTCAGTCACTGTACTTATAGTAAAGTAAAGACATCTGTTCCCTTGAGAGAAAGGTGCAAACCATCTTTCTTGTACAGTTCTTTTCCATTCCAACGAGAGCTAACATGAGACACAAAGCCAAACCCTTGGTTCAGACACCATTCACCAAGCCATACATTGAATTCCTTAATGTGCATCTTCCTGTCATGCTGAAGGTTATGCACAGGCAAATCTGCAGAGAATGAAACAGTTGATGCAACCTCCCGTATATCATTACCAAGTGTGTGAAAAGCTTCCTTCACCTTTAAAACCTCATTGCAAGCCAGATCATTTTTCCCAAGATGGACAATATTAAGGATCTGTCGTCTATCCCTGCTAGCGGTAGCACCAGGGAGACATCTCACAACACAATTTTCTTCAAACTTCACACCTTTTATGATGGAATCGCCTACTATCAGCTGCTAACTATCAGTCCTCCCCTTCTTTTTTGTCTTTGGCTGCAGTCTTGCATACTTAGGCATGGGAGATGATTATTTCTCACCCACTGTGCTTGAGCCATCCTCCATGTGGCTCTTGCACTATGAAAGTGCTGAAAATGAATTATGGAGACTGTGGGACATGTCTTCTATAAACAACTCTAAATCTACCAGCACCTGCAGTAACTCATCTTCCATTTCCAGGGGGCCTCTGTGGCAGTGGCATTGCAATGTTCTCAGCCTGAGTTTGTTTAACGGTTAATTTACAAATCTCAGATTTCAAAAATGCTATTTCCTGCTGTATTATGGAGAGCTGTCTACAGATCAGACAGCATTCAAACCTCTGAAGAGTGGAACCTGAAATAAAAGCACAATTCCTGCACAGAACCAGGTCTGCCATTTTAAAGAGGGGAAAGAGTATAAACAAACAAATCTTGCTTGTTTAGATTGTATCCACCTCCAGATTACCTCCTGATTATCTCCTGAATATTGCCAATGCACTTATAAAAATCAGCACTTGGAAAAAGCAGCAAGCTATAATTAGGCAAGCTAATACTATGTGGCTATATATACAGACACTCCCACAAAAGCTCCTCCCCTAACAACACATTTAACACCTTACTCACCTATGCTCATTTGCAATCAGACAATAGTGATAACCTGTCTAACAAATTCCTCACCTGTTTTGAAACACAGTGTCTGAGCATCCACCAGAAACACAGCTGAAGTTCTGGTACAGTGGAAAAGCTCTGAGTTAGTCTAAGTTAGTCTCCTAAATATCTCCAATGCACTTATAAAAATCAGCACTTGGAAAAAGCAGCAAGCTATAATCATTGCCCAAATTGGTTGTTTTATTAATAGCAGAATAGAACCACAGTATCTAAAGGGTGTATCTCATAATGACATATGCAGCAAAGGCTGCAAAATTAAGTTTTCTTAATAACAGAATATGACAGCAGTATATAACCCTTGAATTTCACATGTGCAGATGCAGCAAGGGCTGTAAAATAGTGTATTCTGCCCAAAAAGGGTGTTTTTAAAAACCCAGAAAATTATAATTGTATTTCTAGCTTAAATTGCACACTGACTAATCCTGCAAAGGCACCAGATGTTTGATATTGGCAAAAAAGGGTGTTTTTTTTCAAAACCAGATTATTATTGCAGTATTTCAAGCTTGGATTTGAATGTCACAAAAGCACAGATGCAGTGCTGGTGCACTGAGCTCGCATAAAATGGCCGCTGCTGCCCACCTAACTAACAGGAGGATAAAAGTTATTTTTCTCTGCACTGGGCTCAGGGCAGGGTAAACATATTGTGCACTGCACCCACACAACTAAATCTATGTAGATTGCTGAGTTTGTTTGGTGTTCTGGTCAGAGATTCTGTCCTATTCTCTCCCTCACAGCAGCAGCATCCTCTTCCTACACTAAGCACAGCAGAGTGACGTGCAGCGCTACGTGACTCCAGCTTATATAGAGGCTGGGTCACATGCTGCACTGGCCAATCACAGCCATGCCATTAGTAGGCATGGCTGTGATGGCTTCTAAGGTAACAGAGCTAAACGCTTGTTGATTGGCTGCTCTGCAGTCTTTCAAAAAGCGCTAAGAAATCACCGAACACCGAACCTGAACCCAAACTTTTACTGAAATGTTCGGGTTTGCGTCCGGTGTCAAAAAATCCTAAAGTTCCGGTTTGCTCAAGCCTAATGGGTATACTACACTTAGTATTAGTAATAGACCTGAGAGAACTGCAGACGTGCAGATTGGGAGACACCTGGGAAAAAGTGACTAATCCTAAACTCTATTTGTGAGAGGTACATACCTTTATTGGATTTAAAGGATAAAGAGCAAGAAAAAAACAACTATGTGCATAAATTCTCAGGTTTCCTTACACACTCTTAAAAACATATTAAGAGGTTAACTTATTAGGAAAAAAAAAAAAAAAAAAAAAAAGAACTGACCCAAGTGGACGTTAGGGAATGAGAACCTAGACATCAGCCATTGACTGCATCAAACTCTACATTTTTGAATCCCTGGGATAAGAAAAATAAATTACATGTTGCAAATGTTGTACCTACAAAATTAAGCCAAAGCATAAACCTACCACAGTGATATTTGAGTCAAAGTTCACCCATAATCAGCTGTTTTCTTATCCAGCTATAAAAGAAAATGTTGAGATCTAAACTAAATCAAGTGCAAGGAAGGGTAAAGGCCAAATATGCATTGTTGGTCTGAAGACCACTATTACCTTGCTTAGCTATTGTTTTCTATAATGGCATATTGTCAGGTTTGTAGCTTTAGTTGCTCTTTAAAATAAATAGCCAACAAGAAACTACTGTGACCTGCCTGGCACCGTATAAGACAACCAATGTTCAGAGTATAATAGCAACTGTGTGTTAAGGGCGTTGAAGCAGATAAGACCTTAAACAAAACAATGCCACAGACACATTTTGCCTTAAGGTAGAAATCTGTACCGAAGCCAGATGCAATTTCATTCCACAATATTGCTAGATACAAGAAAGGCTTTGGCATCTTTTCCTGTAACATAAAGGAACTAAAGAGTCTACAACTTCAAGATAATATCTTTTTTTCTGGGCCACTTAACAAGATCTCATATCATTAATCTTCCTTACAATGGCATCATAGCGGCAAAAATTACCAATGAGCAAACTGACTTGAACTGACAACTTCAAAATGTGAATAATATCGTTTTGTGGGTATGAGTACAGTATTCTCATATTTTTAGCTTCTCAGTGGTTGATGTATTTAGTAGTCCATGGATGTATAAGATATTAAGGTTTTTAAAACAATTTATATATTTTTCATTAAGTCTATGAGAGCAGTAAGATATATGAGTTTGTGCCCTTCTTGTAAATTATACATAAAATAACTGTTTATTAGTCAGCTCTAGGGAAATTAAAAGGGCTCCCAAAGTTTGAAATTTAGGGAAACGGTAAGAGAACACACTTGAAGATGTGGTGCTCCTGTCATTGCTTTGCTTGATGTGAACCGGAATTTGTGGATCTTCCAATGCAGGCCATTGTGTATCACAGATCACATGTTTCTGTATCCAGACATGTGCCACAAAATCCCATAACAACTGTTTAGTTTTTCATTTTAATTATGCTGATATCTGAAATACATTGTAAACAAACAAAAACTGAACATTACATAACTTTACAGCATAATTGACTGTCCGTGAAGGCTTCCTCTTCAGATGCGCTTGCTCCCAGCAGCACTGAACTGTGATATAGTGATTTCTATACAGAATAATGGCGTAATTTCCATTATTCTGTATCAGTTGATATCTGATGATTGCAAGTTGTGGTCTACTTGGGAACCTAACAAAAAGTAAAAAAAAAAAAGTTTTTAAATATATAATAAATCCTGTAAAATCACCCCACATTCCCCAAAATAAAAATAAACAAAAAAAAAATAACATTATGGGCATCCCGCATGCAAAAACGCCTGTACTATTAGAGCATTAAAAAGTTAGCCCATTTGGCGAATTGCATAATAGCAAAAAATCATACACATCTCGAAATGGTATTGTCAAAAGCGACTGATTGTCCCACAAAAATTAGCCTCCACACACCTCCGTAGACATAACTATAAAAAAGTTATGAGGGTCAGAATATAAAGTGAGTCCTGATGAGGCTTATTGAGGCTGGGCTTGCTGCAGTGAGTGGGCCTATAGAGGTCCTGAGTGGGAGTGCTGCTAGGATTGCCATCTTTAACAACAAAAAATGCTGGTTAAAGTTAAAAAGATTGTTGTGGATTAATATAGGCGTTATATGATAATATTTTACTCCATTATTTTTTTTTCAATAAAATTAAACTTTTCACTGTTGTGGACACCCTGCAAATTTCTTTTTTATTTAGCCTCTATATATATATATATATATATATATATATATATATATATATATATATATTTTATATCTTTATTAGAATAAGAGATATACAACCATTTCATTTCATATAAAAATACAATATATATATATATATATATATATATATATATATTTTTTATTTATTTTTTTTTTCCCCATAACTACCTATTTCCCACCCCACCCTATCCTTGTGATGCATCTCAAAGCCTTCCATCATCCCAACGCAAGCAACAATAAGTAAGGAAAGGCTAAAGAAGAGAACAAGAAAAGAAAAGTTGTGGTAAGTGGCTAATACAATTGGGGACAAGGAAGATTATAACCTCCAGGCCTTACATATCCTAGTCCATTTTCCTGACTATTTATCTGCCTATATAGAACACTATCATTGTTTTTAACCATATTAACCAGGTTTATCCAAGTGTTCAAATTTTGAACATTTCATGATAATTAGACTCGAGTGGTCAAAAGTCTCACCAAGAAGAATACTTTATATCTTTTTATATTTATGGCAGTGTACCTTAGAAAAATCGCTCAATCTACAACATTTGACCATAAATGGAATCGGGAGTCTCAACTTTTGAGTAACAAAGTTATTAATCGCAATCCAGTATTCTTTTAGTTCTGGACAAGTCCAAAGCATTTGTAGATGATCAGCCCCAGAAAAGTCACACCGTGGACACTTAAAGCTATCTCTTAACCCACATTTATCAAACGATAAGAGCGTAGCATATAATCTATGCAAAATATTACATTGTGTCAATACATGATTACAATTGTGAGATATTAAGCTCACATTTGCAACTATATTTCCCCATCCCTCTAATTGGATCCCTGTGCAATCGACTCCCCAGACCCTTTGTCCTGGTGATTGAAATTTAATAAATAGTGCCTTAAGTAATGATTTATACAGATGTGCAATCTTAACCCTCTGATATAAATTCCCTAACAGATAATTTTTTAAGGAATTAGAAGAATCTATATCCAAGAGTGATTTGTTCTTTACACTAGAAAGTGCTGAACTAATTGAAAATATCTGAACCAAGACCAGCCAACCATAGACTCCCTTTGTGGTAACACCAAGAACGGAAGTATCTCTCCATTCTCCACCACTTGTGCAACATAAAGAATATAATTTTTATGCCAATACTGGTCCCCAGCAACTTTATCTAAGGCCTTTAGTTGAAGATTATGCCAAAGGGGAGTACACTGGAGAGATGCTTTTATTCCCTGCCATCTTCTGATAGTGTCCCATGCCTTAGATAGTAGCTTTATAGCCTCTCTGTACTCCTGTTGTATATTAATCAATTGCCACAATTCCAATAATGTGAATATGTTATTATATGGAGATCTCCTCCCCAGAGTGGTACACAATACACTTTTCTCCCAATTACAAAATAGCCATAACTGTCTGGCTATAAAATACTCCTTGAAATAGGAAAGATTCAATTCTCCCTGTTCCAACTGCTTATATAAATATTTCAATTTAAGTCTTATCCACTTTCTTCCCCACAACAAGTCACTGATAATTCTCTCGATAAGCTTAAAAAACGTATCCTCTATACATATGAAAGAATTCCTGAGGGTATAAAGGAACTGGGGCAAAATCACCATCTTGGCCAAGAAGACTCTGTCAGCTCTGGATAAAATAAAAGGGGTGTGGAGTGATAGGGGTCCACTGTTTTCAATACTTCTTGGCGCAAAAACCATGACTTTGAATGATTGAAGACGGTTCTATTTTATTAACATATAGGTAACAATGCGTTTCGGAGTCGAAAAGCACTCCCTTTTCAAGTCGAAAATTTGATCAGATTCCATAATTTAGGACAAATAATATTATGTATAAAAAAGGAAAGAAATAGGAAGGTAAGGTGCACACGGATACATAGCTGTGTATATATAGTTGCAAGAAAAAGTATGTGAACCCTTTCGAATGATATGGATTTCTGCACAAATTGGTCATAAAATGTGATCTGATCTTCATCTAAGTCACAACAATAGCCACCACAGTCTGCTTAAACTAATAACACACAAAAAATGTAATGTTACTATGTTTTTATTGAACACACCACGTAAACATTCACAGTGTAGGTTGAAAAAGTATGTGAACCCTTGGATTTAATAACTTTGTTGAACATCCATTGACAGCAATAACTTCAACCAAACGTTTCCTGTAGTTGCAAATCAGACGTGCACAAGGTCAGGAGTAATTCCTGACCATTCCTCTTTACAGAACTGTTTCAATTCAGCAATATTCTTGGGATGTCTGGTGTGAATCGCTTTCTTGAGGTCATGCCACAGTATCTCAATCGGGTTGAGGTCAGGACTCGGACTGGGCCACTCCAGAAGGCGTATTTTCTTCTGTTTAAGCCATTCTGTTGTTGATTTACTTCTATGCTTTGGGTCGTTGTCCTGTTGCAACACCCATCTTCTGTTGAGCTTCAGCTGGTTGACAGATTTCCTTAATCTATCCTGCAAAATGTCTTTATAAACTTGGGAATTCATTTTTCCTCTGATGATAGCAATCCGTCCAGGCCCTGACGCAGCAAAGCAGCCCCAAAACATGATGCCCCCACCACTATACTTCACAGTTGAGATGATGTTGGTGTGCTGTCCCTCTTTTTCTCCACACATAGTGTTGTGTGTTTCTTCTAAACAACTCAACTTTGGTTTCATCTGTTGCCAGAACTGCTGTGGAACATCCAGGTGCTCTTGTGCAAAGTGTAAACATGCAGCAATGTATTTTGTGGACAGCAGTGGCTTCCTCTGTGGTATCCTCCCATAAAATCCATTCTTGTTCAGTGTTTTATGTATCATAGATTCGCTAACAGGGATGTTAGCATATGCCAGAGACTTTTGCAAGTCTTTAGCTGACACTCTAGGATTCTTCTTCACCTCATTGAGCAGTCTGCGCTGTGCTCTTGCAGTCATCTTTACAGAACGGCCACTTCTAGGGAGAGTAGCAGCAGTGCTGAACTTGTCTTACTGTGGACTGATGAACAGCGAGGCTTTTGGAGATACTTTTACAACCCTTTACAGCTTTATGCAAGTCAACAATTATTAATTGTAGGTCTTCTAAGAGCTATTTTGTGTGAGGCATCATTCAAATCAGGCAATGCTTCTTGTGAAAAGTAAACCCAGAATGTTGTGTTTTTTTTATAGGGCAGGGCAGCTGTAACCAACACCCTCAATCTCATCTCATTGATTCGACTCCAGTTGGCTGACACCTCACTCCAATTAGCTCTTGGAGATGTCATTAGTCTAGGGGTTCACAAACATTTTCCACCTGCACTGTAAATGTTTACATAGTGTGTTCAATAAAAATATGGTAACATTTAATTATTTGTGTGTTGTTAGTTTAAGCAGACTGTAATTGTCTATTGCTGTGACTAAGATGAAGATCAGATCACATTTTATGACCAATTTGTGCAGAAATCCATATCATTCCAAAGGGTTCATATACAGTTTCTTGCAACTGTATATATATATATATATATATATATATATATATATATATAAAAACACAAATACATATATAAAAAATGAGGTTGTTTCTTCAAAAAGTCCGTCAGTTGAGGGTAAAATGATGAGTAAAATTCTATCTGTAAAATGCGTCTTAAATAGATTATGTTGTCTGGATAAAAACATTACAAGTGAGTAATCAATATAATAGGTTAATAAATATTAACTGGGCATGTAGCTGTGTTCAGAATTAAGCAATCACATTCAAATAAAGTTCAGCTGCCCTAGTTGGTCTTTCCTGAAATTTTCTTAGCCGCATCCCACAGCAAAAGCCATGGTTCACGGAGAGCCTCTAAAGCATCAGAGCGATTTCATTGTTAAACGGTATCAGTCAGAAGGGTACAAAAGAATTTCCAAGGCATTAGATATACCATGGAACACAGTAAAGACAGTAATCATCAAGTGGAGAAAATATGGCACAACAGTGACATTACCAAGTCCCTCCAAAACTGATGAAAAGACGAGAAGAAAACTGGTCTGGGAGGCTACCAAGAGGCCTATAGCAACAGTAAAGGAGCTGCAGGGATATCTGGCAAGTACTGGCTGTGTGGTACATGTGACAACAATCTCCCGTATTCTTCATATGTCTGGGCTATGGGGTAGAGTGGCAAGACAAAAGCCTTTTCTTACAAAGAAAAACATCCAAATCAGTCTACATTTTGCAAAAACACATCTGAAGTCTCCCAAAAGCGTGTGGTAAAAGGTGTTATGGTCTAATAAAACAAAGTTTTAACTTTTTGGCAATAATTCCAAAAGATATGTTTGGTTCAAAAACAACACTGCACATCACCATAAGAACACCATACCCACAGTGAAGCATGGTGGTGGCAGCATCATGCTTTGGAGCTGTTTTTCTTCAGTTGAAACTGGGGCCTTAGTTAAGCTAGAGGTAATTATGAACAGTTCCAAATACCAGTCAATATTGGCACAAAGCCTTCAGGCTTCTGCTAGAAAGCTGAACATGAAGAGGAACTCCGTCTTTCAGCAAGACATTGACCCAAAGCATACATCCAAATCAACAAAGGAATGGCTTCACCAGAAGAAGATTAAAGTTTTGGAATGGCCCAGCCAAAGCCCAGACCTGAATCCGATTGAAAATCTGTGGGGTGATCTGAAGAATCTGCACAGGAGATGCCCTCGCAATCTGACAGATTTGGAGTGTTTTTGCAAAGAAGAGTGGGCAAATCTTGCCAAGTCAAAATGTTACATGCTGATAGACTCATACACAAAAAGATGGAGTGTTGTAATAAAATGAAAAGGGGCTTCAACAAAGTATTAGTTTAAGGGTATGCACACTTATGCAACCATATTATTTTATTTTTATATTTTTTCTTCCCTCCACCTAAAAGATTTCAGTTTGTTTTTCAATTGAGTGGTACAGTTTATAGGTCACATTAAAGGTGGAAAAAGTTCTGAAATAATTTATCTTTGTCTCATTTTTTTACATCACAGAAACCTGACATTTTAACAGGCGTGTGCAGACTTTTTTTATCCACTGTGTATATCTAATGCCTTGGAAATAAAATCATACTTCTAATGTATATGAATGCATAATATGTGGGAAGCTACTACTGATGTTTTAGTCATAATTAGAGTTGAGCGGACATCTGCATGTTCGGGTTCGACGGGTTCGGACGAATTTCACAAAAAAGTTCGAGTTCGGGACCGGAACTTGACCCCGAACTCAATCCCCATTGAAGTCAATGGGGACCCAAACTTTTGAGCACATAAATGGCTGTAAAAATGTCATGGAAAGAGCTAGAGGGCTGCAAATGGCATCAAAATGTGGTTAAGAACATGGCAAGTGCTCTGCAAACATATGTGGATAGGGAAATTACCTAAAATAACATAAAATACGTAAAAATAATAATCTTGATCTAGGAGGACGAGGTCCATATGGAGTAGGAGTTTGAGGAGGTGGTGCATGTGGCGGTGTAGGTGGAAGCGACAGTGGAGGAGGAGGAGGTAGCCTTATATAGTTTTATAGTAGGGTACACCCCAAAACATTGGGAAATATAACCTGTGATAACCCCCTCCAGTCATGCTAAACACACATTCAGACAATACACTGGCTGCAGGGCAGGCCAGCACCTCCAAGGAGTTTGGGGGCAAGCTCAGGCCATGTGCCCAATTTGGAGACCCAGAAGTTGCAGGGGCTGACCCCTGTCAGTCAATTCGTGTAGCAGTGTGCAAACTTACTGCCCCACCATGTTGCACGTCACCATGATGTTCACAATCTAATTTAATAGCTGCTCTATCAACTTTCGATGTTCTTTTCTGCGCCTACCATGGTGATCACGGGTGGCGGGGAATCAGGGTTGGATTATGGGACAAATTATTAAAGCATAAAAGTGTGACAACTTTTTAAAGTTTAAGCATTGAATAAAAGGATGTGGCGTGCATTAATTACTGAAGAATTTATTAAATTTTATTCCCTGTCAACTATGCAGAGCAGGGGTTTCTATCCAACAACATTAGAAAAATGTCACCCGACAATGTAATTGACGATATATTTTTAAATTTATGTTCCTGTCACCTATGTAGAGGTGCCCCAGTGACATCCACCATCCATTTGGATATCTTCTCTATCAACTTTAGATGTTCTCTTCTGAGCCTACCATTTTGATCACAGTTATCGGCGAATCGGGGTTCCACGCCGGAGAGGGAGCATGAGAAAAAGAGACCAAATTTAAGAGATAAATATATAAAATAAAATTGGGATTGAGTGGAAATGTGGTAAAAGCTGTTAAATTTCAAATGTGGGCCAAATTACAGAAGCCCAAATGTGGGCCAGAAGAATAAAGCGGGATTATGGGAAAAATTATTGAGTTTAAAATTTTGGACAAATTACAGAAGCCCAAATGTGGGCCAGAAGAGTAAAGTGGAATTATGGGAAAAATTATTGAGGTTAAAATTTTGGACAAATTACAGAAGCCCAAATGTGGGCCAGAAGAGTAAAGCGGAAATATGGGAAAAATTATTGAGGTTAAAATTTTGGACAAATTACAGAAGCCCATATGTGGGCCAGAAGAGTAAAGCGAAATTATGGGAAGAATTATTGATGCAAAAATTTTGGACAAATTACAGAAGCCCAAATGTGGGCCAGAAGAGTAAAGCGGAAATGTGGGAAAAGCTGTTAAAGCGCAAATGTGGTGCAAATTGCGGAAGCCCAAATGTTGGCCAAAAGAGTAAAGCGGAAATGTGGGACAAATTATTGAAGCGCAAATGTGGTACAACTTGTTAAAGTTTAAGCATTAAATCAAAGGAGGCGGCGTGCATCAATTAAAAAAGAATTTCTGAAATGTTATTCCCTGTCACCTATGCAGAGCAAGGGTTTTAATAACGTCTAAAATTGTATAATGTCAACTAGTGATGATTGAGCACCCTGATGCTCGGGTGCTCTGCCCGAGCACACCGGGATGCTTGGGTGCTCTACCGAGCACCCGAGCCCTATAGAAGTCAATGGGAGGACCCGAGCATTAAACCAGGCAGCCCCTGCTCTGAAGAGGGGAGGGTGCCTGGTTCATAGGAAAAGGTCAGAAATTGATGGAAACACCACCAAAATGGGTCGGGGACAGCATGGGAGGAAGTCTGGATGCATTTTGGACTACAATTATGCTGCTGGTAATGATGTTGCCCGAGTTGTACGCTACTTTTACAGACTGACCATAAAACTCACAAAACCGAAGATAAAAGTGATTTTAGATGAAAAATTGTTAGGAAACATTCTTTCATGTATATTAACTTTTATATAAAGAGCAAGTTCAGACAAAATTTTTTGCAATTTCCGGAACTGGGGCCATGACTAAGAGTGACGGCCGATGGTTTTGATTGTGTTGACCGAACTCTTGGACGATCAAACTGAACTCATTGGAAGAGGAACGGCCGGTAGCATCCGTATTGTACCTGTAGAGGTTAAATTTTTGTACCGGCGCAAGCCGAACCACAGCCGAAACCTTTGTTTCCACGACCGTTTTCATTAATCAACAACTTAAGTTGGAGGTTCAAAGACGATCCCTGGCAGCGTTATTCCCATTTCCCGCCGAGCATTTTCTTTGGGTTCCGGGGGGAGTATGGTTGCAAAGCTGAAACTTAAACTAATTGATGGAAGAGCACCACCAGGAGTGGAGCCTGCAGCTTAATTTGACTATGCATGGGAAGCCTCACCCTGCCCATACACAGAAAGGATTGACAGATTGATACCTATTTTGCGATTCTGTGGGTGGTGGTGCATGGCCGTTTTGAGCATGTGGATTGAGTCGATTTGTATGGTTCATTCCGATAACCAAAGACACTCCTCCATGCTAATTAGTTACGTTACCCCCGGTGATTACGATTGTGTCGACCAGACTATCATCTGATGATAATGAACTTGGAAGAGGAACGGATGTTGAGCTGACCGTGTAAAAAATTGTAGGTGAGGGCCTGCTGCCACTTTGTTAACTCTAGATAACTTGTAAGCTGATCGCACGTCCCCGTGATGTTGACGATCTATTTGAATGTCTGCTCTATCAACTTTAGATGTTCTTTTTTGTGCCTACCATGGTGACCATGGGTAATAGGGAATGAGGGTTCGCTTCCGGAGAGGGAGCCTGAGGGATGGCCATGGCTACCACTTCCAAGAAAGGCAGGCAGGGGTGCGCAAATTTCCCAGTTCCGACTCAGGGAGGTAGTGACGATAAATAACAATACAGGACTCTTAAGAGAGCCTGTCATTGGAATGAGTACAACAAAATTACAGGGAATGTCATAGGTATTTAGGATGAGGAAACGTTATACAGGAGAGGTAAAGTATGATTAATGGCCTGGTGACCCACTAAAACATTAGGGGTGAGGGTCTTCAGCTGAGCTGACCATCTAAAACAGGAATGCTCAACCTGCGGCCCTCCAGCTTTTGTAAAACTACAACTCCCATAATACCCTGCTGTAAGCTGATAGCTGTAGGCTGTTCAGGCATGCTGGGAGTTGTAGTTTTGCAACAGCTGGAGGGCCGCAGGTTGAGCATGCCTGATCTAAAACATTATGGGTGAGGGCCTGCTGGTGAGCTGACCATCTAAAACATTATGGGTGAGGGCCTGCTGGTGAGCTGACCATCTAAAACATTATGGGTGAGGGCCTGCTGGTGAGCTGACCATCTAAAACATTATGGGCAAGGGCCTGCTGGTGAGCTGACCATCTAAAACATTATGGGCGAGGGCCTGCTGGTGAGCTGACCATCTAAAACATTATGGGTGAGGGCCTGCTGGTGAGCTGACCATCTAAAACATTATGGGTGAGGGCCTGTTGGTGAGCTGACAATCCGAAAAATTATATGAGAAGGCATATACGTGATGGACGAGGAGGAGGAGGATGAGAAAAGGAAGATTGAACCATGTACCCTTTTTTGTGGTGGAAGGGGTGCATGGGAATACAGAGTATTCAGTACATTCTAAACAACACATTTAAAGTGCCTTTATGTTCAGTCGTGGCTTTCCTCTGGTGGAGTGGAGAAGTCAGGGGCAATCCAGGCCTTGTTCATTTTGATAAGAGTCAACCTGTCAGCATTTTCAGTTGACAGCTGGATACGCTTATCTGTTATAATGCCACCAGCAGCATTAAATACCCGCTCAGACAAAACGCTGGCGGCAGGGCAGGCCAGCACCTCCATGGCGTAGAGCACCAGTTCGTGCCACGTGTCCAGCTTGGACACCCAGTAGTTGTAAGGCACTGAGGGATCACTGAGGATGCTGACATTGTCTGATACATACTCCTTTACCATCTTCCAAAACTATTCCCTCCTTGGGACACCAGGACATGCATCATGTTGAGAGTGCTGGCGGGGTGTCATAAAACTGTCCCAGGCCTTGGAGAGTTTTGCCCTGCCTTTGCTAGAAGTGCTGTGTGTTCCCTTTGTCTCCCCACCTCGGTTGCCCAAGGAAGCACAGAATCTGCTGCCAGCGCTGTCAGATGGAATTTTTTGCAGCAATATGTCAACAAGGAACATCTGATATAGCCCAATTTTGCTTGTCCTCTCCACCGGAGGAATATGAGATGAGAAGTTCTCTTTGTAGCGGAGGTCTAGAAGGGTGAACACCCAGTAATCCCTGTTATCTAAAATGTGTATAACACGGGGGTCACGGGAAAGGCAGCCTAACATGAAGTCAGGGATGTGTGCCAGAGTACCAGTTGGCAAGACTTCGCTGTTGTCATCAGGAGGATGACTGTCCGTCTCCTCATCCTCTTCCTCCTCTTCTGTCCACCCACGCTTAACAGATGGAATTAAAGTTCCATGGCTACTACCCTGTGTAGCAGAGGCAACCATCCCATCCTCCTCCTCCTCCATTTCGCGCTGAGAAGACAAACTGAGGGTGTTCTGGCTATCACCCAGGGTCATGTCTTCTTCCCCCATTTCCAATTCTTCCCCACGAACAGTGTCGGCCTTAATTGTGAGGAGCGAGCATTTGAGTAGACACAGAAGTGGGATGGTTACACTGACAATAGTTTTATCACCGCTCACCATCTGTGTAGATTCCTCAAAGTTTCTTAACACCTCACAGAGGTCAGACATCCATGCCCACTCCTCGTTTGTGAAGAGCGGAAGCTGACTGGAAAGGCGACGACCGTGCTGCAGCTGGTATTCCATTACTGCCCTTTGCTGCTCACAAAGCCTGGCCAACATGTGTAACGTGGAGTTCCAGCGCGTGCTCATGTCGCACAACAGCCGGTGAGCTGGAAATTTCAAGCGCTGCTGCAGTGTCAACAGACCGGCTGAAGCTGTTGATGACTTACGGAAATGTGCACACACGTGGTTCGCCAGTAGCTCGGGCAAATTGGGGAAGGTTTTCAGAAACCGCTGAACCACTAAGTTAAAGACGTAGGCTAGGCATGGGATGTGTGTGAGTTTGCCAAGCTGCAAAGCCACCATCAAGTTATGCCCATTATCACACACAACCATGCCTGGTTGCAGGTTGAGTGGCGAGAGCCACAGCTCAGTCTGGTCTCTTATCCCCTACCACAGCTCTGCGGCAGTGTGCTGTTTATCCCCTAATCATATCATCTTCAGCACGGCCTGTTGACGCATCCCCACAGCAGTGCTACACTGCTTCCAGCTACCAGCTGATGGCTGACTGGTGCTGCACGCAGAGAATTCGGAGATGGAAGTGGAGGAGGAGGCGGAGAAGGAAGAGCGACTTACATAGGTGAGTGGGGCATGCAATCCTGGGCGTCAGTAGCACCTGTGCCATCACAGGGTACAAGTCGCTCCCAGCCTCCACTACGTTCACCCAGTGTGCCGTAAGGGAAATGTAGCATCCCTGGCCACAAGCACTTGTCCATGTGTCAGTCATTAGATGGACCTTAGCAGTAACTGCGTTGGTCAGGGCACAGATGATGTTAGCAGACACATGCTGGTGTAAGGTGGGGATGGCACAACGGGTAAAATAGTGGTGGCTGGGGACTGAGTACCGAGGGACGGTCGCCGACATCAGGCCGCAAAAGGCCTCGGTGTCCACAAGCCTAAATGGCAACATTTCAACCGCCAGTAACTTAGAAAGTTGGGCGGTTAGTGCCATGGCCTATGGGTGGGTGGCTGGGTATTTGTGCTTGCGTTCAAATGCCTGGGGTAAAGACATTTGGACGCTGCGCTGGGACAGGGAAGTGGATGTGGTCGCTTATGGTGCTTGCGACGGTACAGGTGCAGCGCGGGAGGCATCCGGGCCTGCGCCTTTGACAGGCGATTAGTCGTCACCCAACATAGGGGAAGAGGAGGCAGTGGTGTGACCCGAGGACACAAATTGTGGACCTAGGCGTTCCTTCCGCTTATTGTGGTGCTTGGCTGCCATGTGGAGGATCATGCTGGTGGTGAGGTTGCTACTGTTCACACCTCGGCTCATTTTGGTTTGGCACAGGTTGCAAACTACTTTTTTTTTTGTCGTCTGCACTTTCCAGAAAAAAAAGCACCATACCGTGGAACACCTACCCCTTGGCAAGGGAGATTTCCACAAGGGGGTGCCCTGTGGAACACTTACGGGCCTGTTTGATGTGGCCCGCCTTCTCCCTGTTGCCACCCCACTGCCTCTTCCAGCCTATGGCGGAGCTGCAGATCGCTTTCCCTCGGAGCTGTTGTCCTCGCTCGCGTTTCCACCTTCCCATGTTGGGTCAGTGACCTCATCGTCCACCAAGTCCTTTTCAACTTCCCCACTCCGATCATCCTCCTCATTTGCTGACCTCAACACAACTTCAGTGATTTACAATGGTATATCATCCTCTTCATCAACCTCTGCAGAAAGTAATTGTGGTTCACTTGATGGCAACTGTGTCTCGTCATCATCCACCTCTTTAAACACATCATCTTGTTAGTGTGAAGGCTCTAGAGGTTGAGAATCAGGGCACAGGATCTCATGTCCCTCTTCAAGTGTGCTTGGGGAGAGGGCAAAATTAATTGATGGGGGTGAAAATTGCTCCTCGGACCATCCGAGTACTGGATCACTTGTTTGGCCAGACTCTACATGGTGGGAGGAAGGATGATCAGGGTTAGGATTGTGTTGTTGACCAGACTGTTGGCTACTGAGACTGGACTTGGTGGAAGACAGGGTGGTGCTGAACCCAGTGGAAGCGTTTTCTGCTGCAATCCAACCGACCACCTGATCGCACTGGTCTGACTTCAAGAGTGTTGTCTTGTGACGCCCTGCAAGCTCTGACATGAAGCTAGGTATCGTGAATGACTGTTTTCTTTGTGCTCTGGAAGCAGGCACAGTTGCAACGGGCCCTGAGCCACGGCCTCTGCATAAACCATAAGAATCACAAGAATTCCGTCCCTTAATACTCGCCTTCTTCATATTGACACTGGATGTCACTGATATTTGGATTAAATATAGGCCTCGCACACTGTCTAGAAATAAGTGTATATTTGCTACTCACTCGTCACAGCAAGCAGAGTTTGAACAATACAGAAACTGACTGTAACTGCAATTTGGATTAAATGTAGGTCTCACACACTGTCTAGAAATAAATGTAGATTTGCTTCTCACTGGTCACAGCAAGCAGAATTTGTTTAATACAGAAACTGACTGTAACTGCAATTTGGATTAAATATAGGCGTCACACACAGCCTAGATATCAGTGCTGATTTGCTTCTCACTGGTCACAGCAAGCAGAGTTTGTATAATTCAGAAACTGACTGTAACTGCAATTTGGATTAAATATAGGCGTCACACACGGCCTAGATATCAGTGCTGATTTGCTTCTCACTGGTCACAGCAAGCAGTGTTTGTTTAATACAGAAACTGACTGTAACTGCAATTTGGATTAAATATAGGCCTGACCCACACTAGTCCGCAATTAAAGATTTGTGCACCAAATGGCAGTATTTCAAATACCTGAACAGAAGCCCTGTATTTAAAAGGTGTATTTCACACGCCCTGATCCACACTAGGACGCTATCAAAGAATTGTGCCCAAAATGGCTTTATTTCAAATAACTGAATTGAAAGAAAGTATGTAAAGGTGATATCTCACAATGACATCTGCAGCAAAGGCTGCCAACATTTTATTTTATTTTTTTGCCCAAACGTTTAATAACTGAATTTGACAGCAGTATATAACCCTCAAATTTCACATGTGCTGAAGCTGCAAGGCCTGAAAAATTGTGGAAACTGGCAAAAAAAGTGTGTGTTTTAAAATCCAGAAAATCATGGCTGTATTTCTAGCTTAAATTGTACTCACTAATCCAGATTATGTATATTGCTAAAAATTTTTTTTTTTTTTGTAACAGAATATGAAAGCTGTATATATTAAACTTGAATTTCACACTTGCAGATCTGGAAAATAGTGTTTTTTGGCAAAAAAGTGTGTTTTTAAAAACCCAGAAATTGATGGCTGTATTTCTAGCTTAAATTGCACACTGACTAAGCCTGCAAATGCACCAGATGTTGTAAATTGCCCAAGAAATTGTGATTTTACAATCAGATTATTTGTGATGTTTTTAAAGCTTGGATTCCAATGTCCCAAAAGCTTAGATGCAGTGCTGGCGCACTAAGCTTGCATAAAATGGCACCCGTCGCCGCCCACCTAACTGTCTTATAAAATAATTGTTTTCGGTCGCTGGGCTCAGAGCAGGATAAAAATATTGTGTTCTGCACCCACACAACACAATGTATGTAGATCGCTGAGTTAGATTCACGTTTTGAGCAAAGATTCTCTCCTCTTCTCTCCCGGAAATCACCAGCAGCATCCTCTCCCTACACTATTCACAGCAGAGTGACATGCAGCGCTACGCAGCGCTACCTGACTCCAGCTTATATAGAGGCTGGGTCACATGCTACACTGGTCAATCACAGCCATGCCATTAGTCGGCATGGCTGTGATGGCTTCTAAGGGCACACAGTTAACCGCTTGTTGATTGGCTGCTTTGCAGCCTTTCAAAAAGAGCCAAGAAAGCGCCAAACACCGAACCTGACCCCAAAATTTTACTGAAATGTTCAAAAATCCTAAAGTTTGGGACGAACCCGAACTTTACAGTTCGGGTTCGCTCATCCCTAGTCATAATATATTTACATATATTTTAATATATTATATATTCTAAATATATAATAATATATGTAAATATATTATGGTTAAAAACTTATATATACAGTATATGTTTAAATGAAATTTAGCCTCTATTTCAGAAAAGTACCTGATGGGATTCAAACTCACAAACTTCTACATTACAGCCCAGAATGTAACAACTACACTATAGAGATGAATGGCCAGCACTAGCTATATATGGAGTCAGAGCAGAGACTCCTAAGCCAAACTAGAGTCCAACACCCTCCCCTCTTCAGAGCAGGGGGTGCCTGGTTTCCTGCTCGGGTTCTCCCATTGACTTCCATTGTGCTCTGGTGTTCTGTAGAGCACACGAGCATCAGGAAGTGTTGTACTTGAGCACACAAGCACTTTGGTGCTCGACCAACACTAGAGAATATGCATTAAAATATATGGGTTATGATGGAAGCAGGTGGATGCTGGGAAGAGAAGTGAGAATGCTGCGTGCAGGAAGAGGCATTAACTACCACTCGTGATTGATGTGTCAGAGGATATCTAGGAGGAGAAGGAATAATAATATACTTGGATCGCTGATGTGGATATGCTATTGAAATATGAGTTATGAAGTGGAGTGGCTGGATGCTGGGAAGAGAAGTGAGAGCGCTGTCTGCTGGTAGAGGGATTAACTAGCACTCGTGATGGAAGTGTCAAAGGATTGGTGGGAGGATAAGGGATTATATGTAGTTGGATCGCTAATATTTTGGGTGGTACCCCTATGTAAAAATGCTAAATAACACACATCTGTTTTGGCTACCTATTCCTCCTTTGCCACCAGTTCCACCTGTACCGCCATGTGAGCCTACACGGCCACATCCACCCATTCACCGCCTCCTCAACCTCTTCCTCCTACATCATTCCTAATTTTTATTTTTTTAAGGTCTTTTATGTTTCTTTTATTCATTTCCCTATCCACATTTGTTTGCAGAGCATTTGCCATGCTCTTAAGCATATTTTGCTGCCTTTTGCAACCCTCTAGCTCTTTCCAGGGCTATTTTAGAGCCATTTTAGTGGCCAAAAGTTAGGGTCCCCATTGACTTCAATTGGGTCCGGGTTCAGGTTCAAGTTCGGGTCCCGAACCCAGACTTTTTTTACCAAGTTCGGCCGAACCTGCCGAACCCGAACATCCAGGTGTCCGCTCAACTCTAGTTGTGGGTTGTTATTGTTGACTTGTAAAAAATGCCTGGAGACCCCTTGTTTGTTGTAACTATTAGCTATATTACAGCGGTGTTTGTTTGTCCTCTCTCTAAGGCCTCCTGCACACAACAGTATTTTTTAACGTCCCGCAAAGCGTGGTTCCGTTGTTCCGTGAACCGTGCCCGTTTTTTCTTCCGTTGTGCTTCCATGTGTCCGTGCTCCTGTTTTTTTTACGGCCCGTCAGAAAATATTGCCTGGTGAAAAAAAAATATATTTTACTAACTCCACCCTGGATACTGGTATAAATGAAGAGCACCGAGTATGCATTTGTGGCCATTTTCTGTAGTTTTTCCAGAGTAAAGAGGTTATTTTGGCTGCTTCTCTTTGCTGTATCACCATGTCGGATTCAGAGGAAGAGGTCTTACTGCATTGGCTCGTTTCTCAGCAATGGGGACCTCGCACTCCTTTGTTGCCTGAGGAACCGAGTAGAAGGCGACGATTTTGGGTCCATCCGATTGTTTCACAACGGTACCGGAAAGGACACTTTCATTCCCTCTATGAAGATCAGCGGCTGCATCCTGCAAAGTTCTTTTCCTTCTGTCGGATGTCAGTGGGTACATTTGATTGCTTGCTGTCGTCTCTACGTACTGTCCTTACCTTTATGGACACCAATATGAGGCGCAGCATTACTCCTGAGGAAAGGCTCATCGTCACGTTGAGGTAAGCAGTATAGTACTTTTATAGTTTAACCAGTAATGTGCGGTGCTTGTGTCAGAAATAACATGTGCTAGAAAATGGCTGCTGTGAGACATGTGCTACTATTTGCTGAAGTAACCTTTCTTTCCCCTTTTTTTTTTTTTTTCGTTTGGTTGTGGATGATTTTTTATCCTGTTAATCCCTGGCACATGACATCCCAATGTTTTTAGATTTTTTCCTTTTGTGCAAGTTTCAAACTTGTGTTCAGCTAATGGCCTCCAAACACTCCATGAATCCTCAGAACTAGCCAGTAGTTTGTTTAAAATGTTGTTTTAGTCAGTCAGTCAGCCATGTTACAGCAGGCTGTATCCTGCCTGTCTGAGTGGATAATTTGATATTTTTTGAGAATTACTGGCAAGTGCAGGTGATTTTTGGAGCGTCTGAAAGAATTTGGTCCCTCTGTCAGGATTCCCTCTGTCAGGATCTCTATCTGCGTGCACCACCCTGTTAGAAGTCTATATACCGGTCTGTACCCTTTTTCATAGGATTGTGCTGCTGCCAACCCCTGAGATTTCCAGCTAACGTCCTCATCATGCCTAATGTTCACATAATTTAGAACTTGCACAATACTCTCTGCATTTTAAAGGGGCAAAACACAGTTTATGTAACTTAGCTGTGGTAGTACTGTCCACACCCCAATAGCTGTTAGTGTTTTTCTCATATACACATTTTTTTAAATCAGTTTAATCAACCCATAGGGCACAGATGGCGAGCCGTTTTCAGACTGAGTTGCGAATGTTCGAGCTAGATCCGTAGCATTTATTGTAAAATTTCAATTCAGCAATTTTGCATGAATACTGTACTCCAATATAGATGCGGATGCTCGCATCTTTAGTGCTTCTAGAAGGTGTGAGCGGCTTCGTGCCAACCAGCTTGCCCTGCCCGAGTCCAGAAGACTGCCCGGATATGCAGGTCCGCCGGCACCATTTGTCATTGTGGCGGATGAAGGGTTTGCATTGACTCCACATGTTATGCGGCCCTTTCCAAAGCGTGGTTTGGCTGTCAGGAGGCGTATATTCAACTACCGGTTGACTCGTGCCCGTCGGTATGTTGAGTGCGCTTTCGGAATACTCTCTAGCAAGTGGAGGGTGTTTTTGTCATCCATACATATGGCTCCGGAGAATGCTACCCTGGTGATTAAAGCATGTGTTGTTCTACACAACTTCACCAGGATTCACAAGGCTTCCTCTTCTGTTGACATGGAAGATCTTCCTACGTCTTCAGATTTGGGTTTGGAAAGGACTATGCATAGACGACCTGGGACTGCAGGCATTGCAGTTCGGGAACTCTATGCAGACTACTTTTACAGCCCAGAGGGGTCCTTGCCATGGCAGAGGGACGCTATTCGTGGCAGTTTTTGAAATCTTCTGTGCTCTTTAGCTTTTTTTTTATTTTCTATATAGATTACTAAAAATTATTGTGGTAGTTGAGTGTAGGGACTCGCAAGATAATGAGGACCCTTGACGTGGGCTTGCGGGCTGAGATTTTTTGGACATGACATATTTTAATCTGCATATAACTAAATATAAATGATGATTTGGTCAAATCAAAATTGACTTTAACATATTTGTATTTTCTGGTCCAAATTTTTTCTAATACCTCTTCATGACAGTATCCAAAAATAAAGATGTGGGCCATCCAAATAAAGTGTTGCTTTGATAGTTTTAATGTGAGTGAGGTTTCTTTAAAATATAGAAGTTTAAACTGAAAATGTTTTGTGAAGTGTTCTTAAAAAACAACAGTCGACTACTTTTCTCCCAAACCACATTTATGTCATAAATTGGGATCAACGTTTAAAAATGGAAGCCTATACTTTCAACATTTTGTACAAGCATATAAAGTGCATCAAAAAAAAAACAATAACAAAATTACAAATTAAGAAAGTCCTGTGTGAAGGAACTCGGGGCAAACGAGGACTGTGGCTTACATGGGCCTGTTGTTGGGGCACAGCTGGCAAACTGCTTGGGTAAAGGGGCTGACCCGTCTGCTGCATTGGGCCCTGGGGTAGGCCATACTGGGGTTGGGGTGGGAAAGAAGGCCCTTAGGTTGTTTGTGGGGCAAACTGAAATACTCCTGGCCTTTGCTGCTGTGCGGCATTCTCTAATTCTAATTTCATAGAATTCAAAAGCCCCAGAATGTCGCCATGGTTGGGGATGGCAAACATTTTAATCACGACCGCTAATGAAGCAATACACTTGTGATTCTCCAAAGGAGTGACGTGCTTCATTAGCGGCCCTTAGCATTTTCTCCTCCACGCCATCACTCCTCCTCTGGGCAAGAAAATCTATGACGCGGGCGTCAATAACTTCCTGACTCTCTTGCCCAGAGGTAGAGGAAGGGACTTGGCGGCGACGTCGGGGCTGGGGCTGTACAATCCGCGGTGGACTGGCCAGTGGTAGGGGGGCCTGGGCCTGTGCCGAGTCTTCTGGGTCCTCTGCTGGCGTTGCTGCCGGACTTGTGGCAGGGGAAAAAACCGCAGACTGTCCACAGTACTGTAATGGAAATAAACAAAAATAAACATTAGATCATTTGATTTCCATAATACAAAAGTACATAGACTATATTAGTTGAAAACTGCCGTGTGTATACTATATATATATACAGAGTGGCAGCATACATCCAACATTTGTTTTTAATTATTGAATAATAGCTTCTATGTGAATAAATGTCAAAATGAAAAGCATTTTAAATCTAACGGTAGGACAAGTCTTGTAAAGGCCTAATGTTACTGTAATGGGAAAACATTGTTTTCCGTTTGGAGCTGTCCAGTCACAGAAGAGGATTCCTCATTCAAGGACCAAAACCAGTGGTGAAATTCAGGCCATCTAGTAGCCCTGCTACCACCATCCAAAGATACAAGATGCAATTTGAACCTAGTAGAACATCATTTACTGAGAATCATCATGTACCAGGCCACACTTGACCATGGTTAGAGTAGTAGTTTTAATCCTGCTGGTCAAGCGTATTTGGAACATCATTCTAATCCATTTGGTTTAGATCTGTTTTTTGTCATTTTATATGAGCAATGTAAGGAATCCATGTTGTGTTTGGTGCAATACCATTTAAGCAATATAAATGACAATGCCAATACCGAATGGGTTACAATTTAAAAAACATACAAAAGTAAGCTAATCGGTCTCTATGGTAAAAATGACACGTTGTCCAAAATCTAAAAAAGAAATAAATATGCAGGCCTCCGAATAAAAGGGGAGGCTTTTTGGAAGCTTTGTAAAATATTGAACCTATCCTTTGGATAGGTTCAAACAAATATATTGGTGTGTGACTTAGAGCCGGTAAACACGATGATCTACTGCAGTGTGCACGTGTAGGGATGAGCGAACTCGAACTGTATAGTTCGGGTTCGTACCGAATTTTGGGGTGTCCGTGACACGGACCCGAACCCGGACATTTTCGTAAAAGTCCGGGTTCGGTGTTCGTCGCTTTCTTCGCGCTTTTGTGACGCTTTCTTGGCGCTTTTTGAAAGGCTGCAAAGCAGCCAATCAACAAGCGTCATACTACTTGCCCCAAGAGGCCATCACAGCCATGCCTACTATTGGCATGGCTGTGATTGGCCAGAGCACCATGTGACCCAGCCTCTATTTAAGCTGGAGTCACATAGCGCCGCCCGTCACTCTGCTCTGATTAGCGTAGGGAGAGGTTGCGGCTGCGACAGTAGGGCGAGATTAGGCAGATTAACTCCTCCAAAGGACTTGATTAACTGATCGATCTGCAGCTGTGGATCATTGAGCTGCTGATCCTCAATTGCTCACTGTTTTTAGGCTGCACAGACCGTTTGTCAGTCTCATTTTTCTGGGGTGATCGGCGGCCATTATGTGTCTTGTGGTGCGCCAGCACAAGCTGCGACCAAGTGCATTTAACCCTCAATGGTGTGGTTGTTTTTTGGCTAAAGCCTACATCAGGGTGAAGCTGTCACACCAAGTGCATTTAACCAGCAATAGTCTGTTCATTTTTTGGCCATATACAAAATCAGGGGCAAGCTGCGCCTGTCACCAAGTGCATTTAACCCTCAATGGTGTGGTTGTTTTTTGGCTAAAGCCTACATCAGGGTGAAGCTGTCACACCAAGTGCATTTAACCAGCAATAGTCTGTTCATTTTTTGGCCATATACAAAATCAGGGGCAAGCTGCGCCTGTCACCAAGTGCATTTAACCCTCAATGGTGTGGTTGTTTTTTGGCTAAAGCCTACATCAGGGTGAAGCTGTCACACCAAGTGCATTTAACCAGCAATAGTCTGTTCATTTTTTGGCCATATACAAAATCAGGGGCAAGCTGCGCCTGTCACCAAGTGCATTTAACCCTCAATGGTGTGGTTGTTTTTTGGCTAAAGCCTACATCAGGGTGAAGCTGTCACACCAAGTGCATTTAACCAGCAATAGTCTGTTCATTTTTTGGCCATATCCCAGTCTAATTCTGTCACTAAATCCATACCGGTCACCCAGCGCCTAAATACTAGGCCTCAAATTTATATCCAGCTAAATCTGTCCCTAGTGCTGTAGCTGGGCGAGTTATTTAGTGTCCGTTCAAGCACATTTCTTGTTCTGGGTTGAAATACAATTCCCAATTTAGCAATTTCATAATTTAGTGGTTCCTGCTATATCAGAGCTCTTTGAAATCTATCCCAAAAAGGGTATATAATATTGAAGGTGCACATAGGGTCATTCAGAGTAACTTCACACACACCCGCTACTGTGTATTTCCAAGTCTAATTCTGTCACTAAATCCATACCGGTGACCCAGCGCCTAAATACTAGGCCTCAAATTTAATTCCCTCTAAATCTCTCGTTACCCACCGCTGTACTGTTGTTGCTGGGCAAGATATTTAGTGTCCGTCAAAGCACATTTTTTGTTCTGGGTTGAAGTACAATTCCCAATTTAGCAATTTCATAATTTAGTGGTTTCTGCTATATCAGAGCTATTTGAAATCTATCCCAAAAAGGGTATATAATATTGAAGGTGCACATAGGGTCATTCAGAATAACTTCACACACACCCGCTACTGTGTATTTCCAAGTCTAATTCTGTCACTAAACCCATACCTGTCACCCAGCGCCTAAATACTAGGCCTCAAATTTAAATCCCTCTAAATCTCTCGTTACCGTTGTCCTGTTGTAGCTGGGAAAGTTATTTAGTGCCCGTCAAAGCACATTTTTTGTTCTGGGTTGAAGTACAATTCCCAATTTAGCAATTTCATAATTTAGTGGTTCCTGCTATATCAGAGCTATTTGAAATCTATCCCAAAAAGGGTATATAATATTGAAGGTGCACATAGGGTCATTCAGAATAACTTCACACACACCCGCTACTGTGTATTTCCAAGTCTAATTCTGTCACTAAATCCATACCGGTGACCCAGCGCCTAAATACTAGGCCTCAAATTTAATTCCCTCTAAATCTCTCGTTACCCACCGCTGTACTGTTGTTGCTGGGCAAGATATTTAGTGTCCGTCAAAGCACATTTTTTGTTCTGGGTTGAAGTACAATTCCCAATTTAGCAATTTCATAATTTAGTGGTTTCTGCTATATCAGAGCTATTTGAAATCTATCCCTAAAAGGGTATATAATATTGAAGGTGCACATAGGGTCATTCAGAATAACTTCACACACACCCGCTACTGTGTATTTCCAAGTCTAATTCTGTCACTAAACCCATACCTGTCACCCAGCGCCTAAATACTAGGCCTCAAATTTATATCCAGCTAAATCTGTCCCTAGTGCTGTAGCTGGGCGAGTTATTTAGTGTCCGTTCAAGCACATTTCTTGTTCTGGGTTGAAATACAATTCCCAATTTAGCAATTTCATAATTTAGTGGTTCCTGCTATATCAGAGCTCTTTGAAATCTATCCCAAAAAGGGTATATAATATTGAAGGTGCACATAGGGTCATTCAGAGTAACTTCACACACACCCGCTACTGTGTATTTCCAAGTCTAATTCTGTCACTAAATCCATACCGGTGACCCAGCGCCTAAATACTAGGCCTCAAATTTAATTCCCTCTAAATCTCTCGTTACCCACCGCTGTACTGTTGTTGCTGGGCAAGATATTTAGTGTCCGTCAAAGCACATTTTTTGTTCTGGGTTGAAGTACAATTCCCAATTTAGCAATTTCATAATTTAGTGGTTTCTGCTATATCAGAGCTATTTGAAATCTATCCCAAAAAGGGTATATAATATTGAAGGTGCACATAGGGTCATTCAGAATAACTTCACACACACCCGCTACTGTGTATTTCCAAGTCTAATTCTGTCACTAAACCCATACCTGTCACCCAGCGCCTAAATACTAGGCCTCAAATTTAAATCCCTCTAAATCTCTCGTTACCGTTGTCCTGTTGTAGCTGGGAAAGTTATTTAGTGCCCGTCAAAGCACATTTTTTGTTCTGGGTTGAAGTACAATTCCCAATTTAGCAATTTCATAATTTAGTGGTTCCTGCTATATCAGAGCTATTTGAAATCTATCCCAAAAAGGGTATATAATATTGAAGGTGCACATAGGGTCATTCAGAATAACTTCACACACACCCGCTACTGTGTATTTCCAAGTCTAATTCTGTCACTAAATCCATACCGGTGACCCAGCGCCTAAATACTAGGCCTCAAATTTAATTCCCTCTAAATCTCTCGTTACCCACCGCTGTACTGTTGTTGCTGGGCAAGATATTTAGTGTCCGTCAAAGCACATTTTTTGTTCTGGGTTGAAGTACAATTCCCAATTTAGCAATTTCATAATTTAGTGGTTTCTGCTATATCAGAGCTATTTGAAATCTATCCCTAAAAGGGTATATAATATTGAAGGTGCACATAGGGTCATTCAGAATAACTTCACACACACCCGCTACTGTGTATTTCCAAGTCTAATTCTGTCACTAAACCCATACCTGTCACCCAGCGCCTAAATACTAGGCCTCAAATTTATATCCAGCTAAATCTGTCCCTAGTGCTGTAGCTGGGCGAGTTATTTAGTGTCCGTTCAAGCACATTTCTTGTTCTGGGTTGAAATACAATTCCCAATTTAGCAATTTCATAATTTAGTGGTTCCTGCTATATCAGAGCTCTTTGAAATCTATCCCAAAAAGGGTATATAATATTGAAGGTGCACATAGGGTCATTCAGAGTAACTTCACACACACCCGCTACTGTGTATTTCCAAGTCTAATTCTGTCACTAAATCCATACCGGTGACCCAGCGCCTAAATACTAGGCCTCAAATTTAATTCCCTCTAAATCTCTCGTTACCCACCGCTGTACTGTTGTTGCTGGGCAAGATATTTAGTGTCCGTCAAAGCACATTTTTTGTTCTGGGTTGAAGTACAATTCCCAATTTAGCAATTTCATAATTTAGTGGTTTCTGCTATATCAGAGCTATTTGAAATCTATCCCTAAAAGGGTATATAATATTGAAGGTGCACATAGGGTCATTCAGAATAACTTCACACACACCCGCTACTGTGTATTTCCAAGTCTAATTCTGTCACTAAATCCATACCGGTGACCCAGCGCCTAAATACTAGGCCTCAAATTTAATTCCCTCTAAATCTCTCGTTACCCACCGCTGTACTGTTGTTGCTGGGCAAGATATTTAGTGTCCGTCAAAGCACATTTTTTGTTCTGGGTTGAAGTACAATTCCCAATTTAGCAATTTCATAATTTAGTGGTTTCTGCTATATCAGAGCTATTTGAAATCTATCCCTAAAAGGGTATATAATATTCAAGGTGCACATTGGGTCATTCAGAATAACTTCACACACACACGCTTCTGTGCATTTCCAAGTCTAATTCTGTCACTAAATCCATACCGGTCACCCAGCGCCTAAATACTAGGCCTCAAATTTATATCCCGCTGAATTTGAATACAATACATTGGGCCAAATAATATATTTGTTGTTGTGGTGAACCATAACAATGAGAAAAACATCTAGTAAGGGACGCGGACGTGGACATGGTCGTGGTGGTGTTAGTGGACCCTCTGGTGCTGGGAGAGGACGTGGCCGTTCTGCCACATCCACACGTCCTAGTGTACCAACTACCTCAGGTCCCAGTAGCCGCCAGAATTTACAGCGATATATGGTGGGGCCCAATGCCGTTCTAAGGATGGTAAGGCCTGAGCAGGTACAGGCATTAGTCAATTGGGTGGCCGACAGTGGATCCAGCACGTTCACATTATCTCCCACCCAGTCTTCTGCAGAAAGCGCACAGATGGCGCCTGAAAACCAACCCCATCAGTCTGTCACATCACCCCCATGCATACCAGGGAAACTGTCTCAGCCTCAAGTTATGCAGCAGTCTCTTATGCTGTTTGAAGACTCCGCTGGCAGGGTTTCCCAAGGGCATCCACCTAGCCCTTCCCCAGCGGTGAAAGACATAGAATGCACTGACGCACAACCACTTATGTTTCCTGATGATGAGGACATGGGAATACCACCTCAGCATGTCTCTGATGATGACGAAACACAGGTGCCAACTGCTGCGTCTTTCTGCAGTGTGCAGACTGAACAGGAGGTCAGGGATCAAGACTGGGTGGAAGACGATGCAGGGGACGATGAGGTCCTAGACCCCACATGGAATGAAGGTCGTGCCACTGACTTTCACAGTTCGGAGGAAGAGGCAGTGGTGAGACCGAGCCAACAGCGTAGCAAAAGAGGGAGCAGTGGGCAAAAGCAGAACACCCGCCGCCAAGAGACTCCGCCTGCTACTGACCGCCGCCATCTGGGACCGAGCACCCCAAAGGCAGCTTCAAGGAGTTCCCTGGCATGGCACTTCTTCAAACAATGTGCTGACGACAAGACCCGAGTGGTTTGCACGCTGTGCCATCAGAGCCTGAAGCGAGGCATTAACGTTCTGAACCTGAGCACAACCTGCATGACCAGGCACCTGCATGCAAAGCATGAACTGCAGTGGAGTAAACACCTTAAAACCAAGGAAGTCACTCAGGCTCCCCCTGCTACCTCTTCTGCTGCTGCCGCCTCGGCCTATTCTGCTGCTGCCGCCTCGGCCTCTTCCTCCGCCTCTGGAGGAACGTTGGCACCTGCCGCCCAGCAAACAGGGGATGTACCACCAACACCACCACCACCACCACCTCCGTCACCAAGCGTCTCAACCATGTCACACGCCAGCGTTCAGCTCTCCATCTCACAAACATTTGATAGAAAGCGTAAATTCCCACCTAGCCACCCTCGATCCCTGGCCCTGAATGCCAGCATTTCTAAACTACTGGCCTATGAAATGCTGTCATTTAGGCTGGTGGACACAGACAGCTTCAAACAGCTCATGTCGCTTGCTGTCCCACAGTATGTTGTTCCCAGCCGGCACTACTTCTCCAAGAGAGCCGTGCCTTCCCTGCACAACCAAGTATCCGATAAAATCAAGTGTGCACTGCGCAACGCCATCTGTAGCAAGGTCCACCTAACCACAGATACGTGGACCAGTAAGCACGGCCAGGGACGCTATATCTCCCTAACTGCACACTGGGTAAATGTAGTGGCAGCTGGGCCCCAGGCGGAGAGCTGTTTGGCGCACGTCCTTCCGCCGCCAAGGATCGCAGGGCAACATTCTTTGCCTCCTGTTGCCACCTCCTCCTTCTCGGCTTCCTCCTCCTCTTCTTCCACCTGCTCATCCAGTCAGCCACACACCTTCACCACCAACTTCAGCACAGCCCGGGGTAAACGTCAGCAGGCCATTCTGAAACTCATATGTTTGGGGGACAGGCCCCACACCGCACAGGAGTTGTGGCGGGGTATAGAACAACAGACCGACGAGTGGTTGCTGCCGGTGAGCCTCAAGCCCGGCCTGGTGGTGTGTGATAATGGGCGAAATCTCGTTGCAGCTCTGGGACTAGCCAATTTGACGCACATCCCTTGCTTGGCGCATGTGCTGAATTTGGTGGTGCAGAAGTTCATTCACAACTACCCCGACATGTCAGAGCTGCTGCATAAAGTGCGGGCCGTCTGTTCGCGCTTCCGGCGTTCACATCCTGCTGCTGCTCGCCTGTCTGCGCTACAGCGTAACTTCGGCCTTCCCGCTCACCGCCTCATATGCGACGTGCCCACCAGGTGGAACTCCACCTTGCACATGCTGGACAGACTGTGCGAGCAGCAGCAGGCCATAGTGGAGTTTCAGCTGCAGCACGCACGGGTCAGTCGCACTACAGAACAGCACCACTTCACCACCAATGACTGGGCCTCCATGCGAGACCTGTGTGCCCTGTTGCGCTGTTTCGAGTACTCCACCAACATGGCCAGTGGCGATGACACCGTTATCAGCGTTACAATACCACTTCTATGTCTCCTTGAGAAAACACTTAGGGCGATGATGGAAGAGGAGGTGGCCCAGGAGGAGGAGGAGGAGGAGGAGGAAGAGGGGTCATTTTTAGCACTTTCAGGCCAGTCTCTTCGAAGTGACTCAGAGGGAGGTTTTTGGCAACAGCAGAGGCCAGGTACAAATGTGGCCAGCCAGGGCCCACTACTGGAGGACGAGGAGGACGAGGATGAGGAGGAGGTGGAGGAGGATGAGGATGAAGCATGGTCACAGCGGGGTGGCACCCAACGCAGCTCGGGTCCATCACTGGTGCGTGGCTGGGGGGAAAGGCAGGACGATGACGATACGCCTCCCACAGAGGACAGCTTGTCCTTATCCCTGGGCAGCCTGGCACACATGAGCGACTACATGCTGCAGTGCCTGCGCAACGACAGCAGAGTTGCCCACATTTTAACCTGTGCGGACTACTGGGTTGCCACCCTGCTGGATCCACGCTACAAAGACAATGTGCCCACCTTACTTCCTGCACTGGAGCGTGATAGGAAGATGCGCGAGTACAAGCGCACGTTGGTAGACACGCTACTGAGAGCATTCCCAAATGTCACAGGGGAACAAGTGGAAGCCCAAGGCCAAGGCAGAGGAGGAGCAAGAGGTCGCCAAGGCAGCTGTGTCACGGCCAGCTCCTCTGAGGGCAGGGTTAGCATGGCAGAGATGTGGAAAACTTTTGTCAACACGCCACAGCTAACTGCACCACCACCTGATACGCAACGTGTTAGCAGGAGGCAACATTTCACTAACATGGTGGAACAGTACGTGTGCACACCCCTCCACGTACTGACTGATGGTTCGGCCCCATTCAACTTCTGGGTCTCTAAATTGTCCACGTGGCCAGAGCTAGCCTTTTATGCCTTGGAGGTGCTGGCCTGCCCGGCAGCCAGCGTTTTGTCTGAACGTGTATTCAGCACGGCAGGGGGCGTCATTACAGACAAACGCAGCCGCCTGTCTACAGCCAATGTGGACAAGCTGACGTTCATAAAAATGAACCAGGCATGGATCCCACAGGACCTGTCCGTCCCTTGTCCAGATTAGACATTAACTACCTCCCCATAACCATATATTATTGGACTCCAGGGCACTTCCTCATTCAATCCTATTTTTATTTTCATTTTACCATTATATTGCGAGGCTACCCAAAGTTGAATGAACCTCTCCTCTGCCTGTGTGCTAGGCCTAAATATATGCCAATGGACTGTTGCAGTGGTGGGTGACGTGAAGCCTCATTCTCTGCTATGACATGCAGACTGATTCTCTGCTGACATGAAGCCAGATCCTCTGTTACGGGAGCTCTCTCCTCTGCCTGGGTGCTGGGCCTAAATTTATGACAATTGACTGTTGCAGTGGTGGGTGACGTGAAGCCTGATTCTCTGCTATGATATGAAGACTGATTCTCTGCTGACATGAAGCCAGATTGTCTGTTACGGGACCTTTCTCCTCTGCCTGGGTTCTGGGCCTAAATTTATGAAAATTGACTGTTGCAGTGGTGGGTGACGTGAAGCCTGATTCTCTGCTATGATATGAAGACTGATTCTCTGCTGACATGAAGCCAGATTGTCTGTTACGGGACCTTTCTCCTCTGCCTGGGTTCTGGGCCTAAATTTATGACAATGGACTGTTGCAGTGGTGGCTGACGTGAAGCCTGATTCTCTGCTATGACATGCAGACTGATTCTCTGCTGTCATGAAGCCAGATTGTCTGTTACGGGACCTCTCTGCTCTGCCTGTGTGCTAGGCCTAAATATATGCCAATGGACTGTTGCAGTGGTGGCTGACGTGAAGCCTCATTCTCTGCTATGACATGCAGACTAATTCTCTGCTGACATGAAGCCAGATTGTCTGTTACGGGACCTCTCTCCTCTGCCTGGGTGCTGGGCCTAAATTTATGACAATGGACTGTTGCAGTGGTGGCTGACGTGAAGCCTGATTCTCTGCTATGACATGCAGACTAATTCTCTGCTGACATGAAGCCAGATTGTCTGTTACGGGACCTCTCTCCTCTGCCTGGGTGCTGGGCCTAAATATATGCCAATGGACTGTTGCAGTGGTGGCTGACGTGAAGCCTCATTCTCTGCTATGACATGCAGACTAATTCTCTGCTGTCATGAAGCCAGATTGTCTGTTACGGGACCTCTCTGCTCTGCCTGTGTGCTAGGCCTAAATATATGCCAATGGACTGTTGCAGTGGTGGGTGACGTGAAGCCTCATTCTCTGCTATGACATGCAGACTGATTCTCTGCTGACATGAAGCCAGATCCTCTGTTACGGGAGCTCTCTCCTCTGCCTGGGTGCTGGGCCTAAATTTATGACAATTGACTGTTGCAGTGGTGGGTGACGTGAAGCCTGATTCTCTGCTATGATATGAAGACTGATTCTCTGCTGACATGAAGCCAGATTGTCTGTTACGGGACCTTTCTCCTCTGCCTGGGTTCTGGGCCTAAATTTATGAAAATTGACTCTTACAGTGGTGGGTGACGTGAAGCCTGATTCTCTGCTATGATATGAAGACTGATTCTCTGCTGACATGAAGCCAGATTCTCTGTTACGGGACCTCTCTCCTCTGCCTGGGTGCTGGGTAGTGTTGAGCGCGAATATTCGAAAAGCAAATTTTTTTCGCGAATATCGCAACTTCGCGATTTCGCGAATATTTCGAATATAGTGCTATATATTCGTAAAAACGAATATTCGTTTTTTGTTTCCCCCCCCCCCCCCACAAAATTACAGTACACATATAATTGATTGTTTCCCAAAGGTCCAACAGCTCAGATCTTACTCACATTGCCTAGAAAGTGATTGAGGCGCGAATCTTCGTAAGGCGATTTTATTAGCGCACATGCGAATATCGGCACGTCCCAGAACAGAGGCAAAGGGCTTTGCATTCATACATTAGTGAATTGAGTTGCGAATCTTCGTAAGGCGATTTTATTAGCGCACATGCGAATATCTACACTTGTCCCAGAACAGAGGCAAAGGGCTTTGCATTCATACATTAGTGATTTAATTGAGCTGCGAATCTTCGTAAGGCGATTTTATTAGCGCACATGCGAATATCGGCACGTCCCAGAACAGAGGCAAAGGGCTTTGCATTCATACATTAGTGAATTGAGTTGCGAATCTTCGTAAGGCGATTTTATTAGCGCACATGCGAATATCTACACTTGTCCCAGAACAGAGGCAAAGGGCTTTGCATTCATACATTAGTGATTGAATTGAGCTGCGAATCTTCGTAAGGCGATTTTATTAACGCAAATGCAAATATCTACACTTGTCCCCAGAACAGAGAGGCAAAGGCCTGTGCATTCATATAGTATAGCACCATATTCGCGAATACGTAGAACTTCGTAAAATTCGATTTACGAATATTCGTATTTTTTATTTTACTTTCCACCTTACAGATTACATTGATCTGTACTCTGTCAACTACTGTCATCACCCCCCACTGTATCTCGATTGATTCCCAAAAGTCTCACATTCCCTAGAAAGTGATTGAGGTGCGAATCTTCGTAAGGCGATTTTATTAGCGCACATGCGAATATCTACACTTGTCCCAGAACAGAGGCAAAGGGCATTGCATTCATACATTAGTGATTGAATTGAGTTGCGAATCTTCGTAAGGCGATTTCATTAGCGCACATGTGAATTTTGCATAGCATATGTATTATGCGATAATTCGAATTATCGCATATGCGAAATAATAACGAATTTGAATAATCGCGAATATTTTACGAATATTCTTTCGAATATTCACAAAATTTCGCGAATTCGAATATGGGACATGCCGCTCAACACTAGTGCTGGGCCTAAATTTATGACAATGGACTGTTGCAGTGGTGGGTGACGTGAAGCCTGATTCTCTGCTATGACATGCAGACTGATTCTCTGCTGACATGAAGCCAGATTGTCTGTTACGGGACCTCTCTCCTCTGCCTGGGTGCTGGGCCTAAATATATGCCAATGGACTGTTGCAGTGGTGGCTGACGTGAAGCCTCATTCTCTGCTATGACATGCAGACTAATTCTCTGCTGACATGAAGACAGATTCTCTGTTACGGGACCTCTCTCCTCTGCCTGGGTGCCGGGGCCTAAATATCTGAGAATGGACTGTTCCAGTGGTGGCTGACGTGAAGCCTCATTCTCTGCTATGACATGCAGACTAATTCTCTGCTGACATGAAGACAGATTCTCTGTTACGGGACCTCCCTCCTCTGCCTGGGTGCTGGGCCTAAATATATGCCAATGGACTGTTGCAGTGGTGGCTGACGTGAAGCCTCATTCTCTGCTATGACATGCAGACTAATTCTCTGCTGACATGAAGACAGATTCTCTGTTACGGGACCTCCCTCCTCTGCCTGGGTGCTGGGCCTAAATATATGCCAATGGACTGTTGCAGTGGTGGCTGACGTGAAGCCTCATTCTCTGCTATTACATGCAGACTGATTCTCTGCTGACATGAAGCCAGATTCTCTGTTACGGGACCTCTCTCCTCTGCCTGTGTGTGTGCTGGGCCTAAATATATGCCAATGGACTGTTGCAGTGGTGGCTGACGTGAAGCCTCATTCTCTGCTATGACATGCAGACTGATTCTCTGCTGACATGAAGCCAGATTCTCTGTTACGGGACCTCTCTCCTCTGCCTGTGTGTGTGCTGGGCCTAAATATATGCCAATGGACTGTTGCAGTGGTGGCTGACGTGAAGCCTCATTCTCTGCTATGACATGCAGACTAATTCTCTGCTGACATGAAGACAGATTCTCTGTTACGGGACCTCCCTCCTCTGCCTGGGTGCTGGGCCTAAATATATGCCAATGGACTGTTGCAGTGGTGGCTGACGTGAAGCCTCATTCTCTGCTATGACATGCAGACTGATTCTCTGCTGACATGAAGCCAGATTCTCTGTTACGGGACCTCTCTCCTCTGCCTGTGTGTGTGCTGGGCCTAAATATATGCCAATGGACTGTTGCAGTGGTGGCTGACGTGAAGCCTCATTCTCTGCTATGACATGCAGACTGATTCTCTGCTGACATGAAGCCAGATTCTCTGTTACGGGACCTCTCTCCTCTGCCTGTGTGTGTGCTGGGCCTAAATATATGCCAATGGACTGTTGCAGTGGTGGCTGACGTGAAGCCTCATTCTCTGCTATGACATGCAGACTAATTCTCTGCTGACATGAAGACAGATTCTCTGTTACGGGACCTCCCTCCTCTGCCTGGGTGCTGGGCCTAAATATATGCCAATGGACTGTTGCAGTGGTGGCTGACGTGAAGCCTCATTCTCTGCTATGACATGCAGACTAATTCTCTGCTGACATGAAGACAGATTCTCTGTTACGGGACCTCTCTCCTCTGCCTGGGTGCCGGGGCCTAAATATCTGAGAATGGACTGTTCCAGTGGTGGGTGACGGGAAGCCAGATTCTCTGCTATGGAACCTCTCTCCAATTGATTTTGGTTAATTTTTATTTATTTAATTTTTATTTTAATTCATTTCCCTATCCACATTTGTTTGCAGGGGATTTACCTACATGTTGCTGCCTTTTGCAGCCCTCTAGCTCTTTCCTGGGCTGTTTTACAGCCTTTTTAGTGCCGAAAAGTTCGGGTCCCCATTGACTTCAATGGGGTTCGGGTTCGGGACGAAGTTCGGATCGGGTTCGGATCCCGAACCCGAACATTTCCGGGATGTTCGGCCGAACTTCTCGAACCCGAACATCCAGGTGTTCGCTCAACTCTATGCACGTGTCATCTCCATTATCCTATCTTATTCAGATTGCAAACATCTATGTTCCAGGACGGACAATAAATTGATTCTACACAAACAAAACAGACAGGGGAGGCGCTATATGCACACTACATGTGTCGTCTCATTATACAGCTCATAAGCGGTGGGCCCTGGTTTGACTCCACCACAAAACTGATGTAGACAACCAACACCAGGCATGTACAAACTGTTGCCCACCAGCTGATGCACAACTACAACTCCAAGCAGGACTGATTAGCTTACAGCTATTCTGCCATGCTGGGAGTTTCAGTTGGTAAAGAGCTGGATGTAGTCAGTTATGACATGGCTGCCCTACAGAAAATATAGGTCTTCAATACAAGAACACAACTGTATCCTTTAGTTTCTTGTACACTTTTACTCGTCAAGATACAAACGAAAGTGTGCACCAAATTTACATAAAAAAAAAAACATGAAAAATACTTACGGCCTCAATTCCATTACTGGCCTTCAAAACATTGACTTGAATGGGGCCGCGAGCCGTTAGCCGTGAAAAAAATAGGACAGGTTATATTTTTTGACGGGCAGGAAACACGGGCGTGGGTGCCAAAACGGAGCAGTAGCCGAAAAACACGTTAAACGGGACCACGGCAACGGGTGCACACAACGGTCGTGTGCAGGAGGCCTATGGGTCAAGGTGGTTCAGCCAATGTACCGGAGTCCACACGTGCATGCCAATAGATATATAATGTAGGATGAGCAACAATTTAAGAATAATTTTATTTCCAAATGTGAACCGGTGACAGTGCTGGTGAATATAGAGGTGATTGTAGAAATATTCAAATAGCACTTGCACTTGCACCTGTAGCTGCCAAGGAGTTGAGGAAATAGGATGGTTCATTGGGGGTTGGTGTTTTTTTCTGTTCCATATGCGACTGGGGGCGATGAGGTTCTTGAGGGACTGAGCTCTTCTGAAGGTTATTTGCGGTCTTGGTTGGATATGTTTCCTTAGAAAGGGATCTGCCAGTAAAGTAGACCAGTGTTTGGTCAGAATGTTGCATAGTCCGTTGTGGTTAATTTTATGTGTTGCCAGAAAGGTTGATTTGACGTTCACGGGTATTTCTTGTTGTTCTTTATCTTTTCTTGAAATTAGACATTCCTGCTGGGTATAGTTCTTTGCTCGCTGATAGGCCACCTTTATTTCTATACACATATATACATCCACATGTGCACACATATTTATGTGTACATATTTACATCCATACCCATACAGTCAACAAATTAGTCTATGAAATTGGACGAACTGCATCTCCCCCCAGCCCAATCAAAATCCCCTTATAGGAACTGCCAGCACCGTCAGCTTAACAATCCATTATCATACTACCATATTCTTAACATAATAACACATCGTGTACTGTGACAATCAATTATTATGTTATCCTGTTCTTAATGGAAACTCTTTGATATAATATATTTAAATTTTGAATATTTAATATATATTCTTAAAATATTTATTAACCTATTATGTTTATTACTCACTCAATGTTTTTATCCAGACAACATTATCTATTTAAGACTAATTTTATAGATAGCATTTTACTCATGATATACAGGTATTTTGGAAATATAATTTTTCCCTCAACTGAAAGACTTTTTGAATAAACAACCCCTTTTTTTATATATGTATTCATGTATTTGTTTTATATAAAAATAAAGAATTCCGCAGCACATCCAAATCGTAAAAAAGTTGAAAAAGGCTTTATTCACCAGACATGCGACGTTTCAATCCTATCAATGGGATTTTTCTCAAGCAGTGACACAGTGGGCAGTGCAGTGTACATATTTAAGCAACTTCACATCATTAAACAATCAGTAAGTTAAATACATTCATTAGGGATAATAAATTCAAAAATATTAATACAAACAATATTATCCATATGTTAATACAATCACATCCTGTCTCAGATCTGAATACAGTGATATAGTGTCGATCCTTCTCATGACAGTTCCAGCATAACCATATATAACACAAAATACTCTAATTGTGACAATCATAAAACACAGGTGTAGGTCTTCTTCAAAACCTAAAGTGTACAGGTGTACCTTCAGTGAAGTGATGAACTGGGTCACAGGAGCTCACGATGGAGTCAGTGCACATGGGTCCCGGCGTCCCTGGCATTGCATTGCGCATGTCAAAGGACCTTCTTGAATACTCCGATCACGTGATCACCCATTCAGACCGATCGTTCGAATGCGCATGTCCAAGGACCTTGGAACATGTGATCGTAACATGTGATTAGATGTATCGCATCGTCAGAAAGATAATATAGGACTCCAAGTACTCCACAGTCTTGTGGACAAATTAGAGGATATGATCACATGTTCGATGTTCTCAAATGTATGATTACCATATATGGAGCATTGTAGTTTTCCTGGAGTACCTCACATATATAAAAATGTAAAATCATCGAGATAAAAACTATAAACATGCGCATGTAGCTGACACAATACACAGGCTTGCAACGGCTCTAAGCCGAGTCCCGTTGTGATCCACACGGTACCAGTTCACATGTGAAAAGCAAGGCAAATGGGTCAACTATCAATCTGAGAGATAAAGGTGACTATATAGACGGAAGTACCGTTGCTATAAAGAATAGAGAAAATATATATAATATGCGGTCGTACCGCCACTTTTCTTATTGAATATTGGACTCAACATGGTTATTATTGAATAAACAAGGAGTTCAGCTCATGTGGCTCTTACTGTCATCATAGAGCCACAGGCTAAAATATCCCCCCTGTCCGTCGGATACCATTCCTGGAAATCCAACATGGCAGACCTGGGATCATCCTCTAGATTCCGGGGGCAAACTTATAAAGGTCCATTAGAAAATCTTAGATGTCACCAATCTCTCTGAGATCAATGGCTCCAAATGCCCATCCACATATGGAACCCGAACGTGTAGATAAGACAACTGGACACCACAAGTATCTCATGGCAATGTCGCGTATAGTCAAGTTCATGCGTAAGGTACAAAATAAATAATACACAGAAGTCACCTGATGAATCTAATTATTTTTATCTCCGCAAGAAAATCTTGCTATACATTAAAGAACAAGGTATATAAGGACTTATAGAATAAATAATTCGGGTCCCATCATAATTCAGTAGATTGACCTTCCATCGCTCACTCCTGATATAAACAAGCTCAATGTTCACCATAATCCTGAGGGTAATAAAAACAATATATAAGATCACCCTGTTATATAAACAAGGGGCACTACCACACATAACTCCATATAGAAACAGGCGAGCAGAATCCACAGCACAATCACTCAGGACAATAACCAAGGCCTATAATCCACATTTAATCCCTGGGGTCTCAATGTGTTTTATATATATATATATATATATATATATATATACACATGTATCCCTGTGCACCTTATCTTCCTCTTTCTGTCCTTTTTTATACATAATATTATTTGTCCTAATTTATGGAATCTGATCACCTTTTAGACTTAAAAAAGTCTACTCCGAAACGCATTGTCACCTATATGTTAATAAAATAGAGCCGTCTCCAATCATTCAAGGTTGTGGCTTTTGCACCAAGAAGTATCAAAAACAGCAGACCCCCATTACTCCACACCCCTTTTATTGTCTCTCATCACTCCTCTGGAGGATTGGCGACTCACCAACGATACCGGCAGCACCAACAATTATTTAAATACATGTGTACACTAGTGTTGTGCCTGTACTTGCACAACACCAAAAGGTGAGCATAATTGCTAACTTATTTTAACCAATTGTCCATAAACTACTATCCTATGAGCGCCTTTACCCCTCTTTTGCCACATACGCTCTGGATAAAGGAAGTCTGAGCCATATCCCAATTTTTTACCTCAGTTTAATAAATAATGGAATCAAATTAAGCTGTAGATAGTCTTCAATCTTATGGGATATAATCATACCCAAATATTGAAAAGAATCAGAAACCTTCAACATGCTCAAACTTCCCTCAGTAGAGAGAACAAAAGTATCCACTGGCATAAGAGTGGTTTTTGACCAGTTTATATCTAAGCCTGAGACCTTGCCAAAAGAGTTAATTTGGATGAGGCTTAGTAGTGTTGTATTGGTGTGATCTGTAAAAAATAAGACATCATCCGCATTTTAAGAAATGCAGTCCTCCATTCCCATCTCTCCAAATTCTTCAGTCTTAGAATCCTGCCTAACAGCCAGGGCTAGGGGCTCAATATAAATATCAAATAGCAATGTGGAGAGAGGACAGCCTTGAAGAGTACCCCTATTGCAAAAGTTGTTGTCAAACTCCCATTAATGTTCAATCTCGCCAAAGATGATCTGTATAACAGTTTGATCATATATATAAATCTGTCTCCAAAGCTCATCCTACCCAAGACCTTCCATGGACATCCAAGGACAGGATGGAGCAAGAGACGCCCCTGGGAGACTGAATAAAGATTATAATGGGTACCCTTATTTGGAATAAACCCATTCTGATCTGGGTGTTTAATTGAAGGAATAACCTTAGAGAGCCTTGTAGTCAGAATCCTTGAAAGAAGCTTCACATCAGTATTCAGTAAAGATATAGGTCTATATGAGCCCAAATCAAAAGCGTCCTTATCTGTTTTCAATATTAATATTATTACAGATTCTGTCATTTATTCCGGTAGAGTCCCATCTTTTAGTGAATCAGTGAATACTCTCAATAGACTAGGGAGAATTACCTCCCTATATCTATGATCAAATTCATATGGACGTCCATCTGACCTAGGAGAGGAATTGCCAGAGCATGCTTTAATTTCAGCCTCTACTTCTTGTAGGGAAAAATCTACCTCAAGCTATTCCCTTTGAATGTCTATAAGTACTGGAAAAGAAATGGCATCCAGATAGTAATATTACGAATGAAATGATGGACTCCTATCTGCTTCATATAGCTCTGAGAAATGGTTCAGAAAAATCCCCTTTATACACTCTTGATCAAAAAAGGGAACCTGTCACCGGGATTTTGTGTATAGAGCTGAGGACATGGGTTGCTAGATGGCTGCTAGCACACCCGCAATACCCAGTACACAAAATCCCGGTGACAGGTTCCCTTTTACTATTCTACCATCTATCAAGCAGATGTTATATATCTGTTTTATTTTTATTTTTTTATCTTGATTAGAAATCACCCTCAACAATAATTTTCCCGGATGATCTGATTCAGTAAAGTGTTTTTGACCCTTAAAAAATAGCCTCTGCTGGGCCTTGTCAAGTAGAAAATCGGAAGTTGCTAGTTCTTTTAAAGCCTTCTCCTTAATACTATACCCTTTCCTTAAATTGGAAATGGTACTAAAAAAAAATCCCCCTCATAAAGGCCTTAAGTGCATCCCAAACTGCTTGGGTTTTAACTGAATTATAATTAATCTCCCTAAAACTGACAATTTCTTGTTGTAGTAATTCATAATTATCCATTACCAACATCCAGTAGGGATTTAATCTAAACGGGGGTCTTACCATATCTTTATCATAAGCCATGCATAGCTCAAGGGAGAGAGGTACATGGTCCAAGAGAGACCTAGCCTCATATTTCATTTGTTTTACATAACTCATATATTTTTCATTTATTAATGCCATATCTATCCTGAACATAGATTTTCCAGATTTGCTTATGCAAGAAGAAACTCTTCTACCCTAAGCATCCCCAAATGTTCTCAAAGCCGGATTCATGACAAAAACATGCTAAGGGCGACCCCTGGACAAATTCCCAATTAAAATCCCCAATAACTAAGAAAAAACATTCAGGCCATTGGTCCATAAAGGTAGGCAATACAGAGAAAGGAGGGGAATATAAACAAAGGTCAGAATACATAATTTTCCAGCAAGTTTAACATGTAAAAAAACATATCTCCCCTGCTTGTCAACAGAAGATGCCTCGCAGACATAATCAATCGCCCTATGAATAAAAACTGTTACTCCTCTGGAATAACTAGTGAAGGTAGAGTGATAAGTCTGGGCAGCCCATCCTCTGCTGACATACCAGGAAGTCTCCTCAGTAAGATGAGTCTCCACCAAGCAGACAATGGCTGGAAGATGTCTCTGTACAACATCAAAGACCGCTTGTCTCTTTAGTTTATCACCCAGACCCTGAACAATCCAGGTTAAAATTCTAGTTGACATTAAATCAGCCAAAAGAATCCCAGACCGTAGAGGCTTCCAGTAGCCCCAAACCCCTTTCCCTTAGCTTCTGAGACACATCGCATGCCCCCCCCCCCCAATACCCTCTTTAACACCCCACTCTTTATCTACCACATTATGCAACAGATCTCTCATCTAGGACCATCCCTCCACCTCTCACTCCCACACAGCCCTGCCACTACTCTCAAACACAAGAAAAGGAGAATAAAAAAACACGAAGAGGAAAAAAAAAACAGTGCTACTTAGATATTATTCCGATCAAGCCAATCCATGGCAAGATCAGGAGTATCAAAAAAATGAATTCCAACGTTAAGAATAATCAGAAGTTTAGCTGAATAAAGAAATGAGTACTTAATATCCTTTTCCTGTAGCCATTTTCTAACCACAGTGAATTTTTCTTGGATCTCCTTAAAGAAGTCTGGAAAAAAGACAATTTATTCCTGTTGTATAGAATGAGCAGAGACTCCCTTGCCCTTTTCAATATCATGTATCTGTCTTGTGAGGTCAATATCTTCACCAAAATTGCCTGTGACTGCCTTCCAGGAATTGGTTTACCCCAAGGAACTCGATGTGCCCTTTCCACTAATAACAGTGGAGAAAATGCTCATTTCCAAACTTTTTAAAAATCATCGTTTGTATAATCTGAACAGGGTTATTTTCCTCTGTACAGTCGGGTAGCCCCAAAATTCTCACATTACATCTCCTCGACCTGTCTTCCAGATCTACCACTTTTTTTTTTAGCATATTAAGGTCCATCTTTGAAGTGGAAAACTCAGTTTTAAATATCTTAAGTTCATTCTGTAGAACATCCACAGACTTTTTTATAGTAGTAACTGTGTCCTGAATCTTCGAAACATCATCCCCTATAAAGACCACATTGGACCGGATGGTCCAAAGCTGGATTGAAATATCATGTTAACTCCCCCTTTTTTTTTTTTTATTGCCATCAATATTTATTTTAAAGAGGCATAATCAACATTGGATAAATCTCCTTACTCCGCTCTCTCCATTACCTCCCCTAGGGAATGTTCATCTTGTATTTCATCCAACATAGTTGCAGAGGTTTTTTTTTTCTTTTCAGGATTGTTATCCTGCATTCCCTTTTGTCCTGCTCTCGTACTAATCTTTGGAGATTTCAAAAACTGTTCAATCTTTACAGATTCTAAAGATTTCTGGCTTGTTTTTAACCTGGACAAATCTGCTGAGTGCTTATTTTGCTTAGGGCCCATTTTTTTTTCTTCTTTCTCTTTTCCTTCAGCTTCTTTTTTCTTTCCTGTTTTTCCCTTTTGAGGTTTCTATAAACTTTCCTCCCCCTTATTTTTTACTTTTGCCGTCTTTTTTTATTTTCTTTCCCTTTTAAGGTTTTTTGTAGGCTTTCCTTCTTTACTTCCTCCCCCCCCCCCCTCTCTTTTCCCCCTACTATCCTCCTTTCAACAAACTAGTTGTAAATTAGCCCTCTCTGGAAAATGGCTTTGGCACAAGAGAAGAAAAAGAATGAATAGAAAGATCTCACCAATTTTCTTATAAAGGATTAATGAGGCACAACAGGTCAGGCAGAGAGGACACACATAGACCAGGAAAGGAACCGTCAAGAAAATCCACGGGGCAAACAGGCTTGACAGCAAAAGCAGGGAGCGCACCAGAACAGGAGCAGAACTAGCAAAGTCTGGGAGATGGGAGGTATGGGGAGGTAAGGTGGAAAGGAGCGTTCCAGGAGATTCAGGCCTATGGGACCTTGATACAGGGGAGGAGGGAGAGATGGAAAAAGCTTGCAGATCGGGTGGTCAAGTATCCAGCTAAAGCCGGGCTCACCAACCTCCAGAATGGCCACCGTAACGAGTTGCTTATGATAAGGGACCCAGCCACCACCTAGAGCCAGTCTAATGGCTTGAGAGCAGATCCATGCATCGGGGAGCAGGAGACACGAAGGAGCATAGCAGCAGGAGGAGAAGGGGAGGACATGATGCACCTTGCTTACATCATCACATCCCTCGCCCCTTGTAAAAAATTTTTTTTACAAAGTGAGTCCTGATGAGGCTTATTGAGGCTGGTCTTGCTGCAGTGAGTGGGCCTAGAGAGGTTCCTGAGTGGGGGTGATGCTAGGGTTGCCATCTTTCACAACAAAAAATACTGATTAAAGTTAAAAAGATTGGCGTGGATTAATATGGGTGTAATTTGATAATATTTAATGTTTTGCTCCATTTAATAAAATCTAACTTTTCACTGTTGGGGACACCCTGTGAATTTCATTTTTATGTTGCCTCTATTTTTTTTAAGCTTTTGTGGGGATTTGAACTCACAACTATCTACATCAAAGGCAAGAACTTTAACCACCGAGCAATAGAGCTCCATGTTCAATTACTGCAGCTATATTATGGCTAAAAACCCTCTTAGCAGTTTCCCACTTGTTATGCATTCCCACTTATTATGCAATCAAGCATTGATTGAGTTTAAATCCCCACATAAACTTTTCAAAAATAGAGTCTAAATTAGACTTAAATACACAGGGTGTCCCCAAGGGAATACCTCCTTCATGTTCATAACACTGACTCCATATATGGACACAGCCATATATGGAGTCAGAGTAGGGATTCCTAAGCCAGGAATATCCCGACTCTGGAGTCCCAACTGTTCAGCGATCTGAAGCAGGGAGTCCCAACGGCTCATCAGTTGTGTCACCATCAGGTACAGCCCCAGCAGTTGTTGATCAACATGATAATCGGAGGCTGTGTTCTATTTCACTGACATAAGGTCCTCTGATGAACCTAAAACAAATCAGAGGAAAATTACTACATCTTCCAGGTTGAGGCATTCTTGCAGATTCGGGTATAGAATCACTGTGTAGCACTCCCTTAAGGATTTTTCTGCTAGACACCTTTTCAGAAGAAAAAGAGGAGGAACACAAAGATAAAATACCTGATTGATTAAAATGGATTGAGCCCAGTAACATCAAATCATGAGTAATCCATGGCATACATTGCCAGTATTATATCTGATCTGTGTTGATATGCACATGCACAGCATGGTTAATCTAATGTAATAATTACAAAGGTATATACAGTCCTGATCAAAAGTTTAAGACCACTTAAAAAATGGCAAAAAATCATATTTAGCATGGCTGGATCTTAACAAGGTTCCAAATAGAGCTTCAACATGCAACAAGAAGAAATGGGAGTGAGACAAAACATTTTTTGAGCATTCAATTTAATGAAAGCAACAAATAAACTGAAACAGGCTGTTTTTCAGCTGATCAAAAGTTTAAGACCACATGCCTTTAAAAGGCCAAATCTGTGCAAAGATGTGGATTGTCATTTTCTGTCAGGTAGTAACACATTGTGATGGCAAAGGCAAAAAAACTCTCCCTTTTTAAACATGGTCGGGTTGTTGAACTGCATAAGAAGGGTCTCTCACAGCGCGCCATCGCTGCTCAGGTGGGACGCAGTAAGACAGTCATTTATCATTTTCTTAAATGATCCTGAGGGTTATGGAACAAAAAAGTCAAGTGGAAGACCCCAAAAAATTTCATCAGCACTGAGCCAGAGGATCCAATTGGCTGTCCGTCAAGACACTGGACGATCCTCAACCCAAATTAAGGCCCTTACTGGTGCTGACTGCAGTCCCATAACAATCAGACGGCATCTGAGACTGAAGGGCATCAAAAACAAAAAAACGTCTTCAAAGCTCTCGTCTCCTTGAACGCCACAGAACTGCTCATTTAGACTTTGCAAGAGAGCACCAAACAAGGGACATTCAAAGGTGAAAGAAAGTTGTATTCTCTGATGAGAAAATTTTTTAACCTTGATGGTCCTGATGGTTTTCAACGTTACTGGCATGACAAGCAGATCCCATCTGAGATGTTTTCTACACGCCACAGTGGAGGGGGCACCATAATGGTCTGGGGTGCTTTTTCCTTCAGTGGAACAATGGAGCTTCAGAAAGTGCAGGGGGCGTCAAACGGCCGCTGGCTATGTCCAGATGTTGCAGAGAGCATTCCTCATGACTGAGGGCCCTCGTCTGTTTGGTAACGACTTGGTTACCAAAAGGACAACGCTACAGTACACAATGCCCGCAGGACAAGGGACTTCTTCCAGGAGTACAGTGTTCATTTTAAGACATGGCCAGATATCAGTCAAGTATCAAAATAATGCCAATGTGATACATGACCCTGACACCTGAGCCTGATAACTGACCCTGACACCTGACCCTGACACCCGACCCTGACACCCGACCCTGATACCTGACCCTGACACCTTACCCTGACACCTGACTCTGACACCTGACCCTGACACCTGACCCTGACACCTGACACCTGACTCTGACACCTGACTCTGACACCTGACACTCTGACACCTGACCCTGACCCTGACACCTGACCCTGACAACTGACCCTGACACCTGACCCTGATACCTGACCCTGACACCTGACTCTCACATCTGACTCTCATATCTGAGTTTGACTTATGCTCTTCATAGGTCAGGGTCAAAGTGAGAATGAGTTATAGATATGCTATGTATTTGTATGCTAAATCACATGTCAGAATCACAAAGGATTTTAGGTTTACTGTGTCTCTGTATGCTACATCGCATAGATGAACAAAAATCCCAAGCTTTTACAAGTCAAGCTGGTAGCTCAGTGGTAATGCTTCTGCCCTGTGTCCAGGCTTTCTGAGATCAAAGCCTCAAAAAAAGTTTACATTTTATTATACCCTAGGTAAGAGGCACATTTAAATGATGTGTGACACTGATATCTCACTTCCTTCACTTGTCAGTGTCACAAATAATCTTAAGTTTACTGTTTTTTGCTATACTACATCTCATAGATAAAAAAATAAAAATAAAAAAATCACCACCTTTGGTGTCTAAAGCTATAGCTCAGTGGTAAGACACTTGCTTTGCATGTAGTGTTCATGGGTTCAAAACCGCTTACAGGCTTTTAATAAAATTAATATTTTATGTTTTAAAGTGGTGTGTGATGTAAGTAGTCCTTTTTAATTTTATTAAGAGTACATGTTGAAGTCCCCAGAAAGACATATGTTTTTTTTTCTTTAATAGCATATGCTATAATAAATAATATGTCATTAACCCATAGGATACCAGTGCTGTACATGTATGTCACTGGAAACACGGTCACAAATCCCAGCGCCATACAGGTACAGCGCTCTGATCGGGCTGGCCACAGGAGCAACTCCCGCCCGATCAGCTGCAGGGGTCCGGCAGGCACTAATAGTTGGACCTCTGCTGTATGCACCGGTAAAAACACTGATGCCGGCTCATTAACCCTTGCACTGCCGCGGTCAGTGCTGATGGCTGCATGTGCGGTATCCCTGTGGTGCTGTGATGTCAGCCTGCTGTCTAGCCCTGTCAGTCAATGGGGGGAGGGGTGTGTGTGCAGAGCACAGGGGGTGTTATAGAGTGTTGCTCAGAATAGGGTTGCCATCCATCCTGGTTTGCAATCCTGTGCCCGGGTACAAGCCTTTCTCAGACCCGGGCACGGGATCAGCTGTGAATGATGGCGGCGGCGGCTGGGCACAGGGAGATGAGCGCTTCCTCAGGACAGCAATACAGACGGCTGACTGCAGTCCCATAACTGCAGTCCCATAACAATCAGACGGCATCTGAGACTGAAGGGCATCAAAAACAAAAAAACGTCTTCAAAGCTCTCGTCTCCTTGAACGCCACATAACTGCTCATTTAGACTTTGCAAGAGAGCACCAAACAAGGGACATTCAAAGGTGAAAGAAAGTTGTATTCTCTGATGAGAATTTTTTTTAACCTTGATGGTCCTGATGGTTTTCAACGTTACTGGCATGACAAGCAGATCCCACCTGAGATGTTTTCTACACGCCACAGTGGAGGGGGCACCATAATGGTCTGGGGTGCTTTTTCCTTCAGTGGAACAATGGAGCTTCAGAAAGTGCAGGGGGCGTCAAACGGCCGCTGGCTATGTCCAGATGTTGCAGAGAGCATTCCTCATGACTGAGGGCCCTCGTCTGTTTGGTAACGACTTGGTTACCAAAAGGACAACGCTACAGTACACAATGCCCGCAGGACAAGGGACTTCTTCCAGGAGTACAGTGTTCATTTTAAGACATGGCCAGATATCAGTCAAGTATCAAAATAATGCCAATGTGATACATGACCCTGACACCTGAGCCTGATAACTGACCCTGACACCTGACCCTGACACCCGACCCTGACACCCGACCCTGATACCTGACCCTGACACCTTACCCTGACACCTGACTCTGACACCTGACCCTGACACCTGACCCTGACACCTGACACCTGACTCTGACACCTGACACTCTGACACCTGACTCTGACACCTGACCCTGACCCTGACACCTGACCCTGACAACTGACCCTGACACCTGACCCTGATACCTGACCCTGACACCTGACTCTCACATCTGACTCTCATATCTGAGTTTGACTTATGCTCTTCATAGGTCAGGGTCAAAGTGAGAATGAGTTATAGATATGCTATGTATTTGTATGCTAAATCACATGTCAGAATCACAAAGGATTTTAGGTTTACTGTGTCTCTGTATGCTACATCGCATAGATGAACAAATATCCCAAGCTTTTACAAGTCAAGCTGGTAGCTCAGTGGTAATGCTTCTGCCCTGTGTCCAGGCTTTCTGAGATCAAAGCCTCAAAAAAAGTTTACATTTTATTATACCCTAGGTAAGAGGCACATTTAAATGATGTGTGACACTGATATCTCACTTCCTTCACTTGTCAGTGTCACAAATAATCTTAAGTTTACTGTTTTTTGCTATACTACATCTCATAGATAAAAAAATAAAAATAAAAAAATCACCACCTTTGGTGTCTAAAGCTATAGCTCAGTGGTAAGACACTTGCTTTGCATGTAGTGTTCATGGGTTCAAAACCGCTTACAGGCTTTTAATAAAATTAATATTTTATGTTTTAAAGTGGTGTGTGATGTAAGTAGTCCTTTTTAATTTTATTAAGAGTACATGTTGAAGTCCCCAGAAAGACATATGTTTTTTTTTCTTTAATAGCATATGCTATAATAAATAATATGTCATTAACCCATAGGATACCAGTGCTGTACATGTATGTCACTGGAAACACGGTCACAAATCCCAGCGCCATACAGGTACAGCGCTCTGATCGGGCGGCCACAGGAGCAACTCCCGCCCGATCAGCTGCAGGGGTCCGGCAGGCACTAATAGTTGGACCTCTGCTGTATGCACCGGTAAAAACACTGATGCCGGCTCATTAACCCTTGCACTGCCGCGGTCAGTGCTGATGGCTGCATGTGCGGTATCCCTGTGGTGCTGTGATGTCAGCCTGCTGTCTAGCCCTGTCAGTCAATGGGGGGAGGGGTGTGTGTGCAGAGCACAGGGGGTGTTATAGAGTGTTGCTCAGAATAGGGTTGCCATCCGTCCTGGTTTGCAATCCTGTGCCCGGGTACAAGCCTTTCTCAGACCCGGGCACGGGATCAGCTGTGAATGATGGCGGCGGCGGCTGGGCACAGGGAGATGAGCGCTTCCTCAGGACAGCAATACAGACGGCTGTGCTGCGGCAGGGGAGGAAGAAGTGTCTCCCTCCCCTGTTCCTCTGTTAGGCTGCGGGCCTTGTGCATGCAGCCTATCAGAGGCCAGTGCAGGCGGCGCGATGACGTCATCACGCCGCCTGAGCCGCACAGCACGGTACACAGGCCGGGAAGAGGCATTGCATCGTTGGAGGTAAGTAAACGTTTTTTTTTTTTTTGTTAGAGAAGAGAGGCACTTGAAACTGGCACATATGGGGGAAGGGGGGAGAGGCACCTTATACTGGCACATATTTGGGGGGGAGGATAAAAGAGACACTTGAAATTGGCACATATAGGGGAAGGGGTGGAAAGAGGCACCTTATACTGGCACATATTGGGGGGGATGAGGCACTTGAAACTGCCACATATGGAGGGGAAGGGGGGAAAGAGGTACTTTATACTGGCACATATTGGGGGGGGGAGAGAAATGAGGCACTTGATACTGGCACATATAAGGGAAGGGGGGGGGAAGAGCCACCTTATACTGGCACATATTGGGGGGGAGAAAAGAGGCACTTCTTACTGACACATGGGGAGCATCTATGGGGGGCACTTCTTACTGGCACATTATTTGGGGGCTTCTACTGAGGCCACAAAGAATGGGTATTATATATGGGGGGCTCTGTGTTGTACTAGTATTATCAGAGGGTTTATCTGTTTCTGCAGTATAGTATTGGGGAGCACAGCGGCACAGTATTGGGGGTAGTAGGATGATTTGTCCAGAAGATGGGAGGATGATGGAAAAGTAGTAAACTAAGATTTTTTTTTGTTGTTGTTGTCAAACTGCAGAGACGAAAAATGGCGACAAAATGGTGTCTGGTCTGAAGGTCTGAAAGGAGAAGATGAGGAAAGAGAACATCTACATCAAAGGAGACATCACTGGATGTAAGAGGTATGGGGCGCTGTATTTCTGTAGTGACGGGATCAGAGGCATAACGATCTTGGTGCGACAGCGACCAGGGTGGAGGTGGGACATGGGCGTGGCTAAATATGGGACATGGGCGTGGCTGGAGGCGGGACATGGGTGGGGCCTGATCAGTTTTATCCTAATACATTCTGAATGGAGTGAAATCCATTCAGGATGCATCAGGATGTCTTCAGTTCCGGAACGGAACGTTTTTTGGCCGGAGAAAATACCGCAGCATGCTGCGCTTTTTGCTCCGGCCAAAAATCCTGAAGACTTGCCGCAAGGCCGGATCCGGAATGAATGCCCATTGAAAGGCATTGATCCGGATTCGGCCTTAAGCTAAACGTCGTTTCGGCGCATTGCCGGATCCGACGTTTAGCTTTTTTAGAGTGGTAACCATGGCTGCCGGGACGCTAAAGTCCTGGCAGCCATGGTAAAGTGGAGCGGGGAGCGAGGGAGCGAGGGAGCAGCATACTTACCGTCCGTGCGGCTCCCGGGGCGCTCCAGAGTGACGTCAGGGCGCCCCAGGCGCATGGATGACGTGATCGCATGGCACGTCATCCATGCGCATGGGGCGCTCTGACATCATTCTGGAGCACCCCGGGAGCCGTGCGGACTGTAAGTATACCGCTCCCCGCTCCTACTATGGCAACCAGGACTTTAATAGCGTCCTGGGTGCCATAGTAACACTGAAAACATTTTGAAGACGGATCCGTCTTCAAATGCTTTCAGTACACTTGCGTTTTTCCGGATCCGGCGTGTAATTCCGGCAAGTGGAGTACACGCCGGATCCGGACAACGCAAGTGTGAAAGAGGCCTTAGGCTCCATTCAGACGTCCGTAACAGCGGCAATGTGCAGATCCGCATTTTTTTCCGGGAACGGAATTGCGGACCCGGAAGTGGTCCGCATTTCCGTATCCGGCAGGACATCGTGCTGCCCTATAGAAATGAATGGGTCCGCAATTCCGTTACGCAAATTTCGGATGTGTGAATGGGGCCTTATAGGGAGAGGGATCCCGGTATGACACTGATATGGGGTGGATCTGTGGATGACACATATAGCATAAGATGCTATAAACAGTATGTGTCATCCACAGATCCCCAGGCAGCTAGGACATGTTGAAATCTGAATAATTGGGGTTTTTCTTCCCTATTGCAGTTTTAGGTATTGGGTAAAGTATTGCAGCATTTCTAAGCATACTTGTGTAAATGTATCATTGTTATAGCTGCCCCCCCTACATTTGACCTGGCCCCCAGTGTGCCCCCCCCCAAAATGTGAAAGCTAGAGATGTCACTGTCATGGAGTACTAAATTTATAGTCCCCTTCCCCCATTTTATTTTATTTCTCTACAGTCTTCACAGGAATAGCTGCAAAGTGGAGGAGAAAATTCAAAATCTCCTTTTTTTACACTAACATGTTCTTGTAGCCCCTTTTATTTCATTTTTACAAGGGGTAATAGGAAAAAAAAAGCTCCCCAAAATTCAGTAGCCCAATTTCTCCTGAGTAAGGACATACCCCATATGTGGATGTAAAGTGCTCTGCGGTCGAACTACATGGCTTCAAACTCCCAATAGCGCTCTTTCTCTTCTAAGCCGTGTAGTTCACCCGCAGATGACTCTACATCCACATATGAGGTATTTTCTGACTCGGGAGAAATTGGGCTATAAACTGTTGGGCGAACAAGTTTGTTTGCTCCACCATCAGATTCACAAATTGTTCACTGAAAAAAAAAAATAATAATGTAATATTCAGTGAAGCCCACTATGCAAATCTGGATTCCTGGTTGGCCAACAAAGTCAGGAATCAAGGGCTCAAAACACTCTGGGGTACTCCAGCCAAGTTCACCCGTAGAGGGCTCAGGTGAACTTGCCTGGTGGGCCGGAAAACTAGTATGAGCCCTAGGGCTGCTCATACTAGTGTGGGCCACATTGTTCCTGGCATGGGGTGCTCCTGGATCACTAGATGATGAGGAGAACGAGGATGACAACAGGAAAGTGGGGTCATCCTTGTCCTCACTGGGGCTCTCGGAGTCGGAGAGCAGCTGGGCGTATGCCTCCTCGGCTGAGAACGTCCGGCGGGCCATCTTAGAATGCTAAAGGGGAGTGCGTGTAAAACTTTATTTAGTGTGTGTGGGGGTGTTTTTATGTATACCCTACCCTAACCCACCCTACCCTAACAGAATCCTCGAAAAATTGCTCACAGCCCAAAAACTTGCTGATCAGCGGTACCAAGCTGATCAGTGGTGGGGTGGGCGATGTGCTAACAGTAGCCAGGCGCTCTTTTACAGCTAAGAGTGCCGGCCACAGTCAGCGCACCTGCAAAAAGAAATAAAATGTGCTTGCGCCCCAAAATATGTGGGGGTTGGGGGCAAGCTGCAGCACCCCTGGGGGGATGGGGGTCGCACAAGTTGCTGTGGACCCCAGACACCCTCAGATCCAGGTGCTGCACACAAAAAATAACTTTTTTCACTACCCCTGCCTAACCTAAAGCTCTCCCTAAATGTTTATATGCCAGATGGCACGTTATGGGGTCTCAGGGGCCACAGATTGGATGGAGGCGGATCGTGTGGGATTGCAGATGGACCTACACAGGCCTCCTCTCTCCTTACTCACACAGAAGTCTGTGGGCGGGGAGAGTGGACGTTATCTCCAGGTCAGTCCCTCCAACCAATCACAGGCGATCCTCACCCTCATCCTCCGTCACCGCCACCTCACAGGATCTATGGAGGGTGATTGGTGGTGCATATTACACCACTGATCACCCTCCTATTCTGGGTCACCAGAGACCTGAATAACCTGGAAATGCTGCAAACCTCAGGTCTGAATTGACCTGCGGTTAGCAGCGATCGCCGGTATGCCCTCTCGGCATTGTCACAGCAGGCACACCGTTCCTAACACTGCCCGCCACACAGCGGTGATCGGAAATACACAGGTACGCCCTGTGTCCATAAGAGGTTAAAGAGGCTCTGTCACCAGAATCAACCCTATTAGACCATACGTACTGCCTGGTAGGGCTCATTATGCTGATTAGGTATGATAAATAGCTGCAGAGATTCATATGTAAATAAACAATTTGAGCACTCAGAGGCGGGACTGAATATTCTGAACAATGCTCTATAACACCCCTTGTGCTCTGCACACACACCCCTCCCCCCATTGACTGACAGGGCTAGACAGCAGGCTGACGTCACAGCACCATGAACATACCGCACATGCAGCCATCAGCGCTGACCGCAGCAGTGCAAGGGTTAATGAGCCGGCAACAGTGTTTTCACCGTTGCATACAGCAGGGGTCCAACTATTAGTGCCTGCCAGACCCCTGTAGCTGATCGGGCGGGAGTAGCTCCTGTGGCCGCCCGATCAGAGCGCTGTACCTGTATGGCGCTGGGATTTGTGACCGTGTTTCCAGCGACATACATGTACAGCGCTGGTATCCTATGGGTTAATGACATATTATTTATTATAGTATATGCTATTAAAGAAAAAAACATATGTCTTTCTGGGGACTTCAACAAGCAAAGCCATTAATGTAACCTCCAAGCTATGACATTACCACATGGTTTTCTATACTTAGAATCTATCACATAGTACTGCCATCTGTATGATCATATATTGTGTCCGTGGATAAAGCAGTGACATGTATATCAGCTTTCTGAGCAAATCTCAGTGTGGTGAAGCTATAGCACAATGTGTGTATAATACACATATATACAGTAGATATGTATAATCCAGGATACAGCTCTGTATACAGGGCACCCTTTACTATAGTGCTGCCCATGTACTCTTAATAAAATAAAAAAGGACCAGTTACATCACACAGCACTGGAATTTGTCTCTGATCTAGAGCTCAATAAAACATAAAATATTAATTTTATTAAAAGCCCGGAAGGGGTTTTGAACCCATGAACACTACATGCAAAGCAAGTGTCTTACCACTGAGCTATAGCTCTAGACAGCAAAAATGGGGATTTTTTTTATCTATGAGATGTAGTATAGCAAAAAAACAGTAAACCTAAGATCCTTTGTGACACTGACAAGTGAAGGAAGTCAGATATCAGCGTCACACATCATTTAAATTTGCCATCTAGGGCATAATAAAATATAAAAAATTTTAGAGGCTGAAAGGGGTTTTGAACTCAGAAAGCCTGGATATTATCAGGGTCAGGTGTCAGGGTCAGGGGTCAGGGTCAGGTGTCAGGGTCAGGTGTCAGGGTCAGGTGTCAGGGTCAGGTTTCAGAGTCTGGTGTCAGGGTCAGGTATCAGGGTCATTTGTCAAATTGCCATTATTTTGATACTTGACTATGATATCTGACCATGTCCTAAAATGAACACTGTACAGGAGAATAACATCACTCCTTTGGCCCACCCTGAGTGTTCCCCTGATCTAAATCCAATTGAGAACCTTTGGGGATGGATGGCAAGGGAAGTTTACAAAAATGGACAACAGTTCCAGACAGTAGATGACCTTCGTGAGGCCGTCTTCACCACTTGGAGAAATGTTCCCACTCACCTCATGGAAACGCTTGCATCAAGCATGCCGAAACGAAATTTAGAAGTGATCAACACTAACGGTGGAGCTACTCATTACTGAGTTCATGTTTGGAACATGGATTTCTGTTTTGGGGGGGTTAGTTTATTTTGAAGGTGGGGTCCGAAAGTTTTGATCAGCTGAAAAACAGCCTGTTTCAGTTTATTCGTTGTTTTCATTAAATTGAATACTCAAAAAATGTTTTGTCTCACTCCCATTTCTTGTTGCATGTTGAAGCTCTACTTGGAACCTTGTTGAGGTCCAGCCTATGCTAAATATGATTTTTCAAGTGGTCTTAAACTTTTGATCAGGACTGTACTATCCCTGTGCTTTGTAGCTAACTGCATAGGCATGTCTAAAACTATCGTGCCAATTTTTACTAATTGTTTCCTGTTTATTTTGTTATTGTAACAATTTTTGAAAAGTAAAAGTTATGCTTCATAAATAAGTCATTCTTTATAAAATGGTCTTGTGGGCACATTGCTAATACGAAGAACATATGATTTACTTATACAGTATTATACAGGACTTGCCCTATTTACATTAGTTAGCTGTTTATTATTTGTCTTTAACCCCTTGGTGACCAATAGTGATGTCCCGAATAGTTCCCGGCGAACATAGCTTGTTCGCGTTCGCCGCTACGGGTGAACATATGCGATGTTCGGTCCGCCCCCTATACATCATCATTGAGTAAACTTTGACCCTCTACCTCACAGTCAGCAGACACATTCCATCCAATCAGCAGCAGACCCTCCCTCCCAGACCCTCCCACCTCCTGGACAGCATCCATTTTAGATTCATTCGGAAACTGCATTCACAGTGAGAGGAGGGAGAGTGCTGCTGCTGCTGATTCAATAGGGAAAGCGTTAGCAAGGGCATTGTTCTGTGTCCACAGACTCATCTGCTGTAAGGACAGCATCCTGACAACACCCCAAAAAGCCCTTTTCAGGGCTGGTACGTCAGTCTGCTTTTTTTTTTTTTTTTTTTTTCCATATATATATATATTGCAGTTGCCTGGCTGCCCGTGTGTGAGAGGCTGCAGGCTCAGTCATAGACAGCACTGTGTGCACAGTGCACACCATTCATACAGGGTGTGACAGAAAAATAAAAATAAAAAAAATATATATATTTAATATTTTTCTGTGATCTAATCACATTTGCAAGCCCGTGTGTGTCAGGCCCACACATACTGTATTGTGGCCACTGGCTAGTGGCTGGCTAGGCCTGCACTCATACTGTTACAGGGTGTCATTCACTCAAATACCTTGCAGAAAAAGAAAAATTATATTTAATTTTTTTGGGGGATCTAATCACATTTGTAAGCCCGTGTGTGTCAGGCCCCCACACATACTGTATTGTGTCCACTGGCTAGTGGCTAGGCCTGCACTCATACCGTTACAGGGTGCTATTTACTCAAATGCCTTTCAGAAAAAAAAAAAAATATTTAAAATTTTCCTGTGATTTAATCACATTTGCAAGCCCGTGTGTGTGTCAGACCCCCACAGATACTGTATTGTGTCCACTGGCTAGGCCTGCACTCATACCGTTACAGGGTGTCATTCATTCAAGTTCCTTTCAGATAAAAAAAATTCTATTTAAAATGTAACTGTGATCTAATCACATTTGCAAGCCCGTGTGTATCAGGCCCCCACACATACTGTATTGTGTCCACTGGCTAGTGGCTGGCTAGGCCTGCACTCATACCGTTACAGGGTGTCATTCACTCAAATACCTTTCAGATAAAAAAAATTATATTTTACATTTAACTGTGATCTAATCACATTTGCAAGCCCGTGTGTGTCAGGCCCACACAGACTGTACTGTGCCTACTGCCCACCACTTATATAGAGTGGCACAGTACCTTGCACGCATAGTAACACTTATCTAATAAAAAATAACAGGCAGAGGCAGGCCACGACGCAGGGGCCGTCGTGTTAGTGGTGCTGTGATTTCCACTGGCCCTGGAATAATGCCCAGTGTTCAGAGGCCACGTACCCTGAACCCAAAAAATTCAGAGAAAAAAATTGTTGACTGGCTTACACAGGACACCCAATCTTCAACAGCTTCCACTAAGAACCTTGACGCACCATTCTCCTCCAGCTCAGCTTTGGTCACCACTCTCCCGCCCGCTGCCACCACCACCACTACCACCACAGCCACCACAGCCGCTTCACTTGATCCCTCAGAGGAGTGATTTACACATCAGTTGAAATTAGTGATGCGCAACCATTATTGCCAGGGGATGTAGATAACAGGGATATGTCTCAGTCAGGCAGCATTACACACATGGACATACAGTGTGATGATGATGATGATGTTGTACCCGCTGCTGCTTCTTTTGCTGAGGTGTCTGATACAAGTGAAGTGGTTGATGATGACGATGTGTCCGTGGATGCCACGTGGGTGCCTGCTCGAAGAGAATAAGAAGAGGGGGAAAGTTCAGAAGGGGAGACAGAGAGAAGGAGGAGACGAGTTGGAAGCAGGAAGATGTCGTCGCAAGGAGCTAGTGGCACAGTCAGACAGCATGTATCGGCACCCGGGGTCAGCCAGTCAGCACGCCAATCAACACATGCTGTTGCCACCACCAGAATGCCGTCATTGCAAAGCTCAGCAGCGTGGCATTTTTTTTTGTGTGTCTACCTCTGACAACAGCGATGCCATTTGCAACCTGTGCCAAAAGAAACTGAGTCGTAGGAAATCCAACACCCACCTAGGTACAACTGCTTTGCGAAGGCACATGATCGCACATCACAAACGCCTATGGGATCAACACATGATGACGAGTAGAAGCAGCACACAAGCTCAAAGCCACCATCCTCCTCCTGGTCCAGCATCTTCAGCCACGTCAACCACTGCTGTCCTCCTTGCCCCCTCTCAACCACCCGCCACTCCGCCTCTCACCTTGTGCAGTTCCATCTCATCTGCCCACAGTCAGGTGTCTGTAAAGGAAATGTTTGAGCATAAGAAGCCAATGTCACAGAGTCGCCCCCTTGCCCGGCGTCTGACAGCTGGCTTGACGGAACTCTTAGCCCGCCAGCTTTTACCATACCAGCTGGTGGAGTCTGAGGCCTTCAAAAAATTTGTCGCTATTGGGACACCACAGTGGAAGGTACCCGGATAAAAAAAAAATTCTAATAAGGCAATCCCAAAACTCTACTCGGTGATTGAAAAGGAAGTCATGGCATCTCTGGCATACAGTGTTGGGCCAAGGGTCCATCTGACCACTGATACCTGGCCTGCAAAGCACGGTCAGGGCAGGTATATCACCTACACTGCGCATTGGGTAAACCTGCTGACGGCTGCCAAGGATGGAATGCGTGGCTCTGCAGCGGAGTTGGTGACACTGCCACGACTTGCAGGCAGGCCTACTGCCACCTCCTCTACTTCTCCTACTCCATCCTCTTCCATAACCTCCTCGGCTGAGTCCTCTTCTGCTGCGGCGTATGGCTGCACATCAACTGAACCCCCCATCTCCCCAGGGGCTATTCCACATCCCGGATACGACAGTGTCACGCTGTCTTGGGGTTGACTTGCCTGAAAGCAGAGAGCCACACCGGACCAGCACTCCTGTCCGCCCTGAACGCACAGGTGGATCAGTGGCTGACCCCGCACCAACTGGAGATCGGCAAAGTGGTGTGTTACAATGAAAGCAATTTGTTGGCGGCATTGAATTTGGGCAAGTTGTGCCGTGCATGGCACATGTGTTGAATCTCATCATACAACGCTTTGTGTCTAAGTACCCAGGCTTACAGGACGTCCTCAAGCAGGCCAGGAAGGTGTGTGGCCATTTCAGGCATAACTACACGGCCATGGCACACTTTTCAGACATTCAACAACATGCCAGTGTGGCGCTTGATTTGCGACAGCCCGACACGTTGGAATTCAACACTCCTAATGTTCGACCGCCTGCTCCAACAAGAAAAAGACGTCAACGAGTATATGTATGACCGGGGTGCTAGGACAGCCTCTGCGGCGCTGGGAATTTTTTTGCCACGTTACTGGACTCTCATGCGCAATGCCTGTAGGCTCATGCGTCTTTTTGAGGAGGTGACAAACCTAGTCAGTCGCCCCAAAGGCACCATTAGCGACCTCATCCCATTTGTTTTCTTCCTGGAGCGTGCCCTGCGAAGAGTGCTGGATCAGGCTTTAGATGAGCGTGAAGAGGAAGAGTTTTGGTCACCATCACCACCAGAAACCGCCTTGTCATCATCGCTTGCCGGACCTGCGGCAACGCTACAAGAGGAGTATGAGGAAGAGGAGTCAGAGGAGGAATGTGGCTTTGAGGAGGAGGAAGACCAACCACAGCAGGCATCCCAGGGTGCTCGTTGTTGTCACCTATCTGGGACACGTGGTGTTGTACGTGGCTGGGGGGAAGAACAGACCGTCAATGACATCAGTGAGGAGGAGGAACGGGAAATGAGTAGCTCGGCATCCAACCTTGTGCAAATGGGGTTTTTCATGCTGTCATGTCTGTTGAGGGACCCTTGTATAAAAAGGATGAAGGAGAACGACCTGTACTGGGTGGCCACGCTACTAGACCCCCGTAATAAGCAGAAAGTGGCGGAAATGTTTCTAAATTACCGAAAGTCAGAAAGGATGCAGCAGTTCAAAACCAAACTAAAAAATATGCTTTACACAGCTTATAAGGGGGATGTCACAGCACAACGGGAATCTAACTGAGGAAGAGGTCAAAGTAATCCTCCTCCTACCACGACCACGGCAGCAAGGACAGGACGCTTTACAGATGTGTTGTTGATGGAGGACATGCAGAGCTTTTTCAGTCCTACACATCGCCACAGCCCTTCGGGATCCAGCCTTAGAGAACGACTCGACCGACAGGTGGCAGACTACCTCGCCTTAACTGCAGATATCGACACTCTGAGGAGCGATGAACCCCTTGACTACTGGGTGTGCAGGCTTGACCTGTGGCCTGAGCTATCCCAGTTTGCGATAGAACTTCTGGCCTGCCCCGCTTCAAGTGTCCTGTCAGAAAGGACCTTCAGTGCAGCAGGAGGCATTGTCACTGACAAAAGAAGTTTCCTCGGTCAAAAAAGTGTTGATTACCTCACCTTCATTAAGATGAATGAGGCATGGATCCCCAAGGGTCTGACAGTAGGGGATATGTTTAACTAACAAAAGGCCTGATGACATGCCTTGGCCTCAAAATGGTCCCCACACTGCTGTATTTAATGTCTGCATACCGGATGACTTTCGTGAATTCTCCGAAACCAACTAGGGTTCAAACTGCAATGTTTTAGTCACCTTTCTGCCTTGAAAACATCAATTTTTCCGGACACTGCTACAACAGTGGCTGCAACAATATTATTGTTTTTCAGGCATGTGTATATGCCTAATTTTTCTGGCCTCTGGTGCTGCACTGTGTCTGCAAAAACAAAACAAAAAAAAGGCACATACAAGTGTCAATTCCCCTTTCGTGATTGTTGCCTTGTTGTGGTGAAGGGGCTTGCGTATCACAATAAAGCGATCATCACCTCTATGAGTGTGTTGGCAATGTTGCCACACCCCAGATAATAAGGCCATTGCTTCATTATGATTAGACCAAAAGCAATTGGGACGGCTGGATGTTTTTTCATAGAAAAAACTTAATTTTTTTTATTTATCTATTTTTAAGTTGTATGGGTGGGTTTTTAATACATAACATAAAAATAATCATAATAAAGTCTATTAATAGTTTATTAGAAATAATGCAGACAATTTAAAAAATCCCCAACAATTCCAATACAAATCAAGTACAAAGCTCAGAACTAAATTTTTCCAGGATGTCGTAATGGTTCGTTAATTTGACAATGGTTAATCAATTTGACACACGTCCCCGAATAGGGGACGTGACAGGGATTAAACTGATAGGAATAGGACTAGTTAAGACACCACTCATATAGGGTGTCACAGCACATTGCTCCGTGCACGTGCAGTGCCCCAACTTGGGAGTAAGAGGACCGACCAAGCTGCTTTTTCCATCTTCCAGTTCCTAAAATCAATTCAGTTTGGTGTATCAGAGTTTGGTCTGTCACTGTGAAGGCAGTCGAAGATACCCGGCCTAAATTTTTTTTTCACAAAAGGCAATCCCACCCTGATATGGGACGTAACAGGGATTAAACTGATGAGAATAGTACTACAGAAAATAGCACTCATATCGGGTGTGACAGTAAATTGAACGGCGCAGATGCGGTGACCGTGTCGTGGATTCAAACAAAGGGGAGGGAGCCAGCAGTTTTTTAACCATCTCCCCGTTTGAAAAATCTATTTGATAAATGGACCCCAGATTGGGGACGTAACAGGGATTAAACTGATCAGAAGAGAGAACTACAGGAAATACCACTCATATCGGGTGGGACAGTAAATTGCATGGCGCATACGCAGTAACCGTGGATTCAAACAAAGGGGAGGGAGCCAGCGTTTTTTTAACCATCTCCCCTTGGTGTTGTATGTGGCTGGGTGGAGGAAGAAACCTTCAATGACATCAACGGGACATGGCTAGCTTGGTATCCAACCTTGTGCAAATGGGAAGTTTGCGGTTTGGCAAATGGACTGTTTGCGGTTGTTTGCGGTGCATTAAAAGGGGAGTTTGGTTTGTCTATGTCTGTGAAGCCGGCGTAACCCTTACACTACCTGATCGATACAACATCATACCTGATCGTATACACACACTGGATGTTTTAAACCACGTTGTTAAAAAAAAAAAAATTGGATTGTTAGGTGATTTATGCCCTTTATGGATTAAAATCCAACTCTGCATCAACTATGTAATTTTCCATGGGAGTTTTGCCATGGATCCCCCTCCGGCATGCCACAGTCCAGGTGTTAGTCCCCTTGAAACAACTTTTCCATCACTATTGTGGCCAGAAAGAGTCCCTGTGGGTTTTAAAATTCGCCTGCCTATAGAAGTCAATGGTGGTTCACCCGGTTCGCACGTTCGCGAACACAATTGTAGAAATTTGTGTTCGCCGTTCGCGAACGGAAAATTTTATGTTCGCGACATCTCTAGTGACCAACCTGTTTGGACCTTATTGACTGGTAGATTTTTTTTTCATTGTCGCCTTCCAAGAGCTATATTTTTAGCTATATATATTTTTTTTATATTTCTATTTATATAGCTGTATGAGGGCTTGTTTTTTGCAAGAAAAATTTCAGTTTTTAATGCTTCCATATTGGGGTATTTTTCTGGGAGGGAGATGGGAAAAACTGCATTACTGCCACTGAGTTTTATAAGTTTTGCAGCGTTCATTTTTTTTGCATAAATAAGACAATAGCTTTATTCTCTGGGACATTACTTTTATAGCAATACCAAATACATATAGTTTTTTATATACTACTTTTACACAATAAAGTTCCTTTTAAAAAAAAAAAAAAATGTTTTTGCATCACTGCATCCCAAGACCCAAAACTTTTTCTTTCTATGTATAACAACTGGATTTTATTTTTATTTTCATAGGTAGCATTTTGGGGTAAATAACACATTTTGATAGCTTTTTATTCCATTTTTTTTGTAAATGAACAAAAACAGCAATTTTGGCTTTTTTTTTTTTCAGTGTTTACCATATGGAATGAATTTCCTGATAATTGCTGAGAACAGTTTGTTACATACGTGGTAATACCAAATATGTGGAGGAGATTTTATTTTTGCAATAATTTAGTTTTAAGCATTATTTTTTTTACTTGGAATATTTTTTTTTATTTTATTACATTTTTAACCATTTAATAGTCCCATAAGGGGGCTATAGTAGGTGATCTTTTGATCGCTTCCAATAAACTTTGCTATATTCCTGTAGTGCAATGTATTTTAACATCAGTGCTATACTGACATTCACCAGCAAGCTGCACCAGAGAGGAGCAGCCTGTTGGTAAACTCTGGTGGCAGGCCTTGCACTGACATCGACACCCACAATCTCATTTTCAGGGTGCTGATGGAAGACAGAGGGAGTTTGATCCCTCTGTAACCTGTTACATGCAACTGATGCTACTTCCTGTGACACATAACAGGCGGTCTAATACAAACCGGATTCCCAAAAAGTTGGGACACTATACAAATCGTGAATAAAAACTGAATGCAATGATGTGGAAGTGCCAACTTCTAATATTTTATTCAGAATAGAACATAAATCACAGAACAAAAGTTTAAACTGATAAAATGCACCATTTTAAGGGAAAAATATGTTGAATCAGAATTTCATGGTGTCAACAAATCCCCAAAAAGTTGGGACAAGGCCATTTTTACCACTGTGTGGCATCTCCCCTTCTTCTTACAACACTCAACAGACGTCTGGGGACAGAGGAGACCAGTTTCTCAAGTTTAGAAATAGGAATGCTCTCCAAATTCTTGTCCAATACAGGCTCTAACTGTTCAATCGTCTTGGGCCTTCTTTGTTGCACCTTCCTCTTTATGATGCGCCAAATGTTCTCTATGGGTGAAAGATCTGGACTGCAGACTGGCCATTTCAGTAGCCGGATCCTTCTCCTACGCAGCCATGATGTTGTGATTGATGCAGCGATATTATTTTAAATTTCCCGCAGCCAAGAAGACTGGCCAATCAGGAACCAACTAATGTGTGATGTCAGGCTGCATCATCACCACATGCAGCATCACATGGTAGGGCAAGTGATCACGTGGGATGCCACAAAGGTCCTTGCAGAACGGAAGACGCCGTAACGGACTGAAGAGGGGTAAAGAAAATTACATCTTCTACTATTCCTCCATAATACAGCATATGTACTTTGCCCACAACAACGGCTATATATAATAAATATATCGGGACAATCTACATTCAAGTGAATTGGAAAATTGCCAGGAGAGTCGCTCTCTCTCAGGCGGACACCAACACTTGAAAATCCGATGAACACAGGACCTAATATTGTTGTATCCATAAAAGCAGCTACTTTATAGCATTATAATATATGAAGATTACCTATATGGTGTATGAATCACGCTTTTAAGAACACATTTTTAAGGAACACCTATATGCTATAAATTAACTTTGTTGTGCACAACGTATTTTACTCAATTGAGCACATCTTTTTCAATTTTTTTCAATTTTTTGCACGGCACTTTTTTCCTATTATATTTATTGAATCCTATATGCGAATATATTGCACACTTCTCAAGAACATCACTACTTAACTAAAGGCAGCTAACATATACTATTTAGCCTTTTTTGGACTGTATACTTAATGATTCCAGGACCTCCTTGAAGAACTCTTTGAACATTTGTGGACATCATTTTCGATTCTAGGGAATCCTAAGAGTAGTTATTTGATCATAACATATATTATATATATAGGATCATCTTATATTTTTATATCATTATTTTTATGTAATTAAAATAAATATCATCAAATATTTTACCTTATATAACATTAAACATCCCTCTATTTTATCCAAATGCCATCACAATTCTTTTCTATTTTAATATATCCTTACGGTTTTAGGTGTACCGGTGATTGAAGTCCTCTACCCATACTGACCGTCTGGTGAGCCACAGAAACCCCTCTATTTATAACTACATATAGGCACATTAACCTATTTCATCTGCCGCGCCTTTAATAATTAATTGGTTCAGTCATACATAGACGCACGGTGCATGAGACTCATCGTCAACAGGTTGTGCTGCACCATTCATAATTCATCTGTTACATTGATATTTCAGTTACTGTACATGATGGCCAAAAGACAGTTGTTTGGGGCCTCAAAATAATTGGGCAACAGCAAAAATATTGCTGTAGCAGACACAAGTAGAAGCAGAAGAAGGGGTGGTGGTAGCACCAGCTGCAGCCAGAGCTGCCACTGTCATTATTTATTTTAAAGCGTCATTAGTTCCATGATGCTGTACATCCAGCTGGGGTTACACAGAAATAAAAAAAATGCAGTAAACAAGAAACTATTAACCAAAGAGCTCACAATCCAGCAGTGTTTTTTTTTTTCATCAACAATCCAGCTGTACTGGAATGGTTGACTTGCTCTTCAATATCATCTCAGGTGACAACAGATACACAGAATCAGGAATCGGTGGTTTTCTCTGACACCACGCTTAATACATAGGCATGGCTCACAAACAACCTCTGTGCCCTCAACTGTTCTGCAACTGCCTATTTCTTTTACTGTTCCTTCTGCTTTGGAAGTAATGCATGCTGCCAGTTTTGATCCATTTTTCACTTTTCAAGACAGTCATCAGCTACAGGCCAACACAGACTTGGAGGAGAGGTACACTGTATCCTCCCTTCAGTGTACAACTAGCGATAATGACGGTCGGGTGGGAGCACGTGTGGTGAGCCCTCAGGGACATGGCCATGAGACTGGTGAGGGTGACATGCAGTAAGTGACAGTAGTGGATGATGATATAGCCGATATCATGTGGGAGCTAATGTATCACAGGCCCTTAATCAATATTAGGTGGAAGCTGGTATATAAATTACCTGTATCAGTATTTTGTCTAAACAGGTATATAGAACCCAATAATAAGTATTTGGTGGAAGCTGGTAAATCAAACCCCTTAATCAATATTTGGTGGATGCTGGTGTATAGCAGGCCTCAATCAATATTTGTGGAAGCCAGTATATCAATCCCCTGTGTCAGTATTTTGTGGAAACAGGTATATAGAACCCAATAATGAGTATTTGCTGGAAGTTGGTAAATCAAACCCCTTAATCACTATTTGGCAGAAGATGGTGTATTGCAGGCCTCAATCAATATTTGGTGGAAGCCGGCATATCAATACCCTGTATCAGCATTTTTTGGAAACAGGTATATAGAAACCGATAATGAGTATTTGCTGGAAACTTGTATATCAAACCCCTCAATCAATATTTGGTTAAAGCTGGTGTATCGCAGGCCTCAATCTATGTTTGGTGGAAGCCAGTGTATCACACCACTCAATCAATATTTTGTGAAAACCGGTGTATCACACCCCTTAATCAGTTATTTTGGGGTATATCACACCAGTTGCAATTAGTTATTCCAATAGCGTTTGTCCCTCTTTCTAGCTGCGGTATCTCAGCAGAACACACACAACTGCTGCTCAATACAAATGCCCAATAATATGCTTTCTATGTTAGAAGGTATATTATAGGTATATCACACCCCTCAATCATTTTTTTTTTTTTTTTGTGGGGACAACATGTATATCACACCAGTTGCAATTAGTTATTCCAATAGTGTTTGTCCCTTTATCTAGCTGCAGTATAGCAGCAGGACCGCACACAACTGCTGCACAATACAAATGCACTATAATATACTTTCTATGTTAGAAAGTATATTATATCACACCCCTCTGTATGTCACACATATACTAGTCCTTAAAAGGACTTTTGTGGCCCTGTTAGCTAGTGTTTGGTGTCCCTAACAGTCTGTTCCTGCTCCACACATCAACCTCTCCCTACACTGGCAAAAAAGCTGAATGTAAAATGGCTGCCAGATCGGGTTTATTTCTAGGGTAGGGGGTGTGTCCATGTGCTGAACGTCTCAATTGGCTGTCTTGTCCCACCTGATGGATGTGTCATGGGTCAAAGTTCTTCACAATGCAATATGGCACCATATGCAATATGGAGCCATATGTTCGCCTGTTCGGCGAACCACAAACTTTCGCCGGGTGAACCGCAAGGCCATCTCTACTTATATGATCATCTAGGATTCGTAGCGCCTCTTACCATCCATGGTAAAGAGACTTCACCACAGAGATGTCTGATGGGATGATCCACTTCCCGCAGAGAAAAAGGACCTGTGGATAGGTTGGAGGAAGTCTCTCAAAGCTTTGTCCAGCCTTCATGTGGCACGACCGTATGCTATTGTGCAATCTACTCAAGTCAAGATGCAAATATGCAATATATCTTCTGCGACGCTTCAGTCAAGGTGATTGCAGCCGTAGCATACCTAAAGACCATTGACATCATAGAACAATGACATATAGGATTTGTCATGAGCCGGACCAAACTGGCACCACTCTGCAAACACACGATTCCCAGACTGGAGCGCTGCGTTGCTGTGCTTGCAGTGGAGTTGGCTGAACTTATAACATCAGGAATGAACATGGAGATCGAGGAAGTTGACTTTTACATGGACAGCAAGGTAATCCTAGGATATATTTGCAACAAAACCAGACACTTTTATGTCTACGTCTGCAATCAGGTGCTAAGGATCATGAGATCCACTTGTCCTAAACAGTGGCACTATGTGATTACACAGCATAATCCTGCAGACCACGCAACTAGATCCATTACATCAAGCCACCTTAAAGACACTACATGGTTTATGGGTCCTGCATGCCTGTAGTGTTTGACGTCTTGCAGTATCGGATCCGACATGTTCGAATTGGTAGACCCAGATGCCGATGAAGAAGTCCAACCTGAAGTATCTGTTCTACATACATTGACTTCAGACCACAAACTCAAATCTCATCGTTTTGAGAGGCTCTCCACCTGGATGTTGCTTTTTCATGCTATAGCCTGTCTATTTTATATAGCTCAGTCTTACAAATCAACATTACTTGTTAGTCAGAAGCCCTGCACAGGTTGGCATCACTGCAAACACGCCTTTACTGCTGTTAATTTAGAAAAATCCCAAAACATAATAATTTGCATTATACAACATGATTGTTATGCTAAGGAAATAAACTACCTCAGCAAAGGTCAAACAGTCTCCAAAGATAGCTCTTCGAAGAAGCTTGATCCCACCATTGACCAAAATGGGTTGCTAAGAAAGGAGTATTCAGTGGTGGCTTCTGTTGATGCCAGATGGGGAATGTTCTGCCTAGCAGAGTTGAGATTCATTACAAATCATGTCTGCCTCAGTGTTCGGTATTTCTGTGGTGATTAATGTGGTAATAGCACCATCTAGAATTGTTAAAAATGTACTACCCTTGGTTTGTCTGTTAATAAAGATTATTTTATTGTGAGAGGTGCAAAGCATTGTGGGAGTGTAATGCATCCTGGGAAAGAGAAACCACAAGTCATCAAGGACACACCAGCAGAGCTGTCCTTCTGCATATCTTCTTCTTAAATTCCACCATCCTTGTGCAAGCGTATCTGGTGAGAGAGATCTACCTTGTTTCAGGGACATTATGTTATGCAGAGCTGTTTAGTTAGTTACCATTGTCTCAGGGAGATTGTTATACTGTTAAAAGTTAGACAACATGTAGTCTTATGTATAGGAAGCCATTTTACCATATGCTTCAGTGTAATTCAAATGTTATAGTACATGCTATGCTATATACTTATTCATGTTATTTGTATTCTTATAGTTTTACCTCTCGAATACTCCTGTTTTGCCAATAAACAAGTTAGCCTACAAAGAAGAGTCCGCTTATTTGGAAGACAGGAATGGTTTATGCTGAATGTTGACTGTACGCTGTGTGAACGTGTATGAAGACAGGACAACCTCTATGGTCCCACTGGGCATGTTATTTAAAAGCAGTGTTATAATGGGGCTTTTGTTTCTTTTGTTTTACTTCCTATCACCCCAATCTGATTCAAGGGTGATGGGAAGTAAAAAAAAAAAAAAATAATTACTCCACCCCATTAATGGCTCGAATTGATATAGACATAGAGTAAGGTTTTTTTTTTGTTTTTTTTTTAACTGAGTTAATCTGAAACTGAATTTATTTTGAAACAGATGTAGTATAAAAAGAATGGGCACTCTTATATCTGGACCACACAGTTGGTAAAGCGACACTAATTTATTAATGACAATAATCAACATTCAAAGAAGTTAGTAGCAGTACATAAACATTCTCTGCCCTATCTAAAATTACACTCTTACAATAATAAAATTAATATAAGAATAAAAAGATAAAATGTTTATATTTATAAAGGATTGACAATGTAGAGGGACTTCAATCCACTGAAATAGCTGATAAGGTAAGAAGGTCTGATAAACCTGCCAAATGCAAGACCAGGTGTGGAACCTAGATCTGTTCCAACTGCCTGTGTGTAGTGGATCAGCTACGGCAGTGGTGAAGACCGAATACCGAGTTAGTCACCAAAAAAGTAGATATAAGTGATGTGAAACTTAAGATAAAGAGAAAAAAAAAAAACGTGAATATAAAATACCCTGGTCAGGGTATATAACAAAGTGCAATAATATGCATCTGAATGCAAATAAAGCAATCAATAACACTACAAATTCAGTGAATAAGTGTACATTCATGAAAATATATAATAGTGATTGGAGACCAGCAAAGTTCGATCCTCAAACAACTTTGTAAAATCCACAAGTGTCTCTGGAAATTTAAAAATAGCAGGAGATTTATATTACTGGATCCACACAGTTCTTATGGAATAGCACGGGGTTGAAGTCCACCAGGTTTCAGCAGAGACTATCCAAGGTCTGGTATGTCTCAGTGTAACAGAATAATGTTGCAACAGTCAGTATAAATGTAGCAGTATTGATAATGACTTACATTCATTGAGTCCTGCCATCCACCGTGGCGTCCCACGTGGTGTAGATAGCAGGGTAAAGGAGTCTTACTGCCGCTTGGAACGACTGCACGATCCGGTCTGATAATCTTTGGATATTCAGTCCTCACTCCAAGCGCTGACCGTGCTATGCTGTGAATGCAGGCTGTGTTAACTTGATTGGAATAGATGTTCCACCTGCAATTCAGTCACACCCTTAGGTAGCTGCACGATAGCTCAAGGCCGCAGTTCCTTTTGGTTTTCTTTATAAGCACTTATTCGATCCGGACCAATATAACAAATTTTATAGTTTGTAGTTGTCCGGTTTTAGTCAGCTCCAATATCCTCCACGCCAGATGCGTTTCGAAGGTTTTCTTCCTTCTTCCTCAGTGGCTGCATTGGAACTGACTTACTAGCCGACTTTTTATAGCAGTTACCTTCCAGCAGGAGCTTACACAAGTCCCAAAATGGATCCAAAAATATCTGGATTCCGCATGTATATTTTCTATGTGGTGCGTCATTGATGCAGTTCATCTGCGTTTTTTTATGCACACATGCATTTTTATGTCATATAATTTTGGGTTCAGCAGAAACCATCCCCATGTTCGATATATGTTATAGCTAGTTGCGTTCTCCTTTTACATAATTATTAGCTTCAAATGTCACAAAACCTCATTATATATCTCATAATTTCAGCCTCATAAATATGCTAGCAAATATACTTAATATCTAGAATACTTATATCTATAGACATATCTTATCTACATATCTTATCTATTGACAAATGTTAAAAATTATAAAAATATATAAAAATATAAAAATATTTATTTATAATTAGGGATGAGCGAACTCGAACTGTATAGTTCGGGTTCGTACCGAATTTTGGGGTGTCCGTGACACGGACCCGAACCCGGACATTTTCGTAAAAGTCCGGGTTCGGGTTCGGTGTTCGTCGCTTTCTTCGCGCTTTTGTGACGCTTTCTTGGCGCTTTTTGAAAGGCTGCAAAGCAGCCAATCAACAAGCGTCATACTACTTGCCCCAAGAGGCCATCACAGCCATGCCTACTATTGGCATGGCTGTGATTGGCCAGAGCACCATGTGACCCAGCCTCTATTTAAGCTGGAGTCACATAGCGCCGCCCGTCACTCTGCTCTGATTAGCGTAGGGAGAGGTTGCGGCTGCGACAGTAGGGCGAGATTAGGCAGATTAACTCCTCCAAAGGACTTGATTAACTGATCGATCTGCAGCTGTGGATCATTGAGCTGCTGATCCTCAATTGCTCACTGTTTTTAGGCTGCCCAGACCGTTTGTCAGTCACATTTTTCTGGGGTGATCGGCGGCCATTTTGTGTCTTGTGGTGCGCCAGCACAAGCTGCGACCAAGTGCATTTAACCCTCAATGGTGTGGTTGTTTTTTGGCTAAAGCCTACATCAGGGTGAAGCTGTCACACCAAGTGCATTTAACCAGCAATAGTCTGTTTATTTTTTGGCCATATACTACATCAGGGGCAAGCTGCGCCCGTCACCAAGTGCATTTAACCCTCAGTAGTGTGGTTGGTCAAGCTATCACACCAAGTGCATTTAACCAGCAATAGTCTGTTCATTTTTTGGCCATATACTAAATCAGGGGCAAGCTGCGCCCGTCACCAAGTGCATTTAACCAGCAATAGTCTGTTCATTTTTTGGCCATATACTACATCAGGGGCAAGCTGCGCCCGTCACCAAGTGCATTTAACCCTCAGTAGTGTGGTTGGTCAAGCTGTGACACCAAGTGCATTTAACCAGCAATAGTCTGTTCATTTTTTGGCCATATACTACATCAGGGGCAAGCTGCGCCCATCACCAAGTGCATTTAACGAGCAATAGTGTGGTTATTTTTTGGCCATATCCCAGTCTAATTCTGTCACTAAATCCATACCGGTCACCCAGCGCCTAAATACTAGGCCTCAAATTTATATCCCGCTAAATCTCTCGTTACCGCTGTCCTGTTGTGGCTGGGAAAGTTATTTAGTGTCCGTCAAAGCACATTTTTTGTTCTGGGTTGAAATACAATTCCCAATTTAGCAATTTAAAAATTTAGTGGTTTCTGCTGTATCAGAGCTATTTGAAATCTATCCCTAAAAGGGTATATAATATTCAAGGTGCACATAGGGACATTCAGAATAACTTCACACACCCGCTACTGTGCTTTTCCAAGTCTAATTCTGTCACTAAACCCATACCTGTCACCCAGCGCCTAAATACTAGGCCTCAAATTCATATCCAGCTAAATCTGTCGTTAGTTGCTGTAGCTGGGCGAGTTATTTAGTGTCCGTTCAAGCACATTTCTTGTTCTGGGTTGAAATACAATTCCCAATTTAGCAATTTCATAATTTAGTGGTTTCTGCTATATCAGAGCTATTTGAAATCTATCCCTAAAAGGGTAGATCATATTGAAGGTGCACATAGGGACATTCAGAATAACTTCACACACCCGCTACTGTGCATTTCCAAGTCTAATTCTGTCACTAAACCCATACCTGTCACCCAGCGCCTAAATACTAGGCCTCAAATTTATATCCAGCTAAATCTGTCCTTAGTGCTGTAGCTGGGCGAGTTATTTAGTGTCCGTTCAAGCACATTTCTTGTTCTGGGTTGAAATACAATTCCCAATTTAGCAATTTCATAATTTAGTGGTTTCTGCTATATCAGAGCTATTTGAAATCTATCCCTAAAAGGGTAGATCATATTGAAGGTGCACATAGGGACATTCAGAATAACTTCACACACCCGCTACTGTGCATTTCCAAGTCTAATTCTGTCACTAAACCCATACCTGTCACCCAGCGCCTAAATACTAGGCCTCAAATTTATATCCAGCTAAATCTGTCCTTAGTGCTGTAGCTGGGCGAGTTATTTAGTGGCGTTCAAGCACATTTCTTGTTCTGGGTTGAAATACAATTCCCAATTTAGCAATTTCATAATTTAGTGGTTTCTGCTATATCAGAGCTATTTGAAATCTATCCCTAAAAGGGTAGATCATATTGAAGGTGCACATAGGGACATTCAGAATAACTTCACACACCCGCTACTGTGCATTTCCAAGTCTAATTCTGTCACTAAACCCATACCTGTCACCCAGCGCCTAAATACTAGGCCTCAAATTTATATCCAGCTAAATCTGTCCTTAGTGCTGTAGCTGGGCGAGTTATTTAGTGTCCGTTCAAGCACATTTCTTGTTCTGGGTTGAAATACAATTCCCAATTTAGCAATTTCATAATTTAGTGGTTTCTGCTATATCAGAGCTATTTGAAATCTATCCCTAAAAGGGTATATAATATTCAAGGTGCACATTGGGTCATTCAGAATAACTTCACACACACCCGCTACTGTGTATTTCCAAGTCTAATTCTGTCACTAAACCCATACCTGTCACCCAGCGCCTAAATACTAGGCCTCAAATTTATATCCAGCTAAATCTGTCCTTAGTGCTGTAGCTGGGCGAGTTATTTAGTGTCCGTTCAAGCACATTTCTTGTTCTGGGTTGAAATACAATTCCCAATTTAGCAATTTCATAATTTAGTGGTTTCTGCTATATCAGAGCTATTTGAAATCTATCCCTAAAAGGGTAGATCATATTGAAGGTGCACATAGGGACATTCAGAATAACTTCACACACCCGCTACTGTGCATTTCCAAGTCTAATTCTGTCACTAAACCCATACCTGTCACCCAGCGCCTAAATACTAGGCCTCAAATTTATATCCAGCTAAATCTGTCCTTAGTGCTGTAGCTGGGCGAGTTATTTAGTGTCCGTTCAAGCACATTTCTTGTTCTGGGTTGAAATACAATTCCCAATTTAGCAATTTCATAATTTAGTGGTTTCTGCTATATCAGAGCTATTTGAAATCTATCCCTAAAAGGGTAGATCATATTGAAGGTGCACATAGGGACATTCAGAATAACTTCACACACCCGCTACTGTGCATTTCCAAGTCTAATTCTGTCACTAAACCCATACCTGTCACCCAGCGCCTAAATACTAGGCCTCAAATTTATATCCAGCTAAATCTGTCCTTAGTGCTGTAGCTGGGCGAGTTATTTAGTGTCCGTTCAAGCACATTTCTTGTTCTGGGTTGAAATACAATTCCCAATTTAGCAATTTCATAATTTAGTGGTTTCTGCTATATCAGAGCTATTTGAAATCTATCCCTAAAAGGGTATATAATATTCAAGGTGCACATTGGGTCATTCAGAATAACTTCACACACACCCGCTACTGTGTATTTCTAAGTCTAATTCTGTCACTAAACCCATACCTGTCACCCAGCGCCTAAATACTAGGCCTCAAATTTATATCCTGCTAAATCTCTCGTTAACGCTGTCCTGTTGTGGCTGGGAAAGTTATTTAGTGTCCGTCAAAGCACATTTTTTGTTCTGGGTTGAAATACAATTCCCAATTTAGCAATTTCATAATTTAGTGGTTTCTGCTATATCAGAGCTATTTGAAATCTATCCCTAAAAGGGTATATAATATTCAAGGTGCACATTGGGTCATTCAGAATAACTTCACACACACCCGCTACTGTGTATTTCTAAGTCTAATTCTGTCACTAAACCCATACCTGTCACCCAGCGCCTAAATACTAGGCCTCAAATTTATATCCTGCTAAATCTCTCGTTAACGCTGTCCTGTTGTGGCTGGGAAAGTTATTTAGTGTCCGTCAAAGCACATTTTTTGTTCTGGGTTGAAATACAATTCCCAATTTAGCAATTTCATAATTTAGTGGTTTCTGCTATATCAGAGCTATTTGAAATCTATCCCTAAAAGGGTATATAATATTCAAGGTGCACATTGGGTCATTCAGAATAACTTCACACACACCCGCTACTGTGTATTTCTAAGTCTAATTCTGTCACTAAACCCATACCTGTCACCCAGCGCCTAAATACTAGGCCTCAAATTTATATCCTGCTAAATCTCTCGTTAACGCTGTCCTGTTGTGGCTGGGAAAGTTATTTAGTGTCCGTCAAAGCACATTTTTTGTTCTGGGTTGAAATACAATTCCCAATTTAGCAATTTCATAATTTAGTGGTTTCTGCTATATCAGAGCTATTTGAAATCTATCCCTAAAAGGGTATATAATATTCAAGGTGCACATTGGGTCATTCAGAATAACTTCACACACACCCGCTACTGTGTATTTCTAAGTCTAATTCTGTCACTAAACCCATACCTGTCACCCAGCGCCTAAATACTAGGCCTCAAATTTATATCCTGCTAAATCTCTCGTTAACGCTGTCCTGTTGTGGCTGGGAAAGTTATTTAGTGTCCGTCAAAGCACATTTTTTGTTCTGGGTTGAAATACAATTCCCAATTTAGCAATTTCATAATTTAGTGGTTTCTGCTATATCAGAGCTATTTGAAATCTATCCCTAAAAGGGTATATAATATTCAAGGTGCACATTGGGTCATTCAGAATAACTTCACACACACACGCTTCTGTGCATTTCCAAGTCTAATTCTGTCACTAAATCCATACCGGTCACCCAGCGCCTAAATACTAGGCCTCAAATTTATATCCCGCTGAATTTGAATACAATACATTGGGCCAAATAATATATTTGTTGTTGTGGTGAACCATAACAATGAGAAAAACATCTAGTAAGGGACGCGGACGTGGACATGGTCGTGGTGGTGTTAGTGGACCCTCTGGTGCTGGGAGAGGACGTGGCCGTTCTGCCACATCCACACGTCCTAGTGTACCAACTACCTCAGGTCCCAGTAGCCGCCAGAATTTACAGCGATATATGGTGGGGCCCAATGCCGTTCTAAGGATGGTAAGGCCTGAGCAGGTACAGGCATTAGTCAATTGGGTGGCCGACAGTGGATCCAGCACGTTCACATTATCTCCCACCCAGTCTTCTGCAGAAAGCGCACAGATGGCGCCTGAAAACCAACCCCATCACCTCTTATGCTGTTTGAAGACTCCGCTGGCAGGGTTTCCCAAGGGCATCCACCTAGCCCTTCCCCAGCGGTGAAAGACATAGAATGCACTGACGCACAACCACTTATGTTTCCTGATGATGAGGACATGGGAATACCACCTCAGCATGTCTCTGATGATGACGAAACACAGGTGCCAACTGCTGCGTCTTTCTGCAGTGTGCAGACTGAACAGGAGGTCAGGGATCAAGACTGGGTGGAAGACGATGCAGGGGACGATGAGGTCCTAGACCCCACATGGAATGAAGGTCGTGCCACTGACTTTCACAGTTCGGAGGAAGAGGCAGTGGTGAGACCGAGCCAACAGCGTAGCAAAAGAGGGAGCAGTGGGCAAAAGCAGAACACCCGCCGCCAAGAGACTCCGCCTGCTACTGACCGCCGCCATCTGGGACCGAGCACCCCAAAGGCAGCTTCAAGGAGTTCCCTGGCATGGCACTTCTTCAAACAATGTGCTGACGACAAGACCCGAGTGGTTTGCACGCTGTGCCATCAGAGCCTGAAGCGAGGCATTAACGTTCTGAACCTGAGCACAACCTGCATGACCAGGCACCTGCATGCAAAGCATGAACTGCAGTGGAGTAAACACCTTAAAACCAAGGAAGTCACTCAGGCTCCCCCTGCTACCTCTTCTGCTGCTGCCGCCTCGGCCTATTCTGCTGCTGCCGCCTCGGCCTCTTCCTCCGCCTCTGGAGGAACGTTGGCACCTGCCGCCCAGCAAACAGGGGATGTACCACCAACACCACCACCACCACCTCCGTCACCAAGCGTCTCAACCATGTCACACGCCAGCGTTCAGCTCTCCATCTCACAAACATTTGATAGAAAGCGTAAATTCCCACCTAGCCACCCTCGATCCCTGGCCCTGAATGCCAGCATTTCTAAACTACTGGCCTATGAAATGCTGTCATTTAGGCTGGTGGACACAGACAGCTTCAAACAGCTCATGTCGCTTGCTGTCCCACAGTATGTTGTTCCCAGCCGGCACTACTTCTCCAAGAGAGCCGTGCCTTCCCTGCACAACCAAGTATCCGATAAAATCAAGTGTGCACTGCGCAACGCCATCTGTAGCAAGGTCCACCTAACCACAGATACGTGGACCAGTAAGCACGGCCAGGGACGCTATATCTCCCTAACTGCACACTGGGTAAATGTAGTGGCAGCTGGGCCCCAGGCGGAGAGCTGTTTGGCGCACGTCCTTCCGCCGCCAAGGATCGCAGGGCAACATTCTTTGCCTCCTGTTGCCACCTCCTCCTTCTCGGCTTCCTCCTCCTCTTCTTCCACCTGCTCATCCAGTCAGCCACACACCTTCACCACCAACTTCAGCACAGCCCGGGGTAAACGTCAGCAGGCCATTCTGAAACTCATATGTTTGGGGGACAGGCCCCACACCGCACAGGAGTTGTGGCGGGGTATTGAACAACAGACCGACGAGTGGTTGCTGCCGGTGAGCCTCAAGCCCGGCCTGGTGGTGTGTGATAATGGGCGAAATCTCGTTGCAGCTCTGGGACTAGCCAATTTGACGCACATCCCTTGCTTGGCGCATGTGCTGAATTTGGTGGTGCAGAAGTTCATTCACAACTACCCCGACATGTCAGAGCTGCTGCATAAAGTGCGGGCCGTCTGTTCGCGCTTCCGGCGTTCACATCCTGCTGCTGCTCGCCTGTCTGCGCTACAGCGTAACTTCGGCCTTCCCGCTCACCGCCTCATATGCGACGTGCCCACCAGGTGGAACTCCACCTTGCACATGCTGGACAGACTGTGCGAGCAGCAGCAGGCCATAGTGGAGTTTCAGCTGCAGCACGCACGGGTCAGTCGCACTACAGAACAGCACCACTTCACCACCAATGACTGGGCCTCCATGCGAGACCTGTGTGCCCTGTTGCGCTGTTTCGAGTACTCCACCAACATGGCCAGTGGCGATGACACCGTTATCAGCGTTACAATACCACTTCTATGTCTCCTTGAGAAAACACTTAGGGCGATGATGGAAGAGGAGGTGGCCCAGGAGGAGGAGGAGGAGGAGGAGGAAGAGGGGTCATTTTTAGCACTTTCAGGCCAGTCTCTTCGAAGTGACTCAGAGGGAGGTTTTTGGCAACAGCAGAGGCCAGGTACAAATGTGGCCAGCCAGGGCCCACTACTGGAGGACGAGGAGGACGAGGATGAGGAGGAGGTGGAGGAGGATGAGGATGAAGCATGGTCACAGCGGGGTGGCACCCAACGCAGCTCGGGTCCATCACTGGTGCGTGGCTGGGGGGAAAGGCAGGACGATGACGATACGCCTCCCACAGAGGACAGCTTGTCCTTACCCCTGGGCAGCCTGGCACACATGAGCGACTACATGCTGCAGTGCCTGCGCAACGACAGCAGAGTTGCCCACATTTTAACCTGTGCGGACTACTGGGTTGCCACCCTGCTGGATCCACGCTACAAAGACAATGTGCCCACCTTACTTCCTGCACTGGAGCGTGATAGGAAGATGCGCGAGTACAAGCGCACGTTGGTAGACGCGCTACTGAGAGCATTCCCAAATGTCACAGGGGAACAAGTGGAAGCCCAAGGCCAAGGCAGAGGAGGAGCAAGAGGTCGCCAAGGCAGCTGTGTCACGGCCAGCTCCTCTGAGGGCAGGGTTAGCATGGCAGAGATGTGGAAAACTTTTGTCAACACGCCACAGCTAACTGCACCACCACCTGATACGCAACGTGTTAGCAGGAGGCAACATTTCACTAACATGGTGGAACAGTACGTGTGCACACCCCTCCACGTACTGACTGATGGTTCGGCCCCATTCAACTTCTGGGTCTCTAAATTGTCCACGTGGCCAGAGCTAGCCTTTTATGCCTTGGAGGTGCTGGCCTGCCCGGCAGCCAGCGTTTTGTCTGAACGTGTATTCAGCACGGCAGGGGGCGTCATTACAGACAAACGCAGCCGCCTGTCTACAGCCAATGTGGACAAGCTGACGTTCATAAAAATGAACCAGGCATGGATCCCACAGGACCTGTCCGTCCCTTGTCCAGATTAGACATTAACTACCTCCCCATAACCATATATTATTGGACTCCAGGGCACTTCCTCATTCAATCCTATTTTTATTTTCATTTTACCATTATATTGCGAGGCTACCCAAAGTTGAATGAACCTCTCCTCTGCCTGTGTGCTAGGCCTAAATATATGCCAATGGACTGTTGCAGTGGTGGCTGACATGAAGCCTGATTCTCTGCTATGACATGCAGACTAATTCTCTGCTGACATGAAGCCAGATTGTCTGTTACGGGACCTCTCTCCTCTGCCTGGGTGCTGGGCCTAAATTTATGACAATGGACTGTTGCAGTGGTGGCTGACGTGAAGCCTGATTCTCTGCTATGACATGCAGACTGATTCTCTGCTGACATGAAGCCAGATTGTCTGTTACGGGACCTCTCTGCTCTGCCTGTGTGCTAGGCCTAAATATATGCCAATGGACTGTTGCAGTGGTGGGTGACGTGAAGCCTCATTCTCTGCTATGACATGCAGACTGATTCTCTGCTGACATGAAGCCAGATTGTCTGTTACGGGACCTCTCTCCTCTGCCTGTGTGCTAGGCCTAAATATATGCCAATGGACTGTTGCAGTGGTGGGTGACGTGAAGCCTCATTCTCTGCTATGACATGCAGACTGATTCTCTGCTGTCATGAAGCCAGATTGTCTGTTACGGGACCTCTCTGCTCTGCCTGTGTGCTAGGCCTAAATATATGCCAATGGACTGTTGCAGTGGTGGGTGACGTGAAGCCTCATTCTCTGCTATGACATGCAGACTGATTCTCTGCTGTCATGAAGCCAGATTGTCTGTTACGGGACCTCTCTGCTCTGCCTGTGTGCTAGGCCTAAATATATGCCAATGGACTGTTGCAGTGGTGGGTGACGTGAAGCCTCATTCTCTGCTATGACATGCAGACTGATTCTCTGCTGACATGAAGCCAGATTGTCTGTTACGGGACCTCTCTCCTCTGCCTGTGTGCTAGGCCTAAATATATGCCAATGGACTGTTGCAGTGGTGGCTGACGTGAAGCCTCATTCTCTGCTATGACATGCAGACTGATTCTCTGCTGACATGAAGCCAGATCGTCTGTTACGGGACCTCTCTGCTCTGCCTGTGTGCTAGGCCTAAATATATGCCAATGGACTGTTGCAGTGGTGGGTGACGTGAAGCCTCATTCTCTGCTATGACATGCAGACTGATTCTCTGCTGTCATGAAGCCAGATTGTCTGTTACGGGACCTCTCTGCTCTGCCTGTGTGCTAGGCCTAAATATATGCCAATGGACTGTTGCAGTGGTGGGTGACGTGAAGCCTCATTCTCTGCTATGACATGCAGACTGATTCTCTGCTGACATGAAGCCAGATCCTCTGTTACGGGACCTCTCTCCTCTGCCTGTGTGTGTGCTGGGCCTAAATATATGCCAATGGACTGTTGCAGTGGTGGCTGACGTGAAGCCTCATTCTCTGCTATGACATGCAGACTGATTCTCTGCTGACATGAAGCCAGATTCTCTGTTACGGGACCTCTCTCCTCTGCCTGTGTGTGTGCTGGGCCTAAATATATGCCAATGGACTGTTGCAGTGGTGGCTGACGTGAAGCCTCATTCTCTGCTATGACATGCAGACTGATTCTCTGCTGACATGAAGCCAGATTCTCTGTTACGGGACCTCTCTCCTCTGCCTGTGTGTGTGCTGGGCCTAAATATATGCCAATGGACTGTTGCAGTGGTGGCTGACGTGAAGCCTCATTCTCTGCTATGACATGCAGACTAATTCTCTGCTGACATGAAGACAGATTCTCTGTTACGGGACCTCCCTCCTCTGCCTGGGTGCTGGGCCTAAATATATGCCAATGGACTGTTGCAGTGGTGGCTGACGTGAAGCCTCATTCTCTGCTATGACATGCAGACTAATTCTCTGCTGACATGAAGACAGATTCTCTGTTACGGGACCTCTCTCCTCTGCCTGTGTGTGTGCTGGGCCTAAATATATGCCAATGGACTGTTGCAGTGGTGGCTGACGTGAAGCCTCATTCTCTGCTATGACATGCAGACTGATTCTCTGCTGACATGAAGCCAGATTCTCTGTTACGGGACCTCTCTCCTCTGCCTGTGTGTGTGCTGGGCCTAAATATATGCCAATGGACTGTTGCAGTGGTGGCTGACGTGAAGCCTCATTCTCTGCTATGACATGCAGACTGATTCTCTGCTGACATGAAGCCAGATTCTCTGTTACGGGACCTCTCTCCTCTGCCTGTGTGTGTGCTGGGCCTAAATATATGCCAATGGACTGTTGCAGTGGTGGCTGACGTGAAGCCTCATTCTCTGCTATGACATGCAGACTAATTCTCTGCTGACATGAAGACAGATTCTCTGTTACGGGACCTCCCTCCTCTGCCTGGGTGCTGGGCCTAAATATATGCCAATGGACTGTTGCAGTGGTGGCTGACGTGAAGCCTCATTCTCTGCTATGACATGCAGACTAATTCTCTGCTGACATGAAGACAGATTCTCTGTTACGGGACCTCTCTCCTCTGCCTGTGTGTGTGCTGGGCCTAAATATATGCCAATGGACTGTTGCAGTGGTGGCTGACGTGAAGCCTCATTCTCTGCTATGACATGCAGACTGATTCTCTGCTGACATGAAGCCAGATTCTCTGTTACGGGACCTCTCTCCTCTGCCTGTGTGTGTGCTGGGCCTAAATATATGCCAATGGACTGTTGCAGTGGTGGCTGACGTGAAGCCTCATTCTCTGCTATGACATGCAGACTAATTCTCTGCTGACATGAAGACAGATTCTCTGTTACGGGACCTCCCTCCTCTGCCTGGGTGCTGGGCCTAAATATATGCCAATGGACTGTTGCAGTGGTGGCTGACGTGAAGCCTCATTCTCTGCTATGACATGCAGACTAATTCTCTGCTGACATGAAGACAGATTCTCTGTTACGGGACCTCTCTCCTCTGCCTGGGTGCCGGGGCCTAAATATCTGAGAATGGACTGTTCCAGTGGTGGGTGACGGGAAGCCAGATTCTCTGCTATGGAACCTCTCTCCAATTGATTTTGGTTAATTTTTATTTATTTAATTTTTATTTTAATTCATTTCCCTATCCACATTTGTTTGCAGGGGATTTACCTACATGTTGCTGCCTTTTGCAGCCCTCTAGCTCTTTCCTGGGCTGTTTTACAGCCTTTTTAGTGCCGAAAAGTTCGGGTCCCCATTGACTTCAATGGGGTTCGGGTTCGGGACGAAGTTCGGATCGGGTTCGGATCCCGAACCCGAACATTTCCGGGATGTTCGGCCGAACTTCTCGAACCCGAACATCCAGGTGTTCGCTCAACTCTATTTATAATTCCAATAGTTTAAAATTATATTAAATCTCTTGGGCATCTTATGTATCTGAACTTTGAGAAAAAAAAATATAAATCATATAGATAATAAGTGGCATATCATTAAATGGCTGGGCTAACTCCAATGTAAAATATAGCATGAATCTATACAGCATTTTGAATCCACTGGGGGACATTGACCACAATGGTTCGGGCAGAGTGCTCACGCTGGGTATAGATGACATGAGGGTGAGCACTCTGCCCGAACCATTGTGGTCAATGTCCCCCAGTGGATTCAAAATGCTGTATAGATTCATGCTATTTTTACATTGGAGTTAGCCCAGCCATTTAATGATATGCCACTTATTATCTATATGATTTATATTTCTTTTTCTCAAAGTTCAGATACATAAGATGCCCAAGAGATTGAATATCATTTTAAACTATTGGAATTATAAATAAATATTTTTATATTTTTATATATTTTTATAATTTTTAACATTTGTCAATAGATAAGATATGTAGATAAGATATGTCTATAGATATAAGTATTCTAGATATTAAGTATATTTGCTAGCATATTTATGAGGCTGAAATTATGAGATATATAATGAGGTTTTGTGACATTTGAAGCTAATAATTATGTAAAAGGAGAACGCAACTAGCTATAACATATATCGAACATGGGGATGGTTTCTGCTGAACCCAAAATGATATGACATAAAAAACGCATGTGTGCATAAAAAACCGCAGATGAACTGCATCAATGACGCACCACATAGAAAATATACATGCGGAATCCAGATCTTTTTGGATACATTTTGGGACTTGTGTAAGCTCCTGCTGGAAGGTAACTGCTATAAAAAGTTGGCTAGTAAGTCAGTTCCAATGCAGCCACTGAGGAAGAAGGAAGAAAACCTTTGAAACGCGTCTGGCGTGGAGGATATTGGAGCTGACTAAAACCGGACAACTACAAACTATAAAATTTGTTATATTGGTCCGGATCGAATAAGCGCTTATAAAGAAAACCAAAAGGAACTGCGGCCTTGAGCTATCGTGCAGCTACCTAAGGGTGTGACTGAATTGCAGGTGGAACATCTATTCCAATCAAGTTAACACAGCCTGCATTCACAGCATAGCACAGTCAGCGCTTGGAGTGAGGACTGAATATCCAAAGATTATCAGACCGGATCGTGCAGTCGTTCCAAGCGGCAGTAAGACTCCTTTACCCTGCTATCTACACCACGTGGGACGCCACGGTGGACGGCAGGACTCAATGAAAGTAAGTCATTATCAATACTGCTACATTTATACTGACTGTTGCAACATTATTCTGTTACACTGAGACATACCAGACCTTGGATAGTCTCTGCTGAAACCTGGTGGACTTCAACCCCGTGCTATTCCATAAGAACTGTGTGGATCCAGTATTATAAATCTCCTGCTATTTTTAAATTTCCAGAGACACTTGTGGATTTTACAAAGTTGTTTGAGGATCGAACTTTTCTGGTCTCCAATCACTATTATATATTTTCATGAATGTACACTTATTCACTGAATTTGTAGTGTTATTGATTGCTTTATTTGTATTCAGATGCATATTATTGCACTTTGTTATATACCCTGACCAGGGTATTTTATATTCCCGTTTTTTTTTTTCTCTTTATCTTTAGTTTCACATCACTTATATCTACTTTTTTGGGGACTAACTCGGTATTCGGTCTTCACCACTGCCGTAGCTGATCCACCACACACAGGCAGTTGGAACAGATCTAGGTTCCACACCTGGTCTTGCATTTGGCAGGTTTATCAGACCTTCTTACCTAATCAGCTATTTCAGTGGATTGAAGTCCCTCTACATTGTCAATCCTTTATAAATATAAAAATGTTATCTTTTTATTCTTATATTAATTTTATTATTGTAAGAGTGTAATTTTAGATAGGGCATAGAATGTTTATGTACTGCTACTAACCTCTATGAATGTTGATTATTGTCATTAATAAATTAGTGTGGCTTTACCAACTGTGTGGTCCAGATATAAGAGTGCCCATTCTTTTTATACTACAATTGTTTTTTTCGGTGGTCGGGGTACGACATCTGACTGGTGCACCTTGCCTTCTTGAATCAGGGGTGAGCCGTCCTTTTCTCTATCTTTTCAAAGTTATTTCTGATAGAATATGTGGAATTGTTAAAGGCTCCATTCACATGACCGTATGTTTTTGTCCACATCATTTAATTGATTTCAATGGGACCGCAAAAGATGTAGACAGCACACCATGTAATGTCTGCATCTGTACTTCTGTTCCGTGGCCCCGCAATAAAGATCGAACATGTCCTATTCTTGTCCGTAATTGAGGACAAGAATAAGCATTTCTACACAGATGAATGTCCCAATCTGCAGAATGCGGAATGCACTTGGCCGGTATTCGTGTTTTGCGGGTCAGCAATTTGTGGATCGCAAAATGGATACAGTTGTCTGAATGACCTGTCACTGCCTGCCCTGTGAGAGGTCTGAGAAGATCAGATAGACTTGCAGCACGTGAGTCTATCTGACAGGTCTTTCTGTTTTTCCTTGCTGTCTGTTGTTGTGGGCAGGATCTCACCTCTCTACTGGTTCTGTTCATTTGCTGTTTAGTGGCTTTATTTTAGCCTTCCTCTTGCGGTTGTTATTTCCTTCTGGAGTTCCAAGCTGGTTGTTAGAGGTTCTCATACTTCTTACTCATCTCAAGCTAACTCCTACTTTTTCTACCTTGTGTGTGTGTTGTGTCTAGGGCTCAGGGAGACGCTGGTCCCCTCACGGTGGAAGGTCCCAGCAATCTCATCCCTGCTTCCTAATTTAGGGTTTGTGTCAGTTTCAGCAGGTCTTAGATCCTGGTGTATGAGCGCTTCCACCATTAGGATTTGCTCATACTGTTAGCAGTCATGGAGAGGCTCAGGGATAACTAGGAGGTTACCTTCTCCCTCCTCACTAGCTTCAGGGCCTAGTCTGTGTTACTGATTTAGTTTGTTTATTTGGTGTTCTTCCTTTCCCCACCTAACGTGGCAGATCCCCAAGTTTGTTTCTAATTTCATCTTCCATAAGTGCAGGCTGTATAAACTGTTTAGTAAAGCAGGGCTGACAACCTTAGTAGACCCCAGGTGCAGTCTATGTTAACAATACTAGGTGTGGTAATATACAGCTTTCAGTTGCCTTCCTGCCACTAAACAAGAAAATACTTTAACCGCTGGTCTGCCATGCTGAAAAAGGTCTTGCTGGTCACAGTTGTCTGTTGGTGGACCTAAAAGGAAGTTGTTTGCCTAAGACTTCCTGCAATACACCTACCAACAAGTAGACCTGATGACCTTATGCAATTTTCTGCAGACCAGTGAGGAGAGAAGGTCCCAGTTTCAAAGTTCAGATCCCTCGTATAAGGTAAAGGACTATCCTACAATCAGTAAAAAGAGTATCTGAAACGTGCAATTAGGATTGTGAATTTGAACTGCAATCCTGCCATATATCAATACAGAGGAAGGAAGGGTAAGGGACTGTGCTAAACAAAGTTACAAAGACTAGAATTTTAGTAAGAGCACCTGAAAATTAGGAAAGTTCACATTTATGTCCTGGTATGAAACATTATGCAGTCTGGTGTACAGAGCACCAAGAAAATGGATAGTTTACTTTATTACTTGTTGCAAGTGTTGTAAGAACCCTTTAATTAGGATGGGCTGGCACAATTGTCTTTATTGAAAAGATGAGGTAAATGAAAGGAGGATTCTAAAGTCAAGATCAAGAAATGGCATCAGGGATTGAGCATTAAAGAAGATCAGAAGCAAAGATGATCCTTAGTAAAGAAACTTCTGTTAGTCCAGGGGAGGAGTGTGTTGCAAGGCATTTAGTTATTATTTCCCCTTTTATTTCTTGCAATGTAGTTTGTTAGTGATACCTGGTACCTGGCTGCATTCTTGAAGTCTGAAGGAACTGTACATGCATACTGCACACTGAAAACCTTTAGAAGGGGCTATGAGGGCCCAAGAGGCTAGAAAATATCTAGCTATGTAACAAAGTGTGCAGTTTCAATGAGAACAACATTAAGATGTTTCTTTCTGCCACCACCTCTCTTTGTATCATATGGGCATCAACCTGTATGTTAATTTGTTCCAGAATTTGGTAACTATTAATTACTTTACTCTGTGTGTTATCCTTTGTACATATCTTTTTATCATAGTTTAGTAAACCTTTTATGTACCTAAGTCTCATTAAGTCTATTTTTCCGCAAATCTCAGTATTCATGGTAATACACAGACTTACTACATGTCATGCCTAAGCTTCTTAGAATCTAAATGGAGATGTTTTAACTTCTTGGTAACACATCTGAAATGTCTGTAGTGGAGAGCCATCATTTTTCTATCCTAAGACTTTCGTATCAGGCCCGTGAGTTGATTGCTTTAATGGGAAGGCATCTAAACCCCCAACTGTTTAGGATTTTATAGTGAATGTGGTCCTGAGATTAGAAAAATATGTTTAAAAAAAATAAGGGATACTGCAGAACTTAGAGTTCTGGTGACAAGATGACAGAGATCCGAGATTTAATTACCTAGAGGGTCTTCTTCCTTCTTTGTTTACTGAGATACTATGGGACTGTGAACAGAATTAAAACTTAACAATACCTGCCTGAGAGGTCAGCACAGGGTCAATTTATTTTAGCCTATTGTGATATATACATTGTTACAACTGTTTCAATAAAATCTTTTGATTTAAATAGGGGACAGAGCAGGGGGTGTATTGGATTTTGTAGTGGGCATATTATCTGGGTAACATTTTTCAATAACTTCATATCTGATGGACTTATTCTTTTTGTGGTCATTCCTATATGAACTGGATGGGGATGAAAGGGGATGAAAGGGGATGGGGGAATGGGAGTTGGTTTGGTTTGTAAAAATGTGTTTAAAAAATAAATAAAAAATCTGATATGAGCCAATATATCTTATGTGTCAATTTATAGGGTGTGGTAACATTTTGTAAACTGTATGAATGCTGTTAGCATTATCATTCATATACAGCATATCATTTTCAATTTTTTTCTTTAGTATATTTTCCTATGTTACGCATTTCTCTCTGCAGATGTATAGATCAGAAAAGAAAGAGGCAGGTTCTGTGCTCAAAGTTTTATCCTAAATACATTCTGTCAGTTCAATAAAAAGGTCTCACCTACTGCTGTAAATCTTTGGCATCTTTAAACACCTTTATCTTCTCAGCACTTGAAAGGTCTAGCTAAAAAGTGATGAAAGACTATGTTCCTGACTCAGATGTTAAGAATTTATCTCTTTGACCCTATACACCTTCTTGTGGGTTAACTTAAAATTATATTTTCTTTTGCGGCTTTGGCCTAGGAGATAGAAAATAGTAGAAGAACATTACAATGTTTCAAAACTGAAGAATAATACATTGCTCATTACCATTACCCATATTAGAAGGTTTAAATCTTTCAGCAGCAGGCCATTTTCCAATTTAGTGATTTCGTTTTTTGCCTTGATGGGCAAATCAAGGCAAAGGAATGCTCCAAAGAGCCCACCAACCACCCAACCATCTTCTCAGACTATTTCAGTGTTTTTTTTCACCAATTGATAAACCCCCAGAGGACTCTGACCTGCCGCCACGAGGTGAGACACCGCCATCTTCCTCTGGCGCCCAGGACATCCGAGACAAGCGTGCTGCCACCACCAATCTCATCACTGGACCCTTAAGTTCCAGATCCGCTGGGGGAGCTTCAGAAAGACCCCAGCCCCTGGTCACCTGGCTCGGATGGGAGACAGGCACACTCCTCAGTCGCTACCACATGTCTGGGGCCTACATCGATGACTTCCAGCTCTGGCTCACTGACAACGCCTCAAGTACCTCTTCACCTGATCCTAGCCATGTGGAGCCCCTAGCCTCTGAAAACAGCAGGCACAGATCCACCACCTAAAAGGGTCCATTTGGCACAGCCCGAAGACGGAGCTATTGCCACCTTAGAAAGGGCCGCTACCTCCTCTCCTGCTCGGGTATCGGACCCTGCCAGACCCCATGTTGGAACTGACTGATCGATGTTTCCTCATACTGGCTGTGATGACCCTCTCACCTTGAATCCTTTCACGGGACCATTTTCCAGTCCGATTTTCCCACCTCCTGAGGAAGCAGTGAAACTACTAGATGGTCATCCGGAATTGAAAGCCCTACTGGCCCTGCTTCCCACTAAGCATGACATGTCTACCCTGGCCACAAACCTTAGACAAGTGTGGACCCTTGCCTTGCAACCTATACACTCTGATATATCTACTCTCCAGGAGAAGGTTGCAGCACTGGAATCGTTTAAAGAGATAGTTTCACGTTCTCTTCAAGAACCTCGCAACTCAGCTCTAACCTCTATGCAGCAACACCTGCTCCTTGCTGACCAACTGGACAATCTTGAAAACAGAAACTGGAGGAACAACATGCATATCAGAGGCCTTCCGGAAACTATATGTCCGGTGGACTTAATGCCAACTCTCTTACACAATTTCAACTCCCTACTGCATAGGCCTCCTACTAGCCACATTGAGATTAATAGAGAGCACAGGGCGCTGCAGCCCAAAAGCCAAGATCCTGATAAACCCTGCAACATTATATGCCACATACACAGCTATGCTGTCAAGGAAGGAATAATGCCAAAGGCTCGGGCTACCCGGCTATTTCTTTTGAAAATACCTAGATACACCTCTTCCCGGATCTGTCCAGATGGACTTTGAGACAGAGAGCTTGCTTGTAAGTGCTTCAGTCAGTTCTGTAAGCCCATGAGATACCCTATAGATGGGGATTTCCATTTACACTACATGCTCGTAAGGATGACAAAACAGCCTCTCTCAAGGCCTCGTTGGCTCTACCCAGCTTTCTTCAGACCCTAAACCTCCCGCCTGTCACTCTTCCGCACTGGGACACTTTCCTTCTGGACTTGCCGGGTCCATCTCCTATCCCCCCTGGATTGCTGCAACTCTCTTCAGAAGGACTGTCGTCTAGACCTCAAAGATCCAAGAGACGCCAACATCAGCACTCTGGAAGGCGAGAGGACTGGGATACAGAAGAACGATCTGTTCCTTCAGAAACCTATTGATATGCCTAGCAGCTCTTGATTTGCTATATATCTTGTTCTCCCCTCTTTCCTTTAACTTCTATCTTCCAACTTTCATAGCCTCGGGTGTCTTCTGCTCATCTTTGTCTGTTCTCCTTCTTCTTTGTCTCAACTACTACTTACTCTGCAAGGAGTGTCTCATGCCATCCATAGGTAACAGTGTTTGAGTCCTCTTTTTGTATAACACTGTTTACACAGTTGTCTACTGTGAATGATGGCTTTTATGCAATTTTTGCTCTTTCTTCAATTGCTTTTTTCTTTTATGTTTTTTTTTTTCTTTGGATAATTTTCTGTTTGCCGTTAACAGTTTCTAATGTTTTTATTGCCTCTAGCTCCTGGTCACTACTGTGGTCTGCCTCCACAACGCTATCTAAATGCTCGTTCCTGCATCTCTATGGATCCGGCCTGATCTGTGGGTATAATTATGACTAATATTGTGTAGGCTTCCCTTAATGTTAAGGGATTTAATGTTCCTGAAAAAAGGTCCTGCATGCTTTACGATCTGCACAAACAAAAGGTACAAATATTGTGTTTACAGGAGACCCCCATTCAACTACACACTATGCCACCATTGAAACACAGATACTACCCTGTTTGGTACCATAGCATGTTGGGGATATAAAGAAAAAGGGTTTATATAAAAGAAAGGATAAAAGGAAAATTTTCAAAGGGAATTGATCCTAGAGGTGGACATATAAAACACCTCAAAAATAATTTTTCTGTTCATTTAATTATGTTGTGCAATCAGTAAAACATGGTACAAGCGTCTATGCAAAAATATAAATTATTTATTATACAATAACTTAAAATGCAATCAACGCTTAAATATAAGATTCAATAATATGCAATAACACACAGTGATATGCAGTGCCCTAAATTTGCCACTAGATGCCTCTAACACGACTACCAGCATTCCTTATCACCTTTCAAACATAAAAATGTATTACCAGTGGCTTGTCGACAATTACAAGATATACACTCAATAGTGATAAGGACAGATGCAAACCCTTGCTCTCAGGGGTCAAGTCCTGGAAAAAAAAAAGTGTGGGAACTCACCCAAGATCCCCTGCCACCCCAACCCCCCCGCCCAAAAAAAACAAAAAACAAAACGTAAACAAAAACTTAAATTTGCGCTATATGTCTGTTCAGGCATAATTTGTCTCTTTCATATTATAAGTTCCCCTTATATATAATTTACTTACAGTTCTGAAGACTCAGGGGTGCTGGCTGGCTTGGCCTCAGGGGTGCTGGCTGGCTTAACCTCGGGGGTGCTGGCAGGCTTTGCCTCAGTGGTGCTGGCAGGCTTTGCCTTAGTGGTGCTGGCAGGCTTGGCCTCAGGGGTGCTGGCTGGCTTGGCCGGGCAGAAGGAGTGTAGGAGACAGTGAGGCCTTTTTTCTCCAGGCTGCTCCAGAAAAAAAAAAGGACCCCCAATGTTAATCAGACCTCAGCTAACAGCCTCCATAAGATCCCCAATATTAATAAGACCCCAATAAGACCTCAGATCACACTTCAGCTCAGACCCCAATATAAATGACCCCCAATCAGACCTCAGATAAGAGCCCAATGCCTCATAGCAGCCCCCGGTAGCCTCATAGCAGCCCCCAGTAGCCTTATAGCAGCCCCCATTAGCATTAAAGCAGCCCCCAGTAGCCTCTCCATCAGCTCCCAGTGCCTCTGCATCAGTCCACAGTGCCTCTCCATCAGCCTCCAATGCCTCTCACTAGCCCCCAGTGCCTCTCAATCAGCCCCCAGTGCCTCTCACCAGCCCACAGGGCCTCTTCATCAGCCCCCAGTGCCTCTATATCAGCCTGAAGTGCCTCTCAACAGCAGCCCCCCAGTGCCTCTCCATCAGCCCCCAGTCAGTGCCTCATCATCAGCCTCATAAAAAATAAAATACAAAAAACACTTACCCTCTCCTGCTCCTGGACGCCGCTCCTCTCCTCCTACACAATCTGCATCTTGCTGTCGGCTGTGCTGTGAAGGCTGCGCATAGCGTGACATCACAGAGCGCCTCAGCCCTCATGCCTGTGCGCAGCCCTAAACAGCCAACAGCTGAGGACCAGGAAGTGGTGAGTACAAAGCCTTCACCTCTTCATGGTCCTTTTGCCTGCCGTTAAAGATGGCCCTGAAAGGGAACTGCGTTCCTGCTATGAAAAAAGTGCAGGAACATTGTTCCCACACGTTCCTGCAGGACTCGAGCCCTGCTTGCTCTGCTCAAACTATGACCAATCTAGGATGTCAGGTAGTATCTCTACACAAATTATAAGTTATCAGGCCTGATATAGACTATGGAATGAGAGTATTCCAATCAGAGATTTTCTCCAAAATCAATATTAGATCTTTTATTCAGTAATATTCATCTTTAATGAATAGTGACAATATTGATGTAGTACTTTTTAAGATTACACATCCACAATAAAGTGGGGACTAACTAAATATAAGGCTAATAATTCAGTCAATACTACACATAATCAAGTTATATGTTACCCGAGAATGTAAATGATATGCAAACTCTAAGGGAAGTCAGCTCTCAAGTCTGTCCTGATCATTGGGATATTTCTCCTGGGGTGTGCTTCCTTTCTTTGTTCTTTTCCTCCTTTTTCTCTTTCCTCCTGTGTGTGGTTTATGATCACAAACTTACCAGTTAGACACACCTTCCTAACTTGGAGTTTTCCAATCATTGTCGGTTAGGCGTGTACATATGATAATGACTGTGATGTCACTATATCACCCAGAATGCATTTCTGCTATTGCATAAGCTATTAGCATTATCACTATTAAGGGTTAACTGTCCAGATCTGATCTCTCTTACATTCTATACACATAATATATGGAATCCTAAATCAGAGCTAAGAGATTATTTTTTACACATATACCAACTAAAGCATAAACTTTCAGGTACCAGTTTAGGCACTTCCCAACTATCAAATTTATGTTACCGATAAGAATATAATAGACATTGTATTCTCACAGACATGTGTGTCTCCTCTGTTACTCCAACGGTCATTGATTGTTAGTTAAAATAACACCATCGTACCAAAGTTTAACCTTAAAATCCTTCTCATCATGCTTTAGGAGTTTATGTATTCCTAGTGAGAACTATATAAGATAATAGATGGATTGACATCCTTCATAATAGCCAATAATATAGTGCAATACATACAGCACAGACCAAAAGTTTGGACGTGCATTCTCATTCAAAGAGTTTTCTTTATTTTCATGACTATGAAAATTGTAGATTCACACTGAAGACATCAAAACTATTAATTAACACATGTGGAATTATATACATAACAAAAAAGTGTGAAACAACTGAAAATATGTCATATTCTAGGTTCTTCAAAGTAGCCACCTTTTGCTTTGATTATTGCTTTGCACACTCTTGGCATTCTCTTGATGAGCTTCAAGAGGTAGTCACCTGAAATGGTCTACCAACAGTCTTGAAGGAGTTCCCAGAGATGCTTAGCACTTGTTGGCCCTTTTGCCTTCACTCGGCGGTCCAGCTCACCCCAAACCATCTCAATTAGGTTCAGGTCCGGTGACTGTGGAGGCCAGGTCATCTAGCGCAGCACCCCATCACTCTCCTTCATGGTCAAATAGCCCTTACACAGCCTGAAGGTGTGTTTGGGGTCATTGTCCTGTTGAAAAATAAATGATGGTCCAACTAAACTGCTAGTCTGCTGCTAGCACTCTGTGTGGCATTGAACTCGTCTCTAATCTGAGCTGCTGTTAACCTGTGATTTCTGAGGCTGGTGACTTGGATGAACTTATCCTCCGCAGCAGAGGTGACTCTTGGTCTTCCTTTCCTGCGGCGGTCCGCATGTGAGGCAGTTTCTTTGTAGTGCTTGATTGTTTTTGTGACTGCACTTGGGGACACTTTCAAAGTTTTCCCAATTTTTCGGACTGACTGACCTTAATTTCTTAAAGTAATGATGGCCACTCGTTTTTCTTTACTTAGCTGCTTTTTTCTTGCCATAATACAAATTCTAACAGTCTTTTCAGTAGGACTATCAGCTGTGTATGCACCTGACTTCTCCACAACGCAACTGATGGTCCCAACCCCATTTATAAGGCAAGAAATCCCACTTATTAAACCTGACAGGGCACACGTGTGAAGTGAAAACCATTTCAGGTGACTACCTCTTGAAGCTCATCAAGAGAATGCCAAGAGTGTGCAAAGCAGTAATCAAAGCAAAAGGTGGCTACTTTGAAGAACATAGAATATGACATATTTTCAGTTGATGACATAATTCCACATGTGTTAATTCATAGTTTTGATGCCTTCAGTGTGAATCTACAATTTTCATAGTCATAAAAATAAAGAAAACTCTTTGAATGAGATGGTGTGTCCAAACTTTTGGTCTGTACTGTATGTCCTATTGATTATCTTGTATTAAAACTTAATGCTAATTATACATATACACCACAGATTTTCAGCTTCATCAATAGACATTAAACCATAGGGATAATTAGTACCAGATGCATCTATAGAATATCCTTATCTCAGACATAAATCTATTAGGAGACAAGAATGACTCTTCTCTGACTGGTACATCTACAGAGAAGTAATTATATGAACTGTGTCCTCTCCATGAATCTATTTAGGCCTACTTTAAAATAAATACACAATGGTGAATATAACACAATATGGCCTATTATATATAATCAACCCCTATAATTATGATATTTAGATATACATTTCATATACCTATGAAAAAGCACTACAAATCCCCCTTCATTGCAATCTAATCCATTGAAATAAAATTGGATTATATTGGAATGTCAAAAGGGCTTTTCATATGGGTTTAAATTGTTCGTTACTCGCATTAAGATTTATTGAGTGGTTCAATCACTTTGAATGCAAGTTGGTGGTAACGATAGTGTCCTTCACAACGGAATATAAGTCCGATAGATGTTGCTTCTTATTTTCTATCTCTGCATAATTAGTCAACAGATTCCTTTATAGCAAACCAATCTCAAGTTGCAATGTCTTAATAGAGATGTAATTAGCAGCTGATAAACCAGTGGTGACAACAGCGCCTACTACGCCAAAGATTATGGCAGCTACAATCTCAGAAATGAACCGATTTGGTCGTTGACTCGTGTGAAACTACTCCCCCTGAAGAAGCGAGGCAAAACGCACGTCGGGCTAGGAGCCATCATCTCTTTCCTCTCCTGGTTAGTACGGGCTTCTCCACTGTCAGTTTTGTATCAATGTATTGCTCTTTGCAGGCGGGTCAGCAATTGGTCACAGCTTTGTGATCACACTACACTTGCTAACCTCCTTGCAACACTATTGCGACCTCTGTATTTTTTCTTGACATGTAGTGTCTTACATAGTTGCCTGTCTCCTGTGTGGTTACTCATAGGTATTTGTTACCATTTATCACATCAGTATAGACATGAAACTTTTTTACTCAGCCCCTATGTACCATCTATAATTCCAGTTGAGGATTGCTGGTGGCTCTGTGTTACTGTTACTTTACCCTCCTGCATTTTTTACCACTAATTGTAATTGCATTTTTTTTGTACTACTTTATCTTTGTCTTTTAACTAATAAAGATTAATCAATTATATATGTGTGAGACTTTATAGGTTTTCAACTTTTTTACACACATATTATTTCACTTGCTAGCTTCAACATTTTTGGTTGTTTTTTTCTGTTCCAGGATCTGTGTAATCTGTTCTTGGGAATAATCAACGTGACCGCATCTTTATCTCTGGAGACTGAATCTCGGAAATGTTGAACTGTCTTTTAATTGCGATGCGGGACTCCAAACTGACGTAGATCTTCTGGGATATAATCCTCTTATTCATCAAGAAGAATCCCGTGGTATTCTGCAGCATCATTCCATATGAAGGGCCTGGTACACCAATCGGTTCAGCATGGAACTCCTTCCCCAAGATTAGGACGATGTACAGTACCTTGCAAAAGTATTCATTCCCCTTGACTTTATTCCTATTTTATTACATTACAGCCTTAATCTCAATGTTTTGTTAATGAGAAAATCAGAAAAATATATAAATAAAACTATAGTTTAGAAATAGAAAACAGAAAATTGGCATGTGTGTATGTATTCACCCATATTTACCCCCTTTATTAGGAAGCGCATAAAAAGCTCTGGTGCAACCATTTACCTTCACAAGTCACATAATTAGTAAAATGATGTCCACCTATGTGCAATCTAAACGTCACATGATCTGTCTTTACATATTCACACCTTATTTGAAAGGCCCCAGAGTCTGCAACACCTAAACAAGAGGCATCACTAACCAAACACTGCAATGAAAACCAAGGAACTCTCCAAATAAGTAAGGGACAATGTTGTTGAGAAGTACAAGTCAGGGTTAGGTTATAAAAGAATATGAAAATCTATGATGATCCCCAGGAGCGCCATCAAATCGATTATAACCAAATGGAAAGAACATAGCACAAAAGCAAACCTGCCAATAGACGGCCGACCACCAAAACTCATAAACACGGCAGGGAAGGCATTAATCAGAGAGCCAGCACAGATACCTAAGGTAACCCTGGATGAGCTACAGAGTTCCACAGTAGAGACTGGAGTATCTGTACATAGGACAACAATAAGCCATACGCTCCATAGAGTGGGGTTTTATGGCAGAGTTGCCAGAAGAAAGCCATTACTTTTAGATAAAAACTAAGAGGCACACGTGAGTTTGTGAAAAGGCACGTGGGAGACTCCCAAAATGTATGAGGGAAGGTGCTTTGGTCTGATGAGACTAAAATTGAACTTTTTGGCCATCAAAGAAAACATTATGTCTGGAGCAAACCCAATACATCACATCGCCCAAAGAACACCATCCCCACAGTGAAACACGGGGGTGGCAGCATCATGCTGTGGGGATGATTTTCAGCAGCCGTGACTGGGAAACTGGTCAGAGTTGAAGGAAAGATGGATGGTGCTAAATGCAGGGATATTCTTGAGCAAAACCTGTACCACTGGGCGTGATTTGAGGCTAGGACGGATGTTCACCTTGCAGCAGGACAATGACCCCAAACACACTGCTAAAGCAACACTTGAGTGGTTTAAGGGGAAACATGTAAATGTTTTGGAATAGCCTAGTCAAAGCCCAGATCTCAATCCAATAAAAAATATGTGGTCAGACTTAAAGATTGCTGTTCACAAGTGCAAACCATCCAACGTGATGGAGCTAGAGCAGTTTTGCAAGGAGAAATTGGCAAAAATCCCAGTGGTAAGATGTGGCAAGCTCATAGAGACTTATCCAAAGCGACTTGGAGCTGTGATTGCCGCAAAAGGTGGCTCTACAAAGTATTAACTTTAGGGGGGTGAATAGTTATGAACATTGAATTTTTCTGTTATTTTGTCCTATTTGTTGTTTGCTTCACAATAAAAAAAATAATAATAATCTTCAAAGTTGTAGGCATGTTCCGTAAATTAAATGATGCAAATCCTCAAATTAAATGATGTTAATTCCAGGTTGTGAGGCACCAAAACATGAAAAAAGTCAAGGGGGTGAATACGTTTGCAAGGCACTGTAGATAACAGCAACACTCCTTGGTGCCATCTTGTGCCTATAATATATTGTATGACAAACATGAGCACATACATCTTTCCACTTTTTTTTTTATCAACCCTACGATGAAAGAAGGCATACTAGCATACATCTGCAATTTGGCATAGTTTACTTTCTTTAACAGAGCAAGTTCTTGGTTCAGAAGTGAGTCCAGAGATAATTAGTTACAGAGGAAAAATACATGAGGATAGGTTAGTACACTTGTTTGTTTATATGATACTGATCCTGGGTTTCTGTCTTTAGTTGTAATCTTCATATCTCTTCACATGATTCGGTAATCCTTCCATTTTGCGAAGTTGTGAACTAGGTAATTGATTAATATGCACTCATTTCTCTATAAATCCATCCCCCTTAGGGGATTTTGATCTTGTAGACTACAGGTGACAATTTGTCAATGATGACATAGGGTCCCTTGCAGGAAAGCAGCAACTTCCTTTCCTTCACCTGATCATGGGCAAAGTTATAGAGATAAACCTGATCGGAAATTTGGTGTTCCTTTTGAGTAGTCTTCAGATCATAGTAGGTTTTGGCGCTTACTGCTGCTTTCTCTACATTCTTCTGGGCAAACGCAAAAGCATGCTGAAGGTGCTTGCGTAGATTCTCCATATATTGATGAGCTGTTGAAGCATTTATCAAATTGTGGTCTGTTGTCTGGTAGAGTAAATGCTCGGGTAATACCATCTTCCTGCCCGCAATTATTTTTAAGGGAGAAAGCTTGATTGCCACACTTAGGTTGGCCCTGATGGCCATGAGAACCAAAGGCAACCTTACTTCCCAGTCTTTACCGGATTCATCATTGACAAATTTCTTTAGAATGTTAACAATTATTTGGTTGGAGCATTCTACTCTACCACTAGAGGCTGGCCAATAAGCTATATGCAGCTTTCTTTTTACCAGCTTGGTATGATTGAGTGCTCTACTGAGCACCCGAGAACAATGGAAGTCAATGGGAGAACCCGAGCATTAAACCATGCACCCCCTGCTCTGAAGAAGGTAGGGTGTCTGGTTTATAGGAAAAGGTCAGAAATTGAACGAAACACCTCCAAAATAGTGGTTCTGGAACAGCATGGGGAGGATGTCTGGATGCATCTTGTACTCGCAGGTCACTGCTGGGAACAATGTTGTCCGAGTAGTACGCCACTTTTACAGACTGACAATAATAAGCCCAAAACCAAAGATAAAATTGTTAGGAATTTTTTCCCTATATATTTACTTGTATATAAAGTGCAAGTGCTGCCAAAAATTGCAAGCAAGAGGCATTCCGATACAACCTGTATATCACATAAAGGAGGGCCTCGTTCACTTTGTGGTACAATTGTTCATGTAGTGGGACTCCTACACTCATAAAGCCTATGCACTAAGTGAAAGAGCTGCCAAAAATTAGGAACTGGCACTCCAAAACACCCTTTGTTACACATAAAGGACGGATCATACACATCCTTTAAAATTATGATTGATGGCCTGCTGGTGACCCTCAAAAACATTAGGGGCGAGGGCCTGCTGCTGAGCTGACCGTCTTAAACATTATTGGTGAGGGTCTATTGCTGAGGTGACCATTAAAAAAATATGGGCAAGGGCCTGCTGCTGAGCTAACCATTTAAAAAATGATGAGCTAGGGCCTGTTTTTGATCTTACCATGGAAAATGTTTTGGATGAGGGCCAGCTGCTGAGCTGACCATCGAAAAAAAATTATGGTTGAGGGCCTACTACTGAGCTGACCATTAAAAAAATTATGGGCGAGTGCCTGCTGCTTAGCTGATCATCGAAAAAATTATGGTTGAGGGCCTGCTGCTGAGCTGACCATTGAAAAAATTATGGGCGAGTGTCTGCTGCTTAGCTGACCATTGAAAAAACGATGTGTGAGTGCCTGCTGGGGATCTGACCATTGAAAACATTATTGGTGAGGGCCTGCTGCTGAGCTGACTCTCTAAAACATTGTAGGTGAGGGCCTGCTGGTGAGCTGACCCTCTAAAAGATTGTAGGTGAGAGCCTACTGATAAGCTCACCCTCTAAACGGTTGTAGGTGAGGGCCTTCAGGTGAACTGACCCTCTAAAACATTATATGCGAGGGCCTTCAGGTGAGCTGACCCTGTAAAAAATTATATGCGAGGGCCTGTAGGTGAGCTGACCCTGTAAAACATTATATGTGAGGGCCTGCAGATGAGCTGACCCTGTAACAGATTGTAGCTGTGGGCCTGTAGGTGAGCCGACCCTATAAAAGATTGTAGGTGAGGGCCTGCTGGTGAGTACTCTAATCGTGAATATTCTAATCGCAAATGTTCCATGGAAAAAGCTACACTAATAAGCTTGTCATAAGACTTAGTCTAATATTCTTGTAATGAGACTATGAAACCAATAGAGGGCGCTATTGTGTCATGAACAGTGCCCTCTATAGGTTTCATAGTCTTCTGACAAAAATATTTGTCTCGTCATAAGACTGGGAAACCAATAGAGGGCACTATTCATAACTCACTAGCGCCATCTATTGGTTTTCATAGTCTTATGACAGCTGAAAAACAAGGCAGATTCTACTCATTTGCATGTCTTTCCCATATGCCCATGTTTATTCAAATGAGTTTTTACATTAAAAAACTGTATAGAAAGTATATTCAATATTATGTTAGGACAATCGGAAAACTTTTTGTCACCCTAATGACTGGAGTTGAGCGGACACATGAATGTTCGGGTTCGACGGGTTCGGCCGAACTTTGGAAAAAAGTTTGAATTTGGGACCCGAACTTGACCCGAACTTTGGAGCACTAAAATGGCTGTAAAAATGTAATGGAAAGGGCTAGAGGGCTGCAAATGGCATCAAAATGTGGTTAAGAGCACGACAAGCACTCTGCAAGCAAATGTGGATAGGGAAATGACTTACGTAAAAATAATAATCTTGATCTAGGAGGACAAGGTCCATATGGAGTAGGAGGTTGAGGAGGCGGTGGATGTGGCAGTGTAGGTGGAAGTGGCGGTGGAGGAGGTAGCATACACTGCTTTTTGGTTTTAAATGTATTTTTATTTTTTCTAAATTAGGGTACACCCCAAAACATTGAGAAATATAACCTGTGATAACCCCCTGCAGTTGTGCTAAACACACGTTCAGACAATACACTGGCTGCAGGGCAGGCCAGCACCTCCAAGGGGTAAAGGGCAAGCTCATGCCATGTGCCCAGTTTAGAGACCTAGAAGTTGTAGGGGCTAACCCCTGTCAGTCAGTTTATGTAGGCGTGTGCACACATACTGTCCCACAATGTTGCATGTCCCCGTGATGTTCACAATCCAATTTAATATCTTCTCTATCAACTTTCGATGTTCTTTTCTGCGCCTACCATGGTGATCATGGGTGGCGGGGAATCAGGGTCCAACACCAGAGAGAGAGCGTGAGAAAAAGAGGCCACATCCAAAGAAGGAATGATTATTTAAAATTTAAAATTATAGAGTGAAATTATTAAAGCGTAAAAGTGGGACAACTTTTTAAAGTATAAGCATTGAATGAAAGGATGTGCCACGCATAAATTACTTAATTTAATAAATTTTATTCCCTGTCAACCATGCAGAGCAGGGGGTTTCTATCCGGCAAAATTTGAAAAATGTCACCTGACAATGTAATTGACAATTTTTTTAAATTTATGTTCCTGTCACCTATGTAGAGGTGCCTAGTGACATCCACCATCCATTTTGATATCTTCTCTATCAACTTTCAATGTTCTTTTCTGAGCCTACCATGTTGATCACAGTTATTGGCAAATCAGGGTTCCACGCTGGAGAGGGAGCGTGAGAAAAAGAGACCAAATTTAAGGGACCGAGACGAAATATGGGAAAAGCTGTTAAATCGCAAATGTGGGACAAATTACAGATGCCCAAATGTGGGCCAAAAGAGTAAGGCGGAAATGTGGGAAAAGCTGTTAAAGAGCAAATGTGATACACATTACATAAGCCCAAATGTGGACCAAAAGAGTAAAGCGGAAATGTGGGACAAAGTATTGAAGCGCAAATTTTGGCCAAAAGAGTAAAGCAGAATAGTGGGACAAATTATTGAAGTGCAAATTGGTACAACTTGTTAAAGTTTAAGCATTGAATCAAAGGAGGTGGCGAGCATCAATTAAAGAAGAATTTCTGAAATTTTATTCCCTGTCACTTATGCAGAGCAGGGGTTTATTCACATCTAAAATTGTATAATGTCAACCCAAGAATGTAACAGAAAAATTTGTGAAATTTATTAACCTGTCTACTTGGTAGAGCAGCGGTCTATGACAGAAAAAAATTGTTTATTGTTACCCGAAAATGTTAAAGAAAAATTATTGAAATGTATTAAGCTGGCAACTAGGTAGAGGAAGGGTATATTACACCCCAAAATTTGTGAATTTCACCCAACAATGTAACAGACAAATATTATATATATATATTTTTTTTTAATGTCTACTCAGTATAGCAGTGGTACATCACACCCAAAAATTGGTGAATTTCAGCAGAAAATGTAACTGACAATTTATTTTTATTTTTAAACCTGTCTACTAGGCATAGCAGTGGTACATTACACCCAAAAATTGTTGAATTTCAACTGAAAATGTAACAGATTTTTTATTTTTATTTTTAACCTGTCTACTAGGTTTAGCAGTGGTACTTCACACCCAAAAGTTGTTGAATTTCAACTGAAAATTTAACTGACAAATGTTGTATTTTTTTAAACCATTCTACTAGGTATAGCAGTGGTACTTCACACCAAAGAAATGGTGAATTTAACCAGAAAATGTAACTGACAAACAGTGATGGCCAGTTTGCAGTGTTCGCAGACGAACACATGTGATCTGCCATCTTCACTCACAAGTCCGGCGATGCAGAGGTAAGTCCTTAATGAAGTCTGTTCTCGGAACTGCCTGCTCCAGGTGACTGCATGTGTTTCAGAGCGGCTCGCGGCGCAGGCACAAGTAAGGACTTACCTCTGCATCGCCGGACTTGGAAGTGAAGATGGCAGATCGCATGTGTTCGTCGGCGAACACTGCGAACTGGCCATCACTGCTGACAAAGTAGTGAAATGACATAAAATAAAATACGTACAGATACATTTTTTTGGGGGGATTTATGAGGGGGAGTTCCATATGGAGTAGGAGTTTGAGGAGGTGGTGGACATAGCGGTGTAGATGGAAGCGGTGGTGGAGGAGGACGAAGTAGCCAACACAGGTTTTTGGTTTTAATTTAATTTTTTAAAATTAGGGTACACTCCAAAAGAGTGTGAAATATCCAAAATACAAGAATGAGCAATTGCGCTGCAGTATAACAATGGCTGGTTAGTGACAGTATACATGTCTATTCTGCACAAGGTACGGACAAGTCCTGTGGGATCCATGACTGGTTCATTTTAATGAACCAGAGCTTGTCTACATTAGCTGTGGAGAGGCGGCTGTGCTTGTCTGTGATGACGCCCCCTGTCGTGCTAAACACACATTCAGATAATACACTGGCCGCCGGGCAGGCCAGCACCTCCAAGGCGTAAAAAGCAAGCTCAGGCCATGTGCCCAATTTGGAGACCCAGAAGTTGAAGTGGGCAGACCCGTCATTCAGTACGTGAAGGCGTGTGCACACATACTGCTCCACCATGTTGGTGAAATGCTGCCTCCTGCTAAGACGTTCCATATAAGCTGGTGGTGCTGGTTGTTGTGGCGTGCTGACAAAGCTTTTCCACATTTCGGCCTTGCTAACCCTGCCTTCTGAGGTGCTGGCGGTGCCCCAGCTGTGTTGGCGACCTCTTCCTCGTCCTCTGCCTTTGCCTTCTGCTTCCACTGTGCCCCCGCTGTCAGGTAGAAATACCACCAGCAGCGCGTCTACCAGCGTGCGCTTGCACTTACTCATGCATCTTACAATCACACTCTAGTGACGGAATTAAGGACGGAATGTTGTCCTTGTAACGGGGATCCAGTAGCATGGCCACCCAGTAATCAGCAAAAGTTATAATGTGGGCAACTCGGCGGTCGTTGCGGAGACACTACAGCATGTAATTGCTCATGTGTGCCAGGCTGCCCAGAGCCAACGAAAAGCTGCCCTCTGTGGGAGGTGTATCATCTGTGTCCTCTGTATCCCCACAGCCACACACCAGTGATGGCAATGAGCTGGTCTGGGTGCCACCCTGCTGTGCACATTGTTCCTCCTCCTCCAACTTTTTCTCCTCATCCTCCACCTCGTCACCCTCCAGAACTGTGCCCTGGCTGGACAATTGTGTACCTGACGTTTGTGGGTGCAGGAACGCACCCTCTCAGCCACTTGGGAATGACTGGCCGGAAACCCTACAAAATAATCCCTCTTCCTCCTCCTCCTCCTGTGCCACATCCTCTTCCATCATCGCCAGCAGTGTTTTTTCAATGAGGCATAGAAGTGGGATAGTTACGCTGAGAACTGCGTTATCAGCCCTGGCCATGTTGGTGGAATACTCGAAACAGAGCAACAAGGAACACAGGTCTCGCATGGAGGCCCAGTTATTGGTGGTGAAGTAGTGCTGTTCCGCAGAGCGACTCACCTGTGCGTGCTGCAGTTGAAACTCCACTATCGCCTGCTGCTGCTCGCACCGTCTGGCTATCATGTGCATGGTGGAGTTCCACCTTGTGGGCACGTTGCATATAAGGCGGTGAGCGGGAAGGCCGAATTTATGCTGTAGCACTGACAGGCAAGCAGCAGCAGGGTGAGTACACCGAAAGCGTGCACAGATGGCCCGCACTTTATGTAGCAGCTCTGAAATATCAGGGTAATTTTTAAGGAACCTCTGCACCACCAAATTCAGCACATGCGTCAGACAAGGGATGTGCGTCAAACCAGCTAATCCCAGAGCTGCTACGAGATTTTGCCTATTATCGCACACCACCAGGCCGGTCTTGAGGCTCACTGGCACCAACTACTCGTTGGTTTGTTGTTCAAGGCCCGTCCACAGCTCCTGCGCAGTATGGTGGTTTGTCCCCCAAACAGATACGTTTTAAAACTGCCTGCTGTCGTTTACCCCTGGCTGTGCTGAAGTTGGTGGTGTTATGCTGACCGGATGCTGACCGGATGAGGAGCTGGTAGGGGATGAGGAAGCAGAGTAGGAGGAACCTGAGGCAAACTGAAGCGCCCTGCAATCCTTGGTGGTGGAAGTACATGCGCCAAACTCTTATCCGAATCAGGCCCAGCCGCCACTGCATTTACCCAGTGTGCCTTAATTGGTGTATCTAAGGGGTCCCTTAATTGGTGTATCTAATCCCACCTTTTCATGTAGAGCGGTATTCACACTGGTAGTTTGTCGAGTGGTTGTTGTCATGTGATCACATGCGGAGCACTAGTTGAGGTGTCACTCCTGCTGAGATACTCTACTATTTGGCCCCTATACTTAAGGTGACCATGCAGCTTGTAATGTTGCTGCCCTTGTATCGATTGTAGCTACTTGTCTCTACTGCAGGGCTATCTCTACGTCCCTAGTCTCTCTCTCTGCTGTTTCCCTAACTCTCTCCCTCTACCAAGGATAGAGTCCTCTATTGCTATTCATAGAGGTCTCAGTAGCGCTGTGAATGCCTGTTTCCCTCACTACAAACACTCTCCTTTCTACTACGTTGCTGCTGCCTCGTGCTAATATCAATGGCTCCCTGCAACTAGACGCTGTTTAAAAATGTCACACTATACCACCCCTCCCGACATGTTTCGCCACATACTGTGGCTTCGTCAGGGTGGTATAGTGTGACATTTTTAAAGAGCGTCTAGTTGCAGGGAGCCATTGATATTAGCACGAGGCAGCAGCAACGTAGTAGAAAGGAGAGTGTTTGTAGTGAGGGAAACAGGCATTCACAGCGCTACTGAGACCTCTATGAATAGCAATAGAGGACTTAGCATATCCTTGGTAGAGGGAGAGAGTTAGGGAAACAGCAGAGAGAGAGACTAGGGACGTAGAGATAGCCCTGCAGTAGAGACAAGTAGCTACAATCAATACAAGGGCAGCAACATTACAAGCTGCATGGTCACCTTAATTATATAGGGGCCAAATAGTAGAGTATCTCAGCAGGAGTGACATCTCCACTAGTGCTCCGCATGTGATCACATGACAACAACCACTCAACAAACTACCAGTGTGAATACCACCCTACATGAAAAGGTGGGATTAGATACACCAATTAAGGGACCCTCACAAAACGATTGTGAATACAATTACACGACTCCAACTGGTATTATCCCATTTGCCACTAGACACTGACAATTTTAAATGAACTTTCTTCTTTAGAGTGTGTCTTTGCAAGCAAACTTTTAAATAAATAATCAATAAAGATATAATTTTAATATTAGTTAGGGACCCCTATAGGGATTCTAGGTCTCAAAAGACCATTGTTGCATGAATATAAATATCCCGAGGGTCTCTAAAAGGGACTTTGTTCAATAGACAGGGAAGGAATGGCTCACCTGGAAAAGGAGTGGCGGCTGGGCACGACGTACTGTGGGACAGCCACCACCATTAGGCCTTTAAAACTATCCTTCTCCACCAGATGGAATGACAGCATTTCAAAGGACAGTAATTTAGAAATGCTGGCATTTAGGGCTAGTGATCGCGGGTGGGTAGGGGGTACTTCCTTTTCCTCTCCAGCGTTTGGGAGATGGAGAGCTGAACACTTCCGTGGGACATTGTGGAGATGCTTGGTGACCCAGGTGGTAGTGTTGCTGGAAGATCCTCTGTTTGCGGGGTGGCAGGTGGCACTGTCACTCCAGAGGTGGATGAAGAGGCTGAAACTGCAGCAGAAGAGGAATCAGGATGAGCCCTTTCTTGGTTTTTGGGGCGTCTACTCCACTGCAGCTTGTGCTTAGCACTTACATGCCTGGTCATGCAGATTGTGTTCAGGTTGGGAATGTTTATGCCTCGCTTCAGGCTCTAATTGCACAGCGTGCAAACCACTGTGTTGTCGTCAGCACATTGTCTGAAGAACTGCCACACAAGGGAACTCCTTGGAGCTGGCTTTGGTGTGCTCGGTCCCTTGCTGCAGTGAGCAGTAGCAGGTGTACTGTCTAGAGAACGGCCGCTCCGCTTTTGCACCCTGCTCCCTCTTCTTCTGTGCTGGTATCTCTATACGACCACCGCCTCTTCCTCCGAACTACATAGGTCACTCGCATGACCTTGATTCCATGTGGAGTCAAGGACCTCATCGTCCTCCACATCATCTTCCACCCAGGCTTCACCCCTGCCCTCCTTGTCGGTCTTCACACTTTCAAAAGCCCCAGCAGTTGGCACCTGTGTTTAGTCATCATCCGAGACGTGCTGCGATGGTCCTCCCATCTACTCATCTTCAAAGATCAGTGGTTGGGCATCGGTGCTCTCAATCTCTTCCAATTCTGGGACAGGGCTAGGTGGATGGCCCTGGGAAACCCTGCTAACAGAGTCATCAAAAAGCAGAAGATACTGCTGCATGACTTGGGGCTCAGACTGCTTGGCTGATTTGCAAGTGGGTGAGGTGAAAGTCTGATGGACATCGGCTGCAGGTGCCAACTGTGGTCTTTCAGCAGGAGACTGGGTGGGAGACAATGTGAAAGAACTGGAGGCACTGTCAGCAACCCAATCTACTATCGCCTGTACTTGTTCAGGCCTCACCATTTATAGAGCCATATTAGGCCCGACCAAATATCGCTGCAGGTTCTGTTGCGTACTCGCACCTGAGAAAGGGGTTTTACTTGTGCGTGTAGCTGGCACAGATCGACCACGTCCTCTCACTTAAATTTGTTATTGTCTATCTTGACGACATTTTGATATTCTCTCCTGACTTTGAATACCATGTGTCTCATGTTAAACAAGTATTAGCGGTATTGAGGGAGAATCAGCTATCAGCTAAGCAAGAGAAATGTGTCTTTGGTGTACAGTAGATTCTGTTTCTAGGGCATGTTCTGACTCCTCACACCTTCAAGATGGATCCTGGTAAGGTACTAGCAATTATGGAATGGGCAAGACCTTCATCCTTAAAGGCCTTACAACGGTTCTTAGGTTTTGCCAAATAACTATCGTAAATTTATTATGAATTTTTCTGTTAATGCTAAACCGTTGACCGACCTTACTAAGAAAGGGGCCAATTTGGAGAATTTGTCTACTGAGGCAATTTCTTCATTTGAAAAATTAAAAAAGGCATTCAGTAGCACTCCCATTCTGATCCAGCCTAATCAGGAGAGACCTTTTATTGTAGATGTGTATGCGTCCGAGGACGGCGCAGGAGCAGTCCGTTCACAAGGTTCTGCTAGCCTCACTAACCTGAGACCATGTGCCTTCTTCTCTAGGAAATTCTCTCCCACGGAGAGAAACTTTGACATAGGGAATAGGGAGCTGCTGGCCATTAAATGGGCATTTGAGGAGCGGAGGCATTTTCTGGAGGGGGCAAGGCATTGTGTAACTGTTGTCACTGACCATAAAAACCTTATGTTTCTCGAGTCTGCTAAGAGGCTGAATCCCCTTCAAGACAGATGGGCTCTGTTTTTTACTTGTTTTGATTTTTCCATTACGTTCAGGCCGGGAAGTAAAAATGTGAAGGCGGACGCATTATCTCGGAGCTTTTTATGCTTTTCAACCTACTGAGGTACCACCTGAATCCATCCTACCAGCAAAAATCTTCATAGCAGCTCTAACCCAGGATATCTCGGCTCGCATTAGGTCTGAACAACATCTGGCACCGGTATCCACCCAACAGATAAGTTGTTCGTTCCCGTACAATTTTGTCTCCAGCTGTTGGGTGAGTGTCATGATTCTGCCTTTTGTGGACATCCAGGTGTTGAGGGCACTAAGGATCTGGTTGCTAGATCTTATTGGTGGTCCACTCTAACTAGGGATGTCAAGTCCTACGTGTCAGCCTGTGAGGTTTGTGCCAGGTCCAAGACTCGCCCTGCTGGTAACCGCCTAGGACTTGCCCTGCTGGTAACCTACGACCCCTACCCTTTCCCAGTAGACCCTGGTCCCATATCTCGATGGACTTTATAACTGACCTACCACCGGTGGAGGGTACGACTGTGGTTTGGGTAGTTGTTGATGGGTTTAGCAAGATGGTCCATTTCATTCCCCTATCTAAACTCCTGAATGCCAAAACTCTGGCGTCTATTTTTGTGAAAGAAATTGTTTGATTGCATGGTATCCCGGAAAATGTTTTCTGACAGGGGTGTGCAGTTTGTGTCCAAATTCTGGAGGGTCTTCTGTCAAAAAGGTCAAATTTCATTGTCTTTTTCCTCTGCCTACCACCCTGAGAGTAATGGGCAGACTGAACGCCTTAATCAGTCTGTGGAACAATTCTTGAGATTGTATGTTGCTGATGACCAGCAATTATGGGTTAAATTTCTTCCATTGGCTGAATTTGCTTTGAATAACCGTGTCAATTCTTCTGCTGGGGTTTAACCTTTATTTTGTAACCATGGTTTCTATCCCCATTTTCATTCTGGGTCATCCGTCTCCTCCTCTAACCCTGAGGCGGATAGGCTCTCCTCTGAACTGTGCACAGTTCGGCCCCGGGTTCAATCGAACTTAGAATAGGCTCAAAGTTCTCAGAAACTCAAGGCCGATAGGAGACGTACAAGGGGGTGAATTTTCAGGTTGGGGATAAGGTATGGTTGTCCTCCAAGAATCTCTCTCTTAAGGTAGATTCTAAAAGTTTGTTCCTCGTTTTATTGGACCATATAAGATCACAGAGGTAATTAACCCGGTATCATTTAGGTTGGAGCTGCCCGAGTCATTCCACATAATGTGTTACATAAATCTCTACTTAAAAAATATTTTGAACCGGTAGTACCATCAAAAGCCTTGCCTCTGCCGGTTCTTGTTAATGATGCTGTTGAGTATGTGGTGTCTAAAATAGTGGATGTCAGGGAGGTGCATAATTCCTTGCAGTACCTGATTCACTGGAAGGGGTATGGACCTGAAGAGAGATCTTGGGTACCTGCCAGGGAGGTTCATGCTCCTAGACTTGTTTGAAAATTTCATTTAGAACACTCTGAAAGGCCATCGCCTGAAGTCTTGGGTCCGATGGCCCCTTGTAAAAGGGGGGGTACTGTAATGGGGTGCTGAAGGCTCACTCGGTCTACCATCAGCTGCAGACCTGCTGCTTAGCTTCGGGAGCGAGGATCTCTGTTTGACCTCGTTCCCAGGGTGGCTTTGCTAGCTGGGAGGCTCCCTGCTCATAGGTCTGCCTTGAGCGCTGAGCTGATCGCTCGGTGCTCGACTGGTCAGTCTGTCGGTCATTTGACGCTGGCCACATCACACGACCCTCACTCCCCACTATAAATACAGGCAGCCTGCTGGCCACAGGTTGCCTGTTAACTTAGGTTCCTGGCGTTTGTTGGATACCTGTATACTTACCTGATCCTGTTCCCTGACAATCCTTTGCCTGCTCCTCCTGCACTGCGCATCCCTCCTGGTATTTATGACCCCAGCTTCTCCTGACTATTCTTTGCTTATCCCTCTGTACTGCGTTGTCCCCATGGTTTTAACCCGGTCCATTATTTGTCTTGTCTGTTCTTCCCGCACGTATCCTAAGTTAGGGACTGCCGTCCAATTGTCCCCTGTCTTCAGGACTCGTGAGGCAAGTAGGCAGGGCCAGGGGTGAGGGTGGAGTGCAGTGGTCACTATCCTCCCCCCGTGTATGTGTGTACATGACCGTTACATGTATTTTGCCCAAAAGGGTGTTTTAATAATAGAACAATATAACCCCTGTATATAAAGGGTGTATCTCACACGCTTTGACCCACACTAGGCATCAATTAAAGATTTGTGCACCAAATGGCGATATTTCAAATATCTGAATATAACACAAATATAAGGGTGTAAGGGTGTATCTCATAATGACATATGCAGCAAAGGCTGCCAAATAAACTTTTTTTTGCCCTAACGGGTATTTGTTTAATGACTGAATATGACAGCAGTATATAACCCTTGAATTTGCTGACGCTGCAAGGGCTGTAAAATTGTGTTTTTTGGCCAAAAAGTGTGTTTTTAAAAACCAAGAAAATGATGGCTGTATTTCTAGCTTAAATTGCACACTGACTAATACAGATGTTGTATATTGCCCCCCCAATTTTTTTTATTTTTTTTTACTAACAGAATATGAAAGCTGTATATATTAAACTTGAATTTCATGCTTGCTGTAAAATAGTGGGGGGTTTTTGAAAAAAAAAAGTGTATTTATTTTTTTTAAAACAGAAAATTATGGCTGTATTTCTAGCTTAAATTGCACACTGACTAATCCAGATGTTGTATATTGCAACATATTTTTTTTTTTACTAACAGAATATGAAAGCTGTATATAACGTTTGAATTTCACACGTCCAGATGCAGCTAGGGATGTAAAATAGTGTTTTTTGCACAAAAAGGGTGTTTTAAAAAACCGAGAAAATTATGCCTGTATTTCTAGCTAAAATTGCACACTGACTAATCCTGCAAATGCACCAGATGTATATTTGCCCAAAAAGGGTGATTTTTTTTTTATATTAACAATTTTTATTGTTTTTATCAAATGGTCACACATATCCATAAGCATGAAGTCATATCTCAGGCAAATGTAATACAGACATATGAGTTACATACATGAATGGACAGGGCGGGGAAACGCCCCTATCCGTCTCACAATGGGGATATGAGTTATAGCTGAAATAAGTTTTATAACATAACAGTAATAACTGAAACAAGACATGAGGTGGTGTCAGCATATCAGTGTACTTTAGTTACTAAGCCGCGATAGATTTACTCACAGGGATAAATACTCAGTGTAGGGGGGGTGGGTTAGGAGAAATTCCTATATTCTCTCCAGGGAGACCAAATTAGGAGGAAAGTGTGTCTTGATCTCAACTCCCAATGTGAAATCTCTTCTAATCTATAAATCTGATCAACCTTGTTGATCCAATGTTGAGTCGTTGGGACTTCTGTTGAGAGCCAACAGGATGGTAGGAGGGTTCTGGCTGCCGCTAAGAGCAGAGAAAAGAGAGAGAATTTGAATTTGTTGCTACCTTCCAAACCCAGAGTAAGCAATACCAGCTCTGGGGTACATGGGAAGGCTGTTTTACATATTTGGTTACTGAGCTCCACTATTTCTGTCCACCAAGGACATATTACCTTGCAGGACCACCACACGTGGAAGAAAGTGCCCTTCTCTTCTTGGCATCTCCAGCATGTATCAGGAGAGTTAGGGTTATACAAGCTAGTTTTGTCCGGGGTCTTATACCAGCGTGACAATACCTTGTAGCTATTCTCCTGTATGCGGGTGCATCTGGAGATCTTATGAGGAGTGATCAGAGCCCTTGCAATTTCTGAATTTGTCAAGGCTCTCTTTAAGTCTCTCTCCCATAAGCCAATGATCGCCGGTTTGGTACTGGAAAGGGGGGACTTAAGGTATTTATATATTGTTGATATTACTTTAGTTGGGGGGAGTGTACTCACTATCAACTTCTCGAACCATTCTGCGTCTGATGGGTAGGGGGACCCCCTATGAGGCTACGGATTTCCTTCTTTATAAAGTGTATCAGCATAAAATTTTGGGCATATATACCCAATTTAACGCAAAACTCTGAATCAGAGGGAACACAGCCCTCAGGTTCCAGAATGTCAGAGATAGGGAGCCTAGACAACCTCAGATTGACAGGACAGCAGTCTCTGAGTTCCACAGGAGCTAGATCTAGAATATCCTTTAGAAGTAGAAGGGGAGATGGTACCGATAAGGCTCGACCAATAGTCAAGAACCATCCCCACACTTTCAAAGTGTTATGGATCATGGGGTTAGCTATAGAGCTGAAGGGAGGAAGCGGCTTATTGGCTAAGAGTAGGGCCCGGGCAGGAGAGGGTAAGAATGAATTCTCCAGAGTAGTCCACATTTTATGAGGTGGGCTTCTTATCCAATCCACTGCCCTGGAGAGCTGGATGGCCTTCATGTAGATTTCTGGGTCCGGTAGACCTATTCCCCCTTGTGGTCTGGGCTTGGTAAGCATTTGAAAGGAGATACGTGAGCTCTTCCCCTGCCATATAAACTTACGGATTGCCTTGTTTAGGGAAGCAAAGAATGACTTGGGGATCTCAATAGGTAAAACCTGCATCAGGTAAGTTAACCTCGGGATGACTAAGGACATGAGTATGTTCTTCCGCCCGAACCACGATAGATAAGGGAGGTCCAATGAGTCCAGCTGAGCAATTATGGAAGTTAGGAGTGGTTTATAATTTAGATTGAATAAATCCGATAGGAAGGGAGTGAGCCTTACACCTAGGTAAGTTAGCTGTTGAGAGAGCCAGTTGAAAGGGGAGTCTTTTTGAAGCATAGAGAGATTCAGGGAAGAGAGGCCAACATGAAGAACCTGAGTTTTGGAGGGATTAATTTTAAAATTTGACAAGGAGCCAAAGTTGGTTAGAATTGATAAAATAATGCCTATAGATTTACCTGGGTTAGTCGTGAGAATGAGCAGGTCGTCCGCAAAGGCAGCTAGTTTAATCTCTAAGTCCCCAACCTGAAGACCCCTAATGTCACCCTCCTCCCTGAGAGTTTGCAGTAGGGTTTCCATGGTTATGACGAATAAAAGGGGGGAGAGGGGACATCCCTGCCTCGCACCATTTCTGATTCGGAAGGGGGAAGATAAGGTACCATTGACAGACACGGATGCCGAGGAGCAGCAGTACATGGAAAATACTGCATTGATGTAGGGCTCAGGGAACCCGAATTTAGACATGGCTAACCTGATGTAAGTCCAGTCGACCCTATCAAACGCCTTCTCGGCATCCGTGCCCATCAGGACTAGGGGGATAGAGTTATGGGAAGCATAAAAAAGAGCGTCCAGAACTTTCATAGTGTTATCCTTTCCCTCACGTCCCTTGACGAATCCTACTTGGTCTGGGTTAATTAAAAGGGGCAAGAATGTCAGAATTCTGGAGGCTAGCATTTTGGCTATTAATTTAAGATCCACGTTAAGTAGGGAGATTGGTCAATAGCTAGGGCATGCTGAGGGATCTATCCCTTCTTTGGGTATGACCGTGATAGTGGCTCTTGTCATGTCTGCTGAAAGAGGTTGGTTAAGCAACGATAAGTTGCAAAGAGGGAGCAAGAAAGGGAGAAGGGAATTTTTGAAAGTTGAATAGTAGGTTATGGGGAGGCCATCAGGGCCTGGGCATTTACCTTTGGGGGTGGATTTAATAGCTCTCACCAGCTCTTGGTTAGTGAAAGGTTTTGTCAAGGAGTCACGTTCGGTTGGCGTCAGGCTCGGAAGGCGGAGTGAATCAAGGAACTTATTGATGTTGGCCTCTCTCCCCAGGGATGGCTCAGGTAGATCAGAGGAAGGCAGATTGCATAACTCAGCATAAAAGAGTTTGAATTGCTCAGCAATCTCTTCTGCTTTAAAAACCAGTTATCCGCTCGAGCTTTTAATGGAATGAATATATCTAGAGCTCCTTCTCTGTTTAATCCTCTGCATCATGAACTTGGATGTCTTGTTTCCGTGAGCCTAGAATTTTTGCTGCACAGACAAAAAATATTTAGCAGAACGCTCATTTAGGAGATTTTTCTGTTCATTTCTGAGAGAAGTAAGCTCGTCCAGCTGTTGAGCCAGAAGAGATTGCTTTGTGGGCTTTTTCAAGAGTATGTATCCTATCTAGTAGGGAAGAGTATTTTTTCTCAGATTCCTTTTTCAAGAAGGAGCAGAGTCCAATCAGCCTGCCTCTGATATAGGCCTTATGTGCATCCCATAATGCGTGGGGAGAAATGCCCGGGGTGTTGTTCGTTAAGAAATATTCGTCCAGGTAAGCAGCTATTTTGGAAACAAATTTTGGGTTACCCAGTAGGGACTCATTGAACCTCCAGTTAGCAGTTCTTTTCCTCTCTCCAGGGGGGTGGATGTCACAGAATACCGGGGAGTGGTCTGAGAGGGTGATGTCCCCAATTCTGGCTAAGGAGCAGTATTGTAAGTGCTCTTTTGAAATGAAGATATAGTCTATTCTACTATACGAGTTGTTAGGGGTTGAGTAAAAGGAGTAGTCAATTGAGTTAGGGTTAATACATCGCCAGGTGTCCAGTACCCCTAGTTTCTGGAGAGAGGAGTGAAGTGCTTTAAGGGCGCTAGCAGGGATAGAGGACTTTTTCTTAGAGGTATCCATAAGAGGATTCAGGGGTAGATTGAAGTCTCCTGCTATTACCAGTATACCTTCCTTTAGTGTCTCTACACGTTTAAATAAAGAGGCTAGCCAGGAAATTTGGTTGGAGTTTGGGGCATAAATGTTAACTAAAGTGTAGAGTGTTTAGCCAATGAGTCTGGATCTTGAGTATGGGTCTTGTATTGGAAGGCCAGGCCCTTGTTAAAGCCAATACTTACTCCCCTCGAAGCAGCGCCCCCAGCTCCGCAATGATACCAGTCAGGGAATTTGGAAAAGGTAAGATTAGGAAAATTGCCATGTTTAAAGTGGGTTTCCTGTAAAAATATGACAGAGCATTTCTCTTTGTGTAATTGGGAGAAAATTTGACTCCTCTTGGAGGGGGATCTCATCCCTTTAACATTATATGAGGCAATTCTGAGAGTGGTCATAGTGTATCATAATGAAAGGGGGGAAGGGGAGAAGGAGTAATCTCACCTTACAGGTGCATTTATCTGGCATTTCGGGAGGGGGGACGCTGCTTCGACATACAGGGGTGCGCAACACTTTCCCTGGAGCATAGTATGGGTGTCCACTGCTGGACCAGTCATGTCTAGAAACCAGAACATAATCAAAACAAACATTATAACTCGGCAGTAAATACACTGCTTTTAGGGAAGGCATCCCTAGGAGTGAGAATAAATGTAAATAAGACTTGAATGTAGAAAGAGCGAAAGGAAGTACTGCGTAAGCAGAGAGAAGTGAAGAAAAGGAAGGAAAAGAAGAGAGGGGAGAGATCACCCAGTGAAATGTCATATCGCCCAAAGTAAGGTGAGATCCAGTATAGGACTCAATAGGAGGCACCAGAACGATGCGAGGTAAGAACAGAGGTTGTGATGGAGGGAGAGGCACAGAGACTAGTAAGAAGTATTAAGAGGAGCAGTGGAGACAGAGATCATGTGTAAATGACATGTTATACAGGGTCTTCTTGGTCTCCCAGGGCTAGTCTTCTTGGGGTCGATTTGGAAGATCCTCTTCTGCCCCTTTGCGGTTTCGGGGTCTGCTGTTGTTTTTCCCAGAGTTCCATGGAGGGCCGGCAGGTCCGCCAAGTCTTGGACAAAGTCCCAATTTTGTATATCCAGGGGTTTAATCCCCAGGAGTGCATATGCTTGGTTGAGGTCTTGGTATGAGGAAATATTGATCCTGCGACCATCAAAAGCGAAAGAGAGACCAAAAGGGAAGGACCACCTGTATGGGGTATTCCTTGATCTGAGCAAGTCAGTAAGCGGTTTAAGTGAGCGTCTCTTCTTTAGTGTAGATTGTGCCAAGTCTTGGAATATCAGGATATCGTGACCATCCCATGCGACCGATCTTGCTTCCCTTGCTTTGCTGATGACTGCTTCTTTAACTTGAAAGTGGAGGAACTTGCATATGATGTCCCTGGGGGGTGCAGTGGGTGCGGGTTTAGGCTTTAAGGCTCTGTGTGCTCTCTCAAGTAACACTTCATGTGCCGAATCAGGGCCCAGGAGGGAAAGGCAGATCTGGACTATTGTATTAGGGATATGTCCAGGAGTGACAGACTCTGGTACACCCCTGAAACGCAGATTATTCCGCCTCCCCCGATTCTCTTGATCCTCCACAGCTTCATACAGAGAGTTAATGTTGGACTGGATCCTGAGAAGGGAGTGTTGCACAGCGCTCTGGTGCTGAATAATCACAGTCTGTGACTCCTCTAGTGATTCGACCCTGCGCCCAATATGTCTGACATCTTGTTTTATAGTCAGGAGGTCAGAGGTTCCAGCGCAGCTGACAGTGAGGAGGTGAGGGCGTCTCTGAGGTATGCTCGGGAGATAGGTAGGTTGTCTAAGTCTTCCTCACCTCTATGTGTGGCACCGGAGGGGTCCGTCTGTTTGTGTGCAGCGGCGTGCGGCGAGTTCGGCATCATTTTGGATTCTCTAGCAGCGTAGACAGAGGCCGCTTTCTTTATAAATGTATCCATTTCCCCTTCATTGGGAACGTTTTTTTGCTGGGTAGAGGAGTCAGAAGCTTTTGAGCCTCCTATTTTGACCATTCTGGATCTGACAAGCTATAAGTCCAGGCTGTAGGGCGATATATTATACAGAGCTACTGCTGCATGTGACTGGACATTTCAGGGGCTAGCTCTACCCCCGCTATTAGAGCATTCTCTTGATGAAAAATATTGCTGCCGCAAAATTTGTGCTATGGCAACATGGGCTACTGTCCCTTTAAATCTGCCGATTTATCAGAGAGAGGTCCTTATGCTCCTAAGTTTGTCTGGTGAGCTCAGGGGTAGTAGAGGTAGTATGCCACTACCGATCGGCACTGTGGGAATTGACAGAGTCCGGCTGAGGACCAGAGGAGTGGGGTACTGTGTCGGTACTGCAGCTGAGGCCCAGCGCAGAGCCGCAGGAGACTTACTGGTGAGTGCCTATGGATGTCTGGCAAATCGGGGCATAGAGGGCAAGGGGGGTACCTCAAGGCTTGAGTCCTGACGCTCGCTGAGGGCTACTCCACTGCATGCACGTTCCGACAGTCGGATTGCAAAATGGCGCCTGTTTGCAGCTGGACGCTTCAAGCGCAATGCCCCGTCGGCTGCCAGAGCTCACCGGAGCTGCGTATGATGTCGGGCCAAGGTGCAGCGCCTATTCGGGCGCTGAATGTATGTCTTTATGTCCTCCGGCGGTCAGTGAGGCCCCGAAAACGGTCGCACCGGATCAAAGCTAGGCCGCGGATGTGTTTCTAAGATGGCGCCAACTTCAGTGTGCGGTAGATGAAAAAAGAGAAAAACCTCTTGTGGTATCGGGTCGAGGTAGGCGCCTCTCAGAATGAAAATACCTTGGTAGGCAAGATCGCGATCCTTGCGGGGTAGTATGGCAAGTGTAGCAATCGGGAACAGCCGCACTCCGGATCCAATTGAGACCGAGGTCTCCCCTTCGGCTAGGCCATAGCTTTAAACTCCGGTTAGGAGCAGGCTAGAAGCTGAAGACAGGTCTCAAACTGGAGAGCGAGGTGTTGTTAATCTCCCTAGGTCTGAGAGAGACAATTATCAGCAATAGCGTGGGTAGATGCTGCAGGATTAAAACTAGCTCCACCAGAGCCAAAAGGGTGATTTTTTTACAACAAGATTATTAGTGCAGTTTTTCAAGCTTGGATTAGAATGTCACAAAAGCTCAGATGCAGTGCTGATGCACCAAGCTTGCATAAAATGGCCGCCACCCACCTAACAAACAGACGGATAAAAGTTATTGTTTTTTCAGTCAATGGGCAGGGTAAAAAGATTGTGCCCTACACCCACACAACTAGTTGTATGTAGATCGCTGAGTTAGATTCTCTCCCTGAAATCACCAGTCCAGCAGCATCCTCTCCCTACACTTGTAACAGCAGAGTGAGGAGCAGCGCTATGTGTCTCAAACCTTTCAAAGAGCGCAGAGAAAGCGCCTAACCTCAAACCCAAACTTTTACTGAAATGTTCGGGTTCGGGTCCGGGGTCCAAAAATCCTAACGTTCAGTACAAACCCGAACTTCACAGTTCGGATTCGCTCAACGCTAATATTGACCTAGGTGTGCAGGTCCACCCAAGCCATCCTACAGATGCAAAATAAAACTTTGAGGCTTACTAGTTCTCAGTCAGATGAGAGCTGGTTTGTAATATCTCATAGTGCACAAGGCTGCCATTGTAAGGTATGCTGGCTGTTAGCTGTCTCATGGATAGATGGATGGCTTGTACATACCTGGCTTTTGGTATATAGCCTTTGTGTGGTTGTCTATTGTATGTCGTATATAATGGGAATCTAAGATGCATCCAGCTATCCTCTTGCTGTTGCCAAACCTTTTTGATGGGGTATCCATCAATTTCTAACCTTTTTTTATGAACCACACACCCTTTTCTCTTCCAAGCAGGGGGTGCCTGGGGTTCTTCCATTGACTTCCATCATATGAAATTGTATTCAAGCACCCAAATTATTCAGCTGAGCTTGCTCGCACATCACTTTGATGCTTCCTAAAAGGACACACATTAATGAAATGTTCTTCTTTACCACAGAAGAAACATAATCTTCTCTGACCTCTAGAGTTCCTATTACCACTGCAAGAAGAGACCTGACCTAACTGCATAGGTTCATCCCTAGGCACTGTAAGTGTCACTGTGCCCCGATGACAGGAGGAACAGTTCCCCCACATTATAGTGCATCCTGGTTGAGGGGAACCTTGCACCTCTCCCTCAGGCATCTATCAATCCGTACGGCTAGGGACATGCCTGCCTCCAAAGAATCGGGGGTTTTCATGAAATGCAAGGACATCTTTTAGTTTCTCAGACAACCCCTGACAGAACTGACTACGGAGAGCTCCAAGTCAGTCGACCCATCTTCAAAATATCAGCACAATATGACTCAGCAGAACGTTCTCCCTGACTCAAGCTACACAGCTTAGATTCAGCCAGAGAAACCCGGTCTGGATCTGGATTTTTTGTTGGAATTTTTGTCATTGATCCCCCTCTAGTATGTCCATGTTGTGGGACTATTTGTACACTTCTACTAAGTATTTGATGGCTGCAAATATGAGCTGAAGGTTTTTCAGGTTCACCTGCCATTATAGTTAATGGGGCCCGACGCGAACTTGCGGTTCGCGAACATTTGCGCAAACATTTTGCGCTTTTGCGAATGGTCCCGGCCGATGTTCGTCTATCACTGGTCCCCGCCATTCAGAATAGGCCACAGTCACGCCCTTCTATCAGCTACCGTGAAATGTGACATCGATAGAGCCTGTCTCAAGGTGTACAGCATACTGACTGGCACAAGAATCACGAGACAGGAGAATCTGTTTCTGGGGCAGCTTCGTAAAACAGTAATAATAGGTTTTGTTGAAAATGAAGCCTTTAGCGGATCATACAATCATAAACCGCTATGCTTGTGAATCAGACATCACTGTACCAGGACGGCCAACAGATACCCGCAAGGCCATTTCAACCAAATTTTGAGACCGACTCGGTTTTCATGGAGTATGTGTCGCTTCCCATATATCGGGAAAACAAAGAAGTGATAGTGAATTAGCCATAGATAGAGATGAATTTATGAACGGCTACACATTTTTTGCATTTCATTTGTCACCAGATCAAGAACCAAGCTGACATTTTTTACTCAATAAAACTGGGAATCTTAGAGTGGAGGTGCACTTTGCAGTGCCATCACCTCACACAGTAAATATGATAGTTTACTTTATAAGTACAAATATAGTGGAAATTAATAATAGAAGGGAGATAGTGTGCAACTTTTATCTAAGCCGCCCTGCACGTTTGAGAAATGAATAATCACCGCCCTGCACGTTTGAGAAATGAATAATCTACAACTTACGATTCTGGATAAATCTGATCTGTATATGAGGTTCCTATTTGCTAGGGTATTTCCGAGCAACTTTCTTCCGGACGAGCCTGTACTACACAGGCCTGCTGCATACATTGTGAATACAGATGATTCCCATAAACAGGGCAGTCACTGGGTGTTAATTATGCTGTATGATAAGGACGCTATTTTCTTTGACTCTTATGGGTTATCACAGACTTTGAAATATACCCTCATACCTTTATTCTGTTTATAAAAAGTAATTGTGAGAGATATACAGTACAGACCAAAAGTTTGGACACACCTTCTCATTCAAAGAGTTTTCTTTATTTTCATGACTATTAAAATTGTAGATTCACACTGAAGGCATCTGTTAAGGGAAATATGGCTTTCAGCCAGAACCTCATCCTGATGACCACACAAATGTGCCTAATAATTGGACCCAGTGGTATTCACCCATTCAGTATGGCCAGTAGCATTGTGTCCCTTGTTAGCATATCTAAGGCAGTTGAACAACATCCTCTTGACCAAGAGATGGGGGGAGATATTTGGGTGGTCACAGGGTGGAGTCTATGGTGGGGGGCTGGGACACAGCAAGATATAGGTGAAAGTTGGGAGTGAGGGTCGCTCTCTTCCTGCCACCCACTGGAACAACAGCACTTCAGGAGCAAGCTAAGTTATACTGTGTGTGGTATGTGGGTATGTATATAAGTATAATATCCCAGTAGACATTATATGTGTACATATAGATATTTGTAGTCAGCAATTGCATTACCAGTTAGATTATATATGCTGTTTATGCAGGAGTCTCTATAGGTACATGTACTAATGGTCAGGTACTGGATGTGAGTTGGTTAGAAGAGTAGATCCAGTAGACTGTATATTGGTGGACTCTGGATATACTGTATATACAGGTCCTTCTCAAAAAATTAGCATATTGTGATAAAGTTCATTATTTTCTGTAATGTACTGATAAACATTAGACTTTCATATATTTTAGATTCATTACACACCAACTGAAGTAGTTCAAGCCTTTTATTGTTTTAATATTGATGATTTTGGCATACAGCTCATGAAAACCCAAAATTCCTATCTCAAAAAATTAGCATATCATGAAAAGGTTCTCTAAACGAGCTAGTAACCTAATCATCTGAATCAACTAATTAACTCTAAACACCTGCAAAAGATTCCTGAGGCTTTTAAAAACTCCCAGCCTGGTTCATTACTCAAAACCGCAATCATGGGTAAGACTGCCGACCTGACTGCTGTCCAGAAGGCCATCATTGACACCCTCAAGCAAGAGGGTAAGAGACAGAAAGAAATTTCTGAACGAATAGGCTGTTCCCAGAGTGCTGTATCAAGGCACCTCAGTGGGAAGTCTGTGGGAAGGAAAAAGTGTGGCAGAAAACGCTGCACAACGAGAAGAGGTGACCGGACCCTGAGGAAGATTGTGGAGAAGGACCGATTCCAGACCTTGGGGGACCTGCGGAAGCAGTGGACTGAGTCTGGAGTAGAAACATCCAGAGCCACCGTGTACAGGCGTGTGCAGGAAATGGGCTACAGGTGCCGCATTCTCCAGGTCGAGCCACTTTTGAACCAGAAACAGTGGCAGAAGCGCCTGACCTGGGCTACAGAGAAGCGGCACTGGACTGTTGCATGTCATTCGGAAATCAAGGTGCCAGAATCTGGAGGAAGACTGGGGAGGGGGAAATGCCAAAATGCCTGAAGTCCAGTGTCAAGTACCCACAGTCAGTGATGGTCTGGGGTGCCATGTCAGCTGCTGGTGTTGGTCCACTGTGTTTTATCAAGGGCAGGGTCAATGCAGCTAGCTATCAGGAGATTTTGGAGCACTTCATGCTTCCATCTGCTGAAAAGCTTTATGGAGATGAAGATTTCATTTTTCAGCACGACCTGGCACCTGCTCACAGTGCCAAAACCACTGGTAAATGGTTTACTGACCATGGTATTACTGTGCTCAATTGGCCTGCCAACTCTCCTGACCTGAACCCCATAGAGAATCTGTGGGATATTGGGAAAAGAAAGTTGAGAGACGCAAGACCCAACACTCTGGATGAGCTTAAGGCAGCTATCGAAGCATCCTGGGCCTCCATAACCCCTCAGCAGTGCCACAGGCTGATTGCCTCCATGCCACGTCGCATTGAAGCAGTGATTTCTGCAAAAGGATTCCCGACCAAGTATTGAGTGGATAACTGAACATAATTATTTGAAGGTTGACTTTTTTTGTATTAAAAACACTTTTCTTTTATTGGTCGGATGAAATATGCTAATTTTTTGAGATAGGAAATTTGGGTTTTCATGAGCTGTATGCCAAAATTATCAATATTAAAACAATAAAAAGCTTGAACTACTTCAGTTGGTGTGTAATGAATCTAAAATATATGAAAGTCTAATGTTTATCAGTACATTACAGAAAATAGTGAACTTTATCACAATATGCTAATTTTTTTAGAAGGACCTGTACATACACATTATTAGCCACATTTGCTTAGCATCTAGGGTGGGCAGGAACTGAGGTGGCTGTGTGTGGTGGTGTCCTCTATGTATTGTGTTATCTGTATCTTTATGTATAATGTCCATTGCTTTAGTCATCTCTATGTTATCAGTAAACTATTTTTATATATAAGTATCTGCAAGGGTTGTGTGTTGCTCCTGGGGTATATGAAGGACTGGAAGAGGTGTAATTATACACAGGATATTCGGGTTGTATGGGGAAACAAGTGCAACACGCTAGGAATAGAATAGAAGGGATGGAAAACTGAGATATACAAAAATCTCCATTTTCCAAGAAGCAAAAATCCCCTCTTCAGCATCAAAACTATGAATTAACACATGTGGAATTATATACATTACAAAAAAGTGTGAAACAACTGAAAATATGTCATATTCTAGGTTCTTCAAAGTAGCCACCTTTTGCTTTGATTACTGCTTTGCACACTCTTGGCATTCTCTTGATGAGCTTCAAGAGGTAGTCACCTGAAATGGTTTTCACTTCACAGGTGTGCCCTGTCAGGTTTAATAAGTGGGATTTCTTGCCTTATAAATGGGGTTGGGACCATCAGTTGCGTTGTGGAGAAGTCAGGTGGATACACAGCTGATAGTCCTACTGAATAGACTGTTAGAATTTGTATTATGGCAAGAAAAAAGCAGCTAAGTAAAGAAAAACGAGTGGCCATTATTACTTTAAGAAATGAAGGTCAGTCAGTCCGAAAAATTGGGAAAACTTTGAAAGTGTCCCCAAATGCAGTCACAAAAACCATCAAGCGCTACAAAGAAACTGGCTCACATGCGGACCGCTCCAGGAAAGGAAGACCAAGAGTCACCTCTGCTGCGGAGGATAATTTCTTCCGAGTCACCAGCCTCAGAAATCGCAGGTTAACAGCAGCTCAGATTAGAGACCAGGTCAATGCCACACAGAGTTCTAGCAGCAGACACATCTGTAGAACAACTGTTAAGAGGAGACTGTGTGAATCAGGCCTTCATGGTAGAATATCTGCTAGGAAACCACTGCTAAGGACAGGCAACAAGCAGAAGAGACTTGTTTGGCCTAAAGAACACAAGGAATGGACATTAGACCAGTGGAAATCTGTGCTTTGGTCTGATGAGTCCAAATTTGAGATCTTTGGTTTCAACCACCGTGTCTTTGTGTGACGCATAAAAGGTGAATGTATGGACTCTACATGCCTGGTTCTCACCGTGAAGCATGGAGGAGGAGGTGTGATGATGTGTGAGTGCTTTGCTGGTGACACTGTTGGGGATTTATTCAAAATGTATGGCATACTGAACCAGCATGGCTACCACAGCATCTTGCAGCGGCATGCTATCCCATCCGGTTTGCGTTTAGTTGGACCATCATTCATTTTTCAACAGGACAATGACCCCAAACACACCTCCAGGCTATGTAAGGGCTATTTGACCATGAAGGAGAGTAATGGGGTGCTGCACCAGATGACCTGGCCTCCACAGTCACCGGACCTGAACCCAATCAAGATGGTTTGGGGTGAGCTGGACCGCAGAGTGAAGGCAAAAGGGCCAACAAGTGCTAAGCATCTCTGGGAACTCCTTCAAGACTGTTGGAAGACCATTTCAGGTGACTACCTCTTGAAGCTCATCAAGAGAATGCCAAGAGTGTGCAAAGCAGTAATCAAAGCAAAAGGTGGCTACTTTGCAGAACCTAGAATATGACATATTTTCAGTTGTTTCACACTTTTTTGTTATGTATATAATTCCACATGTGTTAATTCATAGTTTTGATGCCTTCAGTGTGAATCTACAATTTTCATAGTCATGAAAATAAAGAAAACTCTTTGAATGAGAAGGTGTGTCCAAACTTTCGGTCTGTACTGTATCTATCAAAATAGCCAAGCAATTCGAAGACATGAACAGCACTGTTTGTGGTGAATACTTTTTTTTTTCTTTTTATATTATCTAGCACGGGGAGCCTCTTATAAGAAAGTTTTACATTTATGTAATAAAAAATGTGACCATAATAATAAATTAGTTGAAATATTTATAAAATATAGGTTACCAGGTTATAAACTCAGTTCTTTCTCATGGTGTATTTATCACCAAATTTGGGGGGCTCATTGTTAAGTTCCTTTTCAGACTTTATTGTACTCTGCACTTTAATGCTCTCAATTATTTACCAACAAAATTGTATATCTCATTGTTGGTGTGGGTTTTGTTGTTTAGACCAAAGGTCAGCCATTTATGGCTTGTTTAGTCACCCTCATTGCATTATTTGAGGCTGGTAACATTATTAGATGAAACCATTTAGGTGTATAATGCATAGGTCACGGATCACACTAATTGTATTATCTGAGACTGGGAACGTGATGTGGGAACTTGTGTAGGAATTTATTATATCACCATGGCTGTAATATGAATTCTTGAATTTATATGTAAAAGTGCTGCATCTCTTTACATTTATTTGTTGTAACATCACATCGTATTTCTGTACGTTGTTTATCTGCTCAATGAACGTTTTTAAACACAGCATTTTTGTTTGTGCTCAATTTGTATACTGACATTAAGGGGTATGGTGAACTGCTCTCTAGACATGTCAAGGCGTGCATTATTCAGATTTGGGAGGGGGCAAAGGTGGGAGGGGGACCTGTCAAGAGGATGGAAGGGGTGTGTTGACGAGTGGGGTTTTGGAAGCTGGGGGCAGCGTCTAAATGGGGGCGGGGCTCCTGTCCCTTTTGATTACTTGTGTGTATGCTTCACTACTCATGTGTGTCTCCTCTGTTACTCCAACAGTGATTGATTGTTAGTTAAAATAACACCATCTTACGTTTACACTTAAAATCCTTCTCATCATGCTTTAGGAGTGTATGCGTGTTCCTAGTGAGAAATATATAAGATAATAGCTGCATTGACGTCCTTCATAATATTCAATAACATAGTACAATACATATGTCCTATTGATTATCTTATACTAAAACTTTATGTTAATTATACATCTACAAATATACTAGTGATGAGCGGGATAGGCAATATTCAAATTCGCAATATTTTGCAAATTTTTGGCTGAATATTCGTCATAAATTCTCAAATTCGAGAATTTGTGATCTCCAGTCATTGTTTACTTGATTGTGAAAAATCAGCAATGTAATATATGCGTGATAAATTTGTGATAAATTCACAATTAGAATATTCAACACTATTCACAAATATATAGGACTATATACGAATAGTGGCTATATTTCGATTACAATTCGAATATTCGCGCTCAACACTAATATACACCACAGATTTTCTGCTTCAGCAATAGACATTGTACCATAGGGATTATAAATACCTATATCTGTCTATAGAATATCCTTATCGCAGACTATAAGGAGACAAATCTATAAGGAGACAATAATGACTCTTCTCAGACTGGTACATTTACAGAGAAGAAATCATATGAACTGTGTCCTCTCCATTAACCTATTTCGGCCTACTTTAAAATACATACACAATGGTGAATATAACACAATATGGCCTATTATATATAATCATCCCCTATAATTATGATATTTAGATATAAATATTATATACCTATGAAAAAGCATAACCAGCAGCAACACCTTGTAGAAAACTATGGCTGTCTTTTGTTCCATAAATCCATAGCACCCAATATAATAGACACCTACGCAGACTCTGATGCCCGATTTATTTTTATCAATTGTGAGATTTACCATTAAATCTAAACCATAGCCTGTTTGTATGCCCCTAATCATAACCAGACAACCTTTCTTATCAGAACACTGGATAAGCTCTCACAGTTTGGGAAGGGTTCCCTGATTAATATTGCCATCCATCCCTCTCTTGTCTCGACAACAGGTCACACCTCAATAGCCTTCAGTCGCATTACCACACTTCGCAAACCACTCCATAACTCGCAGATTTTAGATATCTGCCGATTGCAACACCCTGATGACAAAGACTACACCTTCTATTCACAACCTCATAATAGCTACAGCTGCATTGACTATATTTTATCGCCGTCATGTCATGGCTGATAATTGCTAACCATCATCTTTCCTAAGGCTACTGCTGCCTTTCCGTCAACATGTACCAATGGCTGCTGCTGCAGCTCTTTGCTTTTTATCCCCTACTGCTACCACCATTAACAAAAAACATCTGCCACCATTACTACTACTACTACTACTACTACTACTACTATTGCTACTACTACCCGTAGACAGCCTTGAATGTTCCATGCTATGCTGCTCCTGCTGCCGCTACTATTGCAGCCACATACCACTATATCTGTTCTGTACTCTTTCCATATCCACACTGCACTGTGCTTCCCTGTTCATTCTGCACAGTTTATCTATGAATGATGACCAGAAAACTGAATGCAATATAAAATACAAAATAAGTTAATGGAAGACTATTCAATCAGAGCAAACGTGATGTCTTACTGGTTGTGCTGTTACTTAGCAGCCAAGGAGTCATGAAATTAAGTACTGGCCAGGGAAATATTTTCCATATTCTTGTTTTATTATATATCGCTAACTATAGTTGCCATAGTTGTAGGGTACTCAACTAACTACTGTATTGTAAAGGTCTGTTAATTGGGTTTGTGGTCAGGTGATAGTCCAAGCTGAGCATTAGCATATGCTTTGTTAACATTTTGCAAACTATAGTGCAAATGTGCCGCACTGGAGCAACGGAGGACCAAACAAGATGCACACAGTAGAGTAGGCTCACCCAGTCTACTCAAAAGGGTTACAGTAAATACAAAGAGAACTAGGCACTCTTGAATACTGGAACCAACATTAAATTTATTAAACCAATAGCTGAATAAAAACACAATAAGCAGAAAATGATAAAATCGATAATAAAATCGAACGCAAAGGTGATAAAATCGATAATAAAATTGATACGTAGAAACAGATAAACTCGATAATACAAATACTCTAAAATCCTGCTAGACAAAAATAAAAATTGGGTATGGTACCACAAGTAGCGCAATTGAGGATCCCAACTGATAGTAGGTACACCTAGTGAGTGGTAGCCTTTTTGTAGCTTAGTGATCAATCAAAACAATGTCTAGTGCTCCAATGAATAGGCTATTATTCTGATAGTTGTGTTATAGTGTCTTTTACTATGGAAATGGGAATAACAAAGTCCATTCGTTCCGAACTAAAGTTCTGCTGAAAGATAATGTCTCTCACTTCTTCACCATATAACATTGGCAGTGGCGTCCCGCTGTGTTAAGGTGTCAGCGGCGTCCCACTGAAGTAGCGGCGTCCCACTGAAGTAAAGTGAACTATTGCTTTGACAATTAATATTTCTTGCCGGCATATAATAAAGAACGTTCTTACCATATGAAGTGTATGTGTTCGAATATTGCTCTAGACATTGGTCATGTATTCGAAAGGCCGGTGTCTTGCGAGCGATTCCTGTCTGACCTCCCATGCTGGCAGCTTGTATACAGGTGGACCTTCATTTTAAATAGCAGTCTCTGTTTGTAACTTCACTTATGCCTCCTTTCACGCGGTAGACAGTATTCGAATGTGCACTTCAACACAAACTTATGTCTCCATCCTTATTTATTTATAACATATCTGTAGTTCTTATATAAAAGATCATAAAGCCGCAATAAGAAATTCATAAAACCACAATAATAAAGTTAAAATAAAGGTTAAAGCAATGTTGTAGATTAAAATCCAGACATACAATTAAACATCCATAGTTGTGGTGTCCACTGGTGTGAAAAACTCATCGGGACTGGTGCGGTACCAGTGCAGTTTTGATGCGGTTTAATTAAAAGTTGTCAAAATAATATTGAATAGGATCCTTTTTTTGCAACTTTTAAGTAAAACCACATCAAAACCGCACCGGTACCGATGCGTTTTTTACACCAGTGGACACCACAACTATGGGTGTTTAATTGTATGTCTGGGTTTTAATCTACAACATTTCTTTAACTTTTTATTTTAACTTTCTTATTGTGGTTTTATGAATTTCTTATTGTGGCTTTATGATCTTTTATTTAAGAACTACAGATATGTGATTATATACCTTTAACAGCTTGGGACCACTTATGGATAGTGATGTCCCGAATAGTTCGCCGGCGAATAGTTCCCGGCGAACGTTGCTTGTTCGCGTTCACTACTGCGGGCGAACATATGCGATGTTCGGTCCGCCCCCTATACATCATCATTGAGTAAACTTTGACCCTGTATCTCACAGTCAGCAGACACATTCCAGCCAATCAGCAGCAGACCCTCCCACCTCCTGGACAGCATTCATTTTAGATTCATTCGGAAGCTGCATTCACAGTGAGAGTAGGGACAGTGCTGCTGCTGATTCAATAGGGAAAGCGTTAGCTAGGGCATTGTTCTGTGTCCACAGACTCATCTGCTGTAAGGACAGCGTCCTGACAGCACCCCAAAAAGCCCTTTTCAGGGCTGGTACATCAGTGTGCTTATATATATATATATATATATATATATATTTATTGCAGTTGCCTGGCTGCCCATGTGTGAGAGGTTGCAGGCTCAGTCACAGACAGCACGTGCACACCATTCATACAGGGTGTGACAGAAAATACCTCGCAGATAAAAAAAAAATAATTCTAGTTAATATTTTTCTGTGACATAATCACATTTGCAAGCCCGTGTGTGTCAGGCCCACACAGACTGTATTGTGTCCACTGGCTAGGCCTCCACTCATACCGTTACAGGGTGTCATTCACTCAAATACCTTGCAAATAAAAAAATTATATTTAAAAATTTTCTGTGATATAATCACATTTGCAAGCCCGTCTGTGTGTCAGGCCCACACATACTGTATTGTGGCCACTGGCTAGGTCTCCACTTATACCGTTACAGGGTGTCATTCACTCAAATACCTTGCAGATAAAAAAATTATATTTAAAATTTGTCTGTGATATAATCACATTTGCAAGCCCGTGTGCGTGTCAGAGCCACACAGACTGTATTGTGGCCACTGGCTAGGTCTCCACTTATACCGTTACAGGGTGTCATTCACTCAAATACCTTGCAAATAAAAAAAAATTATATTTAAAATTTTTCTGTGATATAATAACATTTGCAAGCCCGTGTGTGTCAGGCCCACACAGACTGTATTGTGGCCACTGGCTAGGCCTCCACTCGGTATGAGTGGAGGCCTAGCCAGTGGCCACAATACAGTCTGTGTGGGCCTGACTCACAGGTGTCATTCACTCAAATACCTTGCAAATACAAAAAATCCTATTTAAAATATTTCTGTGATATAATCACATTTGCAAGCCCGTATGTGTCAGGCCCACACAGACTGTATACTGGCTAGTGGCTAGTCCTCCACTCATACCGTTACAGGGTGTCATTCACTCAAATACCTTGCAGATAAAAAATAAATATATTTAAAATTTTTCTGCGATATAATCACATTTGCAAGCCCGTGTGTGTGTCAGGCCCACACATACTGTATTGTGGCCACTGGCTAGGCCTCCACTCATAACGTTACAGGGTGTCATTCACTCAAATACCTTGCAGATAAAAAAAATTATATTTAACATTTTTATGTGATATTATAACATTTGCAAGCCCGTGTGTGTCAGGCCCACATAGAATGTATTGTAGCCACTGGCTAGGCCTCGACTCATACCGTTAAAGGGTGTCATTCACTCAAATACCTTGCAAATACAAAAGATATCCTATTTACAAATTTTCTGTGACATAATCACATTTGCAAGCCCGTGTGTGTCAGGCCCACACAGACTGTATACTGGCTAGTGGCTAGGCCTCCACTCATACCGTTACAGGGTGTCATTCACTCAAATACCTTGCAGATAAAAAAAATTATATTTAAAATTTTTCTGTGATATTATCACGTTTGCAAATTGCAAGCCCGTGTGGGTCAGGCCCACACAGACTGTATTGTGCCCACTGCCCACAACGTATATAGGGTGGCACAGTACCTTGCACGCATAAACCACTTATCTAAAAAAAAATGTCAGGCAGAGGCAGGCCACCCCGCAGGGGCTGTTGTGGGCGTGGTGCTGTGATTTCCACTGGCCCTGGAATAATGCCAGTGTTCAGAGGCCATGTATCCTGAACCCAAAAAATTCTGAGAAAATAGTTGACTGGCTTACACAGGACACCCAATCTTCAACAGCTTCCGCTAAGATCCTTGACGCACCATCCTCCTCCAGCTCAGCTTTGGTCACCACTCTCCCGCCCGCCGCCACCATAACCACTACCACCACAGCCACCACAGCCGCTTCACTTGATCCCTCAGAGGAGTTATTTACACATCAGTTGTATGAAATTAGTGATGCGCAACCATTATTGCCAGGGGATGTAGATAACAGGGATATGTCTCAGTCAGGCAGCATTACACACATGGACGTACAGTGTGATGATGATGTTGAAGTTGTACCCTCTCCTGCTTCCTTTGCTGAGGTGTCAGATACAAGTGAAGTGGTTGATGTTGACGATGTGTCCGTGGATGCCACGTGGGTGCCTGCTCGAAGAGAAGAAGATGAGGGGGAAATTTCAGAAGGGGAGACAGAGAGGAGGAGGAGATGAGTTGGAAGCAGGGGAAGGTCGTCGCAAGGAGCTAGTGGCACAGTCAGACAGCATGTATCGGCACCCGAGGTCAGCCAGACAGCACGCTAATCAACGCATGCTGTTGCCACCACCAGAATGCCGTCATTGCAAAGCTCAGCAGTGTGGCATTTTTTTTGTGTGTCTGCCTCTGACAACAGTGATGCCATTTGCAACCTGTGCCAAAAGAAACTGACTTGTGGGAAATCCAACACCCACCTAGGTACAACTGCTTTGCGAAAGCACATGATCGCACATCACAAACGCCCATGGGATCAACACATGATGGGGAGTAGAAGCAGCACACAAGCTCAAAGCCACCATCCTCCTCCTGGTCCAGCATCTTCAGCCACGTCAACCACTGCTGTCCTCCTTGCCCCCTCTCAACCACCCACCACTCCGCCTCTCACCTTCAGCAGTTCCATCTCATCTGCCCATAGGTGTCTGTAAAGGAAATGTTTGAGCGTAAGAAACCAATGTCACAGAGTCACCCCCTTGCCTGGTGTCTGACAGCTGGCTTGACGGAACTCTTAGCCCGCCAGATTTTACCATACTAGCTGGTGGAGTCTGAGGCCTTCAAAAAAAAATTCACTATTGGGACACCACAGCGGAAGGTACTCAGAATTTTTTTTTTAAATAAGGCAATCCCAAACCTCTACTCAGTGATTGAAAAGGAAGTCATGGCATCTCTGGCATACAGTGTTGAGGCAAGGGTCCATCTGACCACTGATACCTGGTCTGCAAAGCACGGTCAGGGCAGGTATATCACCTACACTGTGCATTGGGTCAACCTGCTGATGGCTGCCAAGCATGGAATGCGTGGCTCTGCAGCGGAGTTGGTGACACCGCCACGACTTGCAGACAGGCCTACTGCCACCTCCTCTACTCCTCCTACTCCATCCTCTTCCATAACTTTCTCGGCTGAGTACTCTTCTGCTGCGGCGTCTGGCTGCACATCCCCCCAGCTCCCTAGGGGCTATTCCACATCACGCTGTCTTGGGGTTGACTTGCCTGTAAGCAGAGAGCCACACCGGACCAGCAGTCCGCCCTGAACGCTTTGGTGGATCAGTGGCTGACCCCGCACCAACTGGAGATCGGCAAAGTGGTGTGTGACAATGGAAGCAATTTGTTGGCAACATTGAATTTGGGCAAGTTGTCACATGTGGCGTGCATGGCACATGTGTTGAATCTCATCGTACAACGCTTTGTGTCTATATACCCAGGCTTACAGGACGTCCTAAAGCAGGCCAGAAAGGTGTGTAGCCATTTCAGGCGTTCCTACACGGCCATGGCGCACTTTTCAGACATTCAGCGCCGATACAACATGCCAGTGAGGCGCTTGATTTGCGACAGCCCGACACGTTGGAATTCAACAGTCCTACTGTTCGACCGCCTGCTCCAACAAGAAAAAGCCGTCAATGAGTATTTGTATGACCGGGGTGCTAGGACAGCCTCTGCGGAGCTGGAAATTTTTTTGCCACGTTACTGGACGCTCATGCGCAATGCCTGTAGGCTCATGCGTCCTTTTGAGGCGGTGACAAACCTAGTCAGTCGCACCAAAGGCACTATCAGCGACCTCATCCCATTTGTTTTCTTCCTGGAGCGTGCCCTGCGAAGAGTGCTGGATCAGGCTGTAGATGAGCGTGAAGAGGAAGAGTTGTGGTCACCATCACCACCAGAAACAGCCTTGTCATCATCGCTTGCCGGACCTGCGGCAACGCTGGAAGAGGAGTATGAGGAAGAGGAGTCAGAGGAGGAATGTGGCTTTGAGGAGGAGGAAGACCAACCACAGCAGGCAACCCAGGGTGCTCGTTGTTGTCACCTATCTGGGACCCGTGGTGTTGTACGTGGCTGGGGGGAAGAACAGACCGTCAATGACATCAGTGAGGACGAGGAACGGGAAATGAGTAGCTCGGCATCCAACCTTGTGCAAATGGGCTCTTTCATGCTGTCATGTCTGTTGAGGGACCCTCGTATAAGAAGGATGAAGGCGATCAATCTGTACTGGGTGGCCACACTACTAGACCCCCTGTATAAGCAGAAAGTGGCGGAAATGTTACCAAATTACCGAAAGTCAGAAAGGATGCAGCAGTTCAAAACCAAACTAAAAAATATGCTTTACACAGCTTATAAGGGGGATTTCACAGCACAGGAATCTAACAAGGGAAGAGGTGAAAATATCCTCCTACCATGACCACGGCGACAAGGACAGGACGCTTTACAGATGTGTTGTTGATGGAGGACATGCAGAGCTTTTTCAGTCCTTTACATCGCCACAGCCGTTCGGGATCCAGCCTTAGAGGACGACTCGACCGACAGGTAGCAGACTACCTCACCTTAACTGCAGATATCGACACTCTGAGGAGCGATGAACCTCTTGACTACTGGGTGTGCAGGCTTGACCTGTGGCCTGAACTATCCCAGTTTGCGATAGAACTTCTGGCCTGCCCTGCTTCAAGTGTCCTGTCAGAAAGGACCTTCAGTGCAGCAGGAGGCATTGTCACTGACAAAAGAAGTTGCCTCGGTCAAAAGAGTGTTGATTACCTCACCTTCATTAAGATGAATGAGGCATTGATCCTGAAGGGACTGACAGTGGGGGATACGTTTGACTAACAAAAGGCCTGATGACATGCCTCCACGCTGCTGTATTTAATGTATGCATACCGGATGACTTTCGTGAATTCTCCGCCACCAACTAGGGTTCAAGCCGCAATGTTTTAGTCACCTTTCTGCCTGGAAAACATCAAATTTTGTAGCAGCGGCTGCAACAATACCTAATTTTTCAGGCATGTGTACATGCCTAATTTTTTTGGCCTCTAGTGCTGCACTGGCTGCAAAAACAAAACAAAAAAAAGGCACATACATGTGTCAATTCCCCTTTCGTGATCGGTACCTTGTTGTGGTGAAGGGGCTTGCGTATCACAATGAAGCGATCATCATCTCTATGAGTGTGTTGGCAATGTTGCCACACCCCAGATAAAGCCGTTGCTTCATTATGATCAGACTAAAAGCGATCGGCTGGATAATTTTTCATAGAAAAAACATTATTTTTCTTTTCTTTTTTTTTTTTTTATTTGTATGGGTTTGTACATAATAAAGTCTCTTAATAGTTTATTAGAAATAATTCGGACAATTTAAAAAAATCCCATCAATTCCAATACAAAGCAAGTACAGAGCTCAGAACAAAATTATTTCAGGATGTTGTTAATTTGACAATGATTAATCAATTCGACACACGTCCCTGGATAGGGGACGTAACAGGGATTAAACTGATGATAATCGTACTACAGAAAATACCACTCATATCAGGTGTGACAGTAAATTGCACGGCGTAGACGCAGTGACCGTGGCATGGATTCAAACAAAGTGGAGGGAGCCAGCGTTTTTTTAATCATCTCACCTTTCGGGGACCCTTGGTGTTGTACGTGGCTGGGTGGACGAAGAAACCTTCAATTACATCAACGGGACATGGCTAGCTTGGTATCCATACTTGTGCAAATGGGAAGTTTGCGGTTGGGCAAATGGACTGTTTGCGGTTGTTTGCGGTGCATTAAAAGGGGAGTTTGGTCTGTCAATGTCTGTGAAGCGGGCGTAACCCTTACACTACCTGATAGATACGACATCATACCTGATCGTATACACACACTGGATGTTTGAAACCACGTTGTTCAAAAAAAAATTGGATTGTTAGGTGATTTATGCCCTTTATGGATTAAAATCCAACTCCGCGGCAACTATGTAATTTTCCAAGGGAGTTTTGCCATGGATCCCTCTCCGGCATGCCACAGTCCAGGTGTTAGTCCCCTTGAAACAACTTTTCCATCACTACTGTGTCTAGAGGGAGTCCCTGTGGGTTTTAAAATTTGCCTGCCTATTGAAGTCAATGGCGGTTTGCCCGGTTCGCCCATTCGCAAACATTTGCAGAAATTTACGTTTGCCGTTTGCGAACTGAAAATTTTGTGTTCGCGACATCTCTACTTATGGATCATATATTTTGCATTTTAACTCAAGGAACTATGCAAACTGGTATGACCACCCAGTACCTACAAAAATGTTCCAGACCAGATTTTGTAGGATTCCGTAACCCTATGTAGGAGGGGTGTTTTTAGGGGGACTGATAACAACTGAGGAAGGGGCCATTTTATTATCGATTTTATCATTTTCTGCTTATTGTGTTTTTATTCAGCTATTGGTTTAATAAATTTAATGTTGGTTCCAGTATTCGAGAGTGCCCAGTTCTCTTTGTATTTTGCAAACTATGTTGAATAAACATGATCAAACTTTTTGAAATCGGTTTCATGTCTGATTAGTCAAAAAGTTGATTTATGTCCAAATTGATTATACAAAACTTAAATGTTCTAATTAGCCAGAAAATTTGTATATGACACTGAAGTCTTCTAAGACTGAGATATTTGTATATCTATTCATTATATCTTTTTAAAATGTATTTTATGACTTTATGCTCTCCCTTTAAAAAAACAAACAAAAAAAAACACATGTTTGTCAGGGCGAACAAACAGTGTAATATTATTTTTTATATTAGAATTCTTCCCAAAAAATGTCCATTTTCTGGGCAGCTGGTATTTAAACACACATAGCGCGGGGCGTGGCTTGGCTGCTGAAGGCAATGGCCGCATAGGTGAGCAGCTCTGGCACCAGAGCGACATTTATCCAGCGAAAACCTCAGCCACCACACTTTAATCTGCGGTCCCACTACCCATGACCCTTCCTGACAACATGGGGAAGACTAAGAAGACTCTGCCGAAGATCAATAATGCAAATTGGCTTGTTATTTTGAGAAGGGGAAAAACAAAGATGGCACCGACTCGCTGAGCAAGGAAGAGTCTCCCGCCTCCATCCACAGCGAATCCCCGACACAATATGTAAGATTACTGTCTCCACCATTGGAACCAAGTTCCCCAGTGTACCCAGAGCCAGCTCTGCCTTCTCTTCCTCCTACTCCTGAAGGAGCGCGATCTCCACCGCTACCAGAAGCGGACCTGCAGCATGGCGCCCAACATGACCAGACTGAGCAGCAACAATCCACAAGCGGCAAGTAACAAAGGCCAAGACAGGAAATGTTGGACAATCCTCAGGTCAGTGCCTCTTTAGAGAGTTTCTCACGGCAAGATGACCAAGCAGACTTTCTTTCTAACTTGCCTACCTCAGATAAACCGCCAAAAGAGACGACACTAAAACACATGCTACTAGCACTAAAAGCTGCTATACAACAGGACATTGTCGCAGTAACCCATCCGATAACTTCAAGATTGCAGGAGATGGAGGACAGAGTCCTACATGTGGAAACGAAAATAGGCGAGTTTGCCAGATCTCAAAATAATTTGTGATAAATGCCCATAATGATATGGTGGAAGTGGTGGAAGCTATTAAAAGAAAAATGGCAAACTTTGAAGATTGCTCACGTAGAAACAACATTAAGTTTAGGGGCTTCCCAGAAGATGTTCCCCCCAAGACCTAGCTGCATATATCAAGTATTTATTTTGCAAGCTTTTGCCAAAGCTGATGGAACAAGACCTCCTTATTGATAGAGCTCATAGGGTGCCGAAGCCTAAACACCTTGGCCCTGACATCCCTAGAAACACTGTAGCGAGGGTCCACTTTTTTCATGTGAAAGAAGCCATAATGTCTTCTGCTAGAAAGACTGGCACACTACCTTCTCCTTTTCAATCCGTGAAAATCTTTGCTGACTTATCTGCAGTGACCCTAAAACAAAGGCAAGATCTCCTGCCTATAACTATCTCCTTACGTGATTCCAGTATCCCGTACTGTTAGGGCTTTCCCTTGCAGTTGCTGGTACACAGAAATGGAAGCATGCATGTGATCCGCACCCTGGAAGAGGGCAAGAGTCTGCTTCATGATTGGAGAATCCCCGCTGTCTCATCTGGATTCCAAATCTCCCGCTATCATATCCGCGACCCCACAGGAATGGAAGCAATTACCCCGCGGGAGAAGCCGGAAAACCTGAAGGAACTCATAGAGGCAATGCAATAGCCTCCCCTCAGCTATTTATATTTACTGAGGGCTTCTCATATACACTACGTGCAGAATTATTAGGCAAATGAGTATTTTGACCACATCATCCTCTTTATGCATGTTGTCTTACTCCAAGCTGTATAGGCTCGAAAGCCTACTACCAATTAAGCATATTAGGTGATGTACATCTCTGTAATGAGAAGGGGTGTGGTCTAATTACATCAACACCCTATATCAGGTGTGCATAATTATTAGGCAACTTCCTTTCCTTTGGCAAAATGGGTCAAAAGGAGGACTTGACAGGCTCAGAAAAGTCAAAAATAGTGAGATATCTTGCAGAGGGATGCAGCACTCCTAAAATTGCAAAGCTTCTGAAGCGTGATCATCGAACAATCAAGCGTTTCATTCAAAATAGTCAACAGGGTCGCAAGAAGCGTGTGGAAAAACCAAGGCGCAAAATAACTGCCCATGAACTGAGAAAAGTCAAGCGTGCAGCTGCCAAGATGCCACCTGCCACCAGTTTGGCCATATTTCAGAGCTGCAACATCACTGGAGTGCCCAAAAGCACAAGGTGTGCAATACTCAGAGACATGGCCAAGGTAAGAAAGGCTGAAAGACGACCACCACTGAACAAGACACACAAGCTGAAACGTCAAGACTGGGCCAAGAAATATCTCAAGACTGATTTTTCTAAGGTTTTATGGACTGATGAAATGAGAGTGAGTCTTGATGGGCCAGATGGCTGGATTGGTAAAGGGCAGAGAGCTCCAGTCCGACTCAGACGCCAGCAAGGTGGAGGTGGAGTACTGGTTTGGGCTGGTATCATCAAAGATGAGCTTGTGGGGCCTTTTTGGGTTGAGGATGGAGTCAAGCTCAACTACCAGTCCTACTGCCAGTTTCTGGAAGACACCTTCTTCAAGCAGTGGTACAGGAAGAAGTCTGCAAGGTAAGAAAAACATGATTTTCATGCAGGACAATGCTCCATCACACGCGTCCAAGTACTCCACAACGTGGCTGGCAAGAAAGGGTATAAAAGAAGAAAATCTAATGACATGGCCTCCTTGTTCACCTGATCTGAACCCCATTGAGAACCTGTGGTCCATCATCAAATGTGAGATTTACAAGGAGGGAAAACAGTACACCTCTCTGAACAGTGTCTGGGAGGCTGTGGTTGCTGCTGCACGCAATGTTGATGATGAACAGATCAAAACACTGACAGAATCCATGGATGGCAGGCTTTTGAGTGTCCTTGCAAAGAAAGGTGGCTATATTGGTCACTGATTTGTTTTTGTTTTGTTTTTGAATGTCAGAAATGTATATTTGTGAATGTTGAGATGTTATATTGGTTTCACTGGTAAAAATAAATAATTGAAATGGGTATATATTTGTTTTTTGTTAAGTTGCCTAATAATTATGTACAGTAATAGTCACCTGCACACACAGATATCCCCCTAAAATAGCTAAAACTAAAAACAAACTAAAAACTACTTCCAAAAATATTCAGCTTTGATATTAATGAGTTTTTTGGGTTCATTGAGAACATGGTTGTTGTTCAATAATAAAATTAATCCTCAAAAATACAACTTGCCTAATAATTCTGCACTCCCTGTATACAGATCTATTTGTAAAGGTCTATAGGCCATGGTGAGTCTTATTGTTTGATGTTATAGAGGTTTTATTTCTATACTATGCTTCCATTATAGGTGCAGTTTCTTCTTCACTGGCGTTGTGGAAGTGTTGACTCACCTCTTTGTTCTGCATTCCTGGTTACTTGCAAGGACTTCTGCCTCATATGACCTATTCTGGTCATACCGTTCAGGTTGCTATGTTCTTGTTAATGTTATTGTTATTACAATGGCTATGTTATTTAATTCCGTTAACCTCTCTACTAGGTTTTCAGACACATTATATTAACTCTCCCAGGCAGTACCCCATCACAATAGAGCGGAGTCATATTGCATTATGGCAGTTAAGATAGTGTCCCTGAACGCCAGGGGCTGAAATGTCTTTAAAAGAGGGCATTTGTATAGAGGGAAGCATTGGCTTTAAAAGCTGATATCCTATGCATTCAGGAATTACATCTCTTAAGTAGCGATGCCCATCGGATCAAACACCATCTGTTTCCTAACATTATCATCTCACACCACTCCAAAAAAGCTAGAAGTGTTTTTATTGCGATCAAAAATAGCTTCCTTTACACCTGTCTCTCATCAGGTGGACAAAAATTGAAGGTTTGTCATTATGGTTTGCTCAATCAACAATATTGTGTATACCTTGGTTAATCTTTATGCCCCTAACATGCTTCAAATATTCTTTCTCCACAAAGTAATGAGACAAGTCCATTCTTTCAAACAAGGCAAATTGATCTTGTGTGGGGACTATAATTCTGTAATAGACCTCTCCTTAGACTCTACTAACACGTCTAGGCGTTCCTCAGGATGTTTGGCCTCCTTTATCAACTCTGAAGGCCTTATTGATCCCTGGCGTGCACAGCATAGTTTGGAGAGGGACTGCACCTATTTTTCTCCATTCCACGAATCATACTCTCGCATAGATCTATTCCTAGCAGACCAAACTAAGCTCTTCCATACAATATCATTGGAAACTGGTCTTATTAGCAGCTCAGATCATGTTTCCATCATTATCACTTTAGTAGATAAATATCAGACTAGCACAGGAGGAATAACTCCTTCCTGTTCACCCTCCCTCATACCAGAAATAAATCACACAATCACTGCAGGAATATTTTTTATTCAATGAAGGATCAGTCCTAAAGCCTTTTGTAGTTTGGCAAGCACACAAGGCCTATATTTGAAGCCAACTTATCAAAATAAACCATATAGAGAGGAAAAGAAAGGAGCAGAAAGCTAAAACACTATTAGAAAAAATCTCCAAACTAGAAAAGACTAATAAACAGAACCCCTCCTCCATCATTTCAAAGGAGCTGAGAATGGAAAGGGACAAATTTAGATTGGTATTGCAGCAGGGCTATGAAAAAGACTTACTCAGACTAAGATCTACCTATTATGCACAAGGCAATAAAGTCGGGGACTACTAGCTAGTCAACTCAAAGTCCAGCAAGCTAAATCTAGGATCCTCTATATAACCCATCCTCAAACCCGAGCAAAAGTATTTGACCATAGAGATATTGCTAAACAATTTAGGCTTTTTTTTATATGAATCTCTACAATTTTAGGGACTCTATCACTTTGCCGGAGAATTACTCCTCCGTGGTTTCGGAGTTCCTGGCAAAGGCAGCTCTGCCTTCACTCAGTCAGGCTCAACTGGAAGCTCTGAACTCCCCCCTACTGATTTGGAGATTCAAAAACTAATATCAGCCCTACCCCTAGGAAAATCTCCTGGGCATGGTGGCCTATCAAATGAATACTATAAGCAGTTTCATTCTGTATTATGCTCTCACCTCTTGTCTATTTTTAAACAACATATGTCGGGTACTCCTTTCCCAACAGATATGCTCCAGGCGTTAATTGTAATGCTCCCTAAACCTGGCAAACCCAATGACGTCCCACAAAACTTTAGACCGATTTCCTTATTAAATTCAGACATCAAAATATTTGCAACATTTTTAGCCACGAGACTCTCCCTCATTCTCCCCCTCGTTGATAGAGATGGACCAAACCGGCTTCATTAAAGGGCACCTAGCTTCTGATAACATCCGAAATGGAATGGACCTTTTTAACTATGCTGAATCTCATAAATCCCCTTTATTGGCGGTAGCATTGGAGGAGAAGGCGTGTGACTGCTTGCATTGGTCATTTGCCTTCTCTGTACTGGAGGAAATGAGGTTTTGGGGTTGCATCTTAAATGTCATATCCAGCTTATACTCCACCCCGACTGCAAAAGTCTTCATGAATGTCGTACTCTCTAACAGCTTTCCAATAACTAACGTATCCTGTCAGGTTTGCCCATTATCTCCCCTCCTTTTTATTTTAGCTCTGGAGCCCTTAGCACAACATATAAGACATACAGCCGGGATACACGGATATGCTGTGGGATCATCTACCCATACCATCTCATTATATGCAGATGACATTATTCTCACCTTATCTAACCCAACTGAGTCCCATGGCGTTGCATTAAAAGTTATATCTCATTTTGGGTCCTTATCCTACTAAAAGGTAAATGAGTCTAAAACGCAAGTACTTCCAATTAATATCCCCTTATCTGAGGTTAGACAACTAAAAGCTCTTTATCCTCTAGATTGGCAAGCCCGTCCTGTCCATCTTAGAGCAAGACCTTAACAGCTTCTCCATGAAGAACATATCTTGGCTTGGTAGAATAGCCTCCTTTCTGATGATGACTCTACCAAAACTAATTTATGTCTTTCGAGCCCTCTCGATTCCTATCCCAGAATCCTTCTTCTCCAGGGCACAGGCACTCCTGAATACATTTCTTTGGAAATCTGGTCGCCCGCGGATAGCTAATAACTTGATGACAAGGAGGAGGGGAGCGGGAGGTCTGGGCCTTCCATACATACCATTGTGCAACTACCATTGTGCAATTGGCCTATCATTCCTGAGAGAACGGTGGAGCGATACATCTACTAAACCTTGGGTCCAGATTGAATCCAAATCCATTTCAGGGAGTTCTTTAAAAGACTACCTGGTTCAACTACTATGGAACCCCAGACCTACTAACCCCACTTTACTCACTGTGGCTTATGCAGGGTATGTGTGGCACAGATTTCACCACTCCCATGGTGAGACGGGTACTCTCCCGGATAAGCTGGTTTCAACCCAGGCCCTGGAAAGTGGCTCTGAGAGTCTAGACCTATCCACTTGGCGTCGGGCCGGCATACACACCCTAGATCAGATTGTTAGGGGAGGTGTGCTGCTTTCCTTTGAGTCAATACAAGGAAGTTTTTTCATCTCTCATAGGGAATTTTACAAATATGTAAGAGTGAGGCACTTTTATAATACATCCCTAAGATTACTTTTGAGTTTAAATCCTGACATAATTATACTCTTCCAAAACCCTTTATTACATTAAAAAAAACATTGTACTAGGCATGTTTATGATCTGCTTAATGACAAAGCAACTTTTGTAAAATCTAATCCTATTTTAAAGTGGGAATCCGATTTAGGACAAGTTTACTCGGAGGAGGAGTGGTCTCAAGCCATTGGTTTTATTTCCTCCAACTTTAAATGTGTCTTGCATTATGAAGCAAGGGTGAAGACCCTACTGAGAGGGTACTTCACTCCGGACAGGTTGAGCCAAATGTATCCCAGGGTGTCGGCCTATTGCTGGAGAGAGTGTGAAAACACGGGCACTTTATACCAAATTTTGTGGTCCTGCCCTAAACTGTATAACTACTGGCAACAAAATGTTTATTTGGCGTTCAAGGTCTGTGCGGCTGCAGTTCATCCATCCCTGGAACTAGCCCTTGTATTCACAGATTCCACCCTACCCACATTAATTTGCTGGGTCACATATTACTTAGCGTCAAGCAAGTTATTACTAGGCATTGGAAGTCAGTAACACCTCCAAGTATACAGGAAGTTATACCCGCGGTAAATACCACGTGTAGGTATGAAAAACATCTTCCTCCCTCCATCATTGATCCTAGGAAGAGAGATAAAACTTGGGCCCCATGGTTAGTCCACCCTCTTTACACTCTGTGAAAAAATATATTTTTGTCGTTTAGACACACCTGAATGCCAATCTCTGCCTGAGAGAAAAGTTCATTTTATCCCTGTTTATTTTCCTTCCCCTTTAGTTTGCATGATTGTTCATTTTAAACTGAATGATAACACTCTGATCTTATGTCTAAGGGAGAGTGACTTTGGTAGCTTCCCCTTGGATGGCTACTGATTAAGTCTCACTTTAACTGTCAAAAGTCATTTATAGGTATATCCATGTACTTGTGGTACTTTTATTTATCCTGTGTATTAGTATGAGGCACATACTTTCTTTGTACCGAATGATACACTGTATTGTCCACTGAACACCTCTGTGAAACTTAATAAAAATTATTATTCATAAACACACATAGCGTTATGGAGTTGGGGGTTGCTTAAACTGTGGATTTTTGCGACTAAGCATCCAAAAATCATACCTTAACAGGGGTAGATGTCTACCACTGTTTATACAAACAAATTTTGACAGTGGCTTGTTCTACACAAGCATCCCACAATTATTCAATAATGGGGGCAGAATGTCTGTCTGTATTTTGACACACAAATTCTCCCTTTTAACTGGGAGCAATAGCATGGGTAGGAGAGGGGAAGTAGCAAGAGTTGTAGTAGTGATGTCAGTGTAGTGCAGTAGGGGTAATGGAATTGGCAATAGGGGGATTAGCAGCAGGGAGTGGAAGCTACAGAGGCTGCAGCACCAGCTATATGGTATTGAATATTATAATAGGCAGGAAGACATCGGCAGTTGGATGATGGTAGGAGCCATACAGTATGAAACATAATGGTAGGCAGGCAGAAAGCATTTCAGTTTGCTGATTTGTGTCTGCTTGGCACAGTTCATGAAAATATTGCTCCATCATGTTACTGAACTTACTACTGCTGTGGCTTCTGTTACTTGTGGTATCGGAGATGGCATGTGACTCTGTGGAGGCTAAAATGTGCCTCCTGGTCAGCTTGCCAAAAGCTGCAGCAAAGCTGCGTATACAATGTATGATGGTAATAAAATAATTGGGCCTTTCAGCAATATGAATACATTCCTCCATCTTGCTTTGATTGCAACGATCCAAATACCTGGCTATCCAGTAATCATCGGATTATTTGATGGTAAGGACATGCCTGTCATTGTTTAAGAAAGCAAGCCTTCATCTTGCCATTAGAGATGAGCGAATTTTTGAAAAGTTTGATTCGGATGATTTAAAAAATAAAATTGCCCTGGGTCATTGTACCGCTCAGATGTCGTGTTCAGAAATGATCAGTGTGAAATAAAACATAAAACAGTGTGATATTAACCTAAAAGGAAAATTTAATCAAACTTGCCACCTCCATTTGCTCATGACGGGCCAGCTGCCGCCGTCGGCAGGCGTGATGACATCATACGTCACCACACACGGGATTTCGGCTGATATCTGCAATCAAGATGGCGGATGGTGGCCCGTCGCGAACAAATGGAGGATGTAAGTATGATTTTCTTAGATTTTTACACTATTTCAGGTTAAATTGATTCGGTAACACGAAGCACGAGGAAATTCGGCTTCGAGGCAAATCAAATTTATCCTGAAATTCAGATCGAATTCCACTTCGTGGGATTCGATTCGCTCATCTCTACTTGCCATTCTCATCAACATGTCTGAGCATCAGCATGTCTGAGGATCTTTACAAGCTCGACTCCCCACTGAGATGTTTGGGTGTACTGGCCACTGTCGCCTGAGTGTGTCTCTGATGAGCTGCCACTGCCTGACCTTGAAATTACCTGTTGAGGTGGTCTGGTGCATGACAAAATCATTCACAGCTTTATGCTTGTCATACAGATGCTCTACCATATGTAAGATGGAATCCACTAAGTGGTATGGCAGCAACTGCACCCCCAGGAACTTGGCCAGGTGGAAGTTAAGCCTGCACACACAAGGATTGCTGGGGATGTAGAGCTTTTTCCTGTTCACACAATCCGTTATTGCAGACCGCAAAACACATAGCGGTCGTGTGCATATAGCCTTAGAGACATCACCAGTTCCTGAGGTAACCATTAGAGATAAGCAAATATTTCAAAAATTGATCCAAATTAACCACTTCAACCCGCTAGCTAAAACCCCCTTAATGACCAGGCCACTTTTTACACTTCTGCACTACACTACTTTCACCGTTTATCGCTCGGTCATGCAACTTACCACCCAAATAAATTTTACCTGCTTTTCTTCTCACTAATAGAGCTTTCATTTGGTGGTATTTCATTGCTGCTGACATTTTAACTTTTTTTGTTATTAATCAAAATGTAACGATTTTTTTGCAAAAAAATGACATTTTTCACTTTCAGCTGTAAAATTTTGCAAAAAAAAACGACATCCATATATACATTTTTCACTAAATTTATTGTTCTACATGTCTTTGATAAAAAAAAATGTTTGGGCAAAAAAAAAATGGTTTGGGTAAAAGTTATAGCGTTTACAAACTATGGTACAAAAATGTGAATTTCCGCTTTTTGAAGCAGCTCTGACTTTCTGAGCACCTGTCATGTTTCCTTAGGTTCTACAATGCCCAAACAGAAGAAAAACCCCACAAATGACCTCATTTCGGAAAGTAGACACCCTAAGGTATTCGCTGATGGGCATAGTGAGTTCATAGAACTTTTTATTTTTTGTCACAAGTTAGCGGAAAATGATGATTTTTTTTTTTCTTGCAAAGTCTCATATTCCACTAACTTGCAACAAAAAAAAAAAAATTCAAGGAACTCGCCATGCCCCTCACGGAATGGGGTCACTTGTGGCGTAGTTATACTGCCCTGGCAATTTAGGGGCCCAAATGTGTGAGAAGAAAACACATTCCCCAACTTCTCCTGAGTACGGCAATACCAGATGTGTGACACTTTTTTGCAGCCTAGGTGGGCAAAGGGGCACATATTCCAAAGTGCACCTTTCGGATTTCACCGGTCATTTTTTTACAGATTTTGATTGCAAAGTTCTTCTTACACATTTGGGCCCCTAAATTGCCAGGGCAGTATAACTACCCCACAAGTGACCCCATTTTGGAAAGAAGACACCTCAAGGTATTCCGTGAGGGGCACGGCGAGTTCCTCGAATTTTTTATTTTTTGTCACAAGTTAGCGGAAAATGATGATTTATTTTTTTTTCCTTACAAAGTCTCATATTCCACTAACTTGCAACAAAAAATAAAAAATTCTAGGAACTCGCCATGCCCCTCACGGAATACCTTGGGGTGTCTTCTTTCCAAAATGGGGTCACTTGTGGCGTAGTTATACTGCCCTGGCAATTTAGGGCCCCAAATGTGTGAGAAGTACTTTGCAATCAAAATCTGTAAAAATGACCGGTGAAATCCGAACGGTGCACTTTGGAATGTGGGTCCCTTTGCCCACCTAGGCTGCAAAAAAGTGTCACACATCTGGTATCGCCGTACTCAGGAGAAGTTGGGGAATGTGTTTTGGGGTGTCATTTTACATATAACCATGCTGGGTGAGAGAAATATCTTGGCAAAAGACAACTTTTCCAATTTTTTTATGCAAAGTTGGCATTTGACCAAGATATTTATCTCACCCAGCATGGGTATATGTAAAATGACACCGCAAAACACATTCCCCAGCTTCTCCTGAGTATGGCAATGCCACATGTGTGACACTTTTTTGCAGCCTAGATGCGCAAAGGTGCCCAAATTCCTTTTAGGAGGGCATTTTTAGACATTTGGATCTCAGACTTCTTCTCACGCTTTAGGGCCCCTAAAAAGCCAGGGCAGTATAAATACCCCACATGTGACCCCACTTTGGAAATAAGACACCCCAAGGTATTCAATGAGGGGCCTGGCGAGTTCCTAGAAATTTTTTATTTGGCATAAGTTAACGGAAATAAGATTTTTTTTTGTTTTTTCTCACAAAGTCTCACTTTCCGCTAACTTGGGACAAAAATTTAAATCTTTCATGGACTCAATATGCTCCTCAGCGGATACCTTGGGGTGTCTTCTTTCCAAAATGGGGTCAGTTGTGGGCTGTTTGTACTGCCCTGGCATTTTAGGGTCTCCGCAATCATTACATGTATGGCCAGCATTAGGAGTTTCTGCTATTCTCCTTATATTGAGCATACAGGTAATGAGATTTTTTTTTCCGTTCAGCCTCCGGGCTGAAAGAAAAAAATGAACGGCACAGATTTCTTCATTCGCATCGATCAATGTGGATGAAAAAATCTCTGCCCAAAAAAAAAAAAAAGGAGGGGAAAGGCGTCTGCCAGGACATAGGAGCTCCGCCCAACATCCATACCCAATTAGCTTGTATGCCCTGACAAACCAGATTTCTCCATTCACATCAATCGATGAATAAATCATTGCCGGAAATTTTTATTTATTTTTTTATATACAAAGTGTTTGCCAAAGCATAGGAACGCCGCCTCCTCCTCAGCTCGTATGCCTTGGCAAACATATCTTTAACTGCAGAGTAGAAATCTCGTCTTGCAGCGCCGCATACACCGACTTGCGTGTAATCTGACAGCAGCACAATGCTTCTGTCAGAAAGCACATCAGTGCTGCAGCTAGTCGATCGGTTGGTCCACCTGGAAGGTAAAAAAAAAAAAAAAAGGAAAAAACCAGGCCGCAACACAATAATTTTATTAACTTTGGAACAGAACATATAAACTTTAACTTTTTGAACTAAACATTAACCTTTTTGCTTACTGGTGTTTTTTTTTTTTTTTTTTTTTTTTTTTACCTTTATAGAACAAACCTCTCCTTCCCCATGGGTCAATGTGCAAAGCGCAAATCGCCCAAAGATGTGGCGAAGTGCGTTATGCACTTTGTCCCATGTGAAAGGAGACGTTTGCAGCAGCTGTGAGTGAATGGGCCCTAATAGCCCTGTGTGATGTCCTGGTGAGATGTGATCCCTATGCTAGGTGTACCTGTGTGTGGTACTTCCGGAAACACTCCCCTAAGCATACGGTAGGGTGGTCAGGACAGTCAGGACAGAAATAGCGGGTGTCACGCCTTATTCCACTCCTGCTACAGACACAACATCTTTTTTGGGGTGACAGTTGGGTTGAGGTACCAGCAACGACATTGGGGAAATGTCGCTCGTGTAGACGGCTAACTACACTGGTGGATGGGGCCACGGAACCTCCTGGGTGCAGGAGGTTCTCGATGATCTCTTCCTGAAATTTGAGGAAGGATCGTGTTCTCCCAGCCTTACTGTAGAGAACAAAACTATTATACAGAGCCAATTAAATTAAATATACAGACACCTTCTTATACCAGCGTCTGGTTCTGCGGGAAACTAAATACGGAGACAACATCTGGGCATTGAAGTCCACCCCTCCCATGTGAAGGTTATAGTCGTGGACTGAGAGAGGCTTTTCAATGACACGGGTTGCTCGCTCAATTTGTATTGTCGTGTCTGCGTGAATGGAGGAGAGCATGTAAACGTCACGCTTGTCTCTCCATTTCACCGCGAGCAGTTCTTCGTTACACAATGCGGCCCTCTGCCCCCTTGCAAGACTTGTGCTAACGAGCCATTGGGGGAAGCCCGCGTGACTAGTTTGCGCGGTGCCACAGGCGCCAATCCGTTCTAGAAACAAATGCCTAAAGAGGGCCACACTTGTGTAGAAATTGTCTACATAAAGATGGTACCCCTTGTCGAATAAGGGTGACACCAAGTCCCAGACTATCTTCCCACTGCTCCCCAGGTAGTCAGGGCAACCGACCGGCTCCAGGGTCTGATCTTTTCCCTCATAGACATGAAATTTGTGGGTATAGCCTGTGGCCCTTTCACAGAGCTTATACAATTTGACCCCATACTGGGCGCGCTTGCTTGGGATGTATTGTTTGAAGCCAAGGCTCCCGGTAAAATGTATTAGGGACTCGTCTACGCAGATGTTTTGCTCTGGGGTATACAAATCAGCAAATTTCTGGTTGAAATGGTCTATGACGGGCCGAATTTTGTGGAGCCGGTCAAAAGCTGGGTGGCCTCTGGGACGGGAGGCGGTGTTGTCGCTAAAGTGCAGGAAACGCAGGATGGTCTTAAATCGTGTCCTGGACATAGCAGCAGAGAACATGGGCATGTGATGAATTGGGTTCGTGGACCAATATGACCGCAATTCATGCTTTTTAGTTAGACCCATGTTGAGGAGAAGGCCCCCAAAAAAATTAATTTCGGAAACTTGGACTGGTTTCCACTGGAAAGGCTGGGCATAAAAGCTTCCCGGGTTAGCGGTTATAAATTGTGTGGCATACCGATTTGTTTCTGCCACAACTAAGTCTAAGAGCTCCGCACTCAAGAACAGCTCAAAAAATCCCAGAGCCGAACCGATCTGAGCTGTCTCAACCCGAACTCCAGACTGGGCGGTGAAAGGGGGAACTACAGGTGCGGCTGAAGTTGGGGACTGCCAATCAGGGTTTGCCAGCACCTCAGGGATTCTAGGGGCTCTACGGGCACGTCTTTGCGGTGGCTGCGACGGGGTCACTACTGCACGTGCCACCGTACCAGCTTCAACTGCCCTTCTGGTGCTCGCTACTTCACCATGTTCTACGGCAGTGCTGGTACTGGGTCCAGGAAGGGCTGCGCTGCTGATGTATGCCTCACCACGTAATCCGACAGCACCAGCTCCACTCTGCTGCTCTTGAAGCGGATCCTGCGCAACCTGTGGTCTAGCGACACGGGGCCGGGTACGCCTGGTGCTATCAGGGACCTCAGCCTCCTCATCCGAACTTTGGGTCAGAGAGCCACTGCTTTATACAGGTTCATATTTTGACCCGCTAGATTCATCAGATGAGGGTTCCCATTCCTCATCCGACTGGGTCAGAAGCCTGTAGGCCTCTTCAGAAGAATACCCCCTGTTTGACATTTGGGTAACTAAATTTAGGGGTATTTCCTGAGACTACCCAAGAAAAAAAGCAAGCCTGTCTTACAAATGGGAGGCTAGCGAAGTACTGGAGGCCGCTGCGGTTGATAAAAAATATCAAAACTGATTTTTTTATTGCCGCAGCGCGTGTAAAGTGAATGTGCAGTGATTAAAAAAAAATAGTTTTTGTCACTACGGTGGGGCGGGCGTGGGTGAACGCACGTGTGGGCGACCGATCAGGCCTGATCGGGCAAACACTGCGTTTTGGGTGGAGGGCGAACTAAAGTGACACTAATACAATTATAGATCTGACCGTGATCAGTTTTGATCACTTCCAGATACTATAAAAGTACAAATGCTGATTAGCGATACGTTAAGGGACTGCGCTGCGGTGGGCTGGGCGCTAACTGATCCCTAAACTACCTAACCAAGGGGCCTAAACTATACCTAAAACCTAACAGTCAATACCAGTGAAAAAAAAAAAGTGACAGTTTGCACTGATCACTTTTTTCCTTTCAGTAGTGATTGACAGGGGTGATCAAAGTGTTAATTGGGGTTCAGGGGGGTGATCTGGGGCTAGTATGTGGTGTTTGGTGTACTCACTGTGTAGCCTGCTCCTCTGCTGGATCCAACCGACGAAAAGGACCAGCAGAGGAGCAGGGCAGCCATATAACAGATCATATTTACTAATATGATCTGCTATGTGGCTTCTGATTGGTTTTTTTTAAAATCAGCAACCTGCCAGCCGCGATCATTGGCTGGCAGGTTGCTGACGAAATGCTCCTTGAACTTTTGCCGGCCCGCGATGCGCATGCGCGGGCCGGCTGTGACCGAAATCTCGCGTCTCGCGAGATGACGCACGGATGCGTCCAGGAGGAGTAAATCAACCACCTCCCGGACGCATCCGTGCGTTAGGCAGTCGGGAGGTGGTTAATTTGTCATGATCCATTTTAAAAATCAGCTATTTCTCAGCTGCAGGGAACATCTATCTCAGTGTTACATAACTGTGCATTGCAGAAACATGCATAGTCCACTGTGGTAGTTGAAACAGTTACTCTGCATCAGTATGACAGGCAGGTGACTGGCATCACTCTTAGGGCACATGCGCAAAACCATGTGAATGTTGGGGTCCGCAAAACATGGATCTACAAAAATTACGAATGGCGTCTGTGTGACATCCGTATTGCATCTTTTTTATTTTTTTTGCGGATCCGTTGTAACAATGCCTATTTTGGTCTGCAAGACAGACAAGAATAGTACATGTTCTATATTTATTTGTGGAACTACCATGTGGACATACGGATATGGAATGCACACAGAGTCATTTCCATTCTTTTGAGGACCCATTGAAGCAAATGTTTCCACATATGAGCTGCAAAAAAAAGCAGAATGGACGCAGAAAAAAAATTAGGTTGTGTGCATGAGCCCTAAGAATGACACCTGTCACCTGCCTGTCATAGAACATGGGGCTTGTATGCGGAACCATTCAGCCCACAAAATCATTAGTATCAGACCACAATTTCACCCCAATTAAAGAATCAAAGAATAATGGATTTACTTATATATAAAAGAACATTAACCCCACAAAATTAGAAGTATCAGACTGCTATTTCACCCCAATTACAGAATGAAGGAATAATGGATTTACTTATGTATAAAATAACTTGTAATAGAGTGGCTTCTCTGTTCAATCGACAGCTGCACTCTCCCAATAGTGTGGATCAAGTCTCCCTATTATAACCCTACACTATCACTTAGCTGTCCCTGAACTGTTCAAAAGTAATATTTTGTAAAGAAAGTCTTTCCTAATCACTGTCCCTTGCACCTGTCACTTCTCCCCCTCCACTAAGTTCACAGTAAAATGGAGGACACCGGGTAGGACGAGTCTTTTTATAGAGCTGTGACATCACAGATGCTAGCTATTTACTGATTGGCTGGCTGCAAGGCATTATGGGTGATCCCTCCATCCCAGGCTTCTTACTTTCACACTTTTTAACATGTGCAGTGGGGCCATTTTAGAAAAAATTAAATCCGATACCATAAATTGCCAGGAAATTCTGATACGTTCAAATCAAAATTTTCCTGAAATTCGGTTGAAATTCCACTTTGGATGCTTCAGTTTGCTCAACACTACTAGCCATGATAGAAGTAGATCTGGCCCTGGCAGTTTTTTGCGAGGTTTTGGCTGTATGTTGCCTCTGATCCTTATTACTAAGGCCATCCCCTTTCCTCCTCTAATGTTGTCTCCTCCTCCTCCTCAGCACCTCAATATGGCTTCCAGGTCTAACCCAACAAACAATCATTGTCATAGTCTTCACTCCGGATCCGGTAGGCAGTTCCGGCGCTGTAACTGCCTGCCGGACTCCTCTGCCGCAAGTGTGAAAGTCCCCTAAGACGTATATGGTAATGCAATTTTTACAGTAAAATGCAACCCATTTAATAACACTGGTATAATAAAGGAACTATTGCCGAAAAATTATTTTGCTATTACTACCTGTTTTGTTGCAGTAATATGCTATAGTTTTAGAAGAAATAAAGTGGAATTGCTCAGTGTTTGTGTCAGAATGCTATTGTGGGTGCTGGCAATAAGACTGTAGAAATTATAAAAAACCTGTCTGTTCATATACAGAAAAAAATAATAATATTGTTTTCTACCAGGAAGTTTTGTAACGCAAAGCTAGCTACAAGTCAGCAGCTGTATTATATATAACTGGGTGACCCGTCCCTCACTGCCTCAAAGCTTTCCATGATTAGAGTTGAGCGAACACCTGGATGTTCGGGTTCGAGAAGTTCGGCCGAACATCCCGGAAATGTTCGGGTTCGGGATCCGAACCCGATCCGAACTTCGTCCCGAACCCGAACCCCATTGAAGTCAATGGGGACCCGAACTTTTCGGCACTAAAAAGGCTGTAAAACAGCCCAGGAAAGAGCTAGAGGGCTGCAAAAGGCAGCAACATGTAGGTAAATCCCCTGCAAACAAATGTGGATAGGGAAATGAATTAAAATAAAAATTAAATAAATAAAAATTAACCAAAATCAATTGGAGAGAGGTTCCATAGCAGAGAATCTGGCTTCCCGTCACCCACCACTGGAACAGTCCATTCTCAGATATTTAGGCCCCGGCACCCAGGCAGAGGAGAGAGGTCCCGTAACAGAGAATCTGTCTTCATGTCAGCAGAGAATTAGTCTGCATGTCATAGCAGAGAATGAGGCTTCACGTCAGCCACCACTGCAACAGTCCATTGGCATATATTTAGGCCCAGCACCCAGGCAGAGGAGGGAGGTCCCGTAACAGAGAATCTGTCTTCATGTCAGCAGAGAATTAGTCTGCATGTCATAGCAGAGAATGAGGCTTCACGTCAGCCACCACTGCAACAGTCCATTGGCATATATTTAGGCCCAGCACACACACAGGCAGAGGAGAGAGGTCCCGTAACAGAGAATCTGGCTTCATGTCAGCAGAGAATCAGTCTGCATGTCATAGCAGAGAATGAGGCTTCACGTCAGCCACCACTGCAACAGTCCATTGGCATATATTTAGGCCCAGCACACACACAGGCAGAGGAGAGAGGTCCCGTAACAGAGGATCTGGCTTCATGTCAGCAGAGAATCAGTCTGCATGTCATAGCAGAGAATCAGGCTTCACGTCAGCCACCACTGCAACAGTCCATTGTCATAAATTTAGGCCCAGCACCCAGGCAGAGGAGAGAGGTCCCGTAACAGACAATCTGGCTTCATGTCAGCAGAGAATTAGTCTGCATGTCATAGCAGAGAATGAGGCTTCACGTCAGCCACCACTGCAACAGTCCATTGGCATATATTTAGGCCTAGCACACAGGCAGAGGAGAGAGGTCCCGTAACAGACAATCTGGCTTCATGTCAGCAGAGAATCAGTCTGCATGTCATAGCAGAGAATGAGGCTTCACGTCACCCACCACTGCAACAGTCCATTGGCATATATTTAGGCCTAGCACACAGGCAGAGCAGAGAGGTCCCGTAACAGACAATCTGGCTTCATGACAGCAGAGAATCAGTCTGCATGTCATAGCAGAGAATGAGGCTTCACGTCACCCACCACTGCAACAGTCCATTGGCATATATTTAGGCCTAGCACACAGGCAGAGCAGAGAGGTCCCGTAACAGACGATCTGGCTTCATGTCAGCAGAGAATCAGTCTGCATGTCATAGCAGAGAATGAGGCTTCACGTCAGCCACCACTGCAACAGTCCATTGGCATATATTTAGGCCTAGCACACAGGCAGAGGAGAGAGGTCCCGTAACAGACAATCTGGCTTCATGTCAGCAGAGAATCAGTCTGCATGTCATAGCAGAGAATGAGGCTTCACGTCAGCCACCACTGCAACAGTCCATTGGCATATATTTAGGCCCAGCACCCAGGCAGAGGAGGGAGGTCCCGTAACAGACAATCTGGCTTCATGTCAGCAGAGAATCAGTCTGCATGTCATAGCAGAGAATGAGGCTTCACGTCACCCACCACTGCAACAGTCCATTGGCATATATTTAGGCCCAGCACCCAGGCAGAGGAGGGAGGTCCCGTAACAGAGAATCTGTCTTCATGTCAGCAGAGAATTAGTCTGCATGTCATAGCAGAGAATGAGGCTTCACGTCAGCCACCACTGCAACAGTCCATTGGCATATATTTAGGCCCAGCACCCAGGCAGAGGAGGGAGGTCCCGTAACAGAGAATCTGTCTTCATGTCAGCAGAGAATTAGTCTGCATGTCATAGCAGAGAATGAGGCTTCACGTCAGCCACCACTGCAACAGTCCATTGGCATATATTTAGGCCCAGCACACACACAGGCAGAGGAGAGAGGTCCCGTAACAGACAATCTGGCTTCATGTCAGCAGAGAATTAGTCTGCATGTCATAGCAGAGAATGAGGCTTCACGTCAGCCACCACTGCAACAGTCCATTGGCATATATTTAGGCCCAGCACACACACAGGCAGAGGAGAGAGGTCCCGTAACAGAGAATCTGTCTTCATGTCAGCAGAGAATTAGTCTGCATGTCATAGCAGAGAATCAGGCTTCACGTCACCCACCACTGCAACAGTCCATTGGCATATATTTAGGCCCAGCACCCAGGCAGAGGAGGGAGGTCCCGTAACAGAGAATCTGTCTTCATGTCAGCAGAGAATTAGTCTGCATGTCATAGCAGAGAATGAGGCTTCACGTCACCCACCACTGCAACAGTCCATTGGCATATATTTAGGCCTAGCACACAGGCAGAGGAGAGGTTCATTCAACTTTGGGTAGCCTCGCAATATAATGGTAAAATGAAAATAAAAATAGGATTGAATGAGGAAGTGCCCTGGAGTCCAATAATATATGGTTATGGGGAGGTAGTTAATGTCTAATCTGGACAAGGGACGGACAGGTCCTGTGGGATCCATGCCTGGTTCATTTTTATGAACGTCAGCTTGTCCACATTGGCTGTAGACAGGCGGCTGCGTTTGTCTGTAATGACGCCCCCTGCCGTGCTGAATACACGTTCAGACAAAACGCTGGCTGCCGGGCAGGCCAGCACCTCCAAGGCATAAAAGGCTAGCTCTGGCCACGTGGACAATTTAGAGACCCAGAAGTTGAATGGGGCCGAACCATCAGTCAGTACGTGGAGGGGTGTGCACACGTACTGTTCCACCATGTTAGTGAAATGTTGCCTCCTGCTAACACGTTGCGTATCAGGTGGTGGTGCAGTTAGCTGTGGCGTGTTGACAAAAGTTTTCCACATCTCTGCCATGCTAACCCTGCCCTCAGAGGAGCTGGCCGTGACACAGCTGCCTTGGCGACCTCTTGCTCCTCCTCTGCCTTGGCCTTGGGCTTCCACTTGTTCCCCTGTGACATTTGGGAATGCTCTCAGTAGCGCGTCTACCAACGTGCGCTTGTACTCGCGCATCTTCCTATCACGCTCCAGTGCAGGAAGTAAGGTGGGCACATTGTCTTTGTAGCGTGGATCCAGCAGGGTGGCAACCCAGTAGTCCGCACAGGTTAAAATGTGGGCAACTCTGCTGTCGTTGCGCAGGCACTGCAGCATGTAGTCGCTCATGTGTGCCAGGCTGCCCAGGGGTAAGGACAAGCTGTCCTCTGTGGGAGGCGTATCGTCATCGTCCTGCCTTTCCCCCCAGCCACGCACCAGTGATGGACCCGAGCTGCGTTGGGTGCCACCCCGCTGTGACCATGCTTCATCCTCATCCTCCTCCACCTCCTCCTCATCCTCGTCCTCCTCGTCCTCCAGTAGTGGGCCCTGGCTGGCCACATTTGTACCTGGCCTCTGCTGTTGCCAAAAACCTCCCTCTGAGTCACTTCGAAGAGACTGGCCTGAAAGTGCTAAAAATGACCCCTCTTCCTCCTCCTCCTCCTCCTCCTGGGCCACCTCCTCTTCCATCATCGCCCTAAGTGTTTTCTCAAGGAGACATAGAAGTGGTATTGTAACGCTGATAACGGTGTCATCGCCACTGGCCATGTTGGTGGAGTACTCGAAACAGCGCAACAGGGCACACAGGTCTCGCATGGAGGCCCAGTCATTGGTGGTGAAGTGGTGCTGTTCTGTAGTGCGACTGACCCGTGCGTGCTGCAGCTGAAACTCCACTATGGCCTGCTGCTGCTCGCACAGTCTGTCCAGCATGTGCAAGGTGGAGTTCCACCTGGTGGGCACGTCGCATATGAGGCGGTGAGCGGGAAGGCCGAAGTTACGCTGTAGCGCAGACAGGCGAGCAGCAGCAGGATGTGAACGCCGGAAGCGCGAACAGACGGCCCGCACTTTATGCAGCAGCTCTGACATGTCGGGGTAGTTGTGAATGAACTTCTGCACCACCAAATTCAGCACATGCGCCAAGCAAGGGATGTGCGTCAAATTGGCTAGTTCCAGAGCTGCAACGAGATTTCGCCCATTATCACACACCACCAGGCCGGGCTTGAGGCTCACCGGCAGCAACCACTCGTCGGTCTGTTGTTCTATACCCCGCCACAACTCCTGTGCGGTGTGGGGCCTGTCCCCCAAACATATGAGTTTCAGAATGGCCTGCTGACGTTTACCCCGGGCTGTGCTGAAGTTGGTGGTGAAGGTGTGTGGCTGACTGGATGAGCAGGTGGAAGAAGAGGAGGAGGAAGCCGAGAAGGAGGAGGTGGCAACAGGAGGCAAAGAATGTTGCCCTGCGATCCTTGGCGGCGGAAGGACGTGCGCCAAACAGCTCTCCGCCTGGGGCCCAGCTGCCACTACATTTACCCAGTGTGCAGTTAGGGAGATATAGCGTCCCTGGCCGTGCTTACTGGTCCACGTATCTGTGGTTAGGTGGACCTTGCCACAGATGGCGTTGCGCAGTGCACACTTGATTTTATCGGATACTTGGTTGTGCAGGGAAGGCACGGCTCTCTTGGAGAAGTAGTGCCGGCTGGGAACAACATACTGTGGGACAGCAAGCGACATGAGCTGTTTGAAGCTGTCTGTGTCCACCAGCCTAAATGACAGCATTTCATAGGCCAGTAGTTTAGAAATGCTGGCATTCAGGGCCAGGGATCGAGGGTGGCTAGGTGGGAATTTACGCTTTCTATCAAATGTTTGTGAGATGGAGAGCTGAACGCTGGCGTGTGACATGGTTGAGACGCTTGGTGACGGAGGTGGTGGTGGTGGTGTTGGTGGTACATCCCCTGTTTGCTGGGCGGCAGGTGCCAACGTTCCTCCAGAGGCGGAGGAAGAGGCCGAGGCGGCAGCAGCAGAATAGGCCGAGGCGGCAGCAGCAGAAGAGGTAGCAGGGGGAGCCTGAGTGACTTCCTTGGTTTTAAGGTGTTTACTCCACTGCAGTTCATGCTTTGCATGCAGGTGCCTGGTCATGCAGGTTGTGCTCAGGTTCAGAACGTTAATGCCTCGCTTCAGGCTCTGATGGCACAGCGTGCAAACCACTCGGGTCTTGTCGTCAGCACATTGTTTGAAGAAGTGCCATGCCAGGGAACTCCTTGAAGCTGCCTTTGGGGTGCTCGGTCCCAGATGGCGGCGGTCAGTAGCAGGCGGAGTCTCTTGGCGGCGGGTGTTCTGCTTTTGCCCACTGCTCCCTCTTTTGCTACGCTGTTGGCTCGGTCTCACCACTGCCTCTTCCTCCGAACTGTGAAAGTCAGTGGCACGACCTTCATTCCATGTGGGGTCTAGGACCTCATCGTCCCCTGCATCGTCTTCCACCCAGTCTTGATCCCTGACCTCCTGTTCAGTCTGCACACTGCAGAAAGACGCAGCAGTTGGCACCTGTGTTTCGTCATCATCAGAGACATGCTGAGGTGGTATTCCCATGTCCTCATCATCAGGAAACATAAGTGGTTGTGCGTCAGTGCATTCTATGTCTTTCACCGCTGGGGAAGGGCTAGGTGGATGCCCTTGGGAAACCCTGCCAGCGGAGTCTTCAAACAGCATAAGAGACTGCTGCATAACTTGAGGCTGAGACAGTTTCCCTGGTATGCATGGGGGTGATGTGACAGACTGATGGGGTTGGTTTTCAGGCGCCATCTGTGCGCTTTCTGCAGAAGACTGGGTGGGAGATAATGTGAACGTGCTGGATCCACTGTCGGCCACCCAATTGACTAATGCCTGTACCTGCTCAGGCCTTACCATCCTTAGAACGGCATTGGGCCCCACCATATATCGCTGTAAATTCTGGCGGCTACTGGGACCTGAGGTAGTTGGTACACTAGGACGTGTGGATGTGGCAGAACGGCCACGTCCTCTCCCAGCACCAGAGGGTCCACTAACACCACCACGACCATGTCCACGTCCGCGTCCCTTACTAGATGTTTTTCTCATTGTTATGGTTCACCACAACAACAAATATATTATTTGGCCCAATGTATTGTATTCAAATTCAGCGGGATATAAATTTGAGGCCTAGTATTTAGGCGCTGGGTGACCGGTGTGGATTTAGTGACAGAATTAGACTTGGAAATGCACAGAAGCGTGTGTGTGAAGTTATTCTGAATGACCCTATGTGCACCTTCAATATGATCTACCCTTTTAGGGATAGATTTCAAATAGCTCTGATATAGCAGAAACGACTAAATTATGAAATTGCTAAATTGGGAATTGTATTTCAACCCAGAACAAAAAATGTGCTTTGACGGACACTAAATAACTTTCCCAGCCACAACAGGACAGCGGTAACGAGAGATTTAGCGGGATATAAATTTGAGGCCTAGTATTTAGGCGCTGGGTGACAGGTATGGGTTTAGTGACAGAATTAGATTTGGAAATGCACAGTAGCGGGTGTGTGAAGTTATTCTGAATGACCCTATGTGCACCTTGAATATTATATAGCCTTTTAGGGATAGATTTCAAATAGCTCTGATATAGCAGAAACCACTAAATTATGAAATTGCTAAATTGGGAATTGTATTTCAACCCAGAACAAGAAATGTGCTTGAACGGACACTAAATAACTCGCCCAGCTACAGCACTAAGGACAGATTTAGCGGGATATAAATTTGAGGCCTAGTATTTAGGCGCTGGGTGACAGGTATGGGTTTAGTGCCAGAATTAGACTTGGAAATACACAGTAGCGGGTGTGTGTGAAGTTATTCTGAATGACCCAATGTGCACCTTGAATATTATATACCCTTTTAGGGATAGATTTCAAATAGCTCTGATATAGCAGAAACCACTAAATTATGAAATTGCTAAATTGGGAATTGTATTTCAACCCAGAACAAGAAATGTGCTTGAACGGACACTAAATAACTCGCCCAGCTACAGCACTAAGGACAGATTTAGCGGGATATAAATTTGAGGCCTAGTATTTAGGCGCTGGGTGACAGGTATGGGTTTAGTGCCAGAATTAGACTTGGAAATACACAGTAGCGGGTGTGTGTGAAGTTATTCTGAATGACCCAATGTGCACCTTGAATATTATATACCCTTTTAGGGATAGATTTCAAATAGCTCTGATATAGCAGAAACCACTAAATTATGAAATTGCTAAATTGGGAATTGTATTTCAACCCAGAACAAGAAATGTGCTTGAACGGACACTAAATAACTCGCCCAGCTACAGCACTAAGGACAGATTTAGCGGGATATAAATTTGAGGCCTAGTATTTAGGCGCTGGGTGACAGGTATGGGTTTAGTGCCAGAATTAGACTTGGAAATACACAGTAGCGGGTGTGTGTGAAGTTATTCTGAATGACCCAATGTGCACCTTGAATATTATATACCCTTTTAGGGATAGATTTCAAATAGCTCTGATATAGCAGAAACCACTAAATTATGAAATTGCTAAATTGGGAATTGTATTTCAACCCAGAACAAGAAATGTGCTTGAACGGACACTAAATAACTCGCCCAGCTACAGCACTAAGGACAGATTTAGCGGGATATAAATTTGAGGCCTAGTATTTAGGCGCTGGGTGACAGGTATGGGTTTAGTGCCAGAATTAGACTTGGAAATACACAGTAGCGGGTGTGTGTGAAGTTATTCTGAATGACCCAATGTGCACCTTGAATATTATATACCCTTTTAGGGATAGATTTCAAATAGCTCTGATATAGCAGAAACCACTAAATTATGAAATTGCTAAATTGGGAATTGTATTTCAACCCAGAACAAGAAATGTGCTTGAACGGACACTAAATAACTCGCCCAGCTACAGCACTAAGGACAGATTTAGCGGGATATAAATTTGAGGCCTAGTATTTAGGCGCTGGGTGACAGGTATGGGTTTAGTGCCAGAATTAGACTTGGAAATACACAGTAGCGGGTGTGTGTGAAGTTATTCTGAATGACCCAATGTGCACCTTGAATATTATATACCCTTTTAGGGATAGATTTCAAATAGCTCTGATATAGCAGAAACCACTAAATTATGAAATTGCTAAATTGGGAATTGTATTTCAACCCAGAACAAGAAATGTGCTTGAACGGACACTAAATAACTCGCCCAGCTACAGCACTAAGGACAGATTTAGCGGGATATAAATTTGAGGCCTAGTATTTAGGCGCTGGGTGACAGGTATGGGTTTAGTGCCAGAATTAGACTTGGAAATACACAGTAGCGGGTGTGTGTGAAGTTATTCTGAATGACCCAATGTGCACCTTGAATATTATATACCCTTTTAGGGATAGATTTCAAATAGCTCTGATATAGCAGAAACCACTAAATTATGAAATTGCTAAATTGGGAATTGTATTTCAACCCAGAACAAGAAATGTGCTTGAACGGACACTAAATAACTCGCCCAGCTACAGCACTAAGGACAGATTTAGCGGGATATAAATTTGAGGCCTAGTATTTAGGCGCTGGGTGACAGGTATGGGTTTAGTGCCAGAATTAGACTTGGAAATACACAGTAGCGGGTGTGTGTGAAGTTATTCTGAATGACCCAATGTGCACCTTGAATATTATATACCCTTTTAGGGATAGATTTCAAATAGCTCTGATATAGCAGAAACCACTAAATTATGAAATTGCTAAATTGGGAATTGTATTTCAACCCAGAACAAGAAATGTGCTTGAACGGACACTAAATAACTCGCCCAGCTACAGCACTAAGGACAGATTTAGCGGGATATAAATTTGAGGCCTAGTATTTAGGCGCTGGGTGACAGGTATGGGTTTAGTGCCAGAATTAGACTTGGAAATACACAGTAGCGGGTGTGTGTGAAGTTATTCTGAATGACCCAATGTGCACCTTGAATATTATATACCCTTTTAGGGATAGATTTCAAATAGCTCTGATATAGCAGAAACCACTAAATTATGAAATTGCTAAATTGGGAATTGTATTTCAACCCAGAACAAGAAATGTGCTTGAACGGACACTAAATAACTCGCCCAGCTACAGCACTAGGGACAGATTTAGCTGGATATAAATTTGAGGCCTAGTATTTAGGCGCTGGGTGACAGGTATGGGTTTAGTGCCAGAATTAGACTTGGAAATACACAGTAGCGGGTGTGTGTGAAGTTATTCTGAATGACCCAATGTGCACCTTGAATATTATATACCCTTTTAGGGATAGATTTCAAATAGCTCTGATATAGCAGAAACCACTAAATTATGAAATTGCTAAATTGGGAATTGTATTTCAACCCAGAACAAGAAATGTGCTTGAACGGACACTAAATAACTCGCCCAGCTACAGCACTAAGGACAGATTTAGCGGGATATAAATTTGAGGCCTAGTATTTAGGCGCTGGGTGACCGGTATGGATTTAGTGACAGAATTAGACTGGGATATGGCCAAAAAATAAACAGACTATTGCTGGTTAAATGCACTTGGTGTGACAGCTTCACTCTGATGTAGGCTTTAGCCAAAAAACAACCACACCATTGAGGGTTAAATGCACTTGGTGACAGGCGCAGCTTGCCCCTGATTTAGTATATGGCCAAAAAATGAACAGACTATTGCTGGTTAAATGCACTTGGTGTGACAGCTTCACCCTGATGTAGGCTTTAGCCAAAAAACAACCACACCATTGAGGGTTAAATGCACTTGGTGACAGGCGCAGCTTGCCCCTGATTTTGTATATGGCCAAAAAATGAACAGACTATTGCTGGTTAAATGCACTTGGTGTGACAGCTTCACCCTGATGTAGGCTTTAGCCAAAAAACAACCACACCATTGAGGGTTAAATGCACTTGGTGACAGGCGCAGCTTGCCCCTGATTTTGTATATGGCCAAAAAATGAACAGACTATTGCTGGTTAAATGCACTTGGTGTGACAGCTTCACCCTGATGTAGGCTTTAGCCAAAAAACAACCACACCATTGAGGGTTAAATGCACTTGGTGACAGGCGCAGCTTGCCCCTGATTTTGTATATGGCCAAAAAATGAACAGACTATTGCTGGTTAAATGCACTTGGTGTGACAGCTTCACCCTGATGTAGGCTTTAGCCAAAAAACAACCACACCATTGAGGGTTAAATGCACTTGGTCGCAGCTTGTGCTGGCGCACCACAAGACACAAAATGGCCGCCGATCACCCCAGAAAAATGTGACTGACAAACGGTCTGGGCAGCCTAAAAACAGTGAGCAATTGAGGATCAGCAGCTCAATGATCCACAGCTGCAGATCGATCAGTTAATCAAGTCCTTTGGAGGAGTTAATCTGCCTAATCTCGCCCTACTGTCGCAGCCGCAACCTCTCCCTACGCTAATCAGAGCAGAGTGACGGGCGGCGCTATGTGACTCCAGCTTAAATAGAGGCTGGGTCACATGGTGCTCTGGCCAATCACAGCCATGCCAATAGTAGGCATGGCTGTGATGGCCTCTTGGGGCAAGTAGTATGACGCTTGTTGATTGGCTGCTTTGCAGCCTTTCAAAAAGCGCCAAGAAAGCGTCACAAAAGCGCGAAGAAAGCGACGAACACCGAACCCGAACCCGGACTTTTACGAAAATGTCCGGGTTCGGGTCCGTGTCACGGACACCCCAAAATTCGGTACGAACCCGAACTATACAGTTCGAGTTCGCTCATCCCTATCCATGATTAAATTCCCTAAAATATACCCAATTACTTCTTATTATCTCACTATACTCATTGTGTTATTGTGTCCTCATCACAATACATTAGTGGCTGTGTCTGTAATAACTTTTTTGTCAGACGTTGACACCCTTTTGCCACATGACACCCTCCAGGTCAGAAGCTGAACACAAAATGAAGTTCTATGACGTACTGAGCTAAGGACCTTCCTCAATTTGGTCCCTGATTGGCTGATCAGGCTTTCTGTTAGTCTTCTTGTCAATCAGGTGAAAACCACCTCTCATCTTCCTCCCAACCAATATTTCCTGCCAATATTCACAGTAAAATTCATTGTTATGCTATTAATTGGAAAAGGATTGCAAAAGTTTGGGATTCATTTGGCAGGTATGCAAAGTTTGTGAAAAATCTGATTCTTTTAGTAGCAATTTGATTATTTCTAGTGTATTATGGTGATTACTATCGGTAATTACCATCAGTGATTTTGAGCCCAAACCATGTGTGTCTCTAAACAAAGAACAGGTACAGATATTTTCCTTATACCTTATGTATGTCAACGCCCAAATCCTAGTTTTGGGTCACAATCACCGATAGAAATCACTGACCAAAACACTGACATGTGAATAAGGCATTAAAAGGGTTGTGTCGTCTCAAACATTGGTGGCATATCACTAGGCTATGCCACCATTGTCAGATAGGTGTGGACTGTAGATCCTTCCTCCGGGACCAGCTCCTATCTCCAGAACTGGACCCCCAAAGTGAAGGAGGGCACACTGTTATACACAGTATATAAGTGATGTTTACTATAACTTGCAGCTAAAAAAAAAAAAAAAAAAAAAAAACTTTCAATGATTTTACTGAGGCCAAGTATTTATTATACAAACATATTTACTTTATTTTTATTTAAGTGTGTATTGATTATACATTTGGAATTGTATTAGCAACTGCATAGATATTTCAGAATTAATGTTGTTTCTTTGGACATTTAAGTTGCATTATAACATGGAGAACACTGCGGAATGATTCCAGTGTTGCAGTATTTATGAGTTATTTTATAATTTCAGTTTATTTTTGGAATATTTTTAACTTGTCTTTCACCACCATATTCTCTTGGAGTGAGTGAGATTGTCCCTCACATTAATCATAGCTTTAAGCATGCCAGTAGCTAGTATCATTAGCTCACCAGATAATATACTGTCTGACAAATGATGGAAAACCCATTGCTAACTATCAGAACAAGACAGGTAACAAGTGTTCAGCAATGACATATTAAATAAATGGACCATTTATCTACTTTTGAGCAGCCATGAGAAAACTGTAGTTTTTGGACATATGACTTGTAATATTTCAGTGTTCTTTTCTGTGTTACAAGAACAATTTATAAAAATGATTTTGCATTAGAAATTTGAAAATTTGTTTCTAATTCCTAATCTATGGATGTCACAGTATCCCTTTAATTACAGGATATCTTTAGATACAAAAGTATAATTTACTTTTTAAGAATAAAATACTATTGTACTATTAGCATCAATAAAAGCCGCTAACACAACTAAAAAAAGTCCACTGCTGCATTTTATAAATTTCTATATAAACCTTTGATGCAACATCTGCCAGAGAAACATTACAAACGCTGTGTGTGCGTGTGTTTAATCAATGACAGAATCATACAATCAGAAAGTCTTGTGCAGCTGATAACATTGTCTAGGCTAGAAGTTAGATACTTTTCTCTTATTTATGGCAGCTAAAGCCTGACTTAATTAACAATCTAAAAAAAGTGTCACTTAACCCCTTAACCCATTAACCCCAAAAATTCACAGGCTGAAAAAAAAAAATTGTGTTTGCGTACCTACATAAAGTGATTCACTGATGGTGGAGGAACGTTATACTAAAAAATAAACTTTATCAATTGTTTATTAAAACAGTGTGTGACACACTAGGGGGAAAGACTACACAGAAAGCCTGAGTACCTACACACAAGCACCAGGATTAAATACCTATATCTGAGATATCCAGAGGACTGTAATCACATACAGTCAGGTGGGAGGCACATATGCAAACTGTTGTAATTCCTACACCGTTCACCTGATTTGGATGTAAATACCCTCAAATTAAAGCTGACAGTCGGCAGTTAAAGCACATCTTGTTCGTTTCATTTCAAATCCATTGTGGTGGTGTATAGAGCCAAAAATGTTACAATTGTGTCGATGTCCCAATATTTATGGACCTAACTGTAGGTCTTGGATAATCCGATCAGGTAAAAATATCTCAATGTGGGCAATTAGTTTGAAACTGAAGGGAATATCTCATCAGTCCAGAAGGCAAAAAGCGTGACATCCGGATGTTCAATCTGAACATTCATAACCGGATGTCACTGTCAGACCGCTCAATATCACTCCAAGAGCAGGGTATACACCGCACACTAGTTAGGGGGTAACCAAAGTCCCAGGTTGCCTAATGTGAACCAGTAACCTAGCAATGCATGTGCGGCATACACACACATACCATAAATGCCAGAAGCAGTGCAGCACAGAATAACACCAATAACCTACATCTAAAGCGCCATACTCAACCTGTTTCATTAATACCAAATCATCAGGAGTACATAGAATGCGCTGGTAGGTAGACATGTCTTTAATTATTCGCCAGCAAACAGTTCCCGGCGAACATCGCTTGTTCACGTTCGCCGCGGCGGGCGAACATATGCGATGTTCGGTCCGCCCCCTATACATCATCATTGAGTAAACTTTGACCCTGTACATCACAGTCAGCAGACACATTTCAGCCAATCAGCAGCAGACCCTCTCTCCCAGACCCTCCCACCTCCTGGACAGCATCCATTTTAGATTCATTCAGAAGCTACAGTCTTAGGTCTCATGCACACGACCGTTGTGTGCATCCGTGGCCGTCGTGCCATTTTCCGTTTTTTTTTGCGGACCCATTGACTTTCAATGGGTCCGTGGAAAAATCAGGAAATGCACCGTTTTGCAGCCGAGACCGTGATCCGTGTATCCTGTCCGTCAAAAAAATATGACCTGTCCTATTTTTTGGACGGACAACGGTTCACGGACCCATCCAAGTCAATGGGTCAGTGAAAGAACACGGATGCACACAAGATTGGCATCCGTGTCCATGATCCGTGGTCGTAGGTTACTTTCATACAGACGGATCCAAAGATCCGTCTGCATAAAAGCTTTTTCAGATCTAAAACTCATTTCCGACAGTATATTCTAACACAGAGGCGTTCCCATGGTGATGGGGACGCTTCTAGTTAGAATACACTACGAACTGTGTACAAGACTGCCCCCTGCTGCCTGGCAGCACCCGATCTCTTACAGGGGGCCGTGATCAGCACAATTAACCCCTTCAGGTGCGGCACCTGAAGGGGTGAATTGTACTATCATATCCCCCTGTAAGAGATCAGGGCTGCCAGGCAGCAGGGGGCAGACCCCCTCCTCCCCAGTTTAAATATCATTGGTGGCCAGTGCGGCCCCCCCCTCCCTCCCTTGTAATAATTTGTTGGTGGCACAGTGTGCGCCCCCCCCGCCCCACCCCCCTTCCTCCCTCTATTGTAATAATTCGTTGGTGGCACAGTGTGTGCCCCCCCCTTTCCTCCCTCTATTGTAATAATTAGTTGGTGGCACAGTGTGCGCCCCCCATCGACCCCCCCTCCCTCTATAGCATTAACAACATTGGTGGACAGTGTGCGCCCCCCATCGCCCCCCCTCCCTCTATTGTAATAATTTGTTGATGGCACAGTGTGCGCCCCCCCCGGCCCCCCCTTCCTCCCTCTATTGTAATAATTCGTTGGTGGCACATGTGCGCCCCTCATCGCCCCCCCCCCTCCCTCTATAGCATTAACAACATTGGTGGCAGTGTGCGGCCTCCTATCTCCCCCCCCCCGCGATCATTGGTGGCAGCGGAGTTCCGATCGGAGTCCCAGTTTAATCGCTGGGGCTCCGATTGGTAACCATGGCAACTAGGACGCTACTGCAGTCCTGGTTGCCATGGTTACTTAGCAATAGTACAATAGTAGAAGCATCATACTTACCTGGGAGCTGCGATGTTCGTGTCCGTCCGGGAGCTCCACCTACTGGTAACTGTTTGTGGTAGTTGTTTGCAAGCGTGTGTGTCAGGCCTACAGCGTCTACTCTGCCAACTTCTGCCAATGTCACCAGTGCCACTCATATCTGGTGTCACAGTAGCTTGCATTTTAAAAAAAAACTAAAACAATTTTGACTGTAATATAATAGCAGTTAGTTGTCTGCAAGCGTGTGTCAGGCCTACAGCGTGTACTGTGCCAACTACTGCCAGTGCACAGTGCCACCAGTGCCACTCATATCTGGTGTCACAGTAGCTTGCATTAAAAAAAAAACCATAAAACAATTTGGACTGTAATATAATAGCAAAGGAAGACAAAAAAGGGGGTCAGCACATACCAAACCGCAGGAGCACATGTGGAACCTACACTCCCTGAAGTGTATGGTAGCCGTCATGGCACTTAACAGGTAGAATTTAGTGTTAGAAAACAGTCTAACAGAGATTGCCTTGACGTGCAGCAGACGGGCTCAAATAATTTTGTACAAAACGATTTGCCAAGTACCTCTCACTTATAGTGTAGCACTTGTAATTATTATGCAATTTTGTACTCTATATTGCAGCGAGTTGTCGCATTGCATGTTTTGTCTTTTAATGTTGTTCTTTTAATGTTGTTCCCAATGTGCTCCTGCGGTTTGGTATGTGCTGACTGACCCCCTTTTTTGTCTTTCTTTGCAGTTTGTACTGGAGGTGTGGCTGCCTCCTCAGTCATGCACTCCTGACCACCTTGTCTGCCCTTAAGCTGATTTTAATTAGTGTGAGCATATAGTCAGGCCTGCTCCCCCTCACTCACTGAAGCCATTTGTCACCAGGAGTGAGATAGTTTGTGGACTCTCACTGCAGTCTTTGGTGGCCATTTGGCACGGGGGGTGTTGTGGAGTTGGCCTGCATGCATGTTGGTACCTGCACTCATTGGATACAGTGGAGGCCAGTTTGGCACCCAAAATGACAGTTATTGAAGCAGACCTGCATGTGGAACCTACACTCCCTGAAGTGTATGGTAGCCGTCATGGCACTTAACAGGTAGAATTTAGTGTTAGGAACCCATCTAACAGAGATTGCCTTGACGTGCGGCAGACGGGCTCAAATAATTTTGTACAAAACGATTTGCCAAGTATCTCTCACTTATAGTGTAGCACTTGTAATTATTATGCAATTTTGTACTCTATATTGCAGTGAGTTGTCGCATTGCATGTTTTGTCTTTTAATGTAATATAATAGCATTTAGTTGTCTGCAAGCATGTGTGTCAGGCCTACAGCGTCTACTCTGCCAACTTTTGCCAGTGTCACCAGTGCCACTCATATCTGGTGTCATAGTAGATTACATTTTAAAAAAACAACAAAAATTTTGACTGTAATATAATAGCAGTTAGTTGTCTGCAAGTGTTTGTGTCAGGCCTACAGTGTCTACTCTGCCAACGACTGCCAGTGTACAGTGCCACCAGTGCCACTCATCTGGTGTCACAGTAGCTTGCATTAAAAAAAAAACTAAAAAAAAACTATTTTGCCTGTAATATAATAGCAGTTAGTTGTTTGCAAGCGTGTGTGTCAGGCCTACAGCGTCTACTCTGCCAACTTCTGCCAGTGCACAGTGCCACTCATATCTGGTGTCACAGTAGCTTGCACGCATAGTACAACTAAACTAATCTAAAATAAAATGACAGGTAGAGGCAGGCCACCCCGCAGGGGCCATCGTGGTCGTAGTTCTGTGATTCCCTTTGGCCCTAGAATGATGCCCAGTGTTCAGAGGCCATGTATCCTGAACTTGAAAAATTCTGAGGACATAGTTGATTGGCTAACACAGGACACCCAATCTTCTACAGCTTCCGCTCGGAACCTTGACGCACCATCCTCGTCCAGCTCAGCTTCGGGCACCTCTCAAGTTACCACTCGCCCAGGGATGTATCTATCACAAGGCAAACAAGGCATTTGCCTAGGGCGGCACTTGAAAAGGGGGTGGCAAAATGCCTTGTTTGCTTAGTGATAGTTACACAATATGCTAAATATATTTTTTGCCCCTTGTCCGATCCTTCATTATGCGAGCGGCATCGCCGGCGCCGCATAATGGAGTTGAAAAACTTACTTCCTCCCCCTCCTGACTTCCTCCCGACCTCCCCTGCCCTTTGCGTCCTCACGTTGCCATCATGACGTCACACGGAGGTGGAGTCATGGGCCGAAAACGCTAGGGTGAGCCTTATCTCCTCCAAGTGCAGAGCGGATCCTGCACACAGTCACTGTGAAAACTGAGGCCAGGCCCTGGCCACCAATGCACTGATCCCTGAGCCTGCTGTCTTCAAAAACTGTAAGTACTTAAATTACAGTAATTCACAAAAAATCTATTACTTAGTTGTTTTATGGGGTAAGGGGGTTGGGATCCGTTGGGTGGTTAGAGGGGGGAGAATTAGGGAGGGATTAATACTGTACTAACTCTAGCTGCACATTGTTTTTTAACAAGGAAGGGGTGGGTCAAATTTATATTAGGGGGGTGCCCGAGTTTAGTCTCGCCTAGGGCAGCACAAAACCAAGATACACCACTGCACTCGCCCGCCTGCTGCCACCACCAACACTACCACAACAGCCGCTTCACTTGATCTGTCAGAGGAGTTATTTACACATCAGTTGGAAGAAATGAGTGATGTGCAACCATTATTGCCAGAGGATGTAGAATACAGGGATATGTCTCAGTCAGGCAGCATTACACACATAATGTACACATACGGTGTGATGATGATTCCTTTGCTGAGTTGTCAGATACAAGTGAACCAGTTGATGATGACGACTAGGTGCCCGTAGATGTCACATGGGTGCCCGCTCGAAGAGAAGAGGAACAGGGGGAAAATTCTGATGGGGAGACAGAGAGGAGGAGGAGACAAGTTGGAAGCAGGGGGAGGTTGTCGCAAGGAGCTAGTGGCACAGTCAGACAGTATGCATCAGCACCCGGGGTCAGACAGATAGCACGCCAATCAACGCATGCTGTTGCCACCACCAGATTGCCGTCATTGCAAAGCTCAGCAGTGTGGCATTTTTTTTGTGTGTCTGCCTCTGACAACAGCGATGCCATTTGCAACCTGTGCCAAAAGAAAGTGAGTCGGGGAAGTCCAACACCCACCTAGGTACAACCGCTTTGCGGAGGCACATGATCGCACATCACAAACGCCTATGGGATCAACACATGAGTACAAGCATCACACAAACTCAAAGCCACCATCCTCCTTCTGGTCCAGCATCTTCAGTCACGTCAACCACTGATGTCCTCCTTGCCCCCTCTCAACCATCCGTCACTCCGTCTCTCGCCTTGAGCAGTTCCTGCTCATCTGCCCACAGTCAGGTGTCTGTCAAGGACATGTTTGAGTGTAAGAAGCCAATTTCACAAAGCCACCCCCTTGCCCGGCGTCTGACAGCTGGCTTGTCTGAACTCTTAGCCCGTCAGCTTTTACCATACAAGCTGGTGGAGTCTGAGGCCTTCAAAAGAATTTGTAGCTATTGGGAAACCGCAGTGGAAGGTACCCGGTCAAAATTTCTTTGCACAAAAGGCAATCCCCAACCTGTACTCTATTGTGCAAAAAGAAGTCATGGCATGTCTGGCACACAGTGTTGGGGCAAGGGTCCATCTGACCACTGATACCTGGTCTGCAAAGCACGGTCAGGGCAGGTATATCACCTACACTGCTCACTGGGTAAACCTGCTGAATGGAATGCGTGGCTCTGCAGAGGAGTTGGTGAAACAGACACGACTTGCAGGCAGCCCTGCTGCCACCTCCTCTACTCCTCCTACTCCATCCTCTTCCATAACCTCCTTGGCTGAGTCCTCTTCTGCTGCTGCTTCTTGCTCAACATCAACGGCACCCCCCCAGCTCCCCAGTGGCTATTCCACATCCCGGATACGACAGTGTCACGCAGTCTTGGGGTTGACTTGTCTGAAAGCAGAGAGTCACATCAGACCAGCACTCCTGTCTGCCCTGAACGCACAGGTGGATCAGTGGCTGACTCCGCACCAACTGGAGATCGGCAAAGTGGTGTGTGACAACGGAAGCAATTTGTTGGCGGCATTGAATTTGGGCAAGTTGACACATGTGCCGTGCATGGCACATGTGTGTAATCTGATCGTACAACGCTTTGTGCATAAGTACCCAGGCTTACAGGACGTCCTCAAGCAGGCCAGGAAAGTGTGTGGCCATTTCAGGCGTTCTTATACGGCCATGGCGTACTTTTCAGACATTCAGCGCCGAAACATGCCAGTGAGGCGCTTGATTTGCGACAGCTCGACATGTTGGAATTCAACACTCCTAATGTTCGACCGCCTGTTCCAACAAGAAAAAGCTGTCAACGAGTATTCGTATGATTGTGGTGCTAGGACAGCCTCTGCGGAGCTGGTAATTTTTTTGCTACGTTACTGGACGCTCATGCGCAATGCCTGTAGGCTTATGTGTCCTTTTGAGGAGGTGACAAACCTAGTCAGTCGCACCAAAGGCACCATCAGGGACATCATCCCCTTTGCTTTCTTCCTGGAGTGTGCCCTGCGAAGAGTGCTGGATCAGGCCGTAGATGAGCGTGAAGAGGAAGAGTAAGAGTTGTGGTCACCATCACCACCAGAAACAGCCTTATCAGCATTGCTTGTGGGACCTGTGGCAACGCTGAAGGAGGAGTGTGAGGAAGAGGAGTCAGAGGAGGAATGTGGCTTTGAGGAGGAGGAAGACCAACCACAACAGGCATCCCAGGGTGCTTGTTGTCACCTATCTGGTACCCGTGGTGTTGTACGTGGCTGGGGGGAAGAACATATCTTCAGTGAGGATGAGGAACGGAAATGAGTAGCTCAGCATCCAACCTTGTGCAAATGGGGTCTTTTATGCCGTTGTGCCTGTTGAGGGACCCTCGTATAAAAAGGCTGAAGGAGAACGACCTGTACTGGGTGTCCACGCTACTAGACCCCCGGTATAAGCAGAAAGTGCCTGAAATGTTACCGAATTACTGGAAGTCGGAAAGGATGCAGCAGCTCCAAAATAAATTAAAAAGTATGTTTTACACAGCGTATAAGGGTGATGTCACAGTACAACGGGAATCTAACAGGGGAAGAGGTGAAAGTAATCCTCCTCCTCCTCCCACGACCACGTCGGCAAGGACAGGACGCTTTACAGACGTGTTATTGATGGGGGACATGCAGAGCTTTTTAAGTCCTACGCATGGCCACAGCCCTTCGGGGTCCACCCTCAGAACGACTCGACCGACAGGTAGCAGACTACCTCGCCTTAACTGCAGATATCGACACTCTGAGGAGCGATGAACCCCTTGACTACTGGGTGTGCAAGCTTGACCTGTGGCCTGAGCTATCCCAATTTGCGATAGAACTTCTGGTCTGCTCCGCTTCAAGTGTCCTGTCAGAAAGGATCTTCAGCAGGAGGTATTGTCACTGAGAAGAGAAGTCGCCTAGGTCAAAAAAGTCTAGATTACCTCACCTTTAATAAGATGAATGAGGGATGGATCCCGAAGAGACTGACAGTGGGTGATACATTCGACTAAAAAAGGCCTGATGAGATAAGCTGCCTTGGGATAAAAATGGTCCACACGCTGCTGTATTTTATCTCTGAATGCCGGATGACTTGCGTGACATATCCGCCACCAACTAGGGTTCAAGCCGCAATGTTTTAGGGCACTTTCTGCCTGGGAAACATCAATTTTTCTGGCTGCTGCCACAGCAGCGGCTGCAACAATACCTAAATTTTTCTGGCCTCTGGTGCTGCACTGTGGCTTCAAAAACCAAACAAAAAAAAGGCACATAAATGTGTCAATTCCTATTTGTGATTGTTACCTTGTTGTGGTGAAGGGGCTTGCGTATCACAATGAAGCGACCACCTCTATGAGTTTGTTGGCAATGGCAATGTTGGCACACTCCAGATGATAAGGTCGTTGCTTCATTGTGAACAGACCAAAAGCGATCGGTTGGATAATTTTGCATAGAAAAAACATTAATTTTATTTGTGATCATCTAAGGTGATCATTAAAGCCTACTAGGCCAATAATGGGCCCACACTGCAGAATCATTGTTTTCTGGGTCACTTAACTGTCACTGAACTACCTAAGCACGACCATAGGCTTTGAAAAAAAAACATCTCCTGCTATCTCCCAAACGTGCGCACAAGCACAGTCATCACTACACCAAGATTGAGACATAGAGGTATAAAATTTATGTCATGAGTGTGTCAACTATTGACAACTGTTTGCGGTTGTCTAAAATCTATTCCATACACATCCCCTGATAGGGGACTTAACAGGGATTAAACTGATAGGAATAGTACTACTTAACAAACCTTATAATAATAATAATAATAATAATAATAGTAATAATAATAATAATACTAGTGAACGTAACAGGGATTAAACTGATAGGAATAGTACTACTTAACACACCACTCATATCTGGTGGCAAACACATTACATTGCACGCGCAGTGCCCCAAATTGGAAGTAGGAGGACCGACCAAGCATCTTTTTCCATCTCCCGGTTCCTAAAATCGATTCCATATACACGTTCCCTGATAGGCGACGTAACAGGGATTAAACTGATAGGAATAGTACTACTTAACACACCTTATATTAATAATAATAATAATACTAGTGAACTTAACAGGGATTAAACTGATAGAAATAGTACTACTTAGCACACCTTATAATAATAATAATAATAATACTAGTGGACGTAACAGGGATTAAAATTATAGGAATAGTACTACTTAACACATCACTCATATCTGGTGGCACACACAGTACATTGCACGTGCAGTGCCCCAAATTGGAAGTAGGAGGACCGACCAAGCATCTTTTTCCATCTCCCGGTTCCTAAAATCTATTCCATACGCACTTACTTATAAGGGACATAACAGGGATTAAACTGATAGGAATAGTACTACTTAACACACCTTATAATAATAATAATAATAATAATAATAATAATACTAGTGAACGTAACAGGGATTAAACTGATAGGAATAGCATTACTTAACACACCACTCATGCCCCAAATTGGAAGTAGGAGGACCGACCAAGCATCTTTTTCCATCTCCCGATTCCTAAAATTGATTCCATATGCACGTCCCCTGTTAGGAATAGTACTACTTAACACACCTGATAATAACGCAGAGAGAGAGAATGCAGAGAGAGGAGTCTGAAGAAGAGGAGTCAGAGGAGGAAGGTGGCTTTGAGGAGGTGGAAGACCAAACACATCAGGCGTCCCAGGGGGCTTGTTGTCACCTTTCGGGGACCCTTGGTGTTGTACGTGGCTGGGTGGAGGAAGAGACCTTCATTGATATCAGTGAGGACAAGGAACGGGACATGGATAGCTTGGTAGCCAACCTTGTGCAAATGGGGAGTTTGCGGTTGTGCAAATGGACTGTTTGCGGTTGTTTGTGGTGCGTTAAACAGGGAGTTTGGTTTGTCATAGTTTGGTCTGTCACTGTGAAGCGGGCGTAACCGTTGCACTACCTGATCGATACAACATCATACCTGATGTTTTAAAGCATGTTATTCCAAACAATCTAGGAATGTTAGGTGATTTATGCCCTTTATGGATTAAAACCCGACTCTGAGTCAACTACGTAATTTTCCATGGGAGTTTTGCAATGGATCCCCCTCCGGCATGCCACAGTCCAGGTGTTAGTCCCCTTGGAACAGCCTTTCCATCACTATTGTGGCCAGAAAGAGTCCCTGTGGGTTTTAAAATTTGCCTGCCTATTGAAGTCTTTGCAGAAACTTGCGTTCGCCGTTCGCGAACGGAAAATTTTATGTTTGCGACATCTCTAGTGTTAACTCTACTACATCTGAACTGATTGAGATGTGCTATTGCTATATACCTTCTTCCACTAACTACTGATTGAGGGCTGCAATGCACTTGCTTCAATTAAATAATGATTGAGCGGTGCCATATTCCTTCTTCCACCAAATACTGATTGAGGGCAGCAATACACCTGCTTCCACAAAATACTGATTGAGGGGTTCTATATAACTGTTTCCACTAAATACTGATTGAGGGGTGTTATACACCTTCTTCCACTAAATACTGATTGAGGGGTGCTATTGCTATATACCTTCTTCCACCAAATAATAAAGGACTGCAATACACCTGCTTCCACAAAATACTGATTTAGGGGTGCCATCTACCTGTTTCCGCCAAATACTGATTGAGGGGTGCTATATAACCTGTTTCCACCAAATGCTGATTAAGGGGTGCCATAAAATTTCTTCCATTAAATAACGATTGACGGTTGCTATTGCTATATACCTTCTCCCACCAAATGCTGATTGAGGGCTGCGATACACCTGCTTCCACAAAATGCTGATTCAGTTTTGATATATACCTGTTTCCGCCAAATACTGATTGAGGGGTGCTATATACCGGTTTCCGCAAAATGCTGACTGAAGGGTGCTATATACCAGTTTTCTCCAAATACTGATTGAGGGGTGCTATATAACTTCTTCCATAAAATGCTGATTGAGGGGTGCTATTGCTATATACCTTCTTCCACCAAATACTGATTGAGGGCTGGAATACACCTGCTTCCACAAAAAACGGATTGAGGGGTGACATATACCTCTTTCCACCAAATACTGATTGAGGGGTGCCATATACCTTCTACCACTAAATACTGATTAAGGGGTCCTATTGCTATATGCCTTCTTCCACCAAATACCGATTGAGCGGTGTGATACACCTTCTTCCACAAAATACTGAATGAGGCGTGCCATATACTTGTTTCCTCCGAATACTGATTGAGGGGTGCCATATACTTGTTTCCTCCAAATGTTGATTGAGGGGTGCTATATACCGGTTTCTGTCAAACACTGATTGAGTGGTGCTATTGCTACATACATATTTCAACCAATTACTGAATGAGGGCTGCTATACACCTGCTTCCACAAAATACTGAATGAGGGGTGCTATATACCTGTTTCTGACAAATGCTGATTAAGGGGTGCCATATACCTTCTTCCACAAAATATAGATGTAGCAGGGTTAACACACAAACTCTTAATTCAAATTTCTTAACTCATCCCGTTATCTTGAACCAAAAGCCATTAAAAAGAAATTGAATGTGTTTGATTAACGCATTAATTTATATAACACGTTTCATAAAACATGTGTGTTAACTCTACTACATGTATACTGAGTGAGGTGTGCTATTGATATATACCTTCTTCCACCAAATACTGATTGAGGGCAGCGATACACCTGCTTCCACAAAATACTGATTGAGGGGTTCTATATAACTGTTTCCACTAAATACTGATTGAGGGGTGCTATACACCTTCTTCCACTAAATACTGATTGAGGGGTGCCATATACCTTCTTCCACTAAATACTGATTGAGGGGTGCTATTGCTATATGCCTTCTTCCACCAAATAATAATTAAGGACTGCAATACACTTGCTTCCACAAAATACTGATTTAGGGGTGCCATCTACCTGTTTCCACCAAATACTGATTGAGGGGTGCTATATAACCTGTTTCCACCAAATGCTGATTGAGGGGTGCCATATAATTTCTTTCATTAAATAACGATTGACGGTTGCTATTGCTATATACCTTCTTCCACCAAATTCTGATTGAGGGCTGCGATACACCTGCTTCCACAAAATACTGATTCAGTTGTGATATATACCTGTTTCCACCAAATACTGATTGAGGAGTGCTATATTGAATATATTCCTTTTTTAGAAGCGTCCCCGTTACTATGTAAAGGCCTGGGGGTTAGAATATACCATTGGATCTGAGTTTTCACGATCTCACTGTGACCGTGAAAACTCAGATCCAATGGTATATTCTAACTCCCTGGGGTTCCCATAGTGACGGGGATGCTTGTCGGGGAGGAGTATGCCGAAATGGAACAACTGTACAGATTGAAAAAAAAAGACGAATATTCTAAAAAAAACAAATATATTCGATATAGTGCTATATATAAATTTCTGGGAATATTCATAATTTTTTTTCCATCTGAAGTCACGATTCCTCCCTGCTTAACTTGCTTGACAAGCAAGTTAAGCAGGGAGGAATCATAACTTCAGATGGAAAAAAATGAAGAATATTCTAAAAAACTGATCATTACGTTGCCGATTATTCGAGTAATCTTTTTTTTATATATAAAGAATATTGTAATTTGTGGATATTCAACAAATAATCTATAAAATATTTGTGAAATATAACAAAGTCGAATATGACCCCTACTGCTCATCACTACACCATTTCTGTCTTGGCAATAATAGTTTTGAGCCACTATCACTCTTTGTTTGGAAATACTAAAATTACCCAACAAAAATTATTATACCAAACAAAAGAAAATATAATAAATTGATGTAAACAAAATAATGATCAGTATTTCCACAATACGGGATAGGGCAATACTGTAGGCAGGGTAGCGGTGATAAAATGGGGATCTTTCCCTGATTCTCACCCTATACTGTATAGCCCTGCCTATAGAACGGAATAGCTGCTCCAATAAGGGCGATCTCGTATTCAGGAACCTCCTAAAAGCCCTCTGATGGCCCTGAAAACGGATTATAGAGGCAAACCAATATAAGGTGCCCTGGAACGGGTCTATTCAATGACCTACTATAAATACAGAAAGTAATAAACACTAACTACATCATAATAAATAAATGCTGAGTACATCAAAAGAGATAATTTCTGAATATAAAACAATAAATAGATGCTCAGTGCAATTTCTGCAGTATTGGATTATATCATTATTTGACAAAAGACACCTTCAGCTTCCAAAGATCGTTACATTCAAAGTATAGGTCCCTTCATCCCAGCGTGTTTCACCCAGTACATAAAATGGGCTCATCAGGGGACACCAAAGCAGTATTTAAATAAGCATCAAACGAGTTTTTCACATAAATAATCCGACCTAGTATCCAGCAATTTTTTGCAACGCCAGTTAGTCATTGGTCAGGAATAAAAATTGATGAGACCCCGATTCAGCAAAAAGAGAACAAAAATACAATTGAGCCAGTGAGCCAGATGACCCCCTCAGATACAGATAAATAGTATGCGTCCTCACATGAGATCCAAAATAGATACTGCTCAATCAGTTGTTGTCAAAATAAAAAGTACTTGCGTGCCACATATGTTTAACCCAACATGTTGGGGAGGGTTGCCAGCCAGTATAGTTGCTGTTCAGTAACGAAGCGAGCCGCTGTGACATACTGTCTGCGTCACATAGGTCAGTCTGTATAGTGGAGTGGCAGGACAATACTGCAGCATGTGAATACAGCTTTAGGCCCCTTTCCCACAGGAGAGTTTTCTGAGTGGGTGCAATGCGTGACATGAACGCATTGCACCCGCACTGAATCCTGACTCATTAATTTCAATGGGGCTGTGTACACGAGCAATGTTTTTTACTCATCACTTGTGCATCGCGTGAAAATTGCAGCATGTTCTATATTCTGTGTTTTTCACGCAACGCAGAACCCATAGAAATGATGGGGCTGTGTGAAAATTGTATTGCATCCGCAAGCAAGTGCAGATGCAATGCAATTTTCACGCATGGTTTCTAAGGAGATGATAATAAATAGGGATAAGGTCCATTCACTTTATTATTTTCCCTTCTAACATGGTTATAAGGGAAAATAATAGCATTCTTTAATACAGAACGCTAAGTAAAATGTCCCTTGACAATCAAAAAAATAATAAAAAAATGACTCATCCACTTATGGTATCTTCATTCAGCAGGACCTGCGCTGACATCACCGCACTCACTACGTGGTGAGCGCGATGACGTCATCAAAAGTCCTTTTGCAGGTCCTGCAGGAAAAAGAAAGAAGACGATACCGGCTGCCGAGGAAGGGGATGAGGTGAGTAATTTTTTTATTATTTTTTTTTAACCCTCAAGGGACATTTTATTTAGCATTCTATATTAAAGAATGCTATTATTTTCCCTTATAACCATGTTAGAAGGGAAAATAATAAATTCAACAGAACGCCTAACCCAAACCCGAACTTCAGTGAAGAAGTCCGGGTTCTGGCCTGGGTACCACATTCAGTTTCTTATCACACATGTGCAAAACGCATTGGACTCACACGGAAAAAAATTGTGCGGGTTTGCCGCAATGCAGCCTGAACGCATCCGGCCCTCACCCGTGATGTCTGTGTGAAAGGGGTCTTATGCTACCTAACCCTTACAATTCAACTTAGCACCAATTTTTTTTTTTTTTTTTTTTTTTTTTTTTTATATTTAGTCTGTTTTTGTCAGCTAGGAGCTGTTAGAAATAAAAATCTCATTAATCAGATGGATATCACTGCTATACTTGCTGATGTATCTCGCCATCGGCAGGAGCCACTGAATTCCGTCATTCTGAGGACGCAGCACAGGGTGCTCCGGGATGTGTCTGTCACACAGCTCTGATGGTCGGTTTCAATTATGTTTCATTTAGTATAATAGACTTTAGTGTAGTCATTTATCATTAGCAATGACAGAGCAAATAGCCTATAAGTCATATTTGTTTCTGATCTTCTTTCCCCTGTGACTACATAATAAAATCCAAATATGTGGATTTTTGTGGTCATATTATTAGACATTATTTTCTAATTAGATGCACTGAGACATTAGTAGTCAGCTGTCCGCTGCTATCCATGCAAAATCCAATGCAATCATGTTAATTTCTTTGTTCGGCACACACTCACAGCTTATAAATAGAACATTGCTCTCACTCGGAAACGATAGTCATTTTCTATACATCTGCATTCCCCATTACTCTTGTACACATTTTAAGTAATTTATTTCGCTTGGTGTGGCTTTAAAATAAGTCACTGTCACTTCCTTTGCTGCTTTGAAACAGAAAAATATTCACTGTATCAACAGAGTTTTTAAAGTATATTGTGTTATATCAGGCATGAAAAATTTTCTATTAGGCACAGTCTCCAGTGGATACAATGATTTCTTCACGGCACATTAGGCAGATAAGAAAAGGACATCTTGGGTTCTCGCAAATACACAGTGCTGATTTTTATAGCTTTTAATATCTATGCTGAAAATTGGTACTTCCAAACTACCAATCTGGTAGTTATAGCTGCTACCTCTGTTCCTGAAATCTGTCTATTTTTGTTCTTTCCTTGGAGATGAGCTAATTAGTCCCAAAATGGGCAGTTGTTACAATAATCGGTTTACACTTTTAGATCTGGATGAATAGGCATTTGCTGAAATAGCATTATCCTACTATATAAGACTATACAATGGAAGAAAAGTGAAGATTCTTGCAGAATTGTCGTAATTAAGTATTTATATCAGAATAATATTGTTCTGCAAATGCATCATTTTTATGGAAATATATAGTTTTTTCCAACTTTCATTTTCTTTAGGCTACATGTTACATCCACATACTGCGGATCCGTATGCCATAAAAAAATTTTTTGCAGATCCATTGCAACAATGCCTAAAACGGACACAAATAGGACATGCTCTATTATTTTTGCAGGGCAATGGAATGGACATACTGATGCGGACAGCACACAGTGTGCAAAAAAAAAATTAAAAAAAATACATCTGTTTCATATAGTGCACATCTAGGATTATAGGTGCATAAGTGAGTGTCACATTTAGGCCAGAAATACTGCTTTTGCTTACTGGGGTTAAAAAACCCTCTGATATAGTGCACATCTGGGATTAGACGTGCATAAGTGACTGTGAAATTTCGGCCACACATATGGCTTTTTGCTTACTGGGGCATACTGGGGTGAAAAAAAATAAAACATCTGTTTCATATAGTGCACATCTAGGATTATAGGTGCATAAGCAAGTGTCACATTTAGGCCACAAATACGGCTTTTTGCTTACTGGGGTTAAAAAACCCTCTGATATACGCACATCTGGGATTAGACAAGCATAAGTGACTGTGAAATTTAGGCCAAAAATACGACTTTTTGCTTACTGGGGTTAAAAAACCCTCTGATATACTGCACATCTGGGATTAGATGTGCATAAGTGACTGTGAAATTTAGGCCTCAAATACGGCTTTCTCATACTGGGGCATACTGGGGGGAAACAAATCCATCTGTTTCATATAGTGGACATCTAGGATTATAGGTGCATAAGTGATTGTCACATTTAGGCCACAAATATGGCTTTCTCATACTGGGGTATACTAGGGTTAAAAAAAAATATATATCTGTTTTATATAGTGCACATCTAGGATTATCGCTGCATAAGTGACTGTGAAATTTAGTCCAGAAATACGGCTTTCTCATACTGGGGCATACTGGGGAAAAAAAAAACAAAACAAACATCTGTTTCATATAGTGCACATCTAGGATTATAGGTGCATAAGTGAATGTCACATTTAGGCCAGAAATACAGCTTTGCCATGCTGGGGGCATACTGGGTGAAACAAACCCCTCTGTTTCATATAGTGTACATCTAGGATGATAGGTGCATAAGGGACTGTTCATTTTAGGCCACAAATACAGCTTTTGCTTACTGGGGTTAAAAAAAAACCTGATATACTGCACATCTGGGATTAGACAAGCATAAGTGACTGTGAAATTTAGGCCACAAATACAGCTTTTTGCTTACTTGGGTTAAAAACCCCTCTGATATATGCACATCTGGGATTAGACATGCATAAATTACTGTGAAATTTTGGCCACAAATACGGCTTTCTCATTCTGGGGAATACTGGGGTGAAAAAAAAAAACATCTGTTTCATATAGTGCACATCTAAGATTATAGGTGCATAAGTGAGTGTCACATTTAGGCCAGAAATACAGCTTTTGCTTACTGGGGTTAAAAAACCCTCTGATATACTGCACATCTGGGATTAAACATGCATAAGTGACTGTGAAATTTAGGCCACAAATGCAGCTTTTTGCTTACTGGGGTTAAAAAACCCTCTGATATACTGCACATCTGGGATTAGACGTGCATAAGTGACTGAAATTTAGGCCACAAATACGGCTTTTTGCTTACTGGGGTTAAAAAAAACTCTGATATACTGCACATCTGGGATTAGACATGCATAAATTACCGCTGTCATATAGAGTTTAAAAAAAAAATGAGTGCAATACCCTACATCAGGGTTTTTAATGGCGGTTAATTATTTTAACAGACTTAACCACTTTTTACTATGCTTGGTGAACGCTAACTATGAGGCAAACATCTAATAAGGGACGCGGTCATGGTCGTGGTGGTGGTGTTGGTGGAGCCTCTGGTGCAGGGAGAGGATGTTGCCGTTCTGCCACAGCTACACATCCTACTGAACCTACTACCTCAGGTCCCAGTAGCCGCCAGAATCTACAGCAATATTTGGTCGGGCCTAATGCCGTTCTAAGGATGTTAAGGCCTGAGCAAGTACAGGTGCTAGTCGATTGGGTGGCCGACAGTGGATCCAGCACATTATCTGGATCACATTATCTCCCACCCAGTCTTCTGCAGAAAGCGCACAGGTGGCGCCTGAAACCCATGCCCATCAGTCTGTCACATCACCCCCGTGCATATCGGGGAACCTGTCTGAGCCTCAAGTCATGCAGCAGTCTCTTATGCTGTTTGAAGACTCTGCTGGCAGGGTTTCCCAAGGGCATCCACCTAGCCCTTCCCCAGGGGTGGAAGACATAGAATGCACTGACACACAACCACTTATGCTTCTTGATGAGGACAGGGGAATGCCACCTCAGCACGTCTCTGATGATGACGAAACACAGGTGCCAACTGCTGCGTCTTTCTGCAGTGTGCAGACCGAAAAGGAGGTCAGGGAGGAAGACTGGGTGGAAAACGATGCAGGGGACGATGAGATCCTAGACCCCACATGGAATGAAGGTTGTGCCACTGACTTTCAGAGTTCGGAGAAAGAGGCAGTGGCGAGACCGTGCCAACAGCCTAGCAAAAGAGGGAGCAGGGTGCAAAAGCAGAGCAGCCGTCGCCAAAACAGTTCGCCTGCTACTGGCCACCGTCACCAGGGACTGATCACACCAAAGGCAGCTTCAACGAGTTCCCTGGCATGGCACTTCTTCACACAATGTGCTAACGACAAGACCCGAGTGGTTTGCACGCTGTGCCATCAGAGCCTGAAGTGAGGCATTAACGTTCTGAACCTTAGCACAACCCTGCATGACCAGGCATCTACATGCGAGACATGGGCTGCAGTGGAGTAAGCACCTTCAAAACCAAGAAAGGGCTCAGGCCCCTCCGGCTCCTTCTTCTGGTGCTGCCTCGGCCTCTTCACCAAGCATCTCCATCATGTCACATGGAAGCGTTCATCTCTCCATCTCACAAACCTTAGAGAGAAAGCGTAAATTCCCACCTAGCCACCCTCGATCCCTGTCCCTGAATGCCAGCATTTCCAAACTACTGGCCTTTGAAATGCTGTCATTCAGGCTGGTGGAGACGGACAGCTTCAAACAGCTCATGTCGCTTGCTGTCCCACAGTACGTCGTTCTCAGCCGCCACTACTTCTCCAGGAGAGCCGTGCCATATCTGCACAACCAAGTATAGGAAAAAATCAAGTGTGCACTAAGCAACGCCATCTGTGGCAAGGTCCACCTAACCACAGATACATGGACCAGTAAGCACGGCCAGTGACGCTATATCTCCCTAACTGCACACTGGGTAAATGTAGTGGCGGCTGGGCTCCAGGCGGAGAGGTGTTTGGCGCACGTCCTTCCACCGCCAAGGACCGCAGGGCATCATTCTTTTCCTCCTGTTGCCTCTTCTTCCTACTTGGCTTCCTCCTCCTCTTCTACCACTTCCTCATCCGGTCAGCGACAGACCTTCACCACCAACTTCAGCACAGCCAGGGGTAAAGGTCAGCAGGTCATTCTGATACTGATGTGTTTGGGGGACAGGCCCCACACCGCACAGGAGTTGTGGCTGGGTATAGAACAACAGACCGACGAGTGGTTGCTGCCAGTGAGCCTCAAGCCCGGCCTGGTGGTGTGCGATAATAGGCAAAAACTCGTTGCAGCTATGGGACTAGCCAGTTTGACGCACATCCCTTCATTCACAACTACCCCAACATGTCAGAGCTGCTGCATAAAGTGCGGGCCGTCTGTGAGCGCTTCCCGGCGTTCTCATCCTGCCGCCGCTCGGCTGTCTGCTCTACAGCGTAACTTTGGCCTTCCCGCTCACCGCCTCATATGCGATGTGCCCACCAGGTGGAACTCTACCTTGCACATGCTGGAGTGACTTTGCGAGCAGCAGCAGGCCATAGTGGAGTTTCAGCTGCAGCATGCACGGGTGAGTTGCACTGCGGAACAGCACCACTTCACCACCAATGACTGGGCCTCTATTTAAAGTATATTGTGTTATATCAGGCATGAAAAATTTTCTATTAGGCACAGTCTCCAGTGGATACAATGATTTCTTCACGGCACATTAGGCAGATAAGAAAAGGACATCTTGGGTTCTCGCAAATACACAGTGCTGATTTTTATAGCTTTTAATATCTATGCTGAAAATTGGTACTTCCAAACTATCAATCTGGTAGTTATAGCTGCTACCTCTGTTCCTGAAATCTGTCTATTTTTGTTCTTTCCTTGGAGATGAGCTAATTAGTCCCAAAATGGGCAGTTGTTACAATAATCGGTTTACACTTTTAGATCTGGATGAATAGGCATTTGCTGAAATAGCATTATCCTACTATATAAGACTATACAATGGAAGAAAAGTGAAGATTCTTGCAGAATTGTCGTAATTAAGTATTTATATCAGAATAATATTGTTCTGCAAATGCATCATTTTTATGGAAATATATAGTTTTTTCCAACTTTCATTTTCTTTAGGCTACATGTTACATCCACATACTGCGGATCCGTATGCCATAAAAATTTTTTTTGCAGATCCATTGCAACAATGCCTAAAACGGACACGAATAGGACATGCTCTATTTTTTTTGCAGGGCAATGGAATGGACATACTGATGCGGACAGCACACAGTGTGCAAAAAAAAAATTAAAAAAAATACATCTGTTTCATATAGTGCACATCTAGGATTATAGGTGCATAAGTGAGTGTCACATTTAGGCCAGAAATACTGCTTTTGCTTACTGGGGTTAAAAAACCCTCTGATATAGTGCACATCTGGGATTAGACGTGCATAAGTGACTGTGAAATTTCGGCCACACATATGGCTTTTTGCTTACTGGGGCATACTGGGGTGAAAAAAAGTAAAACATCTGTTTCATATAGTGCACATCTAGGATTATAGGTGCATAAGCAAGTGTCACATTTAGGCCACAAATACGGCTTTTTGCTTACTGGGGTTAAAAAACCCTCTGATATACGCACATCTGGGATTAGACAAGCATAAGTGACTGTGAAATTTAGGCCAAAAATACGACTTTTTGCTTACTGGGGTTAAAAAACCCTCTGATATACTGCACATCTGGGATTAGATGTGCATAAGTGACTGTGAAATTTAGGCCTCAAATACGGCTTTCTCATACTGGGGCATACTGGGGGGAAACAAATCCATCTGTTTCATATAGTGGACATCTAGGATTATAGGTGCATAAGTGATTGTCACATTTAGGCCACAAATATGGCTTTCTCATACTGGGGTATACTAGGGTTAAAAAAATATATATATCTGTTTTATATAGTGCACATCTAGGATTATCGCTGCATAAGTGACTGTGAAATTTAGTCCAGAAATACGGCTTTCTCATACTGGGGCATACTGGGGTGAAAAAAAAAAAAACAAACATCTGTTTCATATAGTGCACATCTAGGATTATAGGTGCATAAGTGAATGTCACATTTAGGCCAGAAATACAGCTTTGCCATGCTGGGGCATACTGGGTGAAACAAACCCCTCTGTTTCATATAGTGTACATCTAGGATGATAGGTGCATAAGGGACTGTTCATTTTAGGCCACAAATACAGCTTTTGCTTACTGGGGTTAAAAAAAAACCTGATATACTGCACATCTGGGATTAGACAAGCATAAGTGACTGTGAAATTTAGGCCACAAATACAGCTTTTTGCTTACTTGGGTTAAAAACCCCTCTGATATATGCACATCTGGGATTAGACATGCATAAATTACTGTGAAATTTTGGCCACAAATACGGCTTTCTCATTCTGGGGAATACTGGGGTGAAAAAAAAAAACATCTGTTTCATATAGTGCACATCTAAGATTATAGGTGCATAAGTGAGTGTCACATTTAGGCCAGAAATACAGCTTTTGCTTACTGGGGTTAAAAAACCCTCTGATATACTGCACATCTGGGATTAAACATGCATAAGTGACTGTGAAATTTAGGCCACAAATGCAGCTTTTTGCTTACTGGGGTTAAAAAACCCTCTGATATACTGCACATCTGGGATTAGACGTGCATAAGTGACTGAAATTTAGGCCACAAATACGGCTTTTTGCTTACTGGGGTTAAAAAAAACTCTGATATACTGCACATCTGGGATTAGACATGCATAAATTACCGCTGTCATATAGAGTTTAAAAAAAAAATGAGTGCAATACCCTACATCAGGGTTTTTAATGGCGGTTAATTATTTTAACAGACTTAACCACTTTTTACTATGCTTGGTGAACGCTAACTATGAGGCAAACATCTAATAAGGGACGCGGTCATGGTCGTGGTGGTGGTGTTGGTGGAGCCTCTGGTGCAGGGAGAGGATGTTGCCGTTCTGCCACAGCTACACATCCTACTGAACCTACTACCTCAGGTCCCAGTAGCCGCCAGAATCTACAGCAATATTTGGTCGGGCCTAATGCCGTTCTAAGGATGTTAAGGCCTGAGCAAGTACAGGTGCTAGTCGATTGGGTGGCCGACAGTGGATCCAGCACATTATCTGGATCACATTATCTCCCACCCAGTCTTCTGCAGAAAGCGCACAGGTGGCGCCTGAAACCCATGCCCATCAGTCTGTCACATCACCCCCGTGCATATCGGGGAACCTGTCTGAGCCTCAAGTCATGCAGCAGTCTCTTATGCTGTTTGAAGACTCTGCTGGCAGGGTTTCCCAAGGGCATCCACCTAGCCCTTCCCCAGGGGTGGAAGACATAGAATGCACTGACACACAACCACTTATGCTTCTTGATGAGGACAGGGGAATGCCACCTCAGCACGTCTCTGATGATGACGAAACACAGGTGCCAACTGCTGCGTCTTTCTGCAGTGTGCAGACCGAAAAGGAGGTCAGGGAGGAAGACTGGGTGGAAAACGATGCAGGGGACGATGAGATCCTAGACCCCACATGGAATGAAGGTTGTGCCACTGACTTTCAGAGTTCGGAGAAAGAGGCAGTGGCGAGACCGTGCCAACAGCCTAGCAAAAGAGGGAGCAGGGTGCAAAAGCAGAGCAGCCGTCGCCAAAACAGTTCGCCTGCTACTGGCCACCGTCACCAGGGACTGATCACACCAAAGGCAGCTTCAACGAGTTCCCTGGCATGGCACTTCTTCACACAATGTGCTAACGACAAGACCCGAGTGGTTTGCACGCTGTGCCATCAGAGCCTGAAGTGAGGCATTAACGTTCTGAACCATAGCACAACCCTGCATGACCAGGCATCTACATGCGAGACATGGGCTGCAGTGGAGTAAGCACCTTCAAAACCAAGAAAGGGCTCAGGCCCCTCCGGCTCCTTCTTCTGGTGCTGCCTCGGCCTCTTCACCAAGCATCTCCATCATGTCACATGGAAGCGTTCATCTCTCCATCTCACAAACCTTAGAGAGAAAGCGTAAATTCCCACCTAGCCACCCTCGATCCCTGTCCCTGAATGCCAGCATTTCCAAACTACTGGCCTTTGAAATGCTGTCATTCAGGCTGGTGGAGACGGACAGCTTCAAACAGCTCATGTCGCTTGCTGTCCCACAGTACGTCGTTCTCAGCCGCCACTACTTCTCCAGGAGAGCCGTGCCATATCTGCACAACCAAGTATAGGAAAAAATCAAGTGTGCACTAAGCAACGCCATCTGTGGCAAGGTCCACCTAACCACAGATACATGGACCAGTAAGCACGGCCAGTGACGCTATATCTCCCTAACTGCACACTGGGTAAATGTAGTGGCGGCTGGGCTCCAGGCGGAGAGGTGTTTGGCGCACGTCCTTCCACCGCCAAGGACCGCAGGGCATCATTCTTTTCCTCCTGTTGCCTCTTCTTCCTACTTGGCTTCCTCCTCCTCTTCTACCACTTCCTCATCCGGTCAGCGACAGACCTTCACCACCAACTTCAGCACAGCCAGGGGTAAAGGTCAGCAGGTCATTCTGATACTGATGTGTTTGGGGGACAGGCCCCACACCGCACAGGAGTTGTGGCTGGGTATAGAACAACAGACCGACGAGTGGTTGCTGCCAGTGAGCCTCAAGCCCGGCCTGGTGGTGTGCGATAATAGGCAAAAACTCGTTGCAGCTATGGGACTAGCCAGTTTGACGCACATCCCTTCATTCACAACTACCCCAACATGTCAGAGCTGCTGCATAAAGTGCGGGCCGTCTGTGAGCGCTTCCCGGCGTTCTCATCCTGCCGCCGCTCGGCTGTCTGCTCTACAGCGTAACTTTGGCCTTCCCGCTCACCGCCTCATATGCGATGTGCCCACCAGGTGGAACTCTACCTTGCACATGCTGGAGTGACTTTGCGAGCAGCAGCAGGCCATAGTGGAGTTTCAGCTGCAGCATGCACGGGTGAGTTGCACTGCGGAACAGCACCACTTCACCACCAATGACTGGGCCTCTATGCATGACCTGTGTACCCTGTGCTGTTTCAAGTACTCCTCCAACATGGCCAGTGGCAATGAAGCCTTTATCAGCGTTACAATACCACTTCTATGTCTCCTTGAGAAAACACTTAGGGTGATGATGGAAGAGGATGTGGCCCAGGACGAAGAGGAGGAAGAGGGGTCATCTCTAACACTTTCAAGCCAGTCTTTTAGAAGTGGCTCAGAGGGAGTTTTTTTGCAACAGCACAGGCCAGGTACACATTTGGCCAGCCAGGGCCCACTACTGGAGGATGAGGAGGAGGATGAGAAGTAGGATGAAGAGGAGGAGGGGTATGGGGATGAAGCATGTTCACAGTGGGGTGGCATCCAACGAAGCTCGGGCCCATCACTGGTGCGTGGCTGGGGGGATACAGAGGAAGCAGACGATATGCCTCCCACAGAGGACAGCTTGTCTTTACCCCTGGGCAGCCTGGCACACATGAGCGACTACATGCTGCAGTGCCTGAGCAACGACAGCAGAGTTGCCCACATTTTAACGTGTGCTGACTACTGGGTGGCCACGCTGCTGGATCCCCGTTACAAAGACAATGTGCCGTCCTTAATTCCCTCACTGGAGTGTGATCGGAAGATGCGCAACTATAGGCGCACGCTGGTAGACGCGCTCCTGAGAGCATTCTCGACTGAAGCCGGGGGACAAGTAGAAGCACAAGGCGAAGGCAGGGGAGGAGGAAGAGGTCACCAATGCAGCTGTGTAAGCGCCAGCAACTCAGAAGGCAGGGTTAGCATGGCCGACATGTGTAAAAGCTTTGTCACCTGGCCGCAACAACCGGCCCCAACTGCTGATATGGAGCGTGTTAGCAGGAGGCAGCATTTGAACAACATGGTGGAACAGTACCTGTGCACACGCCTACACGTACTGACGGATGGTTCTGCCCCATTCAACTTCTGGGTCTTCAAATTGTCCACATGGCCAGAGCTTGCCTCCTACATCATTCCTAATTTTTACTTTTTTAAGGTTTTTTATGGGTTTTTTTAAATTAATTTCCCTGTCCACATTTGTTTGCAGAGCATTTGCCATGCTCTTAAGCACTTTTGCAGCCCTCTACCTCTTTCCAGGGCTATTTTAGAGCCATTTTAGTGGCCAAAAGTTTGGGTCACCATTGACTTCAATGGGGTTCGGGTTCAAGTTCGGGTCAAGTTCGTGTCCACAAACTATCTGGTCACAGTCTTGCTTGTCTCTGGTGGCTGCTCACATGTATTATCTATGTTAGAGAGATGAGTGGCATGTAGAGTGGGAACAGGGTGCCGATTAGAGATGAGTGAACTTCTTGAAATTAATTTTGTGTCCGATAAGTAAAATTTTTCTAAAACCTATTCTACACAAATAATAAGGCTGTTAACAGCCTGCATTTGTGGGAGGGACGTCTGGCTATTTATCCCCCTACCTGCCGCTCAGCCAGGCGCCCGAGCCTCACGCATTACTTGGCGGTATCGCGCTCCTTCCTCTTCATGTCGTTTTGGCTTCCTGTTTTTTTCTGCGCACGCGCGCTACGGGTGTCCGGATTGCCGCACGTCAGCCTACCAGGTAATCGGGGCTCAGCTGGCTCCGCTCTAGCTGAGCCTCACGCCCGGCCTGGATTCTGGCACCCGGTGGTATAGGGTGCAGACGCCGCTCTCCCCCAGCATAAACCGCTCGCGCATCTACCCCAAGGTACAGGCGGCGGGGTCTGGGGAGCGGCATCACAGTTAAGTTGTCTGCCTCTGTCACATGCTGGGTCAGTATGCAATTTCTTTTAACATGGGACGTGGTGACAGGCTTTCTGGTCTTCACTTTTAGCAGGCTGGTAAGGGGATAAGCAGAGCCATACAAGCACTCTGCCCTGTGGCTGCGATGCAAGTGGGGGTCTTGTTTGATTTAGGGGGGGGGGGCACAGTTTTTCAGTTATACCCTCTGCCAGATTGCTAGGGTCATATGCTCATGCGGTTTTAGGTTCACCTGCTGCAAGGTTCCCTCACTGTGGGTTTCAGCCGTCTCCCTCTGTCAGCACATGTGCTTCATGTGCTTCACAGCGCATTACAGTGTTGCTTTGTTTTCTGTCTCACTCTGCTCCTGTCTCCTGGGGTGCCCGAGCCGCACGCACCATTTGCGGTTTCGATCTCCTCCTCTTCCGACCCGAATCGCTTCCGGTATCCTGCCCTCACGCTCCGCCGACATCCGGATCGCAGCACGCCAGCCTGCCGGGTGATCGAGGCTCAGCTGGCTCCGTTCTAGCTGCGTCTCGCACCCGACCTGGTTTCCTGCCCCCTGCTGGGGCACGCTTGATTGCCGCTCCCCCCAGCATGTTGCGCTCGCACGAGTGCGGGCGGCAGGTTTGGGGGAGCGGCGTTCCACTCAGGGAACTGCCGGTCACATGCCGGCTCAGCATGAGAGCCTATCATGTTAAAAAATGGTGTCATAGGTTGTTTTCACATATATCCATGCTATCTTGCATATCTATTAATTCTGGTTTTGGGATGCAGGTTGCCCTCCCGCTTTCAGGGGGGGGCGCAGTTTTGGGTCCCCTGCCAAATTATTTGGGGCTCTGTACGTTTAATTTTAAGTTTATCTGCCTTGCTTCACAATACCAGAATTAGCGATTTACGTGTTTTCACTTTACGGTCTCAGAAAACAGTGGTTTTTCGTTTTCTGGTTCAAATCTGCTTCTCTCTCCTGGTCTGTACGTATGGCCGGGGTCCCCTGGCCCTCCCGGGATCTCAGTGCCTCCCGGATCGCCCAGGTTGTCAATGTTTTTTTCTGGATCGCCCAGGTTGTCAGTTTTTCCTGGATCACCCAGGTTGTCAGGGTCCCTGGATCGCCCAGGTTGTCAGTTTTTCCTGGATCACCCAGGTTGTCAGGGTCTTTGGATCACTCAGGTTGTCAGTGTCCCTGGATCGCCCAGGTTGTCAGGGACCCTGTATCGCCCAGGTTGTCAGCATCCCTGGATCGGCCAGGTGGTCAGCGTCCCTGGATCACCCAGGTTGTCAGCGTCCCTGGATCACCCAGGTGGTCAGCGTCCCTGGATCGCCCAGGTGGTCAGCGTCCCTGGATCGCCCAGGTGGTCAGCGTCCCTGGATCGCCCAGGTGGTCAGCGTCCCTGGATCGCCCAGGTGGCCAGCGTCCCTGGATCGCTCAGGTTCTGTCTTTGTTTAAGTGTCTGTGTCCCTGGATCGCCCAGGTTGTCAATGTCCCTGGATCGCCCAGGTTGTCAGTGTCCCTGGATCGCCCAGGTTGTCAGTGTCCCTGGATCGCCCAGGTTGTCAGGGTCCTTGGATCGCCCGGGTTGTCAGGGTCCCGAGATCGCCCGGGTGGTCAGCGTCCCTGGATCGTCCAGGTTGTCAATGTCCCTGGATCGCCCAGGTTGTCAGTGTCCCTGGATCGCCCAGGTTGTCAGTGTCCCTGGATCGCCCAGGTTGTCAGTGTCCCTGGATCGCCCAGGTTGTCAGTGTCCCTGGATCGCCCAGGTTGTCAGTGTCCCTGGATCGCCCAGGTTGTCAGTGTCCCTGGATCGCCCAGGTTGTCAGTGTCCCTGGATCGCCCAGGTTTTCAGCGTCCCTGGATCGCCCAGGTTGTCAGCGTCCCTGGATCGCCCAGGTTGTCAGTGTCCCTGGATCACCCAGGTGGTCAGCGTCCCTGGATCACCCAGGTTGTCAGCGTCCCTGGATCACCCAGGTGGTCAGCGTCCCTGGATCGCCCAGGTGGTCAGCGTCCCTGGATCGCCCAGGTGGTCAGCGTCCCTGGATCGCCCAGGTGGCCAGCGTCCCTGGATCGCTCAGGTTCTGTCTTCGCTTAAGTGTCTGTGTCCCTGGATCGCCCAGGTTGTCAATGTCCCTGGATCGCCCAGGTTGTCAGTGTCCCTGGATCGCCCAGGTTGTCAGTGTCCCTGGATCGCCCAGGTTGTCAGGGTCCTTGGATCGCCCGGGTTGTCAGGGTCCCGGGATCGCCCGGGTGGTCAGCGTCCCTGGATCGTCCAGGTTGTCAATGTCCCTGGATCGCCCAGGTTGTCAGTGTCCCTGGATCGCCCAGGTTGTCAGTGTCCCTGGATCGCCCAGGTTGTCAGTGTCCCTGGATCGCCCAGGTTGTCAGTGTCCCTGGATCGCCCAGGTTGTCAGTGTCCCTGGATCGCCCAGGTTGTCAGCGTCCCTGGATCGCCCAGGTTGTCAGCGTCCCTGGATCGCCCAGGTTGTCAGCGTCCCTGGATCGCCCAGGTTGTCAGTGTCCTTGGATCGCCCAGGTGGTCAGCGTCCCTGGATCGCCCAGGTGGTCAGCGTCCCTGGATCGCCCAGGTGGTCAGCGTCCCTGGATCGCCCAGGTGGCCAGCGTCCCTGGATCGCTCAGGTTCTGTCTTCGTTTAAGTGTCTGTGTCCCTGGATCGCCCAGGTTGTCAATGTCCCTGGATCGCCCAGGTTGTCAGTGTCCCTGGATCGCCCAGGTTGTCAGTGTCCCTGGATCGCCCAGGTTGTCAGTGTCCCTGGATCGCCCAGGTTGTCAGTGTCCCTGGATCGCCCAGGTTGTCAGCGTCCCTGGATCGCCCAGGTTGTCAATGTCCCTGGATCGCCCAGGTTGTCAGTGTCCCTGGATCGCCCAGGTTGTCAGTGTCCCTGGATCGCCCAGGTTGTCAGTGTCCCTGGATCGCCCAGGTTGTCAGTGTCCCTGGATCGCCCAGGTGGTCAGCGTCCCTGGATCGCCAGGTGGTCAGGTGGTCAGCGTCCCTGGATCGCCCAGGTGGTCAGCGTCCCTGGATCGCCCAGGTGGTCAGCGTCCCTGGATCGCCCAGGTGGTCAGCGTCCCTGGATCGCCCAGGTTGTCAGTGTCCCTGGATCGCCCAGGTTGTCAGCGTCCCTGGATCGCCCAGGTTGTCAGTGTCCCTGGATCGCCCAGGTGGTCAGCGTCCCTGGATCGCCCAGGTGGTCAGCGTTCCCGGATCGCCCAGGTGGTCAGCGTTCCTGCTTCGCCCAGGTTGTCAGCGTTCCCGGATCGCTCAGGTTGTCAGCGTTCCCAGATCGCTCAGGTTGTCAGCGTTCCCGGATCGCTCAGGTTGTCAGCGTTCCCGGATCGCTCAGGTTGTCAGCGTTCCCGGATCACTCAGGTTGTCAGCGTTCCTGGATCGCCCAGGTGGTCAGCGTTCCTGGATCACCCAGGTTCTGTCTTCGTTTTCTAAAGCCACCCTTCGGGGTATTCAAAAGGAGGGGAAGGGGTCCGTGAGCCATAGGCAACCTGTGTCCGGTAAATTGTTCAGGGATCTTTTTCGTCATTGGATGGTAATCCTTTTTGGGCCCTTCACTAACCTGATTTTGAAAGCGGCCATGTATCTCACCTTTTATGGATTCCTCCGGCCCGGTGAGGTTCTGGCGGGTTCAAATCGCCATAACCATCCTCTGAAGCAGCATCTGTTATGGGGTCAGGGCCATTACACTCCCCTGCTACCTTCCACCAAAACCATTCAGACGGGACCCCCTTCTGAGGTAAATTCTATCCCACGCTGAACGATTGGTGCCCAGTTCAGGTGCTGCATCAACTGCTAGGCCTCATCCAAGGTTCATCACCAGATAGCCCGCTCCTGCCACACGCAGGCAAGCTTCTCAGCACCCTCAGTTTATATCTTTCATCCGTGCCCTCGCCCAGGGTCTAGGCTATGACCCCAGGGTAAATTCGGGCCACTCATGTCGCTAGGGGCAGACTCCGCTGCTTCTCGGCATCAGGTGCCAGCTCATGTCATCCGGTCCATGGGGCGGTGGCGGCCCTCCTGCTTCACTAGGTATATACCCAATCCTCGAGTAGAGATATCTCGCGCCTTTCGATCACTGGCTTTGTAGTTTGCAAAAAAGTGTTGTACCTAACTGATGTTTTTTGCCCCCTTTTTTCACTGGTGTACCCGCTCCGTGGCTCCCGGCACAATTCAGCCACTATGTTCAGGGCAGGTGTCTCTGCGTGCGCCGACGTTGTCCTAGCCCTGACCATAAATAATAAGGCTGTTAACAGCCTGCATTTGTGGGAGGGGCGTCTGGCTATTTATCCCCCTACCTGCCGCTCAGCCAGGCGCCCGAGCCTCACGCCCCTCCCTCCCGCCCTTTTTCTCTAAACTCCCTTCAGGTATGCCCCCTTTTTTCACTGGTGTACCCGCTCCGTGGCTCCCGGCACAATTCAGCCACTATGTTCAGGGCAGGTGTCTCTGCGTGCGCCGACGTTGTCCTAGCCCTGACCATAAATCAAATACGCTCCAATTCGGCTGAAAATTGGTACATTACATTCTAAGGCCTCCCGGGACTTTTTTTTTTTTTCTTTTACAAATGTTTGCTCCCCCTCCCCCCCATCTTTAAGCTCTATAATGAAATGAGAGCAATATCAAATAATGTCATGCCAGAGTGACACTGACATACTGTATATAGCTAAGGGTAAATACATTGTTGATGTTGTTAAAAACTGTAGATTTAGAAACACCCTGCACCATTGCATGTGTTATGTTTTTTCATATTATAAGCATTCAAAAAATGGGGCGTGGCTTGGCTGCAAGGGTGGAATGGCTGGCTGATCTCCTCACTCTGGCACAACGCAGCTAAAAGTGACTCTTCCCTGCACCTAAAGCTCCTTATTTTCACTCACAGTGCCCTGTTCTCAACCTAATGATGACCAGGGGCAAGCAACAGCAGCTCAAACAGGGGAAACTGGAATTTTATTTTGAGAAAGACATGGACTGAGAAGGTGTAAACCTAGGAACTTCCCCTCCCTCCCGACAGCTTTGACATCAGTCCCGCCGTCTCCCCCAACGCACCAGTGGGAGTCTCCAGGCAGTGGTACACAACTCTCTTCACTGCACCACATCGCAACCTCACCGAAAGCACTACCTAGAAAGACCTCTAGAGCCCACACCTCTAGCGGAGTAGCATCTTCTTTCTACCCAGCCAAGCAGTGGACTAGATTGCAAGACACGCATTCCACTGAGCCTCAACTAGGAGATGGCCCAGTAGACTGGCACCTCGCAGAGGCCCTACAGGACCTACCTACATCAGACACACTTTCCTCAGGTAACCAGCTAAAAAACATGCTAGTAGTGTTCAGCCGCTCATTGCAAAAAGACTTTTCCTCTGTTGCAATGTGAACATTGAGGTGGTGTTTCCCCAGGTTCCAGTCTGGGACATGAGGCATGACCATGTCCAGGGATCCTATTTAATCCTGCTACTGGATCTTGGGTGTGTCTCACTCTGGAATGTCTTGTGAAGCAGAGTCCTGGTGAGGCTATGTGTGAGTGGTCTCAGCCGGGTGGGCTGATGGGCCATGAGGCTAGGCGATGGCCTGAACTTTGGGTGACGTGGTGACGCCTGTGAAACAAGGATCACGAGGCCAGAGTCGGGAGGACTACTGGGCCACAATCCCCCAAAAGGTATTGAAGTGTCACAGCCTGGAGGTTGCTGGACTGAATGGCTGAGGAAAGCTGCATTTGTGTTCCATGTGTGAACAGAGATCTCTAGGTAAGTCAGGGATACGCTTATGTGTTTAGTTAGAGCCTAGCCGGGCAAGCGTTTGTTATTTTTTGTGGATGTCACACATGATAAGTTGAAGCTGCGACTTCTTAACCTGTGCTTTGCTAAAGTGTCTGAAATAAAGCAAGAGTTTGGACATTATAATCGTGTCTGTGAAGATATCTGTGAGTGTGACCCCCCTGAAAAGAGACAATCCCTTGCATCTCCCTTTGGCTCCGTTAAAAGCCTTTATCATAGAGCTCAACTCCCGGGTCTCCCATGTGGAGACTAAGGCTACTTTCACACCTGCATTAGGTGCGGATCTGTCTGGTATCTGCACAGACGGATCCGCACCTATAAATGCAAACACTGGTATCCGTTCAGTACGGATCCGTCTGCATAACTAAGTAAAAAAAAAAAGTCTAAGTGTAAGTCAAACAGATCCGTCCTGACTTACATTGAAAGTCAATGGGGTACTGATCCGTTTACAATTGCACCAATATTGTGTCAATATAAACTGATTCGTCTCCATTGACTTCCATTGTAAGTCAGGATGGATCCGGTTGGCTCCGCACCGCCAGGCGGACACCGCCAGGCAGACACCGCCAGGCACTGCAAGCAGCGTTTTGGTGTCCGCCTCCAGAGCGGAATGGAGGCGGAACAGAGCCAAACTGATGCATTGCGAACGGATCCTTATCCATTCAGAATGTGTTGGGGCTAAACTGATCCATTTGGGGCCGCTTGTGAGAGCCTTGAAAAACGGATCTCATAGGCGGACCCAGAAACGGCAGTGTGAAAGTAGCCTTAGATGGGCTCCTTTGCTACATCCGATAACCAACTTGTAGACGCTCACAATGAGTTGTGGGAGCAGATTAAAGCCAAGCTGGTCAATTCAGAGGACCTCTCCAGTCAGAATAACATCGATTTCCGGGTAATCCCAGAGGACATACAGCCTGGAGCAATAACCTCTCACCTACAGGCTCTGATAAAAGCTGTTCTCCCATCGTGCTCAGAACACGACATCATCATTGACAGGGCTCATAGGATCCAGCGCCCTCGCCACCTTCCCAAAACTACTCATATTAAAGAGTACATCATGAATACTGTCAGAAGATTTCTTCCTTTACCTCAACGGTCAAGCTGCAACAGCGCAAATTGGCCCCTATTACAGCTACTCTCAGGGAGCATCCTCTACAAATGGGGCTTTCTGGTGAAGCTAGTGATTACTCACAATGGTGTCCAACACACAGTCTCCTCTGTGGAAGTTGGCCACTCGCTGCTGGCATCGTGGAATATCAAAGCTTCTATCCAGACAGAACCTCCTGGTCACTCTCCGCAACATCTGGACCCAGAGTGGCACATGGTCACCTCTAAACTGGGAACAAAGCACTGAATTTTTCATAACTACACTTTGTGCCATCCGGTGCTGTTCAGTACTCTGGAATCATGCTGAACTCTCTCCCCCAGTGTGCAGAGATGCCACTTTTGTTGGCATTGATTTTATACACTCTTCTGGTTATTGATGCACCTTACCAGATAAGATTTTACTTCATGTTTTCCTTTATATTTGTTAGGTTGTTTTATACAGTGGCTCTCGCCTACTATGTCACAGGTTATGGGTCGGATGGGTCTGGAGGGGCTGTCTGTTGTGTGGTCAGGCTTGTGTGGTGGCGGGGAGAGATAACAAGCTTTTTGGAGATTTCTAATGGTGCTTAGGCTGGTCTCAGTGAAAGCCCCCATTAAAGATCTCATTTGTGGGCAGAGACACTTCAACTATCTGCTGATGTACTGTGTGCCCAAGAGACGCACATTCTATTAGCTGATGCCAGCAGGATAGACCATCCCTCATTCCCTAATAGAGTTGCCGCGAACATAAAATTTTCCGTTCGCGAACAGCGAACGCGAGTTTTTCGCAAATTGACTTTAATGGGCAGGCGAATTTTAAAAACCCACAGGGACTCTTTCTGGCCACAATAGTGATGGAAAAGTTGTTTCAAGGGACTAACACCTGGACTGTGGCATGCCGGAGGGGGATCCATGGCAAAACTCCCATGGAAAATTACATAGTTGACGCAGAGTTGGATTTTAATCCATAAAGGGCATAAATCACCTAACAATCAAATTTTTTTTTTTAACAACCTGGTTTAAAACATCCAGTGTGTGTATACGATCAGGTATGATGTTGTATCGATCAGGTAGTGTAAGGGTTACGCCCGCTTCACAGACATTGACAGACCAAACTCCCCTTTTAATGCACCGCAAACAACCGCAAACAGTCCATTTGCCCAACCGCAAACTTCCCATTTGCTTAAGGTTGGATACCAAGCTAGCCATGTCCCGTTGATGTCATTAAAGGTTTCTTCCTCCACCCAGCCACGTACAACACCAAGAGTCCCGGAAAGGTGAATTGAATCGATTTTTCGAATGGGGAGATGGTTAAAAAAACGCTGGCTCCCTCCCCTTTGTTTGAATCCACGGTCACTGCCTATGTGCCGTGCAATTTACTGCCCCACCCGGTATGAGTGGTATTTTCTATTGTTCTCTCTTCTGATCAGTTTAATCCCTGTTACGTCCCCAATCTGGGGTCCATTTATTAAATAGATTTTTCGAAAGGGGAGATGGTTAAAAAATTGCTGGCTCACTCCCCTTTGTTTGAATCCACGCCACGGTCACTGCGTCTGCGCCGTGCAATTTACTGTCCCACCCGATATGAGTGCTATTTTCTGTAGTACTATTCTCATCAGTTTAATCCCTGTTACGTCCCATATCAGGGTGGGATTGCCTTTTGTGAAAAAAAATTTAGGCCGGGTATCTTCGACTGCCTTCACAGTGACAGACCAAACTCTGATACACCAAACTGAATTGATTTTAGGAACCGGGAGATGGAAAAAGCAGCTTGGTCGGTCCTCTTACTCCCAAGTTGGGGCACTGCGCGTGCACGGAGCAATGTGCTGTGACACCCTATATGAGTGGTGTCTTAACTAGTCCTATTCCTATCAGTTTAATCCCTGTTACGTCCCCTATCCGGGGACGTGTGTCGAATTGATTAACCATTGTCGAATTAACGAACCATTACGACATCCTGGAATAATTTAGTTCTGAGCTTTGTACTTGATTTGTATTGGAATTGTTGGGGATTTTTTAAATTGTCTGCATTATTTCTAATAAACTATTAAGAGACTTTATTATGATTTTTTATTTTATGTATTAAAAACCCACCCATACAACTTAAAAAAAGATAAATAAAAAATTTAAGTTTTTTTCTATGAAAAAACATCCAGCCGTCCCGATCGCTTTTGGTCTGATCATAATGAAGCAACGGCCTTATCATCTGGGGTGTGGCAACATTGCCAACACACTCATAGAGGTGATGATCGCTTCATTGTGATACGCAAGCCCCTTCACCACAACAAGGTAACGATCACGAAAGGGGAATTGACACTTGTATGTGCCTTTTTTTTTGTTTTGTTTTTGCAGCCACAGTGCAGCACCAGAGGCCAGAAAAATTAGGCATGTACACATGCCTGAAAAACAATGTTATTGTTGCAGCCGCTGTTGTAGCAGCGGCCGGAAAAATTGATGTTTTCAAGGCAGAAAGGTGACTAAAACATTGCGGCTTGAACCCTAGTTGGTGGCGGAGAATTCACGAAAGTCATCCGGTATGCAGACATTAAATACAGCAGCGTGGGGACCATTTTGAGGCCAAGGCATGTCATCAGGCCTTTTGTTAGTTAAACGTATCCCTACTGTCAGTCCCTTCAGGATCCATGCCTCATTCATCTTAATAAAGGTGAGGTAATCAACACTTTTTTGACCGAGGCGACTTCTTTTGTCAGTGACAATGCCTCCTGCTGCACTGAAGGTCCTTTCTGACAGGACACTTGAAGCGGGGGCAGGCCAGAAGTTCTATCGCAAACTGGGATAGCTCAGGCCACAGGTCAAGCCTGCACACCCAGTAGTCAAGGGGTTCATCGCTCCTCAGAGTGTCGATATCTGCAGTTAAGGCGAGGTAGTCTGCCACCTGTCGGTCGAGTCGTTCTCTAAGGCTGGATCCCGAAGGGCTGTGGCGATGTGTAGGACTGAAAAAGCTCTGCATGTCCTCCATCAACAACACATCTGTAAAGCATCCTGTCCTTGCCGCCGTGGTCGTGGTAGGAGGAGGATTACTTTGACCTCTTCCCCAGTTAGATTCCCGTTGTGCTGTGACATCCCCCTTATAAGCTGTGTAAAGCATATTTTTTAGTTTGGTTTTGAACTGCTGCATCCTTTCTGACTTCCGGTAATTTGGTAACTCCGCCACTTTCTGCTTATACCGGGGGTCTAGTAACATGGCCACCCAGTACAGGTCGTTCTCCTTCATCCTTTTTATACGAGGGTCCCTCAACAGACATGACAGCATGAAAGACCCCATTTGCACAAGGTTGGATGCCGAGCTACTCATTTCCCGTTCCTCCTCCTCACTGATGTCATTGACGGTCTGTTCTTCCCCCCCAGCCATGTACAAGACCAAGGGTCCCAGATAGGTGACAACAACAGAGCACCCTGGGATGCCTGCTGTGGTTGGTCTTCCTCCTCCTCAAAGCCACATTCCTCCTCTGACTCCTCTTCCTCATACTCCTCTTGCAGCGTTGCCGCAGGTCTGGCAAGCGATGATGACAAGGCTGTTTCTGGTGGTGATGGTAACCACAACTCTTCCTCTTCACGCTCATCTACAGCCTGATCCAGCACTCTTCGCAGGGCACGCTGCAGGGAAGAAAACAAATGGGATGAGGTCGCTGATGGTGCCTTCGGTGCGACTGACTAGGTTTGTCACCTCCTCAAAAGGATGCATGAGCCTACAGGCATTGCGCATGAGCGTCCAGTAAAGTGGCAAAAAAATTCCCAGCTCCGCAGAGGCTGTCCTAGCACCCCGGTCATACAAATACTCGTTGATGGCTTTTTCTTGTTGGAGCAGGCGGTCGAATATTAGGAGTGTCGAATTCCAACGTGTCGGGATGTCGCAAATCAAGCGCCTCACTGGCATGTTGTTTCGGCGCTGAATTTCTGAAAAGTACGCCATGGCCGTGTAGGAATGCCTAAAAATTGGCCACACACCTTCCTGGCCTGCTTGAGGATGTCCTGTAAGCCTGGGTACTTAGACACAAAGCGTTGTACGATGAGATTCAACACATGTGCCATGTACGGCACATGTGACAACTTGCCCAAATTCAATTGCTTCCATTGTCACACACCACTTTGCCGATCTCCAGTTGGTGCGGGGTCAGCCACTGATCCACCTGTGTGTTCAGGGCGGACAGGAGTGCTGGTCCGGTGTGGCTCTCTGCTTTCAGGCAAGTCAACCCCAAGACAGCGTGACACTGTCGTATCCGGGATGTGGAATAGCCCCTGGGGAGCTGGGGGGGTTCAGTTGATGTGCAGCCAGACGCCGCAGCAGAAGAGGACTCAGCCGAGGAGGTTATGGAAGAGGATGGAGTAGGAGGAGTAGAGGAGGTGGCAGTAGGCCTGCCTGCAAGTCGTGGCGGTGTCACCAACTCCGCTGCAGAGCCACGCATTCCATGCTTGGCAGCCGTCAGCAGGTTGACCCAATGCGCAGTGTAGGTGATATACCTGCCCTGACCGTGCTTTGCAGACCAGGTATCAGTGGTCAGATGGACCCTTGCCCCAACACTGTATGGCAGAGATGCCATGACTTCCTTTTCAAACACCGAGTAGAGGTTTGGGATTGCCTTATTAGAAAAATTTGCCCGGGTACCTTCCACTGTGGTGTCCCAATAGCGACAAATTTTTTTAAGGCCTGAGACTCCACCAGCTGGTATGGTAAAAGCTGGCAGGTAAGAGTTCCGTCAAGCCAGCTGTCAGACGCCGGGCAAGGGAGTGACTCTGTGACATTGGCTTCTTACGCTCAAACATTTCCTTAACAGACACCTGACTGTGGACAGATGAGATGGAACTGCTCAAGGTGAGAGGCGGAGTGGCGGGTGGTTGAGAGGGGGCAAGGAGGACAGCAGTGGTTGATGTGGCTGAAGATGGTGGACCAGAAGGAGGATGGTGGCTTTGAGCTTGTGTGCTGCTTCTACTCATCATCATGTGTTGATCCCATAGGCGTTTGTGATGTGCGATCATGTGCCTTCGCAAAGCAGTTGTACCTAGGTGGGTGTTGGATTTCCCACGACTCAGTTTCTTTTGGCACAGGTTGTAAATGGCATTGCTGTTGTCAGAGGCAGACACACAAAAAAAATGCCACACTGCTGAGCTTTGCAATGACGGCATTCTGGTGGTGGCAACAGCATGCGTTGATTGGCGTGCTGTCTGGCTGACCCCGGGTGCCGATACATGCTGTCTGACTGTGCCACTAGCTCCTTGCGACGACCTCCCCCTGCTTCCAACTCGTCTCCTCTTTCTCTCTGTCTCCCCTTCTGAACTTTCCCCCTCTTCTTCTTATCTTCGAGCAGACACCCACGTGGCATCCACGGACACATCGTCATCATCAACCGCTTCACTTGTATCTGACACTTCAGCAAAGGAAGCAGCAGCGGGTACATCATCATCATCATCACACTGTACGTCCATGTGTGTAATGCTGCCTGACTGAGACATATCCCTGTTATCTACATCCCCTGGCAATAATGGTTGCGCATCACTAATTTCATCCAACTGATGTGTAAATAACTCCTCTGAGGGATCAAGTGAAGCGGCTGTGGTGGTAGTAGTGGTGGTGGTGGCGGCAGGCGGGAGAGTGGTGACCAAAGCTGAGCTGGAGGAGGATGGTGCATCAAGGTTCTTAGCGGAAGCTGTTGAAGATTGGGTGTCCTGTGTAAGCCAGTCAACTATTTTCTCAGAATTTTTTGGGTTCAGGGTACGTGGCCTCTGAACACTGGGCATTATTCCAGGGCCAGTAGAAATCACAGCACCATGAACACGACGGCCCCTGCGGCGTGGCCTGCCTCTGCCTGTCATTTTTTATTAGATAAGTGTTACTATGCGTGCAAGGTACTGTGCCACTCTATATAAGTGGTGGGCAGCGGGCACAGTACAGTCTGTGTGGGCCTGGCTGACACACACAGGTTTGCAAATGTGATTAGATCACAGTTAAATTTTAAATAGAGTTATTTTTTTTTCTGAAAGGTATTTGGTGAATGACACTCTGTAACGGTATGAGGGCAGGCCGAACCAGCCACTAGCCAGTGGCCACAATACAGTATGTGTGGGCGCCTGACACACACGGGCTTGCAAATGTGATTAGATCACAGAAAAATATTAAATAGAATTTATTTTTTTATCTGCATGAATGGTGTGCACTGTGCACACAGTGCTGTCTATGACTGAGCCTGCAGCCTCTCACACACGGGCAGCCAGGGAACTGCAATATATATACAGTATATATGGGGGAAAAAAAAAAAAGCAGGCTGATGTACCAGCCCTGAAAAGGGCTTTTTGGGGTGCTGTCAGGACGCTGTCCTTACAGCAGATGAGTCTGTGGACACAGAACAATGCCCTAGCTAACGCTTTCCCTATTGAATCAGCAGCAGCTACACTCTCCCTCCTCTCTCCGTGAAAGCAGATTCCGAATGAATCTAAAATGGATGCTGTCCCGGAGGTGGGCGGGTCTGGGAGGGAGGGTCTGCTGCTGATTGGCTGGAATGTGTCTGCTGACTGTGAGGTAGAGGGTCAAAGTTTACTCAATGATGATGTATAGGGGGCGGACCGAACATCGCATATGTTCGCCCGCAGCGGCAAACGCGAACAAGCTATGTTCGCTGGGAACTATTCGCCGCCGAATAGTTCGGGACATCACTATCTAACACATTAATATGCTTTGATCTAAACCATTCCATTGTAACTCTGGCTGTATATGTAGGGTTGTTGTCCTGTTGGATGGTGAACCTCCACCCCAGTATTAAGTGTCGTTTGCAGGCTCTACCAGGTTTTTCCCCATGATTGCCCTGTATTTATCTCCATCCATTTTACCATCAACTTTGACCAGCTTCCCTGTCCCTGCTGAAGAAAAGCATTTCTCCTACCAAAGCTGTGGATCTCTGCAGCAACTCCAGAGCGACCAGGGGCCCCTTGGCTGCTTCTCTAAGTAATGCTCTCCTTGCCAGGGCTGTCAGTATAGGTGGATGGCCATGTCTTGGTAGGTTTGCAGTTGTGCCATATTCCTTCCATTTTCAGATGATGGATTGAACAGTGCTCCGTGAGATGTTCAGAACTTGGTATATTTTTTTTATACGCTAATCCTGCTTTACCAAACTCCCTGGCCTGTTTGGTGCGTTCCTTGGTTTTCATGATGCTGTTTGATCGCTAATGTTCTATAACAAACTTCCGAGGCCTTCACAGAACAGTTGTAGTTTTATTGAGAATAAATTGCACATAGGTGGACTCTATTTACTAATTAGGTGACTTTTGAAGGCAATTGGTCAAACTGGATTTTGTTTAGGGGTATCAGAGTACCACATGCCACACTTTTAATATTATTATGATTATTTATAAAAAAAATGTTGAAAACCATGCATCATTTTCTTTTCACTTCACAATGACTTGCAACTTTGTAATGGTCTATCACAAAAGAAAACACAAAAGCAATTCAATACATTTAATTTTTTTGTTTTAACGTGAAAAAAGGGTGGAAAAGCTCAAGGCCTTTGAAAAATGTTTCAAGGCACTGTATGCTGACCATGATGCTAAAAAATACATCAGTTTTTGAACACTTAATTGAAGAAACACTTCAACAGCTTTTATTAAAAACAAAAAAACAACAAGTATAAAATCATCAGTCAGTATGTATGATATTTTCAGATGTGAAGTGAGCTGCTATATGGCTCCTGCACATTAGAAAACAATAGTACTATAGCTTTAAATATTATTGCATAGCTGTATGGGCGTAGCAGGCTGTATGTGTATAACAGAACTATATGTGTGTAGCAATGCTGTATGTGTGTTACATAACTATATGTGTGTTGGTAGCAGAGCTATATGTGTGTAGCAGAAATGTATGTGTGTATGACAGTTCTGTGTGTGTATATCAGAGCTGTATATGAACCAGAACTGTTTGTGTGTGTCAGAAAAATACTTAAAGATAATATCGCAGAACAAAAAGCATGACAGGACACTACAGAGCAATGACAGGAGACACATTTACTTGGATATTTGCATATAATGAGGTGACCACATGCACTACTGCTGATTGTCACAATGGTCAGCAGCCCCTGGTCACAGTTATGGTAACAGGAGCGGACCAAAACTATGCCCCCTGCCCCCCACATCCCACCACATACACTACACCCTAAAGTTACTGCCCTTGACGATCCACTTTAGTAAAACATCAGTAAACCACATTTATTTTATACTTTTCTGTTGCCTAAACCTGTACTTCTTATAGTCCAGTGTGTCTTATAAAGTGAAAAATATGGTAAATGTTTCCTCCGTCCCACTTCCTCAGGTGGGAATGGGTACCACACTTCTTACCTTGCTGCTGTCACCGCTTCTAGTCTGATGGTCCAGATCCATTGTTCCTCCTCTGCCCTTCAAAAATGGGCAAGGCTGCCAGAATCCCATGTGCGCCCTCCTGTTGCAGGCAGCTCCAGTCTGCCCATAAGGCACACACATGCTCCCAAGGGGCCAGCACGCACCCTAATCTTTCCCATCCTATGTCTGGCTACCTCAAGGTACTTAAAGAGGACTTGTCCCCTCTCTTGATATGCATTCCCCATGTAATAATTCTGGAGCATCTATCTGCATGGTTCTATGTTGTGCCATTTCTCTACTCTTTCAACTAGAAGTTATGAATGAATTGCTATCGGTCTGTTAACCAGCTGGGGGGGGGGGGGGTGTACCTGCACAGTCAGTGGCAGCCCTGACGGGATAGAGTGAGACTGTGCAGGGACACACCCACACCTGGTTAACACTCCTTCTGACCAATAGAAATTCATTCATAACTTCACTAGCTGAAACAGTATCCTATACCAACCCTACATCTGTCAGTGGGATGGTACTCCCAGAAACCATACTGTACATCACATACCCATGGATCTTCAAGTGGGAATACTTCATACACCAAAAATCTCATTTTATATCCTGCCTGTATCCACTAATCCTATTCTACTGCCCTGACTTTGTCTGCTCTGTCATATACTAGATTGAAACTCGGGTCAGCTTCTATTTTGGGGCTCTGCCTGTCACTCTCACTGTCTAACATCTGTATAGCCTCCCCAAGCTCCAAACATTCCACAGAATTTTCAGGGGCTGCCCCTTGCTTAAACCAGCTACATCAATGTATTTGATAAGAAACCATACCACCTGTATCTGTGTCTGTATCTACCTACTGTACATGCCCAAAACATAGCCCATGTCTGATTACATATCCCCACTGTTCCACACTGACTGTCCCCATCTCTACACTTACCCGTAAAAATGCCAGAGAGTGGACACCTAAGGCAGACTCTGCATTCAAGTTCCTCAAACAGGTCTTTTCCTCAGCCTCAATCCTACATCACCCTGACGTTTCTAGACAGGTCTTTCTTGAGGTGCAAGTGTCCTCTGTGAGAGCCAGAACTGTCCTGTCTAACTTCTGGAAGTCATTTTCTCCTGCAGAACTGCCCACCATTAAGTTGGCTCTTGAAGAATGGAGACACCTTTTAGAGGGTGCCTGTCATCTTATAATTGTCCATACACAACATAAGAACCTGACTTATCTCCACTCAGAGGCTCAGTCCTTTTACATTATACAGTATGGGGGCCACAAGGTAACATACTGTATGGGGGCCACAAGCTGACATTATACTGTATGGTGCCACAAGGTGACATTATACGTTATGGGGGCCACAAGGTGACATACTGTATGAGGGCCATAAGGTGACATTATACTGTATGGGGGCCACAAGCTTACATTATACTGTATGGGGGCCACAAGGTGACATTTTACTGTATGGGGGCCACAAGGTGACATACTGTATGGGGGCCACAAGCTGACATTATACTGTATGGGGGCCACAAGGTGACAGTATATGTTATGGGGGCCACAAGGTGACATAATACTGCATGGGTGACATAAGGAGACATTTATACTGCATGCTGTCATGCTAGTACCCTAGCAAGTACTTACTATTTCTTGTATTCTGCAGCGCCTTCTGGGCGGCCTGGGTCTTGCGCCTTTTTGGTATTCAGACAACTGTATAGATATTGTTGAAAATATAGTTTTTAACATGCAGAAAAACACATTGACATATATATCACAAATAGTTTTTACTTACTTTTAGAAAGTTTAAGCGTAAGTGCAAATTGGACAATCTCAATTGTTGTATTTGCTAAAAAAAACAACAAAAAAAAAACACATCATTCTGTTATAAAAATACATGAAATGCTTTGGATTTACAAAACTCTGTGATGTCTGCCCACCCCCATTGATTGCATTGCATTGCCATCTGCCTCCACTTGTAATATCTGCCCCCATTCCGTGCTAGATTTGACACACCACACACGTGCAATAATATGCTACCTATTTAATGCCCTAGGCAAAGTACTTTGGTCAAACCCACAATTTCCATCAACCATAAATCCTAGTTGTAATGGATCACCTGGCACCCCGAATGAGTACCTCCATTGCTGGATGCTCCTAGTGTTTCCTGAGGTCTCCAAGCACTCTGGCAGACACCACCATCACCGAACCGAAGAAGCATATAAATCCTCTCAAGCATATGAATGCTGTAGACAGTGGAATAGGAAACCATACAAATAGGTTTACGCGCCTAGCAGTCAAACTGGAACAGCATACCATAAATCCTCCCCCAAGAATGAGATGACACTTCACTTTGAGGGTTAAAACAGGAACTGACTGTACTTCACGTACAGCCTCTATTATTCACAAACCACAAACATAGTACTGCCCACAGGGTTTTGAAATACAACCAATCAATATATTACAACACATACAATGTAAGTACAGCAACCAATCGTTCACACCCCTAGGGGACCAGAAGGGAGACTGCGACACAGGACAGATGTGTAGCAATTCAGGATACAGACACAACACATCCCCACAATGCATCATGGTTTCCTCCTCTCTGCCCTGGAGACAACTGAGGAGCAATCCAATTATCTCTCAGGACAAAGGGAAATCGCCAATACACATGTGGAGACAACAGGACAGACATCACCATTTAAACACACAATGGCACAATGGGACAATAGAAACAAACCCAGCATATTCCTCCCCTCTGTCTATCCACACAGCTATCTCCCAAGCTGACAAGTTACACTTATTATAAATTGTTACAACTTTGTGAGTTTACATTGTCCATACAAATAACTTACATCAATTTAACCAGTATAACTTGGGGACAAACCTATCCAAAATTCACTTGAATAGGTTCAGGGGTTTAAAAGTTAGTATGGGCCATAATCCTGAGGCAAGAGGCTGGTAAACAGGCCTCTCTAAAACCCAGTGGCGAGGTTGGTTTTGCCACACTAGTCATCACTACCCAACCCCCCACCACATAAACTATCAATAATCAGCACCCTTAAAAATATCCAAACAAATAATCACACTTCTGCGCTCGTCAACACATGTAGTCTACAGGCCCACTATCACTGCCATATTTGCTCCACAACACTCATGCAATAATTGTGCCCCTATTGAATGACCAAACCAACGTGCGTATAACTTCACGCACAGAATTTCAAACATCCATACCGCTGACCAAAGACAACCCCCCTCGCCATTTGACAATCGGACACCTATTACATGACCGCACCAAAATTTCGGAAATAACAACACACACACAACCCCAAGCAACCCGTCTGCAACACTGCTCTTGAATATGACCACTGACATCTTTCAGACTCATGCTTAATAAACAAAACCAACCGCCATGACATTGCACCCACACCACTTCCCTGATGTCTGCAAAAACACGCCCATGCAAGTGCCATTATATGCCCACACGATAGATAGAAAGATTGCATGAAAATGTAAAGTAAGAAAGAAAGAAAAATAGAGATAGAGAGAGAGACAGAAGTTGCATGTCCATACCTGTTGGTGAACTTGGGCTTCCAAGATGGCTGCAGGGTTTGCAGGGGGAGGAGAAATGCAGGGGGAGGTTTAATTCATTCTGAGCATGCTCAAATATTAAAATTAAATGTAAACGGATCTGCTTCAGACGGAGCCATCACAGACGGATCCGTCTCCATTGACTTCAATTGTTAGTTCAGACTGATCCGTTTGGATGTGCTTCGTCATGCGGACACATAAACGCTGCAAGTAGCGTTTTGGTGTCCGTCTCAATGGCGGAATGGAGGCAGAATGGAGGCAAACTGATGCATTCTGAATGGATCCTTTTCCATTCAGAATGTATTGGGACTGAACTGATAAGTTTTGGGCTGCTTTCAACATATAACATATTGTTATATTCAGCATTCAACATAAAATAGAAAGAAACATACTGTAAAGAAATGTTTCCAATACATTAACACCCACAAGTTCCTTGATAACACATACATTATGCCATACACATTATGTAGAAGCACATAAAACATGTTAGTGATTTCACTCTTTTTCTTCTTGTGTATAATCTGAATTAAACAAAATAAAGACAATTCATTACTAACATGTCAAACCTTAGTTTAATCAGTTCATCATTATTTCACAACCTTCCACTGCTGTTTTCCCTGTCATGCATTCAACCATATTACGGATGCCAGACTCTTTAAGGGGGTTTTCTCATCTTATTACTTGAGTCTCACCTGCAGCCAGCTCTGCTGTTCACTTCCTGGTTTCCTGCTGCTAAGGCTGGGCGGGCTTAGGCAGCTAGAGTAAATGCCGGCCACGCCTCCTTATGACATCACACTGAGAGCTAGCCCATGTGGATAGTATGAGTCATCAGTCTGTCAGCCTGCAGTGTGTGTGAGGGGAATGGTCACTCAGAGAGCCATGTGAAGTGAGCTCAGTGCACAGTAACACCTGGCTGTTCTGCAGTTTTACACATAAAATCACAGTCTGATCTTTTACAAACCCATTCTGTGCATCAAAAACTATAATTCCATATTATGCATTAGCTCAAAAGCTTGACCAAACCCCCCACCCACCAGCACTGATGCAGATTTGCTTCCATTACAGCTGTACTCCAGTTGTGTATAAACCTTACACTATGTATCTGTATAGCTGCATATACAGCTCAGCTACATGTGTCTTCTCCAGTCCCCTAACATCACTTTGGCTGAATGGCTTCCTATACAGCCCTACTACATCTTTATTCTACTCCCCCGCTAACACTGGGTCTGAAAAGCTTCATATACAGCTCTGCTACATTTGTCTGTTTATCTATTAAACCAGCACTGTGTCAGAACATCCGCATATACAGCCCTGCTACATCTGTTTCTCTCTTTCACTAGCATTGATGCTGAGCTGTCACACATACAGCTCTGCTACATCTGTTTTTCTCTTCAACCAGCACTGTGTCAAAACAGCCGCATATTCAGCTCTGCTATATCTGTTTCTCTTTCACCAGCATTGATGCTGATCTGCCACATATTCAGCTCTGATACATCTGTTTCTCTCTTCAACCAGCACTGTGTCAGAACAGCCGCATATTCAGCTCTGCTACATTTGTTTCTCTCTTTCACCAGCATTGATGCTGACCTGCCACATATACAGCTCTGCTACATCTGTTTCTCTCTTCAATCAGCACTGTGTCAGAACAGCCGCATATTCAGCTCTGCTACATCTGTTTCTCTTTCACCAGCATTGATGCTGAGCTGCCAAATATACAGCTCTGCTACATCTGTTTCTCTCTTTCACCAGCATTGACATCTGTCTATTCCCTTTCCCACTCGAACTATGGCTGAACAGCAGCATATTCACCTCTGCTACATCCATCAGCCCCCAAAGTGCCTCCATCAGCCCCCAAAGTGCCTCCACCTGCCCCCACAAGTGCCTCTACCTGCCCCCACTAGTGCCTCCACCTTCTGCCCCCACAAGTGCCTCCACCTTCTGCCCCCACAAGTGCCTCCACCTTCTCCCCACAAGTGCCTCCACCTTCTACCCCCAAAGTTCCTCCATCTACCCCAAGTGCCTCCATCTGCCCCCAAGTGCCTCCATCTGCCCCCAAGTGCCTCCTTCTGCCCCCAAGTGCCTCCTTCTGCCCCCACAAGTGCCTCCACCTCCAAATCATGATTGCAAAGATGATAAAACCCCTACTGGAATCTCCCTTATTGAGATTTACATAAATTTCCCAGGCACAATTTTTGGCATTCTAGCCTTTTCAACAACTTGCTACACACTCTCACTTCTCTTTTTCTTCTCTCTCCTGTACTAGCAACCTGGCTGTTTTCTGAGAAGTACCCTCACACCCACGTCTCGTCTGGGAATGCCCCATTATCTCAATATACTGTATAAAATAAGCCAGCCTCCCTTCTCATGAAGCCATGACCTCTACTGTTTACTTCTGTGGGTGAGTGCCAGTTACTTCTCTAGTGTCAGCACACTATTTTCTATTTTATTTTTCCCTGGATCCTTTCTCCCTCAGGCCGCTTGACCATTATGGTTCATTCCTTCTAGATCAAATGTGCTGTGTGGTATTCTTTCTGTTGGTCCTTAACAATTCTCCAAAACAGCCAAATCAAAAAACACTACAACTGCTAGTTCTCCTAACACAAATATCAGCACTTCAAATTTTTAGAGCTGATTCTCTGTTACCTACACCGCATCCCAGCATCAGCTGGTCCATTTCCAGATGCTCACACGCAACACCTAGTCCCTGTTCGGGCATCAGCTACTCAGTCAATACAGCAGGGTTCCAAATTAGGGTGTGGTAGAGCGGCTCGAAGTATACAACACACGAGACACAGAGTTTGTGTACTCAAGGAAGAATCCTTTTTATTGGGGTATAAGGTAATTTTTTATAGGGGAGAATAAAGAAGACTTTATACACAGCTTTTAGAGCAAGCGTAATTTCGTGTTCATGCAGCTGACCATTCGAACACAAATCATACCTTATCTACTAACCTTGAGTTCTTGGTTGCTTGCCTAGAACTTCCTGTGAAATTGCTTATGCTAAGCTTCATAAATCTAGTACATGGTAGATATTATAATAAAGTTAGAGACAAACTGGATTCCCTGAAAAATATAGAGTCTCTCACAGTGGCATCCTTCAAAGTCACCCCCCCCCCCCCGTTAACCCAGTTTGTTATACACTCCATTTGCCTCCATCTCTCCAAATTCCCAACTTCTTCCACATGTTACTCATCAGACCTCTTGTGCTGAACTGCTATTCAAATCTTCTGTATGTACATCTGTCCCTGCCAGCTCGTCTGCCCCATTGGCTGATTTTAATTAGTGTGAGTATATAGCTTGGCCTGTTCCCCCTCACTCACTGGAAGCCATTTTGCACCTGCTTTCTTTGGATATAATGGAGGCCATTTTGGCACCAAAAATGCCAGAAATTAAAGCAGGCCCAGCTTGCATGTGGAACCTACACTCGCTGAATTATATGGTAGCCGTCGTGGCAAATAACAAGTAGAATTTAGTGTTAGGAACCCGTCTAACTAGAGATCGCCTTGACGTGCGGCAGACGGGCTTAAATAATTTTGTACAAAACGATTTACCAAGCATCTCTCACTTATTAGTATAGCACTTGCAATGATGACGCAATTTTGTACTTTATTTGGTTTGCAGGGAACTGTTGCATTGCATGTTTTGTTTTACAGTGTTGTTCTCAGCCATAGCAACATGCCCCTGTGCTTTAGGATGTTCTGACTGACCCCCCTTTTTCTTTTCAGCCTGCCAATGATGAGTATGAGTTTGAAGTCAATAGCCAATTTAGTCATGAAGAAAGGACTGTAAGGGATTTGTACCAGAAGAAAGTTCTTTGCATTCTGCATAGAATGTTAATGCTCCTGCTTTTCTGAAATTGTTTATGGCACAGTCTGGACCAAAGAATAGATAGCATAAGGAATGGGTACTGTAAAGTCAGAGACCCATGCCCACTGCTGTCCTGCTTCTCCAAGCAGGCATGGGTGCTGCCTCTGTTACTTTGCTGCTGTCACTTGTCACCTGCTAGCTCTCCTCTGCCCTCCAGCAGTGGTCCCAGCTGCCAAAATCACATGTGCCAGTAGGGGCCACACATTCTCCCAGGTTCTCAAAGCACCAGTGCACATGCACCCTAATATTCCATAGTCTATGGCTGGCTATTTCAGGGCACTTAAGTCCCCCTACCCTTGGGGAAGATGCCTGAGCAATAGGTGTATGTAGCTTGCTACTTCCTGTGATAGGGTTGCTGTTCTGTTTTACCTTCCTATGTTCCTGTGTTCTGCCTGATTCCCAACTCTGCTGTCTGACCTGACCTGTGCCTTTTTACCCTAAAGACCTTCTGCCGACTGCCTTGACCTCTTATCTGTTTCACTGATTTGCAGCCTGCCTGGACCCCCACTTATAACCGACTTTGAGTGTTGCCTGTCTGTTTTGTGCTATGCACCAGTGTCTCTTGACCCCTGTAGTCAGCAGCCAATCACACGGACACTACTCCAAGAGGTAGCAGCCGGGTGCTTTTCCTGCAGCGAAGTCCAGATTCCTGTAGAGGGGTTTAAGGGTAAAAAAAAAAGTGGAATGCCAGGATAACGCCCACTGCCGTAAAACTAAATCCCTTGCTTTTCCCTATAGGACCCTGAGCTCATTGTATTGTTTGTGTATCAAAATATAATAGTCTTTCTTTGCTTTGTTTTGACAGAGATGTTCTGCCATGCCAATGTACAAGCTGAGAATAAACATGATTTTGCTGCTTGGGATCTGCCTATGACACATGTCAATTTAATCTCTCTTGATTAACTGAGGCTGACTCAGGCATTATTGGCATCATTGGGAAGGGCCAGGGCCGTGCCTGGAGTTATGTGATCCATCATCTTCATTTTCTGTTCCATGCTATGCTCACTATTCCAATTTGGTAGATGCCATTTTTAATGATTCACATGGATTGAATCTCAAAACTTTGGGTTTGTTCTGATGCTGAATTTTTGAGAAATTTGTAATACATTTTATTGATTTAGAGTCCATTTTCTTATCTCTTCTTGTGAATTTTTTTTAAAAAGTCACATAAAAGTTACAAGTTTACTCAAGTCCCCTGGTGTAGCAAAAAGTGACAGCACTTAATAAATAATATCAGACTTTAAATACAATTCACCTAGACTAGGTATCTAAAAATGCATTCGATTTATTACAGTGGCTGATGATAGATGAAAAATCTGGCACACATTTGCACTTTCTAGTCTAACTTTATTCCATCTCTTAGTGGCTTACTTTACACCAAAATCATGTAAAATAAAATGTTGACACATTTTTTAGGAATCTTAATTCAAGTTTCTTTGTTGCAGGTCACACCACTTTCTCCCCAAACCACACCCCCTTGATGTACAAGTTTGAGAAAAGCTCTCTTTTATTTATTGTGCCAGTATTAGGAGACACTGTGTTTTTATGGTGTTTTTTGGGATTGTGTTTAGGTGTTCTCTCCATTTTCCATTTCTTTAGGTTTTTCTAGGTTTTTTGGCATTTTTCTTATAGGCTTCCCTATAGTAGTTTAAACCATCAGACAACAATATATACAATATCTCACAAGTGAGTACACCTTTCACATTTTTGTAAATATTTTATTATATCTTTTCATTGGACAACACTGTAGATATGACACTTTATACAAAGTAAAGTAGTCAGTGTACAGCTTATATAACTCAACACACATCCATTAATGTCTAAATCGCTGGCAACAAAAGTGAGTATACCCCTAAGTGAAAATGGACAAATTATACCCAATTAGCCTTTTTCCTTCCCCGGTGTCATGTAACTTATACAACCTGGGAGTAATAACAGCACTACAATCTGGCTGGGTTGTGGGTGCTCGTCTGGATAAGTTTCTAGCTCCACCTCAGGAACAACACTTTAAGACTCAGGCAGCACTCCAGATAATATGATTAAGTAATTTGTGAGTTGTATTATGCCGGACAAATTATTGCAACGTTTCAGGCTAAACAGTAGCCCTTCATCAGGCTGGTATACAAAAAGAAATAATAAACAAATCAATCCATGATTCAAAAACAAGAAAGTATAATTATGAAAATAAATCTAGCTAGCAATGCATAAGAATCTGGTATAACGCTAATGATTTCATAACCTCATTCATACCATGATCCCATAGTAGTAACACATGATCGTAGGTAACAGGGAAAAATGTGTGATAATAAGTCATAGAAAAAAATTATATTACTAAATAAATAGCACAATATATCAGTGTCTAAACACCAAGAAAAGAAAAAGAGGCTGAATACAAGGGAATGGGATTAGACAATAGTGAAAGATAAGAGTACTGCAAACCATACAAGAGAAGTTCTAAAGGCAGCATTTGTAACTAACAGTCTGCATAGTAAGGAAAAGAGGCAGTATGTGTGGTTTACTCTAGTTATGCTCATGTGGAAAGAATGCCGGCGCCGAGACAAGAAGGATGGCAATAGACATCTTAAAAAGTGAAAGGCAGGAGGCAATTGGCCTCCTTAGCAGGGCCGCGCGTGCGAGAAATGCTACATGCACACTGAATGTAGTCTAGAAGGCGCATCAGGCGCAGAGAAGGAGACGTCTTCCGAAAAAAAACTAAAGTGGGCATGTAAGAGGGTGCCCACACGCACTAGAAACAGCTAGGTTACTAGGTTAGCCGATGTCAAAACATAGCGCAGGCGCACTAGGCGAAGAAACAGCGGGAGCCAACTAAGGGGCAATAGTGTGTTAGCAATAACTCTACTTATCGGCACCACAAAAACACAAATACCGGTAAGCATAGTGTATAAATACAGTTACTTAGGACCACCTGTCACTACCAGAGCTTTGAGACGATCTCACAGCTCTGTGTCTCCACCCCTGTGATGATGTCACTTAGAGTTTGGAGGTATTCTCACTGTTCTGTTTCTCCGCCCCTGTGATGAGGTCTTTACTCCCAGCTGTCTCTCCTGCGTTTGATTTCCCTGCCTTTAAATCACCCCTCCTCCTATTGCAGGGCGTGGATTATATTTCTCTTTTCAGTTGTAGCTCTGCCTTGAGTATCTTCACTTCTTAAGCTACTAGTTCTCTGGACCTGTGTTCTGCTGCTGCAAGCACTCCGGATATTGCCAGCGGCCCTTGGATCCGTCTTCTCTGCGGCTGCAGCTCCATCAGCTAAGTGTGCAGACTTTGTTGTGTACCTGGTGATTTCCTGACTGGATCTGAGGTGGCCACGGTTCCCTCCATATTCTGAGCAGGGCATCGGTGGCCATGCGACTTCCACTATTGTAGGGGTTACAGGGCTCATCAGTCTAAGGTACGCGGGCATGCCTCGTTCCACCATTTGGATCCGGGCATGTGCTTTAGCAGCATAGGGAGAGTGTTGAGGGTCTGACAGGGGTCACCCTTTCTCTTCCCTAGTTTGGGTCCGGTCAGTAGCTCTTCTTACTGTGTATGCTCTGGTTACCCTTAAACAGCCGTGACATTATAATCCACCAAAACCGTCCTTGTTGACATGGATCCGCTTTCTGGCTTGGTTGACCGCATGCAGGGTCTTTCTTTGGAAGTAGCGGATCTCCGTCAATCTGTGACTCAGCTACAAACATTGGGCTCTGCTCCGGCTCATGGAGTCTGTTGCGAGCCAAAGGTCTCACTTCCGGAAGCGTTCTCCGGGGGCAGTGAGAATTTTGTTCGCTTCAGAGAGGCATGTAAACTCAATTTTTGTTTGTGTCCCCACTCCTCTGGTAATGAGGAACAGAGGGTGAGGATTGTCATCTCCCTGCTCAGGGGTAATGCTCAGACTTGGGCTTTTTCGCTGTCATCAGGGGATCCCTCCCTTCGATCCGTGGAAAGATTTTTTGTGGCCCTGGGGCAGATATATGATGACCCGGATCGTGTTGCTCTGGCAGAATCGAACTTACGTGTTTTATGCCAGAACAAACTGTCTGCGGAGCTTTATTGTTCTGAATTTCGGAGATGGGCAGCTGATTCAGGCTGGAATGATGCTGCACTCCGAAGTCAGTTCTGTCATGGTCTCTCAGAGGGTTTGAAAGATGCCTTTGCTTTCCATGAGAGACCAACGTCCTCAGAGTCTGCCATGTCATTGGCGGTACGCCTTGACAGGCGTCTAAGGGAAAGAAACAAGACCTCTCCGTCCAGCCATTGTCAGTCTAGGGGCAATGGTGCGGACTCATTCAGTATGCAGGGGTCTCATCCTGTCTCGCTCCCCTCTGAGGAGGAGCCCATGCAGCTAGGCCGACTTGCCCCTGATAAAAGAGTATTTAGTCCTCAGAATATGGTGTGTTTTTGTTGTGGGGGCATAGGTCATTTGGCAAATGTTTGTCCGTCTAGGAGATTCCTGAACTGTACTAAGAGCGATAATAAGAGAAAAACCTCAAGAGGTAGATCATCAAGTTCTGCTTCATCTGCTACTTTGGGCAAAGTTGATGTGGGAATTGATGCTATTCCTCTGACCTGCAGTTCCCGTTTTCTCCTGTCTGCCAGGGTGGCGCTAGAGAGCAAAGTCATTCCTTGTGAGATTTTTGTCGATAGTGGAGCGGCCGTCAATCTTATTGACACTCAATTTGTAGCCTTGCATGGTTTTCAGGTTTGTACATTAGAAAAAGATATACCTGTTTTTGCTATCGACTCTGCTCCACTCTCGCAGAGATCTCTGAAAGGCATTGTTCACAATATCCGGCTAGCTGTAGGTGACACTCATATGGAGGAGATATCTTGTTTTGTCCTTAACGGATTGCCTTCTCCTCTAGTTTTGGGGCTACCCTGGCTCACTAGACATAACCCCACTATTGATTGGCAAGGAAGGCAAATAAATGAGTGGAGTGACTTTTGTAGAGAGAATTGTCTCACAGCAACTTTTGCAGAGGTGTCTACTAAAACTGTGCCATCATTTCTCTCTGATTTCTTGGATGTGTTTTCTGAGAGTGGTGTTCAGGAGCTACCTCCTCACCGGGAGTTTGACTGTCCCATTAACCTCATTCCCGGCGCCAAGCTGCCAAAAGCACGCCTCTACAATCTCTCACAACCGGAAAGACTCGCAATGCGAACCTATATCTCAGAGAGTCTCGAGAAGGGGCATATTCGTCCCTCAAAGTCACCTGTTGCCGCGGGTTTTTTTTTTTGTTAAAAAAAAAGATGGCTCTCTGAGACCTTGTTTAGATTTTAGGGAGCTGAACCGTATCACGATTCGCGATCCCTATCCCCTTCCTCTGATCCCGGACCTCTTCAACCAAATGTCACGACCCCTGGTCATGGTCGTGACTCCTTGGGTGCCGCATGCTGTTGCCCGCGGTTTGGGAGTTCGTCAACCGCAGCTGGGGCACTTAGTTGTTTGCCTCAGGTGCGGTTGCCGCGGACAACAAGTGTGCGTGCGGTTGCCCTTGGCAACGTGTTTTATGTGCACTCCCTTTGTCGTTTTGTGGTGCACGAGGTTATGTATTATGTGCACTTCCCCTTATATGTGTGTTTTCCCTTCTGTGTGCTGGAAGGGTTAACTTCCTTCCCAGTGTGTGTGATGTCACTGGGTGTGGTTGATCGTTGGGTGGGGCCTCTTGGCCTATAAAGCCTCAGTCCCTGGCTGGGCTCAGTAGGTTGCTCTCAGCCATGCTGGCTGGAGCAGCCTCCTGTCTCCTCCATCTGCCTGGTGAGGACCATCCTTCTGGTCATAAAACCTGTGTTGGGAATTTCTATGTTTCTTGGTGTTATCTAGGTGTGTGTGGGGTTATCTTGTTAGTGCAGCTTATGGTTTCCTGGTTTCCCTTGTATGTCTGGTGTGTGCTGTGTCCTTTATGTTGCTGTGGACATCAGCACTTGTTCATGGGTTCCAGGTTTGTGTGTCTGTGGCAGGTAAGTGCAGGACTAGTCTCACTTACCTGTCATTTCCATATGTCTGTTGATGTTTCCCCTGTGTTGCTTGGCCGTTGAGACTCCTGCTCCCCCGTGCCTAGGAGGAGCAGGTCGTCTCACTCTGTCCCCTAGTACAGGGCCGACTTGAGGGCTCGTAGGGACTTTAAGGTTCCGGCGTATGAGTCCTCCTACCACCAAGGTCGGCTCATACAGACAGGAGACAGGGTCAGCGTAAGGGACGCTATAGGAGGTGACCTGCTCCCTAACTCTGTGGTCCCGGCCAAGTGGTAACCCTACCTTCTCCTGGCACCGCACGGCTGGGGGTTTTCCCCACCGCCAGCCGTGACAGTATGACCAGAACTGGCACCTCACCTGGTCTCCCTCGAAAGAGGGTGAAGCATGCATCCATTGACCGTTGGGGTGCATGCGCGTTCTCCGGAGGGAGAGCGTTACGGGGTTCACCGTTAACGGCGCGGTTGGTGGCTTTTCCCCGCCACCTTGCTAACCGTGTCCGTGTTGGTGACCCCTCGTCCCTCTCAGGGTTCCTATCTCTGGTCGTCTGCTGGCAGCATTCCTTCGGTGTTCCGGCAGGTGTGCTGGTTGGGGAGTGTCTGCTGGCAGCGACCTGGAGTAGGAACGTCCTCCTGAGTTGGACGCGGTGTCCTGTTTTCCTCCTCCAGACTGCTTTGTTGGCTGGCGACCTGGGGACTGTTGTGTACGGTCCAGGTCTGTTGGCGGCAGTTCTGGGGGGAGATGCGGGCATCGGTCTGGTGTCCTGTGTTCCTCCTCCGGACTGCTTTGTTGGCTGGCGACCTGGGGACTGTTGTGTACGGTCCAGGTCTGTTGGCGGCAGTTCCGGGGGGAGATACGGGCATCTATCTGGCAGTGCCTCCAGTGTTCTCTCTTCCAGTCTGCTCTGTTGGCTGGCGACCTGGGACTGTTGTGTACGGTCCAGGTCCGTTGGCGGCAGCTCTGGAGGGAGACACTGGTGGTTATCAGGCATTGCCCCTCCCCCCCCCTCCCTGTTGTTTTGGTCCCACCAGCTTCCCTTTTCGGTTGGAGGGGGCTTTGAGGGGAGGGAGTGTCACGACCCCTGGTCATGGTCGTGACTCCTTGGGTGCCGCATGCTGTTGCCCGCGGTTTGGGAGTTCGTCAACCGCAGCTGGGGCACTTAGTTGTTTGCCTCAGGTGCGGTTGCCGCGGACAACAAGTGTGCGTGCGGTTGCCCTTGGCAACGTGTTTTATGTGCACTCCCTTTGTCGTTTTGTGGTGCACGAGGTTATGTATTATGTGCACTTCCCCTTATATGTGTGTTTTCCCTTCTGTGTGCTGGAAGGGTTAACTTCCTTCCCAGTGTGTGTGATGTCACTGGGTGTGGTTGATCGTTGGGTGGGGCCTCTTGGCCTATAAAGCCTCAGTCCCTGGCTGGGCTCAGTAGGTTGCTCTCAGCCATGCTGGCTGGAGCAGCCTCCTGTCTCCTCCATCTGCCTGGTGAGGACCATCCTTCTGGTCATAAAACCTGTGTTGGGAATTTCTATGTTTCTTGGTGTTATCTAGGTGTGTGTGGGGTTATCTTGTTAGTGCAGCTTATGGTTTCCTGGTTTCCCTTGTATGTCTGGTGTGTGCTGTGTCCTTTATGTTGCTGTGGACATCAGCACTTGTTCATGGGTTCCAGGTTTGTGTGTCTGTGGCAGGTAAGTGCAGGACTAGTCTCACTTACCTGTCATTTCCATATGTCTGTTGATGTTTCCCCTGTGTTGCTTGGCCGTTGAGACTCCTGCTCCCCCGTGCCTAGGAGGAGCAGGTCGTCTCACTCTGTCCCCTAGTACAGGGCCGACTTGAGGGCTCGTAGGGACTTTAAGGTTCCGGCGTATGAGTCCTCCTACCACCAAGGTCGGCTCATACAGATAGGAGACAGGGTCAGCGTTAGGGATGCAATAGGAGGTGACCTGCTCCCTAACTCTGTGGTCCCGGCCAAGGGGTAACCCTACCATCTCCTGGCACCGCACGGCTGGGGGTTTTCCCCACCGCCAGCCGTGACACCAAATTGTTGGGGCCAAGGTGTTTTCCAAATTGGATCTGAGAGGCACGTACAACCTGGTCAGGGTCAGAGAGGGGGATGAATGGAAAATGGCCTTTAATACCCCTAACGGGCATTTCGAGAATCTCGTTATGCCTTTCGGCCTGATGAATGCTCCGGCCGTCTTTCAGCATTTTGTTAATAGTATTTTCTATCATTTAATGGGGAAATTTGTATTGGTGTATCTTGATGATATTTTGATTTTTTCCCCTGATGTTCAGACCCATCAGGATCATCTTTTTCAGGTCCTGCAGATACTGCGGGAGAATAAACTGTATGCCAAGCTGGAGAAATGTCTTTTTATGGTATCGGAGATTCAATTTCTGGGTTTTCCCCTCTCTGCTTCTGGTTTTCGCATGGATCCGGAGAAGGTCCGTACTGTGCTGGAGTGGGAGCTTCCTGAAAATCAGAAGGCATTGATGCGCTTTCTGGGTTTTGCTAACTACTACAGAAAGTTCATTTTGAATTATTCCTCTATTGTCAAACCCCTTACTGACATGACAAAAAAGGGGACGGATTTTTCCTCTTGGTCGGAGGAGGCACTCTCAGCCTTTTCTAAGATTAAAGAGAGTTTTGCGTCTGCTCCCATCTTGGTGCATCCCGATGTTTCCTTACCTTTTATTGTTGAGGTGGATGCTTCCGAGGTGGGTGTGGGTGCAGTTTTGTCCCAGGGCCCCTCTCCTGCCAAATGGCGACCTTGTGCCTTTTTCTCTAGAAAACGCTCCCCGGCAGAGAGAAACTATGATGTGGGAGATAGGGAGTTGTTGGCCATCAAGTTGGCTTTCGAGGAATGGCGCCATTGGTTGGAGGGGGCCAGGCACCCTATCACCGTTTTTACCGACCATAAGAATCTGGCATACTTGGAGTCGGCCAGGCGTATGAATCCGAGACAGGCCAGATGGTCTCTGTTCTTCTCCAGATTCAATTTTGTTGTTACTTTCCGCCCTGGGATCAAGAATGTGAAGGCTGATGCTCTCTCTCGCTGTTTTCCGGGAGGAGGAAACTCCGAGGACCCGGGTCCTATTTTGGCGGAGGGGGTAGTTGTTTCTGCTCTATATTCCGATTTGGAGGCCGAGGTCCAGGCTGCCCAGACTGAGGCACCTGCCCGTTGTCCCTCCGGGAAGTTGTTTGTGCCTCCTGAGCTACGTCACAAACTCTTTAAGGAACATCATGATACGGTTCTTGCTGGTCACCCCGGGAGTAGAGCCACGGTAGATCTCATTGCTCGGATATTTTGGTGGCCGGCTCTTCGTAAGTCTGTGGAGGGTTTTGTGGCTGCTTGTGAGACGTGCGCTCGCGCTAAGGTCCCTCGTTCACGACCTTCAGGTTCCCTTCTCCCGTTACCCATACCTTCCCGTCCTTGAACACACCTGTCCATGGACTTTATCACAGATCTTCCTCGTTCCTCTGGGAAGTCGGTGATCCTGGTGGTCGTGGACCGTTTTAGCAAGATGGCTCATTTCGTTCCTTTCCCTGGTTTACCCAATGCTAAAACGTTGGCGCAAGCTTTTGTCGACCATATTGTTAAATTGCACGGCATTCCCTCTGATATTGTTTCCGATAGAGGCACGCAGTTTGTGTCCAGGTTCTGGAAGGCTTTCTGTTCTCGCCTGGAGGTTCGGCTGTCCTTCTCTTCTGCTTTTCACCCGCAGTCGAATGGTCAGACTGAGTGCCTCAATCAGAATCTGGAGACATATTTGCGCTGTTTTGTGGTGGAGAACCAGGAGGATTGGTGTTCATTTCTCCCTCTTGCTGAGTTTGCTTTGAACAACCGTCGTCAGGAATCTTCTGATAAGTCACCATTTTTTGGTGCATATGGGTTCCATCCGCAGTTTGGGACATCATCGGGAGGGGCTCTTTCTGGTTTACCTGAGGAGGAGAGATTTTCCTCGTCTTTGTCTACCATTTGGCAAAAGATTCAGAGTAATCTCAGAAAGATGAGTGAGAAGTATAAGCGTGTGGCTGATAAGAGACGTGTGCCTGGTCCGGACCTGAATGTGGGTGATCTGGTGTGGTTGTCTACAAGAAATATTAAACTGAAGGTTTCCTCCTGGAAATTGGGTCCCAAGTTTATTGGGCCTTATACAATTTTGTCAGTCATCAATCCTGTTGCCTTCCGTCTTGATCTTCCACGGGTTTGGAAGATACATAATGTATTTCACAGATCTCTCTTAAAACCATATGTCCAGCCCACGGTACCCTCCTCTTTGCCTCCTCCTCCGATTTTGGTTGATGGCAATCTGGAGTTTGAGGTTTCCAGAATTGTGGACTCTCGCATTGTCCGCGGTTCTCTTCAGTACCTCGTTCATTGGAAGGGTTATGGTCCTGAGGAGAGGATGTGGGTTCTGATTTCGGACATTAAAGCCACTCGCCTTATCAGGGCATTTCATAGGGCTCATCCTGGGAAGGTGGGTCCTGGGTGTCCGGAGTCCACCCGTAGAGGGGGGGCTACTGTCACTACCAGAGCTTTGAGACGTTCTCACAGCTCTGTGTCTCCACCCCTGTGATGATGTCACTTAGAGTTTGGAGGTGTTCTCACTGTTCTGTTTCTCCGCCCCTGTGATGAGGTCTTTACTCCCAGCTGTCTCTCCTGCGTTTGATTTCCCTGCCTTTAAATCACCCCTCCTCCTATTGCAGGGCGTGGATTATATTTCTCTTTTCAGTTGTAGCTCTGCCTTGAGTATCTTCACTTCTTAAGCTACTAGTTTTCTGGACCTGTGTTCTGCTGCTGCAAGCACTCCGGATATTGCCAGCGGCCCTTGGATCTGTCTTCTCTGCGGCTGCAGCTCCATCAGCTAAGTGTGCAGACTTTGTTGTGTACCTGGTGATTTCCTGACTGGATCTGAGGTGGCCACGGTTCCCTCCATATTCTGAGCAGGGCATCGGTGGCCATGCCCCTTCCACTATTGTAGGGGTTACAGGGCTCATCAGTCTAAGGTACACGGGCATGCCTCGTTCCACCATTTGTATCCGGGCATGTGCTTTAGCAGCATAGGGAGAGTGTTGAGGGTCTGACAGGGGTCACCCTTTCTCTTCCCTAGTTTGGGTCCAGGCAGTAGCTCTTCTTACTGTGTATGCTCTGGTTACCCTTAAACAGCCATGACACCACCAGAGAGGACCACCTGGATGGGTTGAAGGGTCCTCGATAGTATATTCCTAGCAGGGAATTGGGAACTTTATGATAGCAAGATAACAGTCCTAGATTTAATGACCTCCTAATAAATAACCTCTGAAGCAGACAGATGAGAACATGGGGGGGGGGGGGCAAAGGGGGAAGGAACCATTAAAGAACACCCTCAACAAGAAGATCGGAGGAATTGGACCATAGGACTTGCTTCAAAGAGTGTCTCCACTCGCTATTGAATGGCTACGGCCCTGTGGACAAAATGAGAGTAAAACATATACAAATTAATAAATAAATAAACTGAATGAATAATTTATAAATATTGAAAATAAGTGAAAGAAGAAATTAATCACAAAAATATTCTCTGTTAAGACCAGCAGGTTGTAACGTATCAAGAAGACAGATCCAGGGCATCTCTCTCTCTCGTAGCACCAGCTCACGGTTACCCCCCCTCTTTAGGAAGAGGAAACCAATCTATAATTTGAAACCGTAATTGGCTCACCAAATGTTTATATGTGGCAAAGTGTTGGACTAGAGGGGCATCCATCTTTCTTATGCAAATGTTGGATTTGTGTTGACAAATCTGTTGTTTGATTTTTTTGAATAGTTTCATCAACATATCCTAAAACACAAGGGCATTTGATGAAATATACAATGTAACTCGTCGGACAAGAAAAATGACCATGAATGGTGAATATTCTGCCCGTAGAAGGGTGGGAGAAAGTGTAAGCCTTTGTAACATTCCCACATTGAGCATACTCCAAGCACTGGTAAGTACCTTTATTGGGGTGCCTGTAATTGTTTACTAAACACTATTTCCTTTACTGGAACCAAGATCAGATCTGACAAGTATATCCCTAATGTTTTTAGCCCTTTTGTAGGACATGAGTTTTTTTTGGCATAGATACTCTGAAAATTCTGTGTCAAGATGTGCCAATGCTTATTAATGATTTTCTTTATTGCTCAAGTGGAAAAATGTGGTTACACATGGTATGCGCTTATTTTGGGAAGCCGGAGTGACCGGCTTAGGAGACAATAGGTTAGTTCTGGACAGATTACTAACCTTGCGAGAATAGGTCTGAAGTACATGATTGGGAAAAACCCTTTTGCCGAATTTTTCTGACATTTCAGAAAGTCTCACATCGATAATACTCATGTCTGACACAATGCATTTAACCCTCATAAGTTATGACAGAGGGAGTAAACGAATCAGACCAGGAGGATGATGGATATTATATTTGAAGAGACTATTTTTGTCTGTGGGTTTTGTATACAGATCTGTTTTGAGGGAACCGTCTCTTACCTCAAGACGAATGTCTAAAAAAGGAATTGTCGTTTTGCTGAAGTCAAGGGAGAGAGAGATAGAATATACCGTCGTGTTGATTGTCTGATGAAACCTGATTTGGTCTTCTTGTGATCCCTGAATACATCATCAATATATCTGACCCAACATAATACATACCCCTTAAACAAATAATGTGTATATACCACCCTTTCTTCAAAGAAATTCATGTAAAAGACAGCGAACGCTGGCTTCACGGGACCACGTTACAACCCATTGCTGTCCCTGATACCTGTAAATAAAACTGGTCTTCAAAAAATAAGTAATTGTGCTTGAGAACAAATGATAAAAGGGACAGAATAAATTGTTGTTCAATTGTTGAGAATTAATCTTGATTTTGTAGGGATTCTTTAACATATTCAATACCTTCCAGTGTAGGAATATTGGTATACAGGCTGGCAACATCCATCATGACCAGAAAACAATCATTCCCGTCAGGATGAATTTTTAGAATTTTATTTAAAAAAAAATCTGTAGCATCTACAAATCTGTGGAATCTACCTTTCTGTGCATAATGCCTCAGGAGGCAATCCAACAGTTTGGCAGCTGGTTGAAAAATAGAGTCACACCTGAGACTATGGGCCCCCCTGGGGGGTGTTCCTGATTTTTATGAACTTGGGTGGTGTATATATTACCAGAATCTGTGGATATTTAGGGGTAAGGTATTCAGCAGTTTTTTTTTTTTGTTTTTTTTTATTACTCGATCGTTAATGGCTTTATCAATAATTGTCAAAAGTTCCCTTGAGAAGTCCCTGGAAAGGTCATAGTGCATAGGTAAATAGGTACACCTGGTTGGTTGCGTAGTCTTGTAATTCTTGTTGAAACTTTGATATCTTACGCTCTTTAAGGCTATTTCTAAAAAAGTAGTTTTTTATTATAATATTATTCTTAATTGATGTAGCTTCCTCTGCGGATAAGTCCTGCAACAGACTCTGTTCAAGTGTGTTAATTTATTCTTTAGTTCTTCTTTACATGCCCGCTTTAGGTTTGTTTTGGAAGTTGTCTCCTTCTCTGCGCCTGTGCGCCTTCTAGACTACATTAAGTGCACATGTACCATTTCTTGCGCGTACCCCCCAGCCCTGCTACGGAGGCAAATTGCCTCCTGCCTTTCACTATTTAAGAGAGCAATCGGCATCTTTCTTGTCTTGGCGCCGGCGTTCTTTCCACGTGGGCATAACTAGGGTACTGCTTCTTTTCCTTACTATGCAGACTGTTAGATACAAATTCTGCCTTTAGAACTTCTCTTGTATGGTTTGCAGTGTTCTTTCACTATTGTCTAATCCCTTTCCCTTGTATTCAGCCTCTTTTTCTTCTCTTGTTGTTTAGACATTGCTGCACACTGATATATTGTGACATTTATTTAGTAATATTATGAATTTTTTCTATGACTTATTATCAATATATTTTTCCTGTTACCTACGATCATGTATTGCTACTATGGGGATCATGGTATGAATGATGTTATGAAATAATTAGCGTTATACCAGATTCTTATGCATTGCTAGCTAGATTTACAAACCGGATTCCCAAAAAGTTGGGACACTAAACAAATTGTGAATAAAAACTGAATGCAATGATGGGGAGATGGCAAATGTCAATATTTTATTTGTAATATAACAAAGATGACAGATCAAACGTTTGATCCGAGTAAATGTATCATTTTAAAGGAAAAATATGTTGATTCAAATTTTCACGGTGTCAACAAATCCCAAAAAAGTTGGGACAAGTAGCAAAAAGAGGCTGGAAAAAGTAAATTTGAGCATAACAAAGAGCTGGAAGACCAATTGACACTAATTAGGTCAATTGGCAACATGATTGTGTATAAAAAGAGCTTCTCAGAGTAGCAGTGTCTCTCAGAAGCCAAGATGGGTAGAGGATCACCAATTCCCAGAATGTTGTGCAGAAAGATAGTGGAGCAATATCAGAAAGGTGTTACCCAGCGAAAAATTGCAAAGACTTTGCATCTATCATCATCAACTGTGCATAACATCATCCGAAGATTCAGAGAATCTGGAACAATCTCTGTGCATAAGGGTCAAGGCCGTAAAACCATACTGGATGCCCATGATCTCCGGGCCCTTAAACGACACTGCACCACAAACAGGAATGCTACTGTAAAGGAAATCAGAGAATGGGCTCAGGAATACTTCCAGAAACCATTGTCAGTGAACACAATCCACCGTGCCATCCGCCGTTGCTAGCTGAAACTCTACAGTGCAAAGAAGAAGCCATTTATAAGCAAGATCCACAAGCTCAGGCGTTTTCACTGAGCCAGGGATCATTTAAAATGGAGTGTGGCAAAATGGAAGACTGTTCTGTGGTCAGACGAGTCACAATACAAAGTTTATTTTTGGAAATCTGGGACGCCATGTCATCCGGACCAAAGAGGACAAGGACAACCCAAGTTGTTATCAACACTCAGTTCAGAAGCCTGCATCTCTGATGGTATGGGGTTGCATGAGTGCGTGTGGCATGGGCAGCTTGCATGTCTGGAAAGGCACTATCAATGCAGAAAAATATATTCAGGTTCTAGAACAACATATGCTCCCATCCAGATGTCATCTCTTTCAGGGAAGATCCTGCATTTTTTAACAAGATAATGCCAGACCATCATGGCTGCGTAGGAGAAGGATCCAGGTACTGAAATGGCCAGTCTGCAGTCCAGATCTTTCACCTATAGAGAACATTTGGTGCATCATAAAGAGGAAGGTGCAACAAAGAAGGCTCAAGATGATTGAACAGTTAGAGGCCTGTATTAGACAAGAATGGGAGAGCATTCCTATTTCTAAACTTGAGAAAATGGTCTCCTCGGTCCCCAGACGTCTGTTGAGTGTTGTAAGAAGAAGGGGAGATGTCACACAGTGGTGAAAATGGCCTTGTCCCAACTTCTTGGGGATTTGTTGACACTATGAAATTCTGAATCAACATATTTTTCCCTTAAAATGGTACATTTTCTCAGTTTAAACTTTTGTTCCGTGATTTATGTTCTATTCTGAATAAAATATTAGAAGTTGGCACCTCCACATCATTGCATTCAGTTTTTATTCACGATTTGTATAGTGTCCCAACTTTTTTGAAATCCGGTTTGTATTTTATTTTCATAATTTTACTTTCTTGTTTTTTAATCATGAATAGATTTGTTTATTATTTTATTTTATATACCAGTCTGATAAAGGGCTACTGTTTAGCTCAAAATGTTGCCATAATTTATTGTGCATCATGTCTGGCTGAATAAAAATCACAAATTACTTCATCATCTCATCTGGAGTACTCAGGAAAAATGGGAAAATCCAGCTCAGAAATGGTGGAAAAAATTGTAGCTTTATTGCGGCATAAAATCTGTCGTGAGGAAGGACTGCTATTTATTTATGGTCTGAAACGCATAACCGAACTATTCCTGTTTGTCGAAGATTTCATGCTGCAATAAAGCTACAATTGTTTCCACCATTTCTGAGCTGGATTTTCCAATTTTTCCTGATCTACTGCTATTTATCTAGGTGTGTCATCCGCGCTCGGCTGGTGAAGGGGAAGGTGAGAGCTGTTGTGTGCTTTAATGTGATCATCTGGAGTGCTGTCTGATTATACGGTGTCAAGTGACTTATTAGAGTAACAAGATCCCAGATGTGAATGTGTAGCAGGTTTGTTAAATGTGGTGTTATTGATCTCGCACTCTCTCATACTGGTCACTGGAAGTTAAAAATGGCACCTCATGGCAAATAACTCTCTGAGGATCTTAAAAAAAAAATTGTTACTCTACATAAAAATGGCCTACGCTATAATAAGAGTGCCAACACCCTGAAACTCAGCTGCAGCATGGTGGTCAAGATCAAACAGTGGTTTAACAAGAGAGGTTCCAGACCTCGCCATAGTCCACCAAAGATGTTGAGTGAACGTACTCAGCATCATATTCAGAGGTAGTCTTTTTAAAATAGATGTATTAGTGCTGCCAGCATTGTTGCAAAGGTTAATGGGGTGGGAGACAAGCCTGTCAGTGCTCAGACCATACGCCGCACACTGCCTCAAATTGGTCTGCATGGCTGTTGTCCCAGAAGGAATCCTCTTCTAAAAAAGATGCACAAGAAAGCCTGCAAACAGTTTGCTGGAGACAAGTGTCACGGTAGGTGAGGGAAGGGAAGCAAACCAAATACAACAAAAGCAACAAAACACCATGCTAGGCCCCAAAGCTAGGGAACAGGGAAAGGTCACCAGCTGACAATCTCTGAGCCTTTCTCTGACAGCTGACAACATAAGCAAATCCTTATGGTGGAAGTGCTAATGCACTGGAACCTAAGCCTAACTGAAACTGTAACAAACCCTCAGCTAGGGAGCTGGAGATAAGATGTCTGGTTCCTAGCCCTAGGTGCAGGAACCAGCGTCTTCCTGAGGCCTAGCCAGAACACACAACAAAAGAGAAGGAGTATGACTTAGCTTAAACGGGCGAGGAGCAGGAGATCCACCAAACACCAGATGAGAACTCCAGAAGCAAATATAAACTGCAAGGACTACAGTGAAAGGCGGGTATAAATAGCACCACTAAATAGCTAATAAGCAGAACCTGTGGGGAGGTGGGATCCTGCCCAAAACCACAACAAATAGAAACAGAACAATCTGTCAGATAGACTCACATGCAGCAAGTCTGTCAGATCTTCTCAGGCCTCTCACAAGGCAGGGTGTGACAGTACCCCCCCCCCCCCTTCTACAGGTGACCTCCGAGCACCCAGGACCAACCTCATCCAGGTGTGCCCTGTGAAGGGCCTTCACAATGTAATATAAATATTTGTAGTAGAAATTTGCTTACATCAGACTTTGTGTAATGAAAGGTATATCTCTTCATCAGGACTCAGACAAAGGTATTTTCATGTTGATTTCTCCTGAGCACTGCCCTCCCTCCTGCCCAGTCTGTTTCACTTTTCTTTCTTAGTCACAAAAGGGTGCAACAAATAGAAAGGGGCCGGCCCATCACCAGACCACTAACTTCATGTAACAAAGATACAGGAAGTGATGACATACAGGAATTGATGATGCAGGATGATGAGATATCACCATAATTTAAAATAACATAGCCAGCTAACAAACACATGCAATTTCCCATTACCACTGGAGTAACTTCATCCAGCCTTGCTCAGTGATCAATGCCAAATAAAGTTACTATGATCCTCATGCATGTTTATTTACAGGACAACATCATTATCTCCAGCGGCTGATCAGGCGCACTAGAGACAACAAACACACGTTCCTTTCATATCTCCACATACACAGGAAGATATCCACTCCAATGGTTTACCCTGACACTGAGAGACATGATGACAATACACAATATATTTAAAAAAAACACTTCCTAATAAAATTCCCAAAACAACAAGGCAACTAGCATTGACATTGGTAGCCGGAACCCACATTCTTTCCTCAGTGCCGTATCCCCACTAATGAACAAGTTACCGAAGGGAGCCACAAAGAACATGCAAGTTGAGTATTCTGGAGATCTGAAACTACAGATTACCATCTACCAAAACAGGGGGAGGTGGCAAAGGAGATGGTTCAGCAGGTTCAACATTCTTCTTCAGCAAAGATCTGTGAAACCCATTATGGATCTTCCAAGCCTGCAAAAGTTCCAGACGAAACGCTACCGGATTAGCAATGGCCTGAGATTTTGTAAGGACCAATAAATCTTGGGCCCAATTTGCAAGAAGGTACTTTCAACTTATGTTCTTAGCGTACAACCACACCAAATCACTCACACACTTGTCAGCCATCCATTTACATCTTTCACCCATTTTTATAAAATTAGTTTGAATCTTCTGCCAGATAGAAGACAACGAAGAAGAGAATCTCTCCTCTTCAGGTATGCCAGAAGATTCTGTCCCAGAAAAAGTACCAAACTGAGGGTGAAAACCATATGGGCCAAAGAATGGTGACTTATCAGTGGACTCCTGTCTACAGTTATTCAAAGCAAACTCAGCCAAGGACAAAAACTAAGACAACTCTTCCTGATTCTCGGCGAAAAAACACGTCAAATAAGTCTCCAGGTTCTGGTTAGTGTGCTCAGTTTGTCCATTCGACTGAGGATGGAAAGCCGAAGAGAAAGACAACTGAATACCCAGACGAGTACAAAACGCCTTCCATAACCTGGAGACAAATTGCGACCCCCTATCATACACAACATCAGAGAAAATACAGTGTAATTTCACAATGTTATCAACAAACACCTGAGCGAGAGTTTTAGCATTGGGCAGACCCGACAATGGTACAAAATGAGCCATCTTACTGAAGCGGTCTACCACCACAAAAAAATCACAGTTTTCCCAGAAGAACTCGGTAAATCAGTGATGAAGTCCATGGACAAATGCAACCAAGGATGAGACGGGATGGACAAAGGTAGAAGAAATCCTGAAGGCCAAGTGTGAGCCACCTTAGCACGTGCACAAGTCTCACAAGCTGCTACATAGCCCTCAACACATTTACGCAAACCTGGCCACCTGAATCTCCAGGAAATAAGATCCACCGTGGATCTACTCCCAGGGTGTCTGGCATGGACAATATCATTATGTTTCTTAAACACCTTGTGTCGAAGTTCATAAGGAACAAACAACTTCCCTGAAGGACAGGAATCAGGTGCCTCACCTTGAGCCCCCAACACTTCTTTGGGATAAAGAGGAGATACAACCACCCCATCAGCCAAAATCATAGAGGGACCCTCTGAATTTACCCCCCAGGAAAGCTACGTAAATAGCTAATTAGCAGAACCTGTGGTGCGGTGGGATACAGCCTAAAACCACAACAAAGAGAAACAGAACAATCTGTCAGATAGACTCACATGCAGCAAGTCTGTAAGATCTTCTCAGGCCTCTCACAGGGCAGGGCGTGACAACAAGCACACTAAGGGTATGGATTACTGGAAACATGTCCTGTGGTCTGATGAGACCAAGATAAACTGATTTGGTTCAGATGGTGTCATGGATGTGTGGTGGCAAAAAGGTGAGGAGTACAAAAACAAGTGTGTCTTGCCTACAGTCAAGAATGGTGGTGGGAGTGTCATGGTTTGGTCCTGCATGAGTGCTGCCAGCTGTGGGGAGCTACAGTTGATTGAGGGAACCATGAATGCAAACATGTACTTTGACATACTGAAGCAGAGCATGATCCCCTCCCTTCAGAATCTGGGCTGCAGTACAGTATTCCAACATGGGAATGACCCCAAAAACACCTCCTTGCTAAAGAAACTGAGGGTAAAGGTGCAGGACTGGCCAAGCATGTCTTCAGAATTAAATCATATTGGGCATCCTCAAACGGAAACAGCTCAGTGATGACGTCATGGAAAAATGGAAGATGATTAAATTGGCAACCTATGAAGCTCTATTAAACTCCATGTCCAAGAGATTTAAGGTAGTGCTGTAAAATAATGGTGGCCACACAAAAAAATTACACTTTGGTCACAATTAGAGTTGAGCTAACACCTGGATGTTCGGGTTCGAGAAGTTCGGCCGAACTTCCCGGAAATGTTCAGGTTCGGGATCCGAACCCGACCCGAACTTCGTCCCGAACCCAAACCCCATTGTAGTCAATAGGGACCTGAACTTTTCGGAACTAAAAAGGCTGTAAAACAGGCCAGGAAAGGGCTAGAGGGCTGCAAAAGGCAGCAAAATGTAGTTAAATCCCCTGCAAACAAATGTGGATAGGGAAATTAATTAAAATAAAGATAAAATAAATACAAATTAACTAATCTCAATTGGAGAGAGGTCCCATAGCAGAGAATCAGGCTTCATGTCATAGCAGAGAATCATGCTTTATGTCAGCCAAAACTGCAACAGTCCATTGTCAGATATTTAGGCCCCGGCACCCAGACAGACAGAGGAGAGAGGTCCCATAGCAGAGATTCAGGCTTCATGTCAGCAGAGAATCAATCTTCATGTCATAGCAGATAATCAGGCTTCACGTCAGCCAAAACTGGAACAGTCCATTGTCAGATATTTAGCGGCGGAAGGACGTGCGCCAAACAGCTCTTCACCTGGGACCCAGTCGCCACTACATTTACCCAGTGTGCAGTTAGGGAGATATAGCGTCCCTGTCCATGCTTACTGGTCCAAGTATCTGTGGTTAGGTGGACCTTGCCACAGATGGCGTTGCGCAATGCACAACTTGATTTTATCGGATACTTGGTTGTGCAGGGAAGGCACGGCTCTCTTTGAGAAATAGTGGCGGCTGGGAAAAACATACTGTGGGACAGCAAGCGACATGAGCTGTTTGAAGCTGTCTGTGTCCACCAGCCTGAATGACAGCATTTCATAGGCCAGTAGTTTAGAAATGCTGGCATTCAGGGCCAGGGATCAAGGGTGGCTAGGTGGGAATTTACGCTTTCTCTCAAATGTTTGTGAGATGGAGAGCTGAACACTGCCGTGTGACATGGTTGAGATGCTTGGTGACGGAGGTGGTGGTGTTGGTGGTACATCCCCTGTTTGCTGGGCGGCAGATGCCAACATCTCTCTAGAGGCAGAGGAAGAGGCCGAGGCGGCAGCAGCAGAAGAGGCCGAGGCGGCAGCAGCGAAGAGGTAGCAGGGGGAGCCAGAGTGAGTTCCTTGTTTTTAAGGTGTCTACTCTACTGCAGTTCATGCTTTGCATGCAAGTGCCTGGTCATGCAGGTTGTGCTAAGGTTCAGAACGTTAATGCCTCACTTCAGGCTCTGATGGCACAGCGTGCAAACCACTCGGGTCTTGTCGTCAGCACATTGTTTGAACAAGTGCCATGCTAGGGAACTACTTGAAGCTGCCTTTGGGGTGCTCGGTCCCAGATGGCGGCGGTCAGTAGCAGGCGGAGTCTCTTGGCGGCGGGTGCTCTTCTTTTGCCCACTGCTCCCTCTTTTGCTACGCTGTTGGCTCGGTATCACAACTGCCTCTTCCTCCGAACTGTGAAAGTCAGTGGCACGACCTTCATTCCATGTGGGGTCTAGGACCTCATCGTCCCCTGCATCGTCTTCCACCCAGTCTTCCTCCCTGACCTCCTGTTCAGTCTGCAGAAAGACGCAGCAGTTGGCACCTATGTTTCATCATCATCAGAGACGTGCTGAGGTGGTATTCCCATGTCCTCATCATCAGGAAACATAAGTGGTTGTGCGTCAGTGCATTCTATGTCTTCCACCGCTGGGGAAGGGCTAGGTGGATGCCCTTGGAAACCCTGCCAGCAGAGTCTTCAAACAGCATAAGAAACTGCTGCATAACTTGAGGCTCAGACAGTTTACCTGATATGCATGGGGGTGATGTGACAGACTGATGGGCTTGGTTTTCAGGCGCCATTGTGCGCTTTCTGCAGAAGACTGGGTGGGAAATAATGGGAACATGCTGGATCCACTGTCGGACATCCGATTGACTAATGCCTGTACCTGCTCAGGCCTTACCATCCTTAGAACAGCATTGGTCCCCACCAAATATCGCTGTAAATACTGTCGGCTACTGGGACCTGAGGTAGTTGGTTCACTATGACATCTGGCTGTGGCAGAACGGCCACGTCCTCTCCCAGCACCAGAGGGTCCACTAACACCACCATGACCATGTCCGCGTCCGCGTCCCTTACTAGATGTTTTCCTCATTGTTACTGTTAACCACAATAAGAAAAAAATTATTTGGCCCAATGTATTGAATTCAAATTCAGGCCTTTTTTAACAGACACCTAACACTATCTGGCTATCTAGGTACCGTATTACACTAATACAGGCACAGCAGTAACGACAGATTTAGCTAAATATAAATTGTAGGCCTAGTATTTAGGCCCTGGATGACAGGTATACGTTTACGGACAGAATTAGACTTGGAAATGCACGGTAGCGTGTGAAGTTATTGAGGATGACACTATCCGCACCTTAAATCTAATATACCCTTTTATGGATAGATTTAAAGTAAGCCTGATACAGCAGAAACCACTGTTCTAGGGAATTGCTAAGTTGGGAATTGTATTTCAACCCAGACAAAAACTGTGCTTTAACGGACACCAAATAACTTGACCAGCCACAGCAATAATGACTGATTTAGCTGAATATAAATTGTAGGCCTAGTATTTAGGCGCTGGATGACAGGTATACGTTTACGGACAGAATTAGACTTGGAAATGCACGGTAGCGTGTGAAGTTATTGAGGATGACTCTATCCGCACCTTCAATCTAATATACCCTTTTATGGATAGATTTAAAGTAGGCCTTATACATCAGAAACCACTGATTTAGGGAATAGCTTAGTTGGGAATTGTATTTCAACCCAGAACAAAAATATATCCTTTGCCAGACAGCAGATAGTATTACAATTGGCTAGCCACAGCTGAAACACCAGATTTAAGGAACTGCTATTTTGGCAATTGTATTTCACCCCTCAATAAAATAGCAAGCACAGCCAAGCCCCTAAAGTGGGATATAGCAAAAAAATAACTACACTATTGATGGTTAAATGGACTTGGTGGCAGCTTGTGCTGGCGCACCACAAGACACAAAATGGCCGCCGATCACCCCAGAAAAAAGTGACTGAAAAACGCTCTGGGCAGCCCAAAAACAGTGAGCAATTAAATAGCAGCAGTTCAATGATCCACAGCTGTAGATCGATCACTAAATTAAGTGTTTTTGATGAGTTAATCACTGCCTAATCTCGCCCTAACCGCAGCTGCATCCTCTCCCTACACTGATCAGAGCAGAGTGACGTGCAGCACTACGTGACTTCAGCTTAAATAGAGGCTGGGTCACATGCTGCACTGGCCAATCACAGCCATGCCAATAGTAGGCATGGCTGTGATGGCCTCTTGGGGCAAGTAGTATGACGCTTGTTGATTGGCTGCTTTGCAGCCTTTCAAAAAGCGCCAAGAAAGCGACGAACACCGAACCCGAACCCGGACTTTTACGAAAATGTTCGGCTCCGTGTCACGGACACCCCAAAATTCGGTACGAACCCAAACTATACGGTTTGGGTTTGCTCATGCCTAGTCACAATTTGTCCATTTTCCCTTAGGGGTGTACTCACTTTTGTTGCCAGCAGCTTAGACATGAATGGCTCTGTGTTGAGTTATTTTGAGGACACACCAAATTTACACTGTTATACAAGCTGTATACTGGATACTTTACACTGTATCAAAGTGTCATATCTTCAGTGTTGTCCCATGAAAAGATATAATAAAATATTTACAAAAATGTGAATGGTGTACTCACTTTTGTGACTATATACAGTACAGACCAAAAGTTTGCACACACCTTCTCATTCAAAGAGTTTTCTTTATTTTCATGACTATAAAAATTGTAGATTCACACTGAAGGCATCAAAACTATGAATTAACACATGTGGAATTATATACATAACAGAAAAGTGTGAAACAACTGAAAATATGTCATATTCTAGGTTCTTCAAGTAGCCACCTTTTGCTTTGATTACTGCTTTGCACACTCTTGGCATTCTCTTGATGAGCTTCAAGAGGTAGTCACCTGAAATGGTCTTCCAACAGTCTTGAAGTTCTTGAGTTCCCAGAGATGCTTAGCACTTGTTGGCCCTTTTGCCTTCACTCTGCGGTTCAGCTCACCCCAAACCATCTTGATTGGGTTCAGGTCCGGTGACTATGGAGGCCAGGTCATCTGACACAGCACCCCATCACTCTCCTTCATGGTCAAATAACCCTTACACAGCCTGGAGGTGTGTTTGGGCTCATTGTCCTGTTGAAAAAAAAAGATGTTCCAACTAAACGCAAACCGATGGAATAGCATGCCGCTGCAAGATGCTGTGGTAGCCATGCTGGTTCAGTATGAATTCAATTTTGAATAAATCCCCAACAGTGTCACCAGCAAAGCACCCCCACACCATCACACCTCCTCCTCCATGCTTCACGGTGGGAACCAGGCATGTAGAGACCATCTGTTCACCTTTTCTGCGTCACACAAAGACACGGTGGTTGGAACCAAAGATCTCAAATTTGGACTCATCAGACCAAAGCACAGATTTCCACTGGTCTAATGTCCATTCCTTGCCTTCTTTAGCCCAAACAAGTCTCTTCTGCTTGTTGCCTGTCCTTAGCAGTGATTGCCTAGCAGATATTCTACCATGAAGGCCTGATTCACACAGTCTCCTCTTAACAGTTGTTCTAGAGATGTGTCTGCTGCTAGAACTCTGTGTGGCATTGACCTGGTCTCTAATCTGAGCTGCTGTTAACCTGCGATTTCTGAGGCTGGTGACTCGGATGAACTTATCCTCCGCAGCAGAGGTGACTCTTGGTCTTCCTTTCCTGGGGCGGTCCGCATGTGAGCCAGTTTCTTTGTAGCGCTTGATGGTTTTTGTGACTGCACTTGGGGACACTTTCAAAGTTTTCCCAATTTTTTGGACTGACTGAACTTAATTTCTTAAAGTAATGATGGTCACTCGTTTTTCTTCACTTTACTGCTTTTTTCTTGCCATAATACAAATTCTAACAGTCTATTCAGTAGGACTATCAGCTGTGTATCCACCTGACTTCTCCAAAACGCAACTGATGGTCCCAACCCTATTTATAAGGCAAGAAATCCCACTTATTAGCCCTGACAGGGCACACCTGTGAAGTGAAAACCATTTCAGGTGACTAACTCTTTAAGCTCATCAAGAGAATGCCAAGAGTGTGCAAAGCAGTAATTAAAGCAAAAGGTGGCTACTTTGAAGAACCTAGAATATGACATATATTTTCAGTTGTTTCACACTTTTTTGTTATGTATATAATTCCACATGTGTTAATTCATAGTTTCAGTGTGAATCGACAATTTTCATAGTCATGAAAATAAAGAAAACTCTTTGAATGAGAAGGTGTGACCAAACTTGGTCTGTACTGTATATATATATATATATATATATATATATATATATACAAAGAAGTAGCAGCACACCAGTAAATGCACTAAGGGTGGGTAAACAGGTGAATGTGTGAACAGGGTCAAATACATGACTACCATACTTACTATTAAGGGGTGTAGAAGCTCATATAATTGATCAAAAATATGTCGGGCCCATCTACCAAACATCAAGGTGGCTTCTCATCAGATAGATACTACTATAACACAGATTGTCCAGCTCCATTGTAACTCTGATTAAAAGCACCAGGCAGGTGGGAGGGAGTGCTAAGTTCCACAGAGGATGCCTACTCCTCTACTATTTACATAATCAAAAAAAGTAACAGCACCTCCAGAGATAATTGATTTAAAAGCAGGTGCAAGCTAGATGGAAGCACCCACCTGCCTAGTGCTTTTAATCAGATTTACAATGGAGCTGGACAGTCCATGTTAGAGTAGGTCCCATCTGATGAGAAGCCACCTTTATGTTTGGTAGATGGGCCCGACATATTTTTGACTAATTGTATGAGCTAAGAGCTTCTACTCCGCTTAATAGTAAGTATGGTAGTCATATATTTGCTATGGTAGCTTGCATTGGCTTTTAAATCAATTATCTCTGTAGGTGCTGTTCCTTTTTTTGATTATTTATATTTATTTATATATATATATATATAAAAAAAAAAATATATATATATATATATATATATATATACATATGCGCTGTTTCATAAAGAAATCCATTGAAAACATAAAAAAAGCCTGGTGTTTTTATTAACAAAAAAGTGTGAAGGAAATCATTGTCTATAAATTATGCCATTTTGACACACATGATCACTTTTCTGTTTTAAGTTTACTGAAGGTGTCTAAGAAGAATATCATGTGAAACTGAAGTTTATAAAATAACTACACACAGAAAACTCATGAGCTGAATTTCAATTCAGTTTTTTGGATCATAAATCTTAGAAGCTCAGTAGGAAACCTATTTGAAGACTCTGTAAGATGATTTACATCTTTTGGTCTGGCAAATGGTTTGTACTCTGATGTTCATACATCCAGCAGAGTGTTATCAGCATTTTGTGATTTTGAAACTACATACATAATGGATTTTATTCTAATATGTTGACTTAAATACTAGGGAGCACTTTTCAATTATTCTTCTTGCTTCTATGATATTTAAACACTAAAATATTAGTCTATTTTTTCCTTATTTCAAGAACCTGCAATGAGCTGACAATTATAACATATACTTATTATTATTGTTAGCGTTGGGCGAATCCAAGTTCATGCAGTGGCCGCGGTGGACTGTTCGCGAGCAAATGGATAAGGTGAGTATTTTAATTTTTTTCCCTAACAGTCCTCAATGGATCATCTGAGGGTTTCAATGACAGGGGCGGTACAATCGCCATTCCTCATCATTGTTCCTGATACTCACAAAGAAATGTGCTTCACGATGAAGACATTTGTCACAAAGTAAAAAATGTAGTGAAATTCTGCAAAACAGCCAAATCAAAGTTTTGAGAACTTCGCTAATCTATTATTATTATTATTATTATTATCTTTAGTATACATACCAAAATATGAGTCCTTATTAAAACAGTGAATCACGAAAGTATGCTGTCAGTGAACTCCACAGACAGCACACAGAAACATTGAATGCAATGGGTATATTTAGACATGTGTTTTGCTCAGAGGCATTTTTTGGAACAAAGTTGTCTATTCTAGTCTATTGGTCAGATAGGCTGTGTTCAGTCTGTTGAGCTGTTTTCAGACCTAAGCTCATGAATATTTCTAGATTATCAGATCCGGAGATTTACTGGAGTTGGCCTTTCACATATGAAGCTATCACCCTGCGATGTTCCATGTCTGGTGCGTTCTCACTACAGAGGAAATATTCCAGGTTCCTAGGCAAGGGACCAGAACTTTAGGCATGGCCCACTGTGCTTTTGTGGAACATTTACTGTTGTTTTCACACATGCACTCACTCGGACAAAACCCAGAGTTAGTACTAGGGCTCTGGGGAGAAAAAGTCTCGCTAAAGTCCAGGACAGATATTGTGCGTAAACTCCGGGAAAACTCCAAAAAATGTCTGGATTCCACTGTAAGTGTGAATGGAGCTTTATTCACAGAATATTGCTAGAAGATGTTCTGGAAATATTTTCAGTGAGATTGGCCAGAATGGGCCACCATTGTTTTAGTTTTTTTTTTAAAAAAAACAAGTAAAAAACTGGAACGACACAAAGGGCAAAAAAAAAAAAAAAAAACTGAGACAGAGCAAAAACAACATGGACACTGTCACAGATGAAAAATGGACTTTGTGAATAAGTGTAAAGTATATTATTCAGATACTGTGTATTGTTTGCCATGATGATAACCAGTATTTGTTTTATATCATTATACAGTGGATATAAAAATTCTACTCAACCCTGTTAAAATGTCAGGTTTCTGTGCTGTAAAAAAATGAGACAAAGATAAATCATTTCAGAACTTTTTCCACCTTTAATGTGACCTATAAACTGTACCACTCAATTGAAAAACAAACTGAAATCTTTTAGGTGGAGGGAAAAAATAAAATAAAATAATGTGGTTGCGTAAGTGTGTACACCATCTTATAACTGGGGATGTAGCTGTGTTCAGAATTAAGCAATCACATTCAAAATCATGTTAAATAGGAGTCAGCATACACCTGCCATCATTTAAAGTGCCTCTGATTAACCCCAAATAAAGTTCAGCTGCTCTAGTTGGTCTTTCCTGAAATTTTCTTAGTCGCATCCCAAGGCAAAAGCCATGGTCCACAGAGAGCTTCCAAAGCATCAGAGGGATATCATTGTTGGGCTGAATGCACATGGCCGTGTTCCGCGGCTGTGAGCAGGTCCATGGTATCTCAGCCTGGCATCCAGCTGAGAGCAGGAGCGCACGGCGTCATGGGTTGCTATGACGCCATTCGCTTCATGCCGCCGCTGCACTACAGTAATACAGTCGTATGATCTATACAAGTGTATTACTGTAGTACAGCGGCGGCATAAAGCACATGGTGTCATAGCAACCAATGACGCCGTGCGCTCCTGCTCTCAGCTGGATGCCAGGCCGGGTTACCACGGACCGTTCACAGACGTGGAACACGGCCACGTGCGTTCAGCCTTAAAACGTATCAGTCAGGAGAAGGGTACAAAGGAATTTACAAGGCATTAGATATACTATGGAACACAGTGAAGACAGTCATAAAGTGGAGAAAATATGGCACAACAATGACATTACCATGAACTGGACGTCCCTCCAAAATTTATGAAAAGACAAGAAGAAAACTGGTCTGGGAGGCTACCAAGAGGCCTACAGCAACATTAAAGGAGCTGCAGGAATATCTGGCAAGTACTGGCTGTGTGGTACATGTGACAACAATCTCCAGTATTCTTCATATGTCTGAGCTATGGGGTAGAGTGGCAAGACAAAAGCCTTTTCTTACAAATGAAAACATCCAAGCAGGCTACATTTTGCAAAAACACATCTGAAGTCTCCCAAAAGCATATAGGAAAAGGTGTTATGTTCTGATGAAACCAAGGTTGAACTTTTTGGCCATAATTCCAAAAGAGATGTTTGGCACAAAAACAACACTGCCTATCACCAAAATAACACCATACCCACAGATAAGCATGGTGCTGGCAATATCATTCTTTGGGGCTGTTTTTCTTCAGCTGGAACTGGGGTCTTAGTGAAGCTAGAGGGAATTATGAACAGTTCCAAATACCAGTAAATATTGGCACAAAACCTTCAGGCTTCTGCTAGAAAGCTGAACATGAAGAGGAACTCCATCTTTCAGCATGACAACGACCCAAAGCATACATCCAAATCAACAAAGAAATGGCTTCACCAGAAGAAGATTAAAGTTTTGGAATGGCCCAGCCAGAGCCCAGACCTGAATCTGATTAAAAATCTGTGGGGTGATCTGAAGAGGGCTGTGCACAGGAGATGCCCTCGAAATCTGACAGATTTGGAGTGTTTTTGAAAAGTAGAGTGGGCAAATCTTGCCAAGCCAAAATGTGCCATGCTGATAGACTCATACCCAAAAAGACAGTGCTGTAATAACATCAAAAGGTGCTTCAACAAAGTATTAGTTTAAGGGTGTGCACACTTATGCAACCATATTATTTTATTTTTATATTTTTCTTCCCTCAACCTAAAAGAAAGTTTTCAGTTTGCTTTTCAATTGGGTTGTACAGTTTATAGGTCACATTAAAGGTTGAAAAAGTTCTCAAATGAGTTATCTTTGTCTCATTTTTTTACATCACAGAAACCTTACATTTTAACAGGGGTGTGAAGACTTTTTATATCCACTGCATATGCAAAAAGATAGCATATGCCAAGTCATATACCTGTATAGTATCCTAAACACTCCTAACAGGCATTATAGGAGCTATAGTAATTGTATTAATAATCCTAACTATTTCCAAAAGAGGTACTACACAGTGAAAAACTAATTGGTAGTGTACTACCCTGGAGTAGGGCACTACCATTTCAACATATAGATACTGTCTAGCAGAGAATGTCATCACTTTTGCCTTGGTGATGTGTTTATGCAACTGTTGTGACATGTAATGTGTTTTGTTTTCCAGCAGGCTGAATATGCTCTTGCATAGCCTTAGACAAGAATGGAAATACCTAATGCCTCTCCTCTTTGGGCAGGAGTGGGCCAGTCCCGCTTCTCACAAAGGGAGGGGTTGCTGAGGAAGTTGAGTGAGTTAGACTGTGAAAGAGAACAGACAACATGGCTCAGTGAGGGAGCATTTTCCCCTTCTACAGTATGAATCTTATAGGGGAAGCAGCTCAGAGAGCACCACAACTTCTTGTTTTTAATAGATTATTATGAGGGGTCAGTGGTCAAAGGCACCCCACACAACAGTACAAGAACGTCTAGAAAGTCCAGTAACCAGCCTGAAGCCTGATATTAGCACAGCAGAAAGAGCAGCATTTAGAAGACCTGCACCAGATTGCAACCTGCTGGAACCAAGTAAATGATAATTGCACTAAACTCAATTGCATTTTTAAGTTTGAGTTATTTAAATTAACACAATTGAAATGTTCTCAAGTCTGGACTTCCCTTCATTCTTTTTTTTTTTTTTTTTTTTTTGATTTTCAATAACTTTTATTGAGCAAATCAAAGTGGTACAAGAAATGAATAGTGGAGGAATTACAAGTCTCCACTACTCCTATAGGTGTCAAAACATAATACAGGTCAATTAGGTACATCACATATATCATAGTGTTGTCCAAGAGGTCAAACATTTGGAAAACAGCAATTTAGAAAAATAAATAAAGGTCTTCACTTTTATCCTCAAAGTGCAACCGAATAGCGTAACTGAGACTCAGAAACATATATTATAGCCCAGGTCCAATCCCAGGAATATATGCAGGAAATAATGTAAAGGTTGCATCCAGGGGTTCTATCCGAGACGGATCTTGGGGGGGGGGGGAGAAATTATTCCTACTGTTGGATTGGTAAATGAGGAGATAATGGAAGCATAAGAGGTGTATCAGAGTCACCAAATTATAGAAGGCAATCAATTTATAAAAGACAATCATAGACCCTGATAGCTTAAACTCTATTAGTCAATCTAATAGTAGCCTCTGAAGGAGGGCCAATGACTCCAGATTTTCAGGAATTTATGGTGGGATCTTAATTCCCATGAGGATAGCTCCTCCAGGCGTTAGATCTGGTCAATTTTCAGGAACCATTGCTCCATAGTAGGCACCTCAATGGATAACCATAATACAGGGACTAACAATTTGGCAGCGTTTACTAGATGTTTAAAGAGTGTCAAGTTAGTTGGGGGAGGGTCTCGAGGATAAAGATTCAAGAGGGCGACCTCCGGTATTGGAGAGATATTTGATTTACATATCTTATTACACGTTTGAAAGATGCTACCCCACCATTTTAACAAGATCGGGCAAGTCCACCATATGTGGAGAAAAGTACCTTTTTGTTTTAAGCATCTCCAACATACGTCAGATGCTGAGGCTGAGTAAAAACATGTCTTGTCAGGGGTTTTGTACCATCTTGTTATAATTTTATAGTTGTTCTCTTGAATCTTCACACATCTCGAGGCCTTATGTGAGGAATTGTATATAATGAGGGTATCTTCCGGGGAGAAGCATTTATCTAGGTCCTTTTCCCATAGTCTAATGAAAGCTGGCGTTAGGGTAGCAGGGGGAGTCCTTAGTTTATTATACCATTGTGAGATCAATTTGTGAGGGGTAGGATCTTGAGAAATAGTATGCTCAAACCATGTTATAGGGCGCAACAGGTTTTGTAGTTGGGCATTTCGAGTCATGTATGCCTGTAAAAAGTGCATTAAAGCTAGAGAGAGGTATTTTTAAGAGCTCACTCAGTGTTTTGACAGACATCAATTGGCCGTCGTCATATAAATCAATCACTTTTATTTGGGACTGACGTAACTCTGTGGGAAGACTGATTTGTAAGGCCATGGGAGCTAAGTGAAGTATGTCCTTAACCCTAAGGGTAGGTGATGGGAGGGGGGAGCATAAGGGCGAGTTTTGTACCGTCTTCCAAGTATGCAGGGTGGCTATCATAACCGGGGTGATGTTTGTTTGGGGGGGTAATGGAGACATTCGTCCTAATAGTGCGGATCTAAAGGGTAGCCCAAGTATGGACTCCTTCATTGAGACCCACGATTTCTGTTTAGGGGCTGTCACCCAGTCCACCACTCTAGTGAGTAGTACAGCTTTGCCATATAGTTCTGGATCTTACAGTGAGATACCTCCTCTCTCCCTTGGATATGTCAGGGCTTTATAAGACGTTCTTGCTTTTTTCTTACTCCAAATGAAGGCTCTGAACATGGATCTAAGTTTGTTATAGAACACAGGGGGGACTGGGATTGGTAAGGTCTGTTGGAGATAAGTAAGTTTGGGAATGATAAGAGATAGCAGAATGTTCTTCCTCCCGAACCATGAGAGAGTAGGGACATCCAGAGAATTTAAGTCTTCTTCCAGTTTATTTTGGAGAGGAATATAATTTAGGTGAAATAGTTGGCTCGGGTCAGTGTTCATCTTGACCCCTAGGAAGGTAAGGAAAGGAGATGACCAATTAAAGGGAGAACTAGATTCAAGCTGAATCCTTAGTGACTTCTTAAGGCCAGTGGAAATTATAAGTGATTTGTTGTGATTCACCTTAAAATTGGAGAGTGTTCCATATGTTTCAAGATGACCATAAATCCTAGGAAGAGGCGATTTAGGATTGCTCACTATTAAAAGTAAGTCATCCGCGAAAGCGGCGACTTTATGTTGTTGATCACCAAGAGTAATTCCCTGGATGTCCCCGTCTAATCTGATGGTCTGTAGAAGAGGTTCCAGTGCCAGAACGAATAAAAGGGGGGAAAGGGGGCACCCTTGACGCGTGCCGTTGCGTATCTGAAATGGATCAGACAAGGTATCATTTACCCGGACTGAAGCTGAGGCATAATGATACATGGCTTCGATTGCATGTATAAAAGGAGATGGGAAATTACGGGATCTCAACGCTGCATACATAAAGGACCAGTTGACCCTGTCAAAGGCCTTCTCAGCGTCAGTGCTGAGAAGGACCAGGGGATGTGTTTCCTCTTGACAAAATTGATAATATTGAGAATCCGGGCAGTATTGTCTTTTCCTTCTCTATGTTTCACGAACCCTACTTGATCCCTGTGGATTAGCGAAGAGGAGAAGTTTTGCCAGTCTGTTTGCAAGCATTTTGGCAAAAAGTTTTAAATCTATATTAAGGAGGGAGATGGGTCTATAATTGGGGCATAGTGAATGGTCCTTACCTTCCTTGGGGATTAAAGTTATATGAGCTCTGGTCATATCGGTTGATAGGGGTATTCCTTGTAAAGTGTTGTTGTATAGCGGAAGAAGGTGTGGGATCAATATTTCATGAAAAGCCAAATAGTAGGGGATAGGGAGTCTATCGGGTCCTGGGCATTTCCCTCTCGGGGAATTTTTAATGGCCCCCAGGAGTTCCTCAGAGGAGAAAGGGGAGGTTAAGTGTGCTCTGTCTTGTTCCGAGAGCGTTGGTAGGGCTAATTTGTCTAAGTACGCTTTAATAGGCACTGTTGGTTCCGTGTCGCCCCCAGGAGGTTGGGCTGGTTTGAGGTTGCAAAGGGACTATTCTCTAAATAAAGATGCAATCTTATTAGATTCAAAAGTAAATGCTCCTTCAGGGGTTTTTAATTTATGTACATAGTTGTTAAGTTTTCTACGTTTGAGCCTGGACATCATGTAGCGAGAGGCCTTATTCCCGTGTGCAAATATTTTGTATTGGGAGTGTAGATAGAGTTTGGCAGATGCTATGTTTAAAAGGTTTTTGAGGGAAGCCCTACAGGATGAAAGTTCTTGTAGATGTGTTTCCAACAGAGACCTTTTATGAGCCCTTTCTAGGAAAGTTATCTTTTCATGAAGGTAATCTATTTGCTTTTGCCTTTCCTGCTTCATGTGAGCCCCTAGACTGATACAATGACCCCTTATGTATGCTTTATGTGCATCCCATATCGTTTGATATGTGACATCCGGGGTACAGCAAAGTAGTCTCTTAACAAGTGATCAAGTTTTGATTTGATATCTGGAGAACCAATGAGTTGTTCATTAAACCTCCAATGGCAAGTAGGTTTATGGTTAGCGGGGGGGTTCATATGAAGGTAAATCGGGGCATGGTCGGAAAGGATTATGGAACCTATATCCGTCCTTGAACATAGTTGCCGATGTTCCTTTGAAACAAAAAGGTAGTCTAAGCGTTGATAGGACTTATGTAGTGAGGAGTAGAAGGTGTAGTCTCTAGAGTCGGGATAGATGGTACGCCAGACATCAATCAGATGGGCTTTAGCTATAGTGCTCAGCAGCGAGCGTAAGCCCTTTTGGGACTGGGCAGATTTTTGGGAAGAGGAATCAATAAGAGGATTTAGGACTAGATTTAAGTCTCCCCCTACTACTGTAACGCCACCCCTAAAAGACTCTAGTTTTAGTAAGGTTGATTTCAGCCAAGTAATTTGGTGTTTATTTCGGGCGTTAATGTTTACAAAGGTGTAAGGGTGTTGACCTATTTTCCCCTTAATCATTATAAACCGGCCATCAGGGTCACATAATTGATCGTCTAGGATAAAAGGTACTTTTCCTTGAAAGCCTATGCTAACTCCTCTAGAATTTGATGACGGGGAACCACAATGGTACCAATTGGGGTAGAATGAAAAGGAAAGGTTAGGAAAATGATGATTCTTAAAATGAGTTTCTTATAGGAAAACTATGCTTGCTTTATCTCTCCTCAAGATCCCAAATATTTGGCTACGTTTAGAAGGTGAATTGCATCCCTTGACATTATAAGAGGCAATAGTAATAGCCATCATAGGGACAAGAAGGAGAGACAAAATGCTGAAACATATAAGTGTGAAATTTTGTTATAATAGTGACTGGGTCAGGGTACTTAACATCTGGTCGAAGCGTTAATGAAGATCTCAGCTTCAGTGAAGATTTGACCCGTCTCGGATGGACACCCCAGTGATTACGTAATGACCTGGGAAAAGAACAATAAAACAAGCACAAAGTGAACAAAGTAAAAACTAAAATTATCAAAACATATGGGTCCTGAAGGACCTGTTGAAAGGGGGATAAAGGCATTAGCCAATTATGGCCCTCTATTATACCTGTCATAGAAGCCGCAGGGTCAAAACTAAACCTGTGTGATATGGATGGTTACTATGAGTGGGCAATTTGTGTCTCGGACTCTCTAGAGAGATTGACTAATCCCATGCTGTTAAGAGAGAAGGACGATAGCCACTATATAAGTATAAGTAGCGGGGGTGTCTGAGGTGAGATAAGGATGGTGGGTGGGGCGGTATGAGGGTAGAAGATGGTCAATAGGATTGAAAAGCCAACATTGACATCTTTGTTTTACTAGGGAAATAACATCAATGTGGGAAAGATGTGAGAGGTTACTGAATATATGAGCTAGATGCCGCTGAGAACATACGTTTAGAATCTACTGCTTATATGCCAGGGGCTGCTAAGTATCTAAGCCGTAAGCCACTGAGTATATAAGTCATGGGCCGCTTAATACGTGAGCTAAAGGTTATTAAGTAGATAAGCCAGAGGCCGCTAAGCCCACAGGTCCAAGGTTGGTAATTATATAATTCTATAATCATACAATTATATAAGCCCGAGGCTGCTAAGTACAGAAGCTTATCCATAGGCTGGAGATGTCATGTGTGGCTTTCTGGAGTCGGATTCACAGTGGATCACCGCAAAGAAGAAAAAGCGCTGAGGCAATGTGTATCCGGAAACTTTCTAAAGGCTACAGGAGGTGTGTCAGATCATACGATTCAGAATAACTGCTGTGATGGCTTAGGTTAAAAACTTATGGGATATCCCTCAGCCTTATAATCCGTTAAAGATCGTTGCTATATTAAGTGATAGCTATATAGGGCATACAACCTCCGAACGACATATAAATCATGCAGTGCAGTACCCTATAATCTGTGTCAGAGGCAAGATAAACCCTAATATACACATTTATGCTGTAACATCTGTCGTATGATAGTATATCTACAGGTATCTCATCTCAAAATAAAAAGATCATATCTTCTAGTCTGGCGAGTTCATAAGGATATCGCAGGGCACCACCGCTTCAGACACCATAGACGACCGGACTCGGGGAAGAAATTGCAACACTCGTAGCTGCTAGGCATCGCATCGCAGCATATCAATGGTGACATTAAGAGTCCAGGTAGGTTATCCAGCATTTGAATAATAGGTGGGAACCCTGTCACAGTCAGGATAAACTAGGTAACCTCATTAGCACATATAAAGGGAGTGAAGAGGAGAGTGTAGAAGGAGGAAAGTTAAAATCGTTATACTCATCCAGTTGACACAGAATAAGGAGAAGCTGCCATTTTTGCTTCAGAAGGCGTCTGCAGCTATGCGTCTTGGGGTGAGACGATGGTTCTTCTTTTCTCTTTGCCTCAGAGCTTTAGGGGTATTCTTCTGTTTAAAAGGTAACATTTTTGGGACTCCCGGCAGTGATGTTAGATCCTGGACCAAGTCCCAGTCTTCAATTTCTAAGGGAGGAATGTCTAGAAGATCGTATGCAGGACCTAAGTCGATGTGAGACTTAATGGCTATCCTCTTGCCTTGATAGGAAAAAGACAGTCCAAATGGAAATTGCCATCGATATAGGATTTTTCGGTGAGGGGCTTAAGGGCTCTTCTTTTTTGAAGGGTAATTGAAGCCAGATCCTGATATATACTAATCGGAACCCCGTTGTATTGAACTCCATTTGGTAAGCGCGCCTTGTTTATTACATCTTCTTTATCTTGGAAGTGTAGAAAGCGGCAGATAATATCTCTAGGAGGTTCATTTCCCTTTGGTCTCGGCCGCAAGGTCCGGTGGGCTCTCTCTATAATTATTGAGGCAGAGAGATCAGGGCCTAGTATTCTTTCACAGATCTCCTTGACTATCTCTGAGGAGTCGTGGGGGGAGTCGGTTTCTGGGACCCCCCGGAACCGTAGATTGTTTCTTCTCCCCCAGTTCTCCTGGTCCTCCAGGGCATTGAAAGCTTTGTTCAGGCGCGATTGACACTTGTGCAGGCTAATGGCTGTGGCTTCTTGAAAATCCAGGATCACGGCCTGGTTGTTCTCGAGGGTTTCTACTCTGCCGCCCACATGTCTGACATCTTGTCTTAATGAAGAAAGCTCACTCACGAGAGGCTCCATCGCCCTTTGTAATGCTGAGTCCAGATATTTCCTGGAGATCGGCAAGTGTTTGCGATGTCTGTAATCTTCTACATCGCTGCCTTCCGCCTGGAGATCCGTCTCACTCTCTTCAGCTTCTTTACAGGGCTCCGGCGCCATCTTGGCTTCCCGCACTGCACAGATTGCAGCTGCCTTTTTTATGAATTTATCCATATCTCCGCAGTTTGTTGTTTGCTTATGGGAGAGGGACGAATCCCCCGCTTTTTGCTGACCAATTTTGCCCACGATTTGTTCCGAGCAGCAAACGTTAGCAGATGAAAGGCCAGGTCTGAACAGCAGAGCTCAAGCACACACGTCCATACCGGTCCGGCGCTAGCTCCGCCCCCGACTTCCCTTCATTCTTCAACTCAGTCTCTGCAAAAAGACTGACCCCTAGGCAACCTTTCCCTTGGTGGGCAGTGGGAAAGCCCACGACTTCCCAAGGGGGAAAGAATGGAATGGTTAGTCCATTCTATCTAAAGGAATCTGAAGGAACATATGCCACCTGGTGCAAAACCAGACACATAACATGTAAAAAAAACAAAAAAAAACCTGTTGCATAACAATATTAAGCCAGTAAATGATAAGACCTTGCATAAATGTATTGATGGGATACATTGCTAGACATAGGAACCCATAGCCAGGTGACAAATTGGTAGTGCTCTGATCCAGGAAGAAAAGGATTACCAAGGCATTGCTTGTGCCTGCAATGTTGTGATCTAGGGTAGCAGGAAAAAAAAAAAAGCAGGCAAGTCAGGAAAGCCAATTACATGTAAGACTGGAGGTGATACCAGAGAAAAACACATGTGGTTCTGCCTATGCTCTCGGGTTTGCCGGGGAGGGGGTGGGTGTTTGGAGGACACTGCAGAGTGTATATGTGACAGTGGGAGTAGTTCCTACCCAGTGTATATTGTGAATATGACAGTAGGGGCAGCGACCGACGGCATAGTGATAATGTTTTTATGAGATGGGGGAGGGTGTTAGTCACTCCATAGTGTATATTGTATGTTACAGTGGGAGTATTGACCACATAGTACACTGAACAAAAATATAAACGCAACACTTTCGGTTTTGCCCCCATTTTTCTCAAAGATCTGAAACATTTTCTACATACACAAAAGACACATTACTCTCAAATATTGTTCACAAATCTGTCTAAATCTGTGCTAGTAAGCACTTTTCCTTTGCCGAGATAATCCATCCCACCTCACAGGTGTGAGATATCAAGGTGCTGATTAGACATTATGAATATTGCACAGGTGTGCCTTAGACTGTGCACAATAAAAGACCACTCAGTTTGATCACACAGCACAATGCCACAAATGTCGCAAAGTTAGAGGGAGCATGCAATTGGCAATTCTTGTGGAGCATTGTCACTGTTGGGGGCACTGTAGGGGACAGTATTACTAATGAGGGCATTCTAGAAAGGAATTATTATTGGTGGGACTAGGAGGAGCACTATTACTGGGGGGCACTCACTTTTCTTCAGGATAGTATTTGTATAGGCCCCACCGTCCAGAATTATGACCATTAGAGATGAGCACATTTTTTATGTTTGATTAGCCGGTTTGACAATTTTGTTGGGAAAAATTTGGTTTGATCCAAATAAATTTGCGGCGAATTACGTTAAAAACTGCTATTTCCTGGTTGCAGAGAGCCTTTATAGTGGTGTAGAACACTGTGCCTTGCAGTAACACACATAGGGAGTCTGTTTAGTAGTGAAATAATACTGTGAGTTTGTATGACATGCTTATTTAAGTAGTCACAGGGCCAAAACCGACCAAATAACTCAAGTATGAACTCAGCCTTACAGGTTGATGTTAGCGTCAAGAAGAAGTGCACTCCTTTTACACCGTCATCAGCTGATTCCACATAGATGTCTACAGAACCTGTTCTATTAAACAATTATACAAGTAGAGCCCCCGACAGAGTGGAGAGGGTGTCAGCAGTAAGTGTGTGTTGAAATCACTGATTATTTTGTTCCATCAGAACAATAACCCACAAAAAAAAATGGATCCTGTCTGTGAAGCATCCGGCTTCACTCGGTCAGCATTTGGTCAATAATCCATCAGTATTGCTAATGCCAAAAGAAACAGGAGTGGATCCAAAACAGAGATGACACATGAATGGAATATTTGCATGTCTTCTGTGTTTTGTACCCACTCCTGCTTTTGGCTACCAAATCACAAGCCATTTTTTATTTTATTTTTAACGGGTGAGAAAAAAGTGTTTATTTTAGAAACGGAACATTAACACACTTAAAATACAACACAGGAGGGGCAAAACAACAAGATTTTAAAGACAAACTGGAAAAAAAAGTGCTTCATCAACAAGAATGGATTGACGACCATTGTCGGAGTGACCACAATGGTAATGCATTTGATCATGAAATGTATGGGGTCATGGCCGATAACTGGGGGACAGTCCTGCAAACTGGACTCAACAGCCGACTGCAGCTCATTCCTTGATGAGCTGGGTTGCTGATAAGTAGATACTAAAGTGTTTGAAGAAATGCAAGTAAAGACATTGGAATAAATTGTCCACTTCTTCCAATGTGACCTCGCCCTTTGATTTATAAATATCATTCCATAAAGTCTTGAAGTCCTCTGCGTGGATGGCATAAAAAATGTAACTGCGAGGTTCGACGGGCACAGAGAAAACAAGATCTGTGGCCGACACTGATCCAGACACGTCGTACCTGATCCACATCGCTGCTAGCCACATAAGGTCCTAAGAACTGATCAACAGCTTACTGAAACAACAAAGTTTCTTTGGAACCACGTCCCTCTGATAGCCATGAGCGCCTCGGAGCCGTTATACAGGAAGAGCGGGAGGCAAGTAAATGTCTTTGGTAACACCTCCAATAGATTGTCCTCTGTGTACGTCCTGCAGAACCAACCTGTCCACACAATCCGATCCTCTGTGCTTGCCTTGGTGAGTGGAGGCTTGGATGAAATCTGTATGAGCACAGCTAGCGGATCTCTGTCATTTTCTTTGAGTCCAGGTAAACAGGAAAATTTGTCTTTTAGGTTTAGCTCTGAGCTCACTTTAATGGCAAGACCCTTCAGCTTCTCAGAAGCTATGTGGGCAGACAGGTGCTTGGAATACTGTTTCAGTCTGGTGCATGAGAAATTATACATCGGTGACACACTGTACAGAGTACATTGTTTTTGAAGAAGCAAAGCAGCCTGTGCCGAATCAAGAGTTTCCTCCAAGGGGGTGCACTGTGGGATTTTTCTGTTAGACAAGCTTTGCAATGCAGACCGGCGACGTGCACAGGTCAAGCTTCCAGGAGGATACCCCGGGCTGTGAAAATAACTTCTTCTTCATGCCAATGACCTACTTCTGGAGGTTAACAACCCATGAGTTGGTGTTTGCATATACTTGCAATAAACAATGTCCCCGTTCACTGACTGTAAACAGAGATCTTGGCAGACAAATGTATAAAACTCTGCCGCCATCTTTTTAGCTCCACATATCCAGTTCCCTGACCAACCAGATTTAACAGCATCTGTTCCAGGACATGAAGCAGTGGAATGACATTATTCATTCAGTAGTCCTAGCGACTGACAAATATCTTGGCACCTTCAATGGCCTGATTAAACAGCAGGTGTCACACATGATCTGCCACTTACTGACGTTGAAGTTACACAGGGGACTACTCCTGTCCACTTGCATCATCAAGAAATCGTCGATGGCATTTCTCTGTTCATATAGTCGGTCCAATATCAGACTATGTTGGGGGATGCCGTTATGCCGGCTCAATTAGGGTGTGTTTTGCGGTGTAGAAGTGGCTGAAGTGCATGCAAAGTTTTCTGGCCATTTTTAGGATGTCTTGCAGATAGGTGGAAGACTCCAGGAACAGCTTGACAACCAGATTGAACACGTGTGCCATGCAGGAGGCATGGCTCAGCCCTCCTTGAAGCAGCACCGACACCATGTTCTTCTAGTTGACGGTCAGCATGGTTTCACTTTTCAGTTGTCGCAGAGAAAGCCAGGATTCGATTTTGTGCTGAAGGACACAGAGCAGTTCCTCCCCTGTGTGACTCCATTCGCCCAGGCAAACCAGATGCAGAACAGCCTGAGAGTGATGAGAGGGGTCGCACATGGCTTGCATACACTACATGCCTCCAACATAATTCTAGGATCTCTACATGAAAAGAATGTATTTGGTGTAAATAACGCAAGGGGCATAGTTGGAGACATTGATTTAACAAGAGATAAATAGCAGCGGAGTTTGCTTTGAAATTAAAATTATCACCACTGTTTAATTTGGCCAATACAGCAAAAGGAGGTGTACAGTCACCCATCAATTTTCCCCCAAAAAGCCTGTTTCACATAACAAATTTCACCACTAAATAATTCGGCCATACCACAAAAAGGAGGTGTACAATCACCAATAGATTTTCCCAAAAAAGCCAGTGTCACTTAAAAAATTTCACTACTAAGTAATTAGGTCCATACCGCAAAAGAAGGTGTACAGTCAACCATAAGTTTTCCCAAAGAAAGCCAGTGTCACATAAAGAATTTCACCACTAAGTAATTTGGTCCATACCGCAAAAGGAGGTGTACAATCACCCATACATTTTTTAAAAAAAGACTGCGTCACATAAATAATTTCACCACTAAGTAAATCGGTTCATACCGCAAAAGCGGGTACAATCACCCATACACTTTCCAAAAAAAAGCCACTGTCACATAAAAAATGTCACCACAAAAAGGGCTTTGCCACATATAACTTCACCGCTGAACGGCAAGTAGGCCCTTAATTTTTTCAATTTTTACACTACACAAGACTTTTCAGCATAAAAGTGCAACGATGAACGACAAATGTGGGTTTTTTTTGCCCACTGAGTCATTTTGTTATGGCTTTGCACAGAGAGCAAGAATGTTACAAGCAATTCTGAAGGAACGCCTGATCTTAAGAAACTGGACTTGGACTCCAAAGCAGAGGCTCTACTGTCATGTCTTGTGTGCTGTGGAGATCGAATGCAGATGGAGCAGATAAAAACACATGAATGTTTTAAACTTACTGAAGCTGCTTGATTTAATTGTGAATAGATGGTAAGGGCAAAGTCTGCTGGTGTGTTGTCATCAGCGTCTTCATTATGTTTACTGCTGGACCCACAATGACGTAATTTGGCCCATACAGCAAAAAGGGCTTTACCACATATAACTTCACTGCTGAACGGCAAATAGGGCCTAATTTATTTTCCACTTTTACACTACACAAGGCTTTTCAACATATAAGCGCAATGCTGAACAGCGAATATATTTTTCTTTTATCACTAAAACAGGAAAGACAGGACTTTAGAATATATAACTGCACCACTGAACGGCAATTAGGCCCTATTTTTTTTCCACTTTTATACTACACAATGCTTTTCAACATATCAGTTGAATGCTGAACGGTAAAAATATATTTCTTTTGCCACTAATACAGGGCAAAATGGGCTTTACCACATATAACTGCACCACTGAATGACAAATAGGTCCTAATTTTTTTTCCACTTTTACACTACACAAGCCTTTTCAACATATAAGTGCAACGCTGAACGGCATATATATTTTTATTTTGCCACTAATACAGGGCAGACAGGGCTTTAGAAAATATAACAAAAGACTTTAGAACAGATAACTGCACCACTGAGCGACTAATATATTTTTTTCTTTTTCCGGTAATAGACATCACAAAAGGCTTTACAACAAACAACTGCACCGCTGAGCGGCAAATATATACACAACAAAAAGGGCAGCAATTTTAGCACTTCACCACACAACGGCTAATAAGCCCTTTTTCCCACTAGTACAAGCCAAAAAAGCTTTAAAACATATAATTGCCCGGCTTAGACATGATTGAATTTTTCAAAAAATAGATTTGCCGATTCACTGATTTTTTTTTATTTTTTTTATTCTGTTAGATCCGAACAAATTTGTGTAAAATTAAGTTAAAAAAATTGCTATTTTCTGGCTGCAGAATGCCTTTATAGTGGTGTAGAACACAGTGCCTTGTAGTAACACACACGTCTGCTTTGGTGGTCAAATAATACTGTGAGTCGGTATGACAAGCAGATGGCAGGCATCACACTTAGAATCATTGCACAATTCACTTATTTGGCAGTCACAGGGCCAAAACTGACCAAATAACATATGACCTGAGCCCTACAGGTCGATGTTAGTACTCAGAAGAAGCGCACTTCTTTTACACCGTCATCAACTTATTCCACATAGATGTCTACAGACCCCGTTCTATTAAACGGTTATACAAGTAGAGCCCTCTGACAGGGGGGAGAGGGTGTCAGCAGTAAGTTTGCGCCGACCTCAGTGATTATTTTTCTCTTTCTCTGATCTGTCAGTACAATAACCCCCAAAAAACAGATCCTGTCTGTGGAGCATACACCTTCACTTGGTCAGCATTTAGCAGTAATCTATCAGTATTGCTAATGCCCCAAAAAACTGAAATGGATCCAAAACAGAGATGAGACGTGAACGGAATAGTTGTATGTCTTCTGTGTTTTGTACCCATTCCTACTTTTGACTACCAAATCATAAGCCAATTCTGATGGAACCATACAGGCCTTTCATCTGCTACACAGACAGGATCCATAGTGCACCTCATTTTATCTTTCCTCTGACAGATCATAAGAAGGGTCAAATAAATGATGATGTCAGCCAAGCAAAAAAAGGCTAAATAGTAGACCAGTCATTAAGTGGGGCGGGTGGGAACAGCACGAGAAGTCCACAGAGTGGCCCTGTGATACAGTGGTGAGGTGGAATCAGCATGAGGAGACAAGAGAGTGGCCCAATTACAGTGTCTGGCGGCAGTATCAGGAAGCTAAGAGTGGCTCAATAATAGAGTGTGGTGGTGGCTGCAGCATCTGAAGGCCACAGAGCGGCTAGGTGACATAGTGTGGAGGTGGTGACAGCATGAGGAGGCCACAGAGTGGCACAATGACAGAGTCTGGAGGTGGTGGAAGCATAAGGAGGCCACAGAGTGGCACAATGACAGTGTGGAGGTGGCAGCAGTATGAGGAGGCCACAGAGTGGCATAATTACAAAGCCTGTAGGTGGCGGCAGCATCAGGAGACCACAGAGTGGCACAATGACAAACCCTGGAGGTGGCAGCAGCATCAGGAGGCTACAGAGTCTGGAGGTGGCAGCAGCAAGAGGAGACCACAGAGTGGCCCAATGACAGAGTGTGGAGATGGCAGCAGCATAGGGAGGCCACAGAGTAAAACAATGAGAGAGTCTGAAGGTGGCAGCAGCATCAGGAAGCCACAGAGTGGCACAATAACAGAGTGTGGAGGTGGTGGCAGCTTCAGCTGAGCAAAGAGTGGCGCAATGGCAGAGTCTGGAGGTGGCAGCAGCATGAGGAGACCACAGAGTGGCCCAATGACTGAATCTGAAGGTGGTGGCAGCATCAGGAAGCCACAGAGTGGCACATTGACAGAGTCTGCAGGTGGCAGCAGCATCAGGTGAGCACAGAGTGGCACAATGGCAGAGTCTGGAGGTGGTGGCAGCATCAGGAAGCCACAGAGTGGCCCAATAACAGAGTGTGAAGGTGGCAGCAGCTTGAGGAGGCCACAGAGGGGTACATCGACAGAGTCTGGAGAAGGAGGCAGCATGAGGAGACCACAGAGTGGCCCAATGACAGAGTCTGTACGTGGCGGTAGCATGAGGAAACCACAGAGTGACCTAATGACAGAGTGTGGAGGTGGCAGAGGCATAAGGAGGCTACAAAGTAGCACAATGACAGAGTCTGGAGGTGGCGGGAGCATCAGGAAGCTACAGAGTGACCCAATGACAGAGTGTGAAGGTGGCAGCAGCTTGAGGAGGCCACAGAGGGGCATATCGACAGAATCTGGAGAAGGAGGCAGCATGAGGAGACCACAGAGTGGCCCAATGACAGAGTCTGTAGGTGGTGGTAGCATGAGGAAACCACAGAGTGACCTAATGACAAAGTGTGGAGGTGGCAGAAGCATAAGGAGGCTACAGAGTAGTACAATGACAGGGTGTGGCGGTGGCACAGCATGAGGAGGCCACAAAGTGGCACAATGACAGAGTGTGGAGGTGGTGGCAACATGAGCAGACCACAGAGTGACCCAATGACAGAGTCTGAAGGTGGCAGCAGTATCAAGACACCACACTTTGGCACAATGACAGATTGTGGAGGTGGCAGCATGAGGAGGCCACAGAGTGGCACAATGACAAAGTCTGGTGGTGGCAGCCGCATGAGGAGGCCACAGAGTGGCACATTGACAGAGTCTGGAGGTGGCAGCATCAGCATGAGGTGGTCACAGAGTGGCCCAATGACAGAGTCTGTAGGTGGTGGTAGCATGAGGAAACTGCAGAGTGACCCAATGACAGTGTGTGGAGGTGGCAGCAACATCTTTATTTTGTATTTATTGGATTGGCTTTAATCCACTTTGGGCCAGCTGCACCCACCATCTTACTCTAAGGGCGGTGCTGCCACTGCTTTTCTTCTTTTATATACATACAGTAAAAGCATATAAGTATATAAGTATAAATATCTAAATTGCACCCAGTGCACAACATCTGACTGTGCTGCTGCACTATTCGTGGTATAAGGACTTAGCAGCTTAGCACTGAACGGATAGAATATGCCTGATACAATTGAACGGGACCCCCCGATATATTCTCCTACACGAGGCAGGACGAGGAGAGGATCTTCCACGATCTGGTGAGTGACTGCACATTCCTATCCACACCGTCTGTCGCAGAACTTAAGAAGGGCTATGAAGCTGATGGAAAAAGGTTGGCCTCAATGGAGCTGCATTTGGCGACCTTAGCTGAATACTATAGGTCACACAGAATCCCAAGGGGTATGCGCTCCCAACTGAAGCTGAGTTTATTTCCAGCTGACAGTAAATTTGCACATAAATTTACACAAATCTCCAATAAATACGCCTTGGATGTGATATTGCTAAATTTGGAGTTCCTACAATACGAATTAGGAGCAACACGTGAACAGTTTGAAAAACCTGATAGCAAATTGAAAGATGCCCTCCCTGTACAGGACTATGACACTTATTTAACCAGCTGCTCTGCCTATCTGGAGAAATATAGAAAAGAGCAAGAAATGATTAAAAGGCGCAAATGGCTACGAGATGAGGAAGACTACAAATGGGGTAATGTGTATGCATGGCAAGAACAGAGAAATCAGAGACGACAACCTCCTTATGGTAATACCACCAACAGTAGGAAAAACAGCAATAATCCTACCCACAGAACGACACCTATTACAGAAATGGGATCCATGCAAATGGAACAACAGCGAGATGATCGTTTTATAGGCCCCACTCCAGACCCAAAAGGACCAGACGTGGGGGACAAAAGGCAGTATAGATGGAGAAAAAGATTAACGCACAGTAAAGAACCGGCCCACGAGGAAAAGAAATCAGTGGTGGTAAATATATCTTCTCATGTCTTGACAGTTGCACAGACTGAACTTTTGGCTAAAGGTCTATCATATTGTCCTTTAGTGGGTATGGACTGGTTCCAGCTTGAGGTCGACTTACAACATTTTGGGGGGAATATTAAGTTGAAGGTGTGGTTCGCTGACAAACAATTGATTAACAGGAATGATGCACAGGGTTGTTAACGCTCTCTTCACAGTGTTGGATTACACGTGAAGAGCGACTTCACAACACAGATTAAATGTCCAGCTATTGACACGCACATCAATGCAGTGAAGGTTGAGATTGAAGGGTTAAAAAACACCTTACAAACTGGTGGCCTTAAGCACCCAAATATGACATCTGCCGAGATACAAGCCCTGGGTGAGCTATGCAACAACGGCTCCCTCACAGTGAAGCCCGCTGATAAGGGGGGAGCCGTTGTTGTAATGGACACTGCATGGTATATCTCTAAGATACAGAGACAACTGGGAGACACTCTTGTATACAGATGGCTGAATCATGACCCTAAATTTGAGGTGATCAAAATCATCACCAGGGTATTAGATGGAGCTAAGACAGGAGGTCTGATTGATGAGTCTCTATACAATTTTTTATTGGTCACACACCTTAAAACACTGTTGATGTACGTGTTACCAAACATTCATAAGAGCATGTGTAACCCCCTGGGGAGACCTATAGTTTCCGTGAGGGAGTCTGTGTTCTCGAATTTGGCGATTTTCCTGGATAAAATTCTTCGGCGGTTTGCAGTTCAGCTAAATCTTACATACAAGACACAGGTCACTTTCTGGACAAAATTGCTAGTGTGGTAATAACGCCTATGACCATATTAGCGTCTTTTGATGTGGTCAGCCTCTACACCTCTATCAATCATGATAGGGGTGTGGAGGCTGTCAGAAGGTGCTTGGTTTCAACACACTACACAGATGAATGTAAAGAGTTCATAATCGACCTGCTCGGTGTAGTGCTCAGATACAATTATTTTGCTTTTCAAAATGGCTACTACCTTCAACTGCGTGGAACCGCAATGGGGTCCAATATGGCACCAACTTATGCCAACATTTTCATGTCAGGCCTGGAGGCTGAGCACGTCTATGTGTCCCACCATTTCAGCCGTGTGCTGGGGTGGTGGAGATACATAGATGACGTGTTCGTCATCTGGGAGGGCACTGAAAATGAGTTGGCTCAGTTCCATGGATTCCTGAACAATATGGATCCTGAAATCCAGTTCAATCTGATGCACTCCACTGAGCAGGTCCAGTTTTTGGACACTATGGTGAGGAAGCAGGATACTGGGTTGGTGACAGACTTGTTCATCAAGCCGACGGATTGCAACAAGCTTTTAAGATTTGAGAGTTTTCATCCGCGGCCTATGGTGAAGTCATTACCACGGAGTCAGTTTCTCCGTATCCAACGTATTGTGAAAGACCCAAATCTAAAGAAAAAAAGACTGTCAGAGATGGCCGATAAATTTTTAAATAGAGGGTATCCAAAGAAATTAGTCCAGAAACATCTGGAGGATTTAAAGTCTAGGAGCCCCAAGAAAGTGACTGATCAAGCCAGAATACCATTTATTTCTACCTATACAGAGGGCAGCGACCAGGTAGCGAAGGTCATTAAGAAGCATTGGCCTATATTAAACAGCAACTTTGGTCATGTGAAAGAATTCACTATTCCCCCCTTGATTTCCTACAGGAGAACGGAGAGTCTGAGAGACAAAATGGTTAGAGCAGAGGTGGCAGGTGATAAAACCACAGTTCAGACATATATAGGCCGTAAAAAATATGGATGCTATCCATGTTTGAACTGTGTAAACTGCAGTTATATGTTGAAGGGAGATGCATTCACACACCCAGTTACCAACAAGGTGTTTGAAATTAGACACTTCCTGACCTGTGATAGTTCATTTGTCGTCTATCTATTGTCATGCCCCTGTAGTCTCCTGTATGTTGGGGAGACTACCTGTGACGTGAAGACGAGAATGAACTATCACAGGTATTCCATCTGCCAAAAACTGAAGGACCTCCCGGGGCCTAAACATTTTGTGTAGGGATGAGCGAACTCGAACTGTATAGTTCGGGTTCGTACCGAATTTTGGGGTGTCCGTGACACGGACCCGAACCCGGACATTTTCGTAAAAGTCCAGGCTCGGGTTCGGTGTTCGTCGCTTTCTTGGCGCTTTTGTGACGCTTTCTTGGCACTTTTTGAAAGGCTGCAAAGCAGCCAATCAACAAGCGTCATACTACTTGCCCCAAGAGGCCGTCACAGCCATGCCTACTATTGGCATGGCTGTGATTGGCCAGAGAACCATGTGACCCAGCCTCTATTTAAGCTGGAGTCACATATCGCCTCCCGTCACTCTGCTCTGATTAGCGTAGGGAGAGGTTGCGGCTGCGACAGTAGGGCGAGATTAGGCAGATTAACTCCTCCAAAAGACTTGATTAATCGATCGATCTGCAGCTGTGCATCATTGAGCTGCTGAAATTCAATTGCTCACTGTTTTTAGGCTGCCCAGACCGTTTGTCAGTCACTTTTTTCTGGGGTGATCGGCGGCCACTTTGTGTCTTGTGGTGCGCCAGCACAAGCTGCGACCAAGTGCATTTAACCCTCAAGCGTGTGGTTGTTTATTGGCTAAAGCCTACATTAGGGTGAACTAGTCACACCAAGTGCATTTAACCAGCAATAGTCTGTTTATTTTTTGGCCATATACTACATCAGGGGCAAGCTGCGCCCGTCACCAAGTGCATTTAACACTCAGTAGTGTGGTTGTTTTTTGGCTAAAGCCTACATCAGGGTGAAGCTGTCACACCAAGTGCATTTAACCAGCAATAGTCTGTTTATTTTTTGGCCATATACTACATCAGGGGCAAGCTGCGCCCGTCATTAAGTACATTTAACCCTCAGTAGTGTGGTTGGTCAAGCTGTCACACCAAGTGCATTTAACCAGCAATAGTCTGTTTATTTTTTGGCCATATACTACATCAGGGGCAAGCTGCAGCCCGTCACCAAGTGCATTTAACCCTCAGTAGTGTGGTTGGTCAAGCTGTCACACCAAGTGCATTTAACCAGCAATAGTCTGTTCATTTTTTGGCCATATACTACATCAGGGGCAAGCTGCGCCCGTCACCAAGTGCATTTGACCCTCAGTAGTGTGGTTGGTCAAGCTGTCACACCAAGTGCATTTAACCAGCAATAGTCTGTTCATTTTTTGGCCATATACTACATCAGGGGCAAGCTGCGCCTGTCACCAAGTGCATTTAACCCTCAGTAGTGTGGTTGGTCAAGCTGTCATACCAAGTGCATTTAACCAGCAATAGTGTGGTTATTTTTTGGCCATATCCCAGTCTAATTCTGTCAGTAAATCCATACCGGTCACCCAGCGCCTAAATACTAGGCCTCAAATTAATATCCCGCTAAATCTGTCATTACCGCTGTACTGTTCTGGCTGGGCAAGTTATTTAGTGTCCGTCAAAGCACATTTTTTGTTCTGGGTTGAAATACAATTCCCAATTTAGGAATTTCCTAATTTAGTGGTTTCTGCTGTATCAGAGCTATTTGAAATCTATCCCTAAAAGGGTATATAATATTCAAGGTGCACATAGGGTCATTCAGAATAACTTCACACACACGCTACTGTGCATTTCCAAGTCAAATTCTGTCAGTAAATCCATACAGGTCACCCAGCGCCTAAATACTAGGACTCAAATTTATATCCCGCTAAATCTGTCGTTACCGCTGTCCTGTTGTGGTTGGGCAAGTTATTTAGTGTCCGTCAAAGCACATTTTTTGTTCTGGGTTGAAAAACAATTCCCAATTTAGCAATTTCCTAATTTAGTGGTTTCTGCTGTATCAGAGCTATTTGAAATCTATCCCTAAAAGGGTATATAATATTCAAGGTGCACATAGGGTCATTCAGAATAACTTCACACACACGCTACTGTGCATTTCCAAGTCGAATTCTGTCAGTAAATCCATACCGGTCACCCAGCGCCTAAATACTAGGCCTCAAATTTATATCCTGCTAAATCTGTCTTTACCGCTGTACTGTTCTGGCTGGGCAAGTTATTTAGTGTCCGTCAAAGCACATTTTTTGTTCTGGGTTGAAATACAATTCCCAATTTAGCAATTTCATAATTTAGTGGTTTCTGCTATATCAGAGCTATTTGAAATCTATCCCTAAAAGGGTATATAATATTCAAGGTGCACATAGGGTCATTCAGAATAACTTCACACACACGCTACTGTGCATTTCCAAGTCTAATTCTGTCAGTAAATCTATACCGGTCACCCAGCGCCTAAATACTAGGACTCAAATTTATATTCAGCTGAATTTGAATACAATACATTGGGCCAAATAATATTTTTGTTGTTGTGGTGAATGATAACAATGAGGAAAACATCTAGTAAGGGACGCGGACATGGACATGGTCGTGGTGGTGTTAGTGGACACTCTGGTGCTGGGAGAGGACGTGGCCGTTCTGCCACATCCACACGTCCTAGTGTACCAACTACCTCAGGTCCCAGTAGCCGCCAGAATTTACAGCGATATATGGTGGGGCCCAATGCCGTTCTAAGGATGGTAAGGCCTGAGCAGGTACAGGCATTAGTCAATTGGGTGGCCGACAGTGGATCCAGCATGGCAGAGATGTGGAAACGTTTTGTCAACACGCCACAGCTAACTGCACCACCACCTGATACGCAACGTGTTAGCAGGAGGCAACATTTCACTAACATGGTGGAACAGTACGTGTGCACACCCCTCCATGTACTGACTGATGGTTCAGCCCCATTCAACTACTGGGTCTCTAAATTGTCCACGTGGCCAGAGCTATCCTTTTATGCCTTGGAGATGCTGGCCTGCCCGGCGGCCAGCGTTTTGTCTGAACGTGTATTCAGCACGGCAGGGGGTGTCATTACAGACATACGCAGCCGCCTGTCTACAGCCAATGTGGACAAGCTGACGTTTATAAAAATGAACCAGGCATGGATCCCACAGGACCTGTCCGTCCCTTGTCCAGATTAGACATTAACTACCTCCCCTTAACCATATATTATTGTACTCCAGGGCACTTCCTCATTCAATCCTATTTTTATTTTCATTTTACCATTATATTGCGAGGCTACCCAAATTTGAATGAACCTCTCCTCTGTCTGGGTGCCGGGGCCTAAATATATGCCAATGGACTGTTCCAATGTTGGGTGACGTGAAGCCTGATTCTCTGCTATGACATGCAGACTAATTCTCAGCTGACATGAAGCCAGATTGTCTGCTACGGGACCTCTCTCCTCTGCCTGGGTGCTGGGCCTAATTTTATGAAAATGGACTCTTACAGTGGTGGGTGAGTGAAGCCTGATTCTCTGCTATGACATGCAGACTGATTCTCTGCTGACATGAAGTCAGATTCTCTGTTAAGGGACCTCTCTCCTCTGCCTGGGTGCTGGGCCTAAATATATGCCAATGGACTGTTGCACTGGTGGCTGACGTGAAGCCTGATTGTCTGTTACGGGACCTCTCTCCTCTGCCTGGGTGCTGGGCCTAAATATCTTACAATGGACTGTTGCATTGGTGGTGAACGTGAAGCCTGATTCTCTGCTATGATATGAAGACTGATTCTCTGCTGACATTAAGCCAGATTCTCTGTTACGGGACCTCTCTCCTCTGCCTGGGTGCTGGGCCTAAATTTATAACAATGGACTGTTGCAGTGGTGGCTGACGTGAAGCCTGATTCTCTGCTATGACATGCAGACTGATTCTCTGCTGACATGAAGCCAGATTCTGTGTTAAGGGACCTCTCTCCTCTGCCTGGGTGCTGGGCCTAAATTTATGAAAATGGACTGTTGCAGTGGTGGCTGACGTGAAGCCTGATACTCTGCTATGACATGCAGACTGATTCTCTGCTGACATGAAGCCAGATTCTCTGTTACGGGACCTCTCTCCTCTGCCTGGGTGCTGGGCCTAAATTTATGAAAATGGACTGTTGCAGTGGTGGCTGACGTGAAGCCTGATTCTCTGCTATGGCATGCAGACTGATTCTCTGCTGACATGAAGCCAGATTCTGTGTTAAGGGACCTCTCTCCTCTGCCTGGGTGCTGGGCCTAAATATTTGCCATTGGACTGTTGCACTGGTGGCTGACGTGAAGCCTGATTGTCTGTTACGGGACCTCTCTCCTCTGCCTGGGTGCTGGGCCTAAATATCTGACAATGGACTGTTGCATTGGTGGCTGACGTGAAGCCTAATTCTCTGCTATGACATGAAGACTGATTCTCTGCTGACATGAAGCCAGATTGTCTGTTACGGGACCTCTCTCCTCTGCCTGGGTGCTGGGCCTAAATTTATGACAATGGACTGTTGCAGTGGTGGCTGACGTGAAGCCTGATTCTCTGCTATGACATGAAGACTGATTCTCTGCTATGACATGAAGACTGATTCTCTGCTGACATGAAGACAGATTCTCTGTTACGGGACCTCTCTCCTCTGCTTGGGTGCTGGGCCTAAATTTATGAAAATGGACTCTTACAGTGGTGGGTGACGTGAAGCCTGACATACTGCCCTGGCATTTTAGGGGCCCATATGCGTGAGAAGTAGTTTGCAATCAAAATCTGTAAAAAATGACCTGTGAAATCTGAAAGGTGCTCTTTGGAATGTGTGCCCCTTTGCCCACCTAGGCTGCAAAAAACTGTCACACATCTGGTATCGGCGTACTCAGGAGAAGTTGGAGAATGTGTTTTGGGGTGTCATTTTACATATACCCATGCTGGGTGAGAGAAATATCTTGGCAAAAGACAACATTTCCCATTTTTTATACAAAGTTGGCATTTGACCAAGATATTTATCTCACCCAGCATGGGTATATGTAAAATGACACCCTAAAACACATTCCCCAACTTCTCCTGAGTACGGCGATACCACATGTGTGACACTTTTTTGCAGCCTAGATGCGCAAAGGTGCCCAAATTCCTTTTAGGAGGGCATTTTTAGACATTTGGATCCCAGTCTTCTTCTCACGCTTTAGGGCCCCTAAAAAGCCAGAACAGTATAAATACCCCACATGTGACCCCATTTTGGAAAGAAGACACCCCAAGGTATACAATGAGGGGCCTGGCGAGTTCATAGAATTTTTTTTTTGGGCATAAGTTAGCGGAAATTGATTTTTTGTTTGTTTTTTCTCACAAAGTCTCACTTTCCGCTAACTTGGGACAAAAATTTAAATATTTAATGGACTCAATATGCCCCTCAACGAATACCTTGGGGTGTCTTCTTTCCAAAATGGGGTCATTTGTGGGGTGTTTGTACTGCCCTGGCATTTGAGGGTCTCCGCAATCATTGCATGTATGGCCAGCAATAGGAGTTTCTGCTATTCTCCTTATATTGAGCAATGTGGATGAAAAAATCTCTGCCAAAAAAAAAGGAGGGGAAAGGCGTCTGGACATAGGAGCTCCGCCCAACATCCATACCTACTTAGCGCGTATGCCCTGGCAAACACGATTTCTCCATTCACATCAATCGATGTGGATGAATAAATCATTGCCGGGATTTTATTTTTTTTATATATATATACAAAGTGTTTGCCAAAGCATATGAACCTTGCCACCTCCTCAGCTCATATGCCTCGGCAAACGTATCTTTTACTGCAGAGGAGAAATCTCGTCTTGCAGCGCCGCATACACCGACTTGTGTGTAATCTGACAGCGCAATGCTTCTGTCAGATTGCACATCAGTGCTGCAGCTAGTCGATCGGTTGGTCCACCTGGAAGGTAAAAAAAAAAATGAAAAAACCAGGCCGCAACGCAAACATTTTTATTAACTTTATAATAACTATAGAACAGAACATATAAACTTTTTTAACTTTTTAACCTGAACGTTGCTTACTGTTTTTTTTTTTTTTTTTTACCTTCATAGGACAAACCTCTCCTTCCCCATGGGACAATGTGCAAAGCGCAAATGGCCCAAAGATGTGGCAAAGTACATTATGCACTTTATCCCAGGTGAAAGGAGAGGTTTGCAACAGCTCTGTGTGTAAATGGGCCCTAATCGCCCTGTGTGCCTGTCCTCTAAGATGAAATCCCTATGCTAAGTGTACCTGTGTGTGGTACTTCCGGGAACACTCTCCAAAGCATAGGGCAGGGTGGTCAGGGCAGTCAGGACAGAAATAGTGGGTGTCACGCCTTATTCCACTCTTGCTACAGACACAACATCTTTTTCGGGGTGACGGTTGGGTTGAGGTACCAGGAACGACATTGGGGAAATGTCGCTCGTGTAGACGGCTTACTACACTGGTGGATGGGGCCACAGAACCTCCTGGGTACAGGAGGTTCTCGATGATCTCTTCCTGAAATTTGAGGAAGGATCCTGTTCTCCCAGCCTTACTGTAGAGAACAAAACTATTATACAGAGCCAATTGAATCAAATATACAGACACCTTCTTATACCAGCGTCTGGTTCTGCGGGAAACTAAATACGGAGACAACATCTGGTCATTGAAGTCCACCCTCCCATGTGAAGGTTATAGTCGTGGACTGAGAGTGGCTTTTTTTAATGACACGGGTTGCTCGCTTAATTTGTATTGTCGTGTCTGCGTGAATGGAGGAGAGCATGTAAACGTCACGCTTGTCTCTCCATTTCACTGCGAGCAGTTCTTCGTTACACAAGGCAGCCCTCTCCCTCCTTGCAAGACGGGTGGTAACGAGATGTTGGGGGAAGCCTGCGCGACTAGTTCGTGCGGTGCCACAGCAGCCAATCTGTTCTAGAAACAAATGCCTGAAGAGGGCCACACTTGTGTAGAAATTGTCCACATAAAGATGGTACCCCTGGGGGGCGGAGCTAGCGCCGGATAAAGATGGTCGCATAGCTCCGTGCTCTGTGAAGAGATTCGTCCCTGACGCCTGCAAACATTAGCTAACAGAGACAGAGATGGTGAAGATCGGGAACAACAAGCATGTGGACACCCCTGCTCTCCCTAAAACTCAGATTGCAGGAGGTGAAATGGAGAAATTCCTAAAGAAGGCCGCCGCTACCGTGGCCGCCAGAGAACCCAAGATGGCGCCGACGCCGCAGGCTAAAGCTCCGAAGCGCGCCCCTGCCCCATCGGAAGGTGAGAGCGATTCTGATGAAGCGCAGGCCAGCTCCGATCTCCCTGTCACAAGGAAATATCTAGACCGCGCTCTGAGCAGAATGATGGAGCCGATATTAGCGGAACTCTCGGCCTGCAGGAGCGAAGTGAGACAAATAGGGGATAGGGTGGAGAGTCTAGAGAATCACCAGGCAGAAATCCTGCACCACCAGTCTGCTGTAACGGACTCTTTCCGCCGCTGTGCCCTTTATCTGAATGACATCCACTGCTCCCTGGAGGACCAGGAGAACAGGGGGCGCCGGAACAACCTCAGATTCAGGGGTGTACCTGAGTCGGTCGCCCCAGGAGAGGTCGCGGCGTCCATTACTGACATCAGCAGATCGTTGCTGGGGCCTGATTCTTCGCAGGAGATAGTCATAGAGCGGGCACACAGGGCCCTTAGACCCAAGCCCAAGCCGGATGAGCCGCCCAGGGACATTATTTGTAAGTACCTGAACTTTCAAGTCAAATCAGCTGTCCTGGAGGCCGCACGTGCCCACCCTGATCTAACATTTGAAGGATCCAAGATAGAAGTATTTCAGGACTTAGCTCCGTCTACATTAAAGAAACGTAGAGCCCTTAAACCCTTAACAGATTGGCTGCGCTCCAAAAAGGTGCTCTATCGCTGGTCTTTCCCTTTTGGCTTATCCTTCTCATACGCAGGAAAGAGAGTGAACATCTCGTCTTACACAGACCTCACATCTGCCTTTGAGATCCTGAACGTGCCGCCATTGCGGATTGAGAACTGGGAACTTTTTCAAGACCTCTGCGCTTTGCCTGAGTTACCCAAAGTGGCTCCATTCGAGATACTACGCACGCCAAAGTCATCCCGTTCTAAGAAAAGGGGTCACCACCCCACACCGAGAAGTCTCTCACAAGATCACTAGAGAGATCTGTTTGTATACAGTAGAGTTGATATAAGTAATCCTGTCTCTCTAAATTGCCTACCTTACTGCTAGGTTTTCATGCTTTCACTTTTAGTGCAATGTCTTTTAGCCCACATCTTGGCGCTCAATGTTCCTTTAGTTCCTTATTGCGCTATGGCCTGATCCCGCCCTTTCGTCGCATATTCTAGGGCGTTAAACGATCTCTTAAACGGTCTACAGACCAAGTTACCCCCACTAGATCTAGATCTAGACATTATGTACTATGTCTATGTTTGTACCCTATGTTTGTTTACTATGTTATGTTTTATTCCCTTTTTTTTCCCCTAACTCAAGGTACTCGACTAATATGTCAGACAGGATCGTCTCTGCCTCACGAGCGACACCTATGGTACAAGAGATAAGGGTCCACAATGGTTCCAGTGCGTCTCCTGGGGGGAGGCCGCCACGGCTCCGAGGTAAATTCGTGCACACAACACATTATGGCTGACATCTCAGTGGCCTCTTACAATGTCAAGGGCTTTCACTCCCCATCTAAACGGAGCCAAGTCTTTGCCATTCTGAGAAAAGCCGGGGCGGGGGTGGTGTTTCTCCAGGAGACGCACTTACGTTTTAATCACTACCCAGACATGCGGTTTTCGCATTGCTCCAACTGGTACCACTGCGGGAGTAACTCCTCAGCCTCCTGTGGAGTTAGTATAGGGTTTCAGAGGAGAATCCCCTTCAACTTTGTAAGCCAGAGTTTGGACCCGGAGGGCAGATATATCCTTCTTAAGGGCTCTATAGGGCCACAGGTATACACCTTTGTCAACCTATATGCCCCCAACACCTGCCAACATCGTTGGTTCTCTGACATATTTCCCATCATAGGAGGCTTTTAAGGAAGGTATAGTTATTGTTGGAGGTGACCTAAACGTCGCTCTCTGTCCCCAACTAGATATCTCCACACGTAAATCCTCTCACTCTAAAAACTTCCTAAAAAATATAAGGAATACCCTTTGGGACCTACACCTGGTTGATGCCTGGCGGTCCCTTAACCCAAATACTTCGGACTTCACATTTTTCTCCTCGACACACAAAACATATCACAGATTAGACTACCTATTCATTTCTAAAGAACATCTACATCTGTGCAGAGAAGCATCCATAGGTGCCATCCACATCTCAGACCACTCCCCAATCTATCTCTCAGTTAAGGCCCCCAGATCGACACCTTCGTGTTTCAACTGGCGCTTAAATGAAACATTACTAGGATTCCAAGATTCGGTAGACCGGATTTCCAAGCAAATTGCCGAATACTTTTCCCTCAACAAGAGTTCTGATGTATCGGCCAACACACTCTGGGACGCACACAAGCCTGTAGTTAGAGGGCATTTTATTAGCTTGGGCACGCACCTCAAGAGAGCGAGAGAAAGAGAAATAGATGACACCCTGAAAAACATCCAAATACACGAGTCCAGTCATAAAGCTCAATCCTCTGATGCTCTTCTTCAGAAACTATCTGAATATAGGGCAAAACTTAGATCCCTGTTAGCCACTAGAGCAGCCAAATATCATATGAGTTCACAGCACAAATTTTTCGCCCATGGAGATAAGGCCACCAAGTTTGTAATGAACAGAATTAAGGGGAGGAGATCTACAAACTTTGTTCACCAACTTTCAACACAGGAAGGGACCCCCATCTTCTCAGTCGAACAGATTGCCGCCCAATTTTGTTCCTTCTACAACGACTTATATAACCTACCCTCATCAACAACCTCTGAAGATCGCGCCACTGTGATCTCTTCCTTTTTGGAAACAGCTAAACTCCCTAGGATTGACCCTGACCAGGAATCATGCCTAATAGCCCTCTTCTCCCTAACTGAATTAAAGGATGCAATGAATCAAATGCCGTCAGGGAAAAGCCCAGGTCCGGACGGTCTACCGTTGGCCTACTACAAAACATTTCAGGCAATACTCCTCCCTCACCTTTTGGATGTGTGTAATCAGACTCTTAAGGGGATCCCACTATCAAGAGATATGACAGCGGCACATATTACTCTTATTCCCAAAGAGGGGAAAGACACTAGACTGTGCTCTAATTACAGGCCCATCTCCCTCCTGAACATAGACCTCAAGCTCCTGGCCAAGATGTTAGCTAACAGACTTGCTATCATCCTTCCTCACCTTGTCGACAGAGATCAGGTAGGCTTCATCCGCAACAGAGAAGGGAAGGATAACACTTCAAGGGTTATTAATACCCTCTGTCATGCTAAACGACTCTCCTCCCCTCTGCTTTTACTCAGCACGGATGCTGAAAAAGCATTTGACAGAGTCAACTGGTCATACCTAAGGCACGCTCTGGCGGGATTTGGCCTACCTGACCCCTACATCAAGGCAGTCTTCTCGATGTATGAGCAAGCGACAGCCTCAGTCCTAGTTAATGGCACCACATCACCTTCTTTTGCCATTAGGAATGGGACACGCCAGGGCTGCCCCCTATCGCCTCTCCTATTCATCCTGGCCTTGGAGCCTCTCTTGGCGAACATAAGATTGGACCGGGAGATTGGGGGTCTATGTTTGGGAGGCAGGGAACAAAAGATTGCCGCCTTTGCGGACGATGTTCTCGTAATGACAACTAACCCAAAAACATCCCTTCCTAGACTCCAGACTCACTTTAAGGCATGTAGCCTAATGTCCGGTTTTAAAATTAATTCCTATAAATCCTTGGTCCTTTGCCTAGGTATTCCCCAATCGACCCGACTCCTACTAATGAAGAACTCCCCATTTAATTGGTCATCTCCTAACATCACGTATTTAGGGATCAAAATTAGCCCAGACATAACGGAGCTTTTCTCCCTTAACTATATTCCCTTGAGGAAGTCTATCTTTGATTCTATTGATAACCTGGCTCGAGCCAATCCAACTCTCTCTTGGTTTGGGCGAAAGAACCTCCTCTCCTCCCTGATACTACCCAGACTTACATACCTGCAACAAGCTCTCCCCATCTCCGTCCCCAAACATTACTATGTCTCGATAATGAGGAAATTTAGTTCCTTCATCTGGAATGGGAAGAAGGCGAGGCTCTCCCACTCTCTTCTCATTAAGCCCAGAAATGAGGGATGGATAGGCTTACCAAGCCCAGAGCTATATGGGAAGGCTATTCTTCTCTCTCGAGCACTAACTTGGTTGAACCCTCCCCAGTACTCTGTAGTGGCCCAGATAGAAATAGATATACTAAACACACCAGCTAGGGTGCTCTTACTAGGTCAGGAGACCGCTCTTCCCGGCCATACGTCCGCATATCCGATTATCCGGGCCACACTGGAAGCGTGGAAGTGGCTGTCACATACACACTGCTCCATCCCTTTCCCCTCGCCTACCCTGACTGTATCGGACGCACTGAACACGGCCCCCCTCACGTTAAGGAAGGCCACCTCACCAGGATTGTTGTCCTCCTCGACACCACTAATATCCTTAGCTCTCCCGAATGGAGAATGGATGGAATCTAGGGACACAAATGCTCTACTTAATCCCCACCCACTGGATTTTATCCAGGTAGCTTACCTTAGGGCTTATTTAAAGCAGCACATCAAGGTAGGGGACCTCCTCCGTCCCTTGGTCTGGCTTGAAGCCTTGTCTGCCTCACATACATTACCCAGAAAGCTTACCTCACGGCTGTACAGCAAACTACGCCTACCCCCCATGCTAGCTAAACCCTCTTTTGTCAAGCAATGGGAATTAGATCTAAGTATCACAATCCCCTTTGAGTCTCTGCCCAGACTTCTTGACTCCCCCCCATGGTGCCTCCCGCTGTGTTAGGATCCGGGAAACCAGTTATAAAATCCTCACAAGGTGGTACAACACTCCATATAAGACATCAAGATATGCTGGATCGGGATCTGATGCGTGCTGGAGATGCCTTGGGGAGAGAGGTACCTTTCTCCATGTTTGGTGGACCTGCCCCCCCATACAGAGGTGGTGGAGTGACATCTTCGCTACTGCAAATAATGTTTGTGGAACAAAGTTCCAGCCCTCCCCACAAATTGCCCTTCTCTCACTCCCTCGGGGTACCGGAAAGGCCAAACCCCCATTTGTTTTTACGCAGATGATCTTAGCGGCCCGCCTTCTGCTTCCCAAATTCTGGCTCCAGACTACGGTCCCAACTTTAGATCAGTGGATGCAGAAAATTGATCAGATCCATAGATTTGAGGAGCTATCTTCGTGGGAATCCCGTACACATCTAGTCTTCCTTAAAAAATGGTCACTGTGGGCAATTTTTTAGATCCCCCAAACCCTAGGCTTCTCATTGGAATCCACTAGGGACACTGACCCTATAGCTACTGACCATAGAAGTTCAAATGCCTTATACGTCTACCCGATTACATGTATCCCATGCATAGGCGTCAATTTGTCTTTCCGCCAGGGTCTTCTCATCTCTCTAGGTATTAATTGATTGATCTTATTGTTACCTCACTTAGAGTAAAGTTGCTCTCTTTTGTCAATAGTGGTTGACGGCCTTGTATATTTGCATTTGTATACTATGCTTATGATGATCCTTCCATGTATTTGACATATACCTACACTTGTAAGTCGAGGCCTGCGAGCCTACACCTTGTTACTTGTCCCTTTGTTATATTGTATAACCTACAATAAAATTTTAAAGAAAAAAAAAAAGAAAAAAAAAAAAGGATGGTACCCCTTACCAAATAAGGGTGACACCAAGTCCCAGACTGTCTTCCCACTGCTCCCCAGGTAGTCAGGGCACCCGACCAGCTCCAGGGTCTGATCTTTTCCCTCATAGATCCGAAATTTGTGGGTATAGCCTGTGGCCCGTTCACAGAGCTTATACAATTTGACCCCATACCGGGCGCGCTTGCTTGGGATGTATTTTTTTAAGCCAAGGCGCCCGGTAAAATGTATAAGGGACTCATCTACGCAGATGTTTTGCTCAGGGGTATACAAATCTGGGTCAAAAGCCGGGTGGCCTCTGGGACGGGAGGTGGTGTTGTCGCTAAAGTGCAGGAAACGCAGGATGGCCTCAAAACGTGCCCTGGACATAACAGTAGAGAACATGGGCATGTGATGAATTGGGTTCGTGGACCAATATGACCGCAATGTAGGCTTATTGGTTAGACCCATGTTAAGGAGAAGGCCCAGAAAATTTTTAATTTCGGAAACTTGGACTGGTTTCCACCGGAAAGGCTGGGCATAATAGCTTCCCGGGTTGGCGGATATAAATTGAGTAGCATACAGACGTGGACAAAATTGTTGGTACCCTTTGGTCAATGAAAGAAAAAGTCACAATGGTCACAGAAATAACTTTAATCTGACAAAAGTAATAATAAATTAAAATTCTATAAATGTTAACCAATGAAAGTCAGACATTGTTTTTCAACCATGCTTCAACAGAATTATGTAAAAAAATAAACTCATGAAACAGGCATGGACAAAAATGATGGTACCCCTAGAAAACACAGAACATAATGTGACCAAAGGGACATGTTAATTCAAGGTGTGTCCACTAATTAGCATCACAGGTGTCTACAACCTTGTAATCAGCCATTGGGCCTATATATATGGCTCCAGGTAATCACTGTGTTGTTTGGTGATATGGTGTGTACCACACTCGACATGGACCAGAGGAAGCAAAGGAAAGAGCTGTCTCAAGAGATCAGAAAGAAAATTATAGACAAGCATGTTAAAGGTAAAGGCTATAAGACCATCTCCAAGCAACTAGATGTTCCTGTGAGTACAGTTGCACATATTATTCATAAGTTTAAGATCCATGGGACTGTAGCCAACCTCCCTGGACGTGGCCGCAGGAGGAAAATTGATGACAAATCTAAGAGACGGATAATCCGAATGGTAACAAAAGAGCCTAGAAAGACTTCTAAAGAGATTCAAGGTGAACTTCATGCTCAAGGAACATCAGTGTCAGATCGCACCATCCGTCGTTGTTTGAGCCAAAGTGGACTACATGGGAGACGACCAAGGAGGACACCATTGTTGAAAACGAATCATAAAAAAGCAAGACTGGAATATGCCAAACTACATGTTGACAAGCCACAAAGCTTCTGGGAGAATGTCCTGTGGACAGATGAGACAAAAATCGAAGTTTTTGCCAAGGCACATCAGCTGTATGTTCACAGACGAAAAAATGAAGCATATCAAGAAAAGAACACTGTCCCTACTGTGAAACATGGAGGAGGCTCTGTTATGTTCTGGGGCTGCTTTGCTGCGTCTGGCACAGGGTGTCTTGAATCTGTGCAGGGTACAATGAAATCTCAAGACTATCAAGGAATTCTAGAGAGAAATGTACTAGCCAGTGTCAGAAAGCTTGGTCTCAGTCGCAGGTCATGGGTCTTGCAACAGGACAATGACCCAAAACACACCGCTAAAAACACCCAAGAATGGCTAAGAGGAAAAAATTGGACTATTCTAAAGTGGCCTTCTATGAGCCCTGACCTCAATCCTATTGAGCATCTTTGGAAGGAGCTGAAACATGCAGTCTGGAAAAGGCACCCTTCAAACCGGACACAACTGGAGCAGTTTGCTCATGAGGAGTGGGCCAAAATACCTGCTGAGAGGTGCAGATGTCTCATTGACAGTTACAGGAAGCGTTTGATTGCAGTGATTGCCTCAAAAGGTTGCGCAACAAAATATTAAGTTAGGGGTACCATCATTTTTGTCCATGCCTGTTTCATGAGTTTATTTTTTTACATAATTCTGTTGAAGCATGGTTGAAAAACAATGTCTGACTTTCATTGGTTAACATTTATAGAATTTTAATTTATTATTACTTTTGTCAGATTAAAGTTATTTCTGTGACCATTGTGACTTTTTCTTTCATTGACCAAAGGGTACCAACAATTTTGTCCACGTCTGTACCTATTTGTTTCTGCCACAACTAAGTCCAAGAGCTCCGCAGTCAAGAACAGCTAAAAAAATCCCAGGGCCGAACCGATCTGAGCTGTCTCAACCCGAACTCCAGACTGGGCGGTGAAAGGGGGAACTACAGGTGCGGCTGAAGTTGGGGACTGCCAATCAGGATTTGACAGCACCTCAGGGAATCTAGGGCGTCTGTGCGGTGGCTGCGACAGGGTAACTAATGCATTTGCCACCGTACCAGCTTCAAATGCCCTTCTGGTGCTCGCCACTTCACCATGTTGTACGGCAGTGCTGGTACTAGGTCCAGGGAGGGCTGCTCTGCTGGTGTATGCCTCACCACGTAATCCGCCAGCGCCAGCCCCACTCTGCTGCCCTTGAAGCGGATCCTGCACAACCTGTGGTCTAGCGACATGGGGCCGGGTACACCTGGTGGTATCAGGGAACTCAACCTCCTCGTCCGAACTTTGGGTCAGACTGCCACTGCTTTCTACAGGTTCATATTCTGACCCGCTAGATTAATCAGATGAGGGTTCCCATTCCTCATCCGACTGGGTCAGAAGCCTGTAGGCCACTTCAGAAGAATCCCCCCTGTTTGACATTTGGGCAACTAAATTTAGGGGTATTCCCTGAGACTACCCAAGAAAAAAAGCAAGCCTGTCTTACATATGGGAGGCTAGCGAAGTACCGGAGGCCGCTGCGGTTGATAAAAAATATCAAAACTGATTATTTTTTTATCGCCGCAGCTCGTGTAAAGTGATTGTGCAGTGATAAAAAAATAAATAAAAATGTTGTCACTGCGGCGGGGCGGGCGTGGGCGAACGCACGTGTGGGCGACCGATCAGGCCTGATCGGGCAAACACTGGGTTTTGGGTGGAGGGCGAACTAAGGTGACACTAATACTATTATAGATCTGACTGTGATCAGTTTTGATCACTTCCAGATACTATAAAAGTACAAAAGCTGATTAGCGATACGCTAATCAGCCAATAAGTGACTGTGGTGCGGTGAGCCGGGCAGCTAACTGATCGCTAAACTACCTAACCAAGGGGCCTAAACTATCCCTAAAAACAGTCAATACCAGTGGAAAAAAAAGTGACAGTTTACACTGATCACTTTTTTCACTTTCACTCGTGATTGACAGGGGCAAGAAGGGGTGATTAAGGGGTTAATTGGGGTGCAGGGGGTGATCTGGGGCTATGTGTAGTGTTTGGTGCTACTCACTGTGAAGCCTGCTCCTCTGCTGAGACCAACCAACGAAAGGACCAGCAGAGGAGCAGGGAAGCCATTTAGCACATCATATTTACTAATATGATGTGTTAACTGGCTTGTGATTTGTTTGTTTTTTAAATCACCAGCCTGCCAGCAACAATCATTGGCTGGCAGGCTGGTGACGTGACCCCCCCTCTAACTTTTGCCGGCCCGCGATGCGCATGCTAAGCGCGTCATCTCGCGTCTCGCGAGATGACGCGTGTATGCATGACTCTGTGCAGCGCTGCCGCCTCCGGAACGCAAATCTGCGTTAGGCGGTCCGGAGGCGGTTAAACCCCTGCACTACTATTTCTCGGGCAGGTAGGCTCCCCGAAGTGGGTGATCTACCCCTGGCACGTTTGGCTCCGGAATTCCCACTGATGCCACCCTGTTCTCCCGATGATGATGAAGCCCCTTTGTCACCCCTCTCCCAAGTGCGATCAGCTACATCATCATCATCAAGTACTGTCTGCACGTCACTGATGTCCTCCTCAACGGTCTGAGTCAGGAGGCCACCAGCTCCCATGCCACTCTCCTCATCATTACTTTTCCTGCTAGCAGAGGAAGCGGCAGATGTTTCCTCCAGATCTTGGCTGGGCAGTAGCTGCTGACTGTTCTCTAGTACCTTGTCCTCGCTGTATAGTGGAGCTGAGCCCACAGCATACAATACTTCCGTGGCTCTGGGAACAGAAAAGGACAGAAGCAGGTTGAGGACAGGCGAGGGATGCAGGGCTTGCTCCAGGGCCATGCCAACTAAGGGTTGTGTCTGACGACGAACCTATAGACTCTTGGATGGGGGTGTCTAATGTCACTTGTGATGAAGTCAAAGATCGAGTCAACCACTCAAGAACTGCTGGGTTGCTGGTCCCGACCTCTAGCTAAGATTGAGAGCACAGTCCTCTCGAATTGACCCCTGCTGCCACAGCCCCTTACTCTGCTTTGACTTCTGCCTGCACCAAAAACATTTAGGCCTCTGCTGCTCCCCTGTGCAGGGCCACCTCCCTGCCTGACATACTGTTGCCGTAGATCAAATAAATAAAAAGGAAATTAAAACACAGCACAAAATCCTTTACTAAAGATTACTACACTGCAGAGCCGCAAATGTATTTTTTCTTTTTGCGTTAATAGATGTCACTAAAGGTTTTACAAGAAATAACTGTACCGCAGAACGGCAAATGTATTTTTTCGTTTTGCGATAAAACACCCCACAAAAGCCTTTACAACAGATTACTACACCGCAGAGCTACAAATGTATTTTTTTCTTTTTGCGCTAATACATGTCACAAAAGGCTTTACAAGAAATAACTACACCGCTGAGTGGGAAATTTTTTCTTTTTCTGCTAAAACACCCCACAAACGCCTTTACTACAGATTACTGCACCGCAGAGCTGCCAATGTATTATTTATTTTTGTGCTAAAACGCACCACACAAAAGCCTGTACTACAGATTACTGCACAGCAGATTGACAAATGTTTTTTTCATTTTCAGCTAATACACTTCACAAAAGGCTTAACAAGAAATAACTGCACCGCAGAACGGCAAATGTATATTTTCTTTTTGCGCTAATACACGTCACAAAAGTCTTATCAAGAAATAACTGCACCGTAGAGCATCAAATATATTTTTTTCTTTTTGTGCTAATACATATAGCATAAATCTCAACAAGAAATAACTGCAACACAGAGCAGCAAATGTATTTTTCCTTTTTGCGCTAAAACACCCCTCAAAAACCATTACAACAGATTACTGCACCGCAGAGCAGCAAATGTATATATTTTTTTGTGCTAATACATGTTACAAAAGGCTTTACAATAAATAACTACACCGCTGAGCGGCAAATATATTTTTTTCTTTTTCCGCAAAAACACCCCACAAAAGCCTTTACAACAGATTACTGCACCGCAGAGCGGCAAATGTATTTGTTTAATTTTTGTGCTACGGTAATACTCGTCCGTCACAAACGGCTTAACAAGAAATAACTGCGTAGCAGAACGACAAATGTATTTTTTCTTTTTCCGCTAAAACACCCCACAAAAGCCTTTACAAAATATTACTGCACCGCAGAGCTTCAAATGTATTTATTTTTTATTTTTGTGCTAATACACGTTACAAAAGGCTTAACAAGAAAAAACTGCACCACAGAGCAGCAAATATATTTTTTTCTTTTTCTGCTAAGGTCTGCTAAAACACCCCACAAAAGCCTTTACTACAGATTATTGCACTGCAGAGTGTCAAATGTATTATTTCTCTTTGCGTTAATACGTGTCACAAAAGTCTTAACAAGAAATAACTGCACAGCAGAACGGAAAATGTATTTTTTCTTTATGCGCTAAAATACCCCACAAAAACCTTTACAACAGATTACTGCACTGCAGTATTTGTACTAAAACACACTACCAAAGCTTTTACTACAGATAAGTGCATCACAGAGCGGCAAATATATATTTTTATTTTTCTACTAAAACACCCCAAAAATGCCTTTAGAACAGATTACTGCACTGCAGAGCGGCAAATGTACTTTTTCTTTTTGTGCAGATACACGTCACAAAAGGCTTAACAAGAATTAAATGTGCAGCACAATGGCAAATGTATTTTTTCTTTTTGAGCTAAAACACTCCACAAAGTCCTTACAACAGATTACTGCACTGCAGAGCTGCAAATGTTTATTTTTGTGCTAAAGCATGTCACAAAAGGCTTAACAAGAAATAACTGCAGAGCAGAATGGCAAATGTTTTTGTTTCTTTTTCCACTAAAACACCCCAAAAAAGCCTTTACAACTGATTAATGCACAGCAGAGTTGCAAATTTATTTTTTCATTTTTGCGCTAATACACGTCACAAAAGGCTTTAGAAGAAATAACTACACCGCTGAGCAGCAAATATATTTTTTCTTTTTCCGCTAAAACACCCTACAAAAGCCTTTACTACAGATTATTGCACCTCAGAGCTGCAAATGTATTTTTTTTTGTGCTAATAAATGTCACAAAAGGCTTACTAGGTAATAACTTTACCACAGAGCGTCAAATGTATATTTTCATTTTGTGCTAAAACACCACACAAAAGCCTCTGCAACAGATTACTGCACTGCAGAGCGGCTAATGTATTTTTTTCTTTTTGTGCTAAACCAAACCACCAAAGATTTTACTACAGATAAGTGCATCACGAAGCAGGAATATTTTATTTATTTTTGCCTAAAACACTTTACAAAAGGCTTTACAAGAAATAACTAATATATATGTTTTTTCTTTTTCCACTAAAACACCCCAGAGAAGCCGTTACTATAGATTATTGCACCGCAGAGCGTCAAATGTATTTTTTCTTTTTGCGCTAATACATGTCACAAAAGGCTTAACAAGAAATAACTGCACAGCAGAACGGCAAATGTATTTTTAATATTTGCGCTAAAGCCAAAATCGTCAAAAATAGAGAGTAGTTTGGGGAAAGACGCCTTTGGGTTTGAAGTTATTACCAGGAGGTCATCGGCAAAGGCCGCCGTCAGGTGCCTCTGAGACCCTATGGTGACGCCTTCAACCTCAGAGGATTGTCGAATTTTGCTTAATAGGGTCTCCATAACTAGGATAAAAAGGGTCGGTGAAAGTGGGCATCCCTGGCGCGTGCCGTTGGTGATGCCAAATGCTGGGTATAGGGTCCCATTAACTTTGACCCTGGCAGAGGGGGCTGAATACAATGAGAAGATGGCTGAAGTAAATTGCTCTGGTATTCCAAACTTTGACAGCATCTTGGACTGACATAAAACACCAACTCACCCTGTCGAAAGCTTTTTCAGCGTCAGTACTCAGTAATGCTACTGGTACTGCTTTAGTCTGTGCCCAAGACATCAAGTGCAGTAGACGTACGGTATTCTCAGTGCCCCGTCTGCCAGGGACAAAACCAACTTGCTCACCATGATAATATCAGGGAGCAACAGCTGGAGGCGCTGGGCCAATATCTTAGCCCACCATTTGACATCCACATTTAATAATGAGATGGGGCGATAGCTACCGCATTCAAGGGGGTCCTTATTCTCTTTGGGGATGATGGTCACATGGGCCATTAGAGATTGTGGGGGCAAAGACCCACCAGATAGCAAATAGTTGCAGAAGGACCTAAAATAGGGGAGCAAAGTATCTTTAAAGGTCTTATAGTATGAGATATTCAGACCATCAGGGCCGGGGCTCTTTCCAGAGGGAATAGAGGACAGAACTTTTAGCATTTCTGTATCCGTAATTGGGGAAGTAAGTTGGGAGGCCTGCGAGGGGGTTATGGACGGGAGGTCGAGCGAGCTGAGAAATGCATCTGACGCTTCAACTATCAAATCAGGGGTAGCCTGACTTGGGTGCGGTAGGTTGTATAGATTGGAGTAAAAGGCGCCAAGAGCAATCAGTTTGCCCCTGATCACAGCCTTGTGTGTCTCCCAAATGATGGGGATAGATGGGGGAGAGGAACCAGAAGTGTTTATCTTAAAAAACTCGGACAATACAGCTGATAGCCTGGAGACAGTATCAGGGTCTTGTATAAGGGTATCATTTAGCCGCCATGTCCAGTCTTTCTTTGGGAGGCCAGTCAATGAGAGGGTCAGGGAGACAGGAGCGTGGTCTGAAAGTACAATACTCCCAATTCTAGCACCAGAGACTAACGGAGCATTAGCAGATGAAAGAAAGAGATAGTCAATCCTATGATATGAAGCTTTAGCATGAGAATAAAACGAGTAATCCCTACCCGAGGGGTTCAGTGCCCGCCAGACATCCAACACATCCAGTTTTTTCAGAGAGATCTTAAGACGTCTCAAGAGCCTATGCGTAATAGACGACCGGCCCGATGAGGAGTCCAAAGATGGCTCTAGGGCCACATTGAAATCCCCACCCAAAATAAGCATACCTTCTTTAAAGATACCCAGTTGTCTGAGGGTCTGAATGAGCCAAGGGATATGGCCCCTATTGGGGGCATAGATATTCGCCAGTGTAACAGGGGTGTTAGCGAGGAGGCCTTTAATTAAAAAAAACGCCCTTCAGGCTCAGCAGAGATTGCTGTATGCTGAAACAGAAGAGTTTTGTGCACTGCAATGCTGACCCCTCTGCTAGCTGAAGAATGTGTGCTATGATATCATTGGGTGAACTTTGCAGTTGATCATTTCGGAATCTTTCCGGTTTTAAAATGTGTTTCTTGAAAGTAAGCTATAGAGGTTTTATCTTTTTGCAGAAGTGACAATACCTGAGATCTCTTACATGGCTCGTTCAGACCCCGGACATTTAGTGAGGATACAACTAAGGAAGTCATGGTGACCAATCATAAGATGGGAGGAAGAGCATATGACCCTGGAAGGATACATTCTGAGGATACATGGCAGGATCCAACAGAGCAGGGAAGGAGAACAAAAGGGAAAAGACATACAAACAGACAGGGTAGGACAACAACAAAATACAAAGGCAAAATAAGAACAAATGAATGTTAGATGGCAGCAAACATTCTAAGGTGCACAAAAGGAGTCCCGCGAGACACCTGACGCATAAAGGATCCTTTTTCATCACGAGGCCAAGCCGGGATCCGTCAGGGGGGGCCTCCCATGGGACAACTGAGAGCCACTGAAAGGCTTTCAGAGGGAGGGGGGGGGGGTGAACATCACATGTTGAAGAACCGGTGAAACCCCAAAACTGGACTATCTGGGGTGGAATAACGATGCAGGAGAGAAAAGTCCCGACCAGGACAACAGAACATAAACTTGTAAGTGCAGCAGTCCACAGATACAATGATGATCATTCTTCTGTCAACCAGAACCCCTGGAACAACAAGGGGTGTAAAACTCGATAGACAAACATAGGCCTCTCCATGTATGTGGATATGCAGAACTTGGAGGTATGGGCACTTAAAGCCCGATGGCCTAAAGCACAGGTACAGCTACTGTGCAGTGCAGTGCAGTGCAGGGGGGGGTTAATCCCTATTAGACGTGGTATATGCTTAGCAACCACTATTTTCAGGTATTATGCCGGTCCCTTCTAACTCTGTCAGCTTTCCCTAGGGAGACATCAATAGGGGACAAGCCGAGCGGGCCCCAGATGGATTTCAGGTCCGCCGGCGTGCGAACTGTAAGCTGCTTTCCATTTTTCAGTATGGCTAGGCCGAACAGGTACAGCCACCTAAACGGCGTGGCAGACAATTTCAAGGCTTCCAACAACGGTCGGAGGATACGCCGTTTTGCCAGCGTAGTGGGCGCTAGGTCTTGAAAGAACAGGAGAGGGGAGTCCTCATACCTCAAGTCCTCTGCTTCTCTGCTGGCCCGTAGTAGATCTGCTGTGTCTACGAAGCTGAGTAAGCCGCATATCACATCTCGCAGCGGGTCTGAGGGCTTTGGTCTCGGACGCAATGCGCGGTGAATGCGCTCCACCACCACTGCAGCCGCCCGGTAGCTGGGAGAAAATTTCAGACTCTACCTTGCGGAGGGCCTCAGCTGCGATAGATTCAGGTAGGCCTCTGATTCGCAGGTTCCGGCACCTGCTCCGGTTCTCCTGGTCCTCTATTCGGAGGAGAGCGTCATTAATCAGGTCCCGGTGAGTATGTAGGGCTTGGCAGGTTTTCCCTTCATGCTGGACGATAGCGTCCTGCGAGGTTTCAAGCGCCATAACTCTATGGCTTAAGCCACGAAGATCGTCCTTAATGTCCTCCAGATCCTTCTTCAGAGGGGCCAAAGCAGAGTCCAGCAACTCCTTGAGGACTTATTTAGACAAATTTGAGCGTCTCCGAGGGAGTCTGCATACCGATGCCGCCAATGCGCTTCCCGCCTCTGACGGGTCTTCAGCGTCTGATGGCTGTGGCGCGCGCGGCGCTATCTTGGAGATCTCAGCCGGACGTGACTTTGCTTGTTTTTTAAGGTACTGCTCCATATCTGGTTGCCTGGAGCGGGCAGGAGTCAGTTCCAGAAGATCCTTGGGTCAGTCTTTGCCAGTTTTCCCCATTAGTGTGTGCTTTTGTAGCTTATAAAGGGGTTAAATCACTGGTGTGAGTGAGGAGCTCAGGAAGCTGCTGCCATTCAGCTCCACGGTCAGGCTCCGCCCCCAGCTTGATGGTTTTTGTGACTGCACTTGGGGACACTTTCAAAGTTTTCCCAATTTTTCTGACTGACTGACCTTCATTTCCTAAAGTAATGATGGCCACTCGTTTGTCTTTACTTAGCTGCTTTTTTCTTGCCATAATACAAATTCTAACAGACTATTCAGTAGGACTATCAGCTGTGTATCCACCTGACTTCTCCACAACGCAACTGATGGTCCCAACCCCATTTATAAGGCAAGGAAATCCCACTTATTAAACCTGATAGGGCACACCTGTGAAGTGAAACCCATTTCAGGTGACTACCTCTTGAAGCTCATCAAGAGAATGCCAAGAGTGTGCAAAGCAGTAATCAAAGCAAAAGGTGGCTACTTTGAAGAACCTAGAATATGACATATTTTCTGTTGTTTCACACTTTTTGTTATGTATATAATTCCACATGTGTTAATTCATAGTTTTGATGCCTTCAGTGTGAATCTAAAATTTTCATAGTCATGAAAATAAGGAAAACTCTTTGAATGAGAAGGTGTGTCCAAACTTCTGGTCTGTGCTGTAAGTGGTTGGGCATTGGTGCACTCAATCTCTTCCACTTCTGGGGAAGGGCTAGGTGGATGGCCCTGGGAAACCCTGCTAACAGAGTCATCAAAAAGCAGAAAAGAACGGTTGCATGACTTGGTGCTCAGACTGCTTAGCTGATTTGCAAGGAGGTGAGGTGAAAGACTGATGGACATTGGCTGCAGGTGCCAACTCTGATCTTTCAGCAGGAGACTGGGTAGGAGACAACGTGAAGGAACTGGAGGCACTGTCAGCAACCCAATATACTATTGCCTTTACTTGTTTAGGTTTTACCATTTGTAGAGCCTCATTAGGCCCGACCAAATACCCCTACATGTTCTGTTGCCTACTTGCACCTGAGGAAGGGGTTTCACTTGTGCATGTAGCTGGCACAGATCGACCACGTCCTCTCCCTGCAACAGGGGCTCCAACAGCAGCACCACGACCTGGGCCACTTCCCTTATTTTACGCTCTCCTCATATTTCTCAAATTTAGGATCCTTGCCCTAAATGGGAGTTTAATAGCAGAATAGAACGTTAGTATGTATGATCCAGACTAGGCCTCAATAAAATGTGTTTTCCCAAAATGGCTGTATTTCAAATAACTGAATATAACAACAGTATATAAAGGGTGTATCTCACACGCCCTGACCCACACTAGGCCGCATTTAAAGATTTGTGACCAAAATGGCTGTATTTCAAATACCTGAATAGAACCACAGTATCTAAAGTGGGTATCTCACAATGACATATGCAGCAAAGGCTGAAAATAAACTTTTTTTTTTTCCCCAAATGGGTGTTTATTTAATAACTGAATATGAGAGCAGTATATAACCCTTGAATTTCACACGTGCTGATGCTGCAAGGGCTCTAAAATTGTGTATTTTGGCAAAAAAGTGTGTTTTTAAAAACCCAGAAAATTATGTCTGTATTTCTAGCTTAAATTGCACACTGACTAATTCGGATGTTGTATATTACCAAAAAAGTGTGTTCTTTTACTAACAGAATATGAAAACTGTATATAACGTTTGACTTTCACATGTCCAGATGCAGCTAGGGATGTAAAACTGTGTATTTTGCACAAAAAGGGTGTTTAAAAAAACCCAGACAATTATGGCTGTATTTCTAGCTTAAATTGCACACTGACTAATCCTGCAAATACACCAGATGGTGTATATTTCCAAAAAAGGGTGATTTTTTACAACCAGATTATTAGTGCAGTTTTCCAAGATTGGATTCCAATGTCACAAAAGCTCAGATGCAGTGCTGGTGCACTGAGCTTGCATAGAATGTCTGCCGCCGCCGCCGCCCACCAAACTAACAGATGGATAAAAGTAATTTTTTTTTCGGTCACTGGGCTCAGGCCGGAGTAAAAAGATTGTACCCTGCACCAACAGAGATAAATGTATGTCGATCGCTGAGTCAGATCCACGTCTGAACAAAGATTCAGTCCTATCCTCTCCCTGAAATCACCAGCCTCATCCTCTCCCTACACTAGTAACAGCAGAGTAATGTGCAGCACTATGTGACTCCAGCTTATATAGAGGCTGGGTCACGTGCTGCACTGGCCAATCACATGTGATGGCTTCTAAGGGCACAGAGTTAAACGCTTGTTGATTGGCTGCTCTGCAGCCGTTCAAAAAGCGCCAAGAAAGCGCCGAACACCGAACTTTTATGGAAATGTTTGGGTTCGGTTCCGGGGTCTAAAAATCCTAAAGTTTGGAACGAACCCGAACTTTGCAGTTCGGGTTCGCTTAACCCTACACAAAAGCCTTTACTACACATAAGTGCACCTCATAGCGGCAAATGTAATTTTTTTTGCGCTAATACACATCACAAAAGGCTTTACAAGAAATAACTGCATCACAGAGCGGCAAATGTATTTTCTTCTTTTTCTGCTACAATGCCCCACGAAAGCCTTTACTACAGATTACTGAACCGCAGAATGGCAAATGTATTTTTCTTTTTGAACTAAAACACCCCACAAAAGGCTTTACAACAGATTACTGCAGCGCAGAGCTGAAAATGTATTTTTTCATTTTTTGATGATACACCTCACAAAAGGCTTAATAAGAAATAACATCACCGCAGAGCGGCAAATGTATTTTTATCTTTTTGTTAATACACATCACAAAAAGCTTTTCATGAAATAACTACACAGCTGGGTGGCAAATATATTTTTTTTTTCTTTTTCCTCTAAAACACCACACAAAAGCCTTTACTACAGATAAGTGCACTGCACAAGGGCAAATAAGACATACAAATATTTCCTTGTACTAACCCTTGTTAATGCCTGTATCAAACAGCACTTGCACCCTAATAAGAACAGTTTGCTGGAATTACAGAGCTGTATAATGGCAATTTGGATCCCCAGTCAGTGCAGCAAGGTCTAATAGGATTGTTCCTATTACCTAGGCTTTAACCTATCCTACTAAACCCTATTCAACAGAAGTGCAGTGGAATGATTCCTCCCTGTCCTTTCCCTACACCTTGAATAATCTTTCCCTGTACTTGTAAATCATTTCTTTAGCACAAATAAGTTTTTTCTAACACTGCCACTAGCGCCTGCAGACTTCTCTCCCTTTTCTAAGTACACTGGTAAATGGCAGAATCTAAGATGGCTGACGCTATTTATAGGGCTGTGACATCACAGAGCTGGCTAGTTGCTGATTGGCGGCGTGCATGGCATTATGGGTGATCCTGCCTTCCCAGAGTTCTTTTCTCCAAGTGCAGCAGCCATTTTAAGAACAAATGTGATTTGTTGCCATGAAGCACAAGGAAATTTGGCTTCTGTGAGAATTACATTTTTCCTGAAATTCGGATCGAATTCCACTTTGTCAGCTTTTATTTGCTCATCTCTAGTGGTTACCAATTACATTGTTTGATTAGCTCCTTTTTTTGCAAGGTTCCACCGAACTCTGCCATCAACTGTAGATTTTTTTCTGTGAGTTATAATTCACTTAGTCTACTTTAATTCCTGTGTTTATCTTTTCCTGTATTGAGATCCGGCAGAGGATCTCAATACCGGAGAAAAACGCTTCCATTTTGTCCTCATTCATTGTCGATGGGGACAGAACTGAGCTGAACAGAGTGCACCAGAATACATTCCTTTCCATTTGGTTGGATGCGGAGAAAAAGGATTCCGGCATGAACCACAATGTAACTCCATGGCGCCGGATCAGTTTTCTTGGACACAATAGAAAACAGATCCGGCACCCATTGACTTACAATGGTTTTAATGCCTGATTTGTCATTGCTATTTTAAAGATAATACAACTGGATCCGTCCATAAGGGATGCAGCCAGTTGTATTATCAAAAACAAAAGCATTTTTGCTTATCCCTGCCTGATAAGGTAAAATAGCATTTGCGAAAGTAGCCTTAGTTCAGTATGTTAAATTATGAAAGTCAGGCCTTGTTCAAAATATTCATTCAGATCCGCTTCTTCTTGGCAGCACAGGTTCTTGTCTCCACATTCACATCAACTGCTGTTTTCAATTTGAGGATTCATATAATTGCTGGAAGTCAGAATGTGGGCCATTCTGGGTCATGTTGAAAGCATTGTTGATCTAATTTACCAGAATCTTCTGACATTTTTCACAATCAGGAGGTTCATCACTCCTGCAATTTTTTTAAATAAAAATGTAGTAATTTTTGGCCAAAACATTTGGATAAAAGAAAAACGAATAAAATTTGACCTTAGATTATGCACAAACTAGTTTTAAAAGGATTTTTATGGAATTTTCATATTGATGACCTAGCCTCAGGTTAGATCATCAATATGAGATGGACAGGGTCCCACTCCCGGGAACCCTACTGATCAGCTGTATGAAGAAGCCCTGGCACTCTAGTGAGCGCTGCAGGTGAGAATGCAACAATTTCAAAACAATGCCATTGACCCAATAATGCACTGCTAATATAAAAAATGGTGCTACAAATAAAAAAATATGGTTGTGGTGCATTTAATTATTCACACAGACTTCTATAACTAACAATTTTTGCAATTTGGCACATCCAAGGTTTCTACACTTCTTCCATCATGCTTGACAAAGGTGTAAGGCTTAGCAGAAAGGATTTAAGCTTTGTTGAAAATGGGTCAGACCACAATTTGGCACAAAATTCTGTCTGAAAGTAAGTCAACCAAAAGTTGGTATAGAGTCAGAGAAAAGTGTCTATCTCTGCACTGCATTTTTCATCCAGCCTGAGATTCTTTGATAAATCTGCTAAAATTCTAGACAGCCGGACTAAGCTTACACTATCTACAGGATTAGCACATCTGGACCACTATATGTGACGCCTCCCAAATAGAGATTCTTGTTTTGCCCCTACATTTTATAGTTTATAATTTGACCTATATGACAGGAAATTAAATCCTACTAAAATGTCATACTCAAGCGCTGACCTTTTTAAATAAAGCTGAAATGCCAGCTAATTAATCAGTTTAAGATTTTAATGAAAGGTTACCAGGGAATATCTGTTGGAATACTCTCTTCATGTTTTTTATTAGCTTTAAACTTGAATTTGCATAGCATTAAACTATTAGAGCCATACATCATTAATTTTCAATTAGAATTTAAGTAGTTGCTTTAAAATGTAGTTCTAAAATCTAGCATATTTTCAAATGGCATGAATGGTAAAGAATATTTAAAGTGTAGTAATTATAACTTTCCTGCTTGGTTGCTTAAACACTTGCTGTTTAAATACAGCTCTTTGATGCAGTTTTTGAAGCCAGGAATGGCTTCAAGCTGTTTAACACAAAGGTAGCATTACTAATGTCAAAGTGACAGGGACATATATGGCTATTGGTAAATTGATAGTTGATGGTGATAACACACAGTCTTTTGCAACGTGCCAGTCTGCAGGGGAGAACACCTGAGGTTCACGGTGGGCCGAAGGGTACAACAGTTCATTGGGTACTCACGGTTAGCAGATGCCTCTCTGGGCCAACAGTGCAGTGAAGGGGAGAACAGCACAGGAATTCTCCAGGGCACACTCTGATATGAGGGACACAGACCAGATGGTGGCTGAGGTGCCCTTGGTGGTAACTTGGCTTTATGTGCTTATGGCTAGGTCCCTTTAGTCGTGTCGCCAGTACCATTGTGGTACAACAATGGTGAGAGTAGTAGTTGAATTAAGGAGTAAGACAGCAGTTAAATCCAACTCACAACTTTTACTGTTTTGCTGGTTCTCAGTAGCAATGACATTCACAGATAACACAGTCTCTCTTGTATGCAGAGGTAATAAATTGTAATCCAAGGTAACAGGCTTTTGTAAATAGGGATGTCATGGATTCAAGTAATGAAATTGTCCTTACTGGTAGGTGGTCCTATATTCCCGTTCCTTTCCTTCCAGTAGAAATTGGTGAAGTTGTCGGGGGCTAATAAATCCTTAACTTGGTCACAAAGGTCCTCAAACAATATTATGTTAGGACAATCAGAAATTTTTTGTCTCCCTAATGATATTTTTCTAGGTGCGTAGGTCCACCAAACCATCCAACAGATCTGAAGTAACTTTGAGGCTTACTGGCTCTCAGTCAGATGAGAGCTGGTTTGGAATGTCTCATAGTGCACAAGGCTGCCATTGTAAGGTATTCTGACTAAGCCTGTCATCTGTCTCATGGATAGATTGATGGCTTACATATACCTGGCTTTTGGCATAGCCTTTGTGTGGTTGTCTATTGTATGTTGTACATAATAGGTGTCTGAGATGCATCCAGCTATCCTCTTAATGCTGTTTCCAAACTATTTTGATGGGGTTTCCATCAATTTCTAACCTTTATTTCTGAACCAGAGCAGGGGGTGCCTGGTTTGATGATTGGGTCTCCCATTGACTTTCATTGTATTTAATTGTATTCGAGCACCCAAAGTATTCGGCCGAGCACTGCGTTCTGCCGAGCATAGCGATGCTCGAGTCGGACAGCAGTTCGGCTAAACATGCTCGCTCAACACTAATTGTATGTTATGTTAGTAGTGAATTTAGGTCTCTATATTTTGTTTTTATTTCTGAAAAATCCAAAATGTAAGAAAAATTTAACAAAAGTTAAAATTTTCCAAATTTGAAGTGGCTTGAGACAGTGTATATATTAAAATCACCCCAAAAGTAATCCCATTTAAAAAAACTGCACCTCTTAAGCTATTCAAAATTACATTTAGGAAGTCTGTTAACTCTTTAGGTGTCTCACAAAAATTTATACAAAATGCAGGCGAAAAATATTTTTTTGGGCCAGATTCTCCTAGAAATATCATCCCTCATGCTGTTTCCAAACTATTTTGATGGGGTTTCCATCAATTTCTAACCTTTATTTCTGAACCAGAGCAGGGGGTGCCTGGTTTGATGATTGGGTCTCCCATTGACTTTCATCGTATTTAATTGTATTCGAGCACCCAAAGTATTCGGCCGAGCACTGCGTTCTGCCGAGCATAGCGATGCTCGAGTCGGACAGCAGTTCGGCTAAACATGCTCGCTCAACACTAATTGTATGTTATGTTAGTAGTGAATTTAGGTCTCTATATTTTGTTTTTATTTCTGAAAAATCCAAAATGTAAGAAAAATGTAACAAAAGTTAAAATTTTCCAAATTTGAAGTGGCTTGAGACAGTGTATATATTAAAATCACCCCAAAAGTAATCCCATTTAAAAAACGGCACCTCTTAAGCTATTCAAAATTACATTTAGGAAGTCTGTTAACTCTTTAGGTGTCTCACAAAAATTTATGCAAAATGCAGGCGAAAAATATTTTTTTGGGCCAGATTCTCCTAGAAATATCGTCTCTCATGACAGACGAACTACAAACACTACTTAGAGTGAGAAAGTTCTGATCTAATCCTAAGTGCAGGACCTAGTGATAAGCCTTTGATCAATACTTCTAGACCCATGGTAAATAGAGATTAGAAAATTTTTCAAACATTTGATTTGCCGGTTCACAAAAATTTTCATGAAAATTTTTAATCCATCCAAATATATTTGTGGCAAATTATGAAAAAACAGCTATTTCCTGGCTGCTGAGAGCCTTTATAGTGGTGCAGAAAATTGTGCCTTGCAGTAACATAGGGAATCTGCTTTGGTAGTAAAATAATACTGTGAGTCAGTATGACATGCAGATGACAGGCGTTGATCTAAGAAGATGTTAGTGCCAAGAAGCGCACTCTTTTTACATCGTTGCCAGCTGATTCCACATTGATGTCAACAGAACCTGTTCTATTAAATGCATACACAAGTAGAGCCCCCTTGACATAGTGGAGATGGTGTCATCGGTAAGTTTGTGTTGACATTACTGATTAATTTGTCCTTCCTCTGATCTATCAGAACAATAACCCACAAAAAGCGTATCCTGTCTGTGGAGTATATGCCTTCTCTCGTCAGCATTTGCTCAATAATCCATCAGTATTGCTAAAGCCAAAAAAACAAAAACAGGAATGGATGTAAAACAGAGATGACACGTGAATGGAAAATTTGCATTTCTTCTGGGGGCGTGGCCTGCTGCCGACCGAGATGGCTGCTTGGTGAGAGAGCTCCGGTTCAGCATCCCTGAACAGCGACTTAAAGCGCCTTGGCAAAGGAGGAACTGCACTGGCAAACCTTATCCTACCTTGAGGGTGACATGATGACCCAAAAGAAAGCCTCCCGTCCGGGTCTCCGAAGCCTCACAGACTTCTTTTCAACTCAGGAGTCTCATGCAGGCGGCCGAGGACGACTCGTCACCCGCGTCTAGTGGAAGACCGGGCATACCTCCTCCTTCTTCCCCCATCAACGGAGACATAGAGGGATGAAGCGATCTCTTACAAGCGCTGCAGCTGTCCCATTCGAGGGGCAAATAGCGCGACTACCGCAATGCTCCTGGGCCTGAACAAGGGGACGCCATGACAAATACACCGCCGGTGAGTGACATTATAGGCGGCACTGCTGCAAGCAATAAAAGTCCTGCAGATAGGTCCCAGTCTCCTGCACTAGATCAGGCATCAACTAGTGGAATTGTGGTGTCAGACCCACTGCAGAACTTTGCCTGTACTGACCAAACAGTATCGGAGAACACATTTAAAGCTATGATGACGGCTGTCCATCATTCACTTATTTCGCAGCTGCAACAGGTTGCTGCTTCTATTACATCTTCCATGGAAGACTTGGGCTCAAGAGTGAACCACATTGAAAACAAGATGGGTGAACTTACCAACTCCCACAATGAACATATTGATGCTCATTACTCTCTAGAGGATAAAGTGGCAGGGTTGAGAGCCAAACTGGCTGACCTAGAGGACAGAAATAGACGCAACAACTTAAAATTCAGGGGGATCCCTGATTAAATTTTCCCGGCTAATTTGCAGCAATTCCTGGGAGACATGCTAAAGATGATATTTCAAGACAAAGAGCCCCATCTGCTCCTGATCGATAGGGCTCATCATTTGCCCAAACCTAAACATTTACCAGCATCAGCGGCTAAAGATATTATTGGGTTATTTCACTTTTATTGTGTGAAAGAAGACCTGGTATCCTGTATCAGGAAAAAACAAAGTTTGCTAGCTCCATTTCAGGACATTAAAGTATCTGCGGACCTTTCACAAGCTGCACTACAAGCTAGAAAACAATTATCCCCAATAAACAAAGTTTTAAGGGACCTCCAGATCCCATACAAGTGGGGATTCCCGCTGTAGCTTCTGATCCATAGATATGGGAAAACATTTGCTATTAAGAATCCTGAAGAAGGAGAATCCCTGCTAAAGTCCTGGAACACTGGAAAACCTGTATCGCCTGTTCCTGCAAGAAAGAAAACCCCCACCCATGTGCCCCCGGATTGGTCCTCGGTGGGAGAATAGCTTCAGTTGTACGACCAACGCTGTCCGATGTGCCCTTCTTGCCGAATAGACACAACTAATTGGGATGGCGGAGCAAGGCTGAACTGTTGATCCCTGATTTATCTGGTCTAGGTTCTTCGGAACCTCTTTAAGACCAGATCTGTTCGGTATTGTTTAGCTAGCCTATGCTTATTTCACAGGTTGTTATTTTTCTAATGTTTGATTTATATGTTCCTTTTGCTTTTTGTTTTCTCGATGATCATATGCTTGCAAAACCCTCAGCACTGCAGACACGACAAGAAAGAGCTCTAGTATGTATTCAGCTTCCTTGTAGTTTCCATATTTATGGCAGTTAAGGTAATGTCTATTAATACCAAAGGGCTGAATTCCCCTTAAAAGAGAACCTCACTTTGGAAAGACGTATGCTCCTCACAGATAGATATGTTATGTGTTCAGGAAACACATTTTGTGCACAACAAACTCCCAGATTCATCTCAAAGGGGTTTCTCTACTGTATTTTTAGCCAACTCTAACATGAAAAAAGATGGAGTGGCTATTGCAGTAAAGGACTCCCTGGGTTTCCAGATAGAGAAAGTGTCAATTGATGAGGGAGGTCGTTTTATTATTTTGGTAGGCTTAGTGCGTTTGATTGCACTGACATTGGTCAATAACTATGCCCCCAACAAATCCCCTATCAGATTCTTAAACAAAGTTTTGAGGAAAGCACGTAGTATCCAAAAGAGGTATTTATTGCTATGTGGGGATTTTAATATTGTTCCAGACAGGCATCTGGATTCAACAGGTTCTAACAGAACACTGGCCCCGGCCTTGGGGCGTTGGCTGAGAGATAACCAACTATATGATACATTTCGCTGCCTAAACGCAAATTAAAAAAAATATAGCTATTATTCTGCAAGACAGATCATTCTCCCGAATCGATCTGTTTCTCTCTGATAGGTCATTATTATACAGGATCAGGGTCATCGGTCGGGGTCATGTCTTGGTCTGATCATGCCCCAATTTCCTGCTCTTTCCCAATTCCAGTCCTTTAATTCTCAGAGATCATGGAAGAATAATACCTTTCTCCTACGTCACCCAAAATATAAACCACTAACCGAATCCGCCATAGCGGAATACTTTTCTCTTAACAACACATATAACATCAATACTTTCACCCTTTGGCAAGCTCATAAAGCAACCATTAGGGGAGAATTGCTAAAAAAAAATAAAAAGGTTCACATTTCAAGAAATCCCGAGAGGCTAAATTAATAAACCTTCTAGATGAAGTGGCCAGAATAGAAGAACAAATTAGACTAGACCCATCCCTAATTCTCCACAAAGACGTAATGTCCTTAAGACATGAGATTCACTCCATCTTACAAATGGATTATGACTAGAGTTGAGCGGACACCTGGATGTCAGGGTTCGAGAAGTTCGGCCGAACTTCCCAGAAATGTTCGGGTTTGGGAACCGAACCCGATCCGAACTTCGTCCCGAACCCGAACCCCATTGAAGTCAATGGGGACCTGAACTTTTTGGCACTAAAAAGGCTGTAAAACAGCCCAGGAAAGGGCTAGAGGGCTGCAAAAGGCAGCAACATGTAGGTAAATCCCATGCAAACAAATGTGGATAGGGAAATGAATAAAAATAAAATAAATAAAAATTAACCAATATCAATTGGAGAGAGGTCCCATAGCAGAGAATCCGGCTTCATTTCACCCACCACTGGAACAGTCCATTCTCAGACATTTAGGCCCCGGCACCAAGGCAGAGGAGAGAGGTCCCGTAACAGAGAATCTGGCTTCATGTCAGCAGAGAATCAGTCTGCATGTCATAGCAGAGAATCAGGCTTCACGTCAGCCACCACTGCAACAGTCCAATTGTCATATATTTAGGCCCAGCACCCAGGCAGAGGAGAGAGGTCCCGTAACAGAGAATCTGGCTTCATGTCAGCAGAGAATCAGTCTGCATGTCATAGCAGAGAATCAGGCTTCACGTCAGCCACCACTGCAACAGTCCATTGGCATATATTTAGGCCCAGAACCCAGGCAGAGGAGAGAGGTCCCGTAACAGAGGATCTGGCTTCATGTCAGCAGAGAATCAGTCTGCATGTCATAGCAGAGAATCAGGCTTCACGTCAGCCACCATTGCAACAGTCCATTGTCATATATTTAGGCCCAGCACCTAGGCAGAGGAGAGAGGTCCGGTAACAGAGGATCTGGCTTCATGTCAGCAGAGAATCAGTCTGCATGTCATAGCAGAGAATCAGGCTTCACGTCAGCCACCACTGCAACAGTCCATTGTCATATATTTAGGCCCAGCACCCAGGCAGAGGAGAGAGGTCCCGTAACAGAGGATCTGGCTTCATGTCAGCAGAGAATAGTCTGCATGTCATAGCAGAGAATCAGGCTTCACGTCAGCCACCACTGCAACAGTCCATTGGCATATATTTAGGCCCAGCACCCAGGCAGAGGAGAGAGGTCCCGTAACAGAGAATCTGGCTTCATGTCAGCAGAGAATCAGTCTGCATGTCATAGCAGAGAATCAGGCTTCACGTCACCCACCACTGCAACAGTCCATTGGCATATATTTAGGCCCAGGCACCCAGGCAGAGGAGAGAGGTCCCGTAACAGAGAATCTGTCTTCATGTCAGCAGAGAATCAGTCTGCATGTCATAGCAGAGAATCAGGCTTCACGTCAGCCACCACTGCAACAGTCCATTGTCATATATTTAGGCCCAGCACCCAGGCAGAGGAGAGAGGTCCCGTAACAGAGATCTGGCTTCATGTCAGCAGAGAATCAGTCTGCATGTCATAGCAGAGAATCAGGCTTCACGTCAGCCACCACTGCAACAGTCCATTGTCATATATTTAGGCCCAGCACCCAGGCAGAGGAGAGAGGTCCCGTAACAGAGAATCTGGCTTCATGTCAGCAGAGAATCAGTCTGCATGTCATAGCAGAGAATCAGGCTTCACGTCAGCCACCACTGCAACAGTCCATTGGCATATATTTAGGCCCAGCACCCAGGCAGAGGAGAGAGGTCCCGTAACAGAGAATCTGTCTTCATGTCAGCAGAGAATCAGTCTGCATGTCATAGCAGAGAATCAGGCTTCACGTCAGCCACCACTGCAACAGTCCATTGTCATATATTTAGGCCCAGCACCCAGGCAGAGGAGAGAGGTCCCGTAACAGAGAATCTGGCTTCATGTCAGCAGAGAATCAGTCTGCATGTCATAGCAGAGAATCAGGCTTCACGTCAGCCACCACTGCAACAGTCCATTGGCATATATTTAGGCCCAGCACCCAGGCAGAGGAGAGAGGTCCCGTAACAGAGAATCTGTCTTCATGTCAGCAGAGAATCAGTCTGCATGTCATAGCAGAGAATCAGGCTTCACGTCAGCCACCACTGCAACAGTCCATTGTCATATATTTAGGCCCAGCACCCAGGCAGAGGAGAGAGGTCCCGTAACAGAGAATCTGGCTTCATGTCAGCAGAGAATCAGTCTGCATGTCATAGCAGAGAATCAGGCTTCACGTCAGCCACCACTGCAACAGTCCATTGTCATATATTTAGGCCCAGCACCCAGGCAGAGGAGAGAGGTCCCGTAACAGAGAATCTGGCTTCATGTCAGCAGAGAATCAGTCTGCATGTCATAGCAGAGAATCAGGCTTCACGTCAGCCACCACTGCAACAGTCCATTGGCATATATTTAGGCCCAGCACCCAGGCAGAGGAGAGAGGTCCCGTAACAGAGAATCTGTCTTCATGTCAGCAGAGAATCAGTCTGCATGTCATAGCAGAGAATCAGGCTTCACGTCAGCCACCACTGCAACAGTCCATTGGCATATATTTAGGCCCAGCACCCAGGCAGAGGAGAGAGGTCCCGTAACAGAGAATCTGGCTTCATGTCAGCAGAGAATCAGTCTGCATGTCATAGCAGAGAATCAGGCTTCACGTCAGCCACCACTGCAACAGTCCATTGGCATATATTTAGGCCCAGCACCCAGGCAGAGGAGAGAGGTCCCGTAACAGAGAATCTGTCTTCATGTCAGCAGAGAATCAGTCTGCATGTCATAGCAGAGAATCAGGCTTCACGTCAGCCACCACTGCAACAGTCCATTGGCATATATTTAGGCCCAGCACCCAGGCAGAGGAGAGAGGTCCCGTAACAGAGAATCTGTCTTCATGTCAGCAGAGAATCAGTCTGCATGTCATAGCAGAGAATCAGGCTTCACGTCAGCCACCACTGCAACAGTCCATTGGCATATATTTAGGCCCAGCACCCAGGCAGAGGAGAGAGGTCCCGTAACAGAGAATCTGGCTTCATGTCAGCAGAGAATCAGTCTGCATGTCATAGCAGAGAATCAGGCTTCACGTCAGCCACCACTGCAACAGTCCATTGGCATATATTTAGGCCCAGCACCCAGGCAGAGGAGAGAGGTCCCGTAACAGAGAATCTGTCTTCATGTCAGCAGAGAATCAGTCTGCATGTCATAGCAGAGAATCAGGCTTCACGTCAGCCACCACTGCAACAGTCCATTGTCATATATTTAGGCCCAGCACCCAGGCAGAGGAGAGAGGTCCCGTAACAGAGGAATCTGGCTTCATGTCAGCAGAGAATCAGTCTGCATGTCATAGCAGAGAATCAGGCTTCACGTCAGCCACCACTGCAACAGTCCATTGGCATATATTTAGGCCCAGCACCCAGGCAGAGGAGAGAGGTCCCGTAACAGAGAATCTGGCTTCATGTCAGCAGAGAATCAGTCTGCATGTCATAGCAGAGAATCAGGCTTCACGTCAGCCACCACTGCAACAGTCCATTGTCATATATTTAGGCCCAGCACCCAGGCAGAGGAGAGAGGTCCCGTAACAGAGAATCTGGCTTCATGTCAGCAGAGAATCAGTCTGCATGTCATAGCAGAGAATCAGGCTTCACGTCAGCCACCACTGCAACAGTCCATTGGCATATATTTAGGCCCAGCACCCAGGCAGAGGAGAGAGGTCCCGTAACAGAGAATCTGTCTTCATGTCAGCAGAGAATCAGTCTGCATGTCATAGCAGAGAATCAGGCTTCACGTCAGCCACCACTGCAACAGTCCATTGTCATATATTTAGGCCCAGCACCCAGGCAGAGGAGAGAGGTCCCGTAACAGAGAATCTGGCTTCATGTCAGCAGAGAATCAGTCTGCATGTCATAGCAGAGAATCAGGCTTCACGTCAGCCACCACTGCAACAGTCCATTGGCATATATTTAGGCCCAGCACCCAGGCAGAGGAGAGAGGTCCCGTAACAGAGAATCTGGCTTCATGTCAGCAGAGAATCAGTCTGCATGTCATAGCAGAGAATCAGGCTTCACGTCAGCCACCACTGCAACAGTCCATTGGCATATATTTAGGCCCAGCACCCAGGCAGAGGAGAGAGGTCCCGTAACAGAGAATCTGGCTTCATGTCAGCAGAGAATCAGTCTGCATGTCATAGCAGAGAATCAGGCTTCACGTCAGCCACCACTGCAACAGTCCATTGGCATATATTTAGGCCCAGCACCCAGGCAGAGGAGAGAGGTCCCGTAACAGAGAATCTGGCTTCATGTCAGCAGAGAATCAGTCTGCATGTCATAGCAGAGAATCAGGCTTCACGTCAGCCACCACTGCAACAGTCCATTGGCATATATTTAGGCCCAGCACCCAGGCAGAGGAGAGAGGTCCCGTAACAGAGAATCTGTCTTCATGTCAGCAGAGAATCAGTCTGCATGTCATAGCAGAGAATCAGGCTTCACGTCAGCCACCACTGCAACAGTCCATTGTCATATATTTAGGCCCAGCACCCAGGCAGAGGAGAGAGGTCCCGTAACAGAGAATCTGGCTTCATGTCAGCAGAGAATCAGTCTGCATGTCATAGCAGAGAATCAGGCTTCACGTCAGCCACCACTGCAACAGTCCATTGTCATATATTTAGGCCCAGCACCCAGGCAGAGGAGAGAGGTCCCGTAACAGAGAATCTGGCTTCATGTCAGCAGAGAATCAGTCTGCATGTCATAGCAGAGAATCAGGCTTCACGTCAGCCACCACTGCAACAGTCCATTGGCATATATTTAGGCCCAGCACCCAGGCAGAGGAGAGAGGTCCCGTAACAGAGAATCTGTCTTCATGTCAGCAGAGAATCAGTCTGCATGTCATAGCAGAGAATCAGGCTTCACGTCAGCCACCACTGCAACAGTCCATTGGCATATATTTAGGCCCAGCACCCAGGCAGAGGAGAGAGGTCCCGTAACAGAGAATCTGGCTTCATGTCAGCAGAGAATCAGTCTGCATGTCATAGCAGAGAATCAGGCTTCACGTCAGCCACCACTGCAACAGTCCATTGTCATATATTTAGGCCCAGCACCCAGGCAGAGGAGAGAGGTCCCGTAACAGAGAATCTGGCTTCATGTCAGCAGAGAATCAGTCTGCATGTCATAGCAGAGAATCAGGCTTCACGTCAGCCACCACTGCAACAGTCCATTGTCATATATTTAGGCCCAGCACCCAGGCAGAGGAGAGAGGTCCCGTAACAGAGAATCTGGCTTCATGTCAGCAGAGAATCAGTCTGCATGTCATAGCAGAGAATCAGGCTTCACGTCAGCCACCACTGCAACAGTCCATTGGCATATATTTAGGCCCAGCACCCAGGCAGAGGAGAGAGGTCCCGTAACAGAGAATCTGGCTTCATGTCAGCAGAGAATCAGTCTGCATGTCATAGCAGAGAATCAGGCTTCACGTCAGCCACCACTGCAACAGTCCATTGTCATATATTTAGGCCCAGCACCCAGGCAGAGGAGAGAGGTCCCGTAACAGAGAATCTGGCTTCATGTCAGCAGAGAATCAGTCTGCATGTCATAGCAGAGAATCAGGCTTCACGTCAGCCACCACTGCAACAGTCCATTGTCATATATTTAGGCCCAGCACCCAGGCAGAGGAGAGAGGTCCCGTAACAGAGAATCTGGCTTCATGTCAGCAGAGAATCAGTCTGCATGTCATAGCAGAGAATCAGGCTTCACGTCAGCCACCACTGCAACAGTCCATTGTCATATATTTAGGCCCAGCACCCAGGCAGAGGAGAGAGGTCCCGTAACAGAGAATCTGGCTTCATGTCAGCAGAGAATCAGTCTGCATGTCATAGCAGAGAATCAGGCTTCACGTCAGCCACCACTGCAACAGTCCATTGTCATATATTTAGGCCCAGCACCCAGGCAGAGGAGAGAGGTCCCGTAACAGAGAATCTGTCTTCATGTCAGCAGAGAATCAGTCTGCATGTCATAGCAGAGAATCAGGCTTCACGTCAGCCACCACTGCAACAGTCCATTGTCATATATTTAGGCCCAGCACCCAGGCAGAGGAGAGAGGTCCCGTAACAGAGGAATCTGGCTTCATGTCAGCAGAGAATCAGTCTGCATGTCATAGCAGAGAATCAGGCTTCACGTCAGCCACCACTGCAACAGTCCATTGGCATATATTTAGGCCCAGCACCCAGGCAGAGGAGAGAGGTCCCGTAACAGAGAATCTGTCTTCATGTCAGCAGAGAATCAGTCTGCATGTCATAGCAGAGAATCAGGCTTCACGTCAGCCACCACTGCAACAGTCCATTGTCATATATTTAGGCCCAGCACCCAGGCAGAGGAGAGAGGTCCCGTAACAGAGAATCTGTCTTCATGTCAGCAGAGAATCAGTCTGCATGTCATAGCAGAGAATCAGGCTTCACGTCAGCCACCACTGCAACAGTCCATTGTCATATATTTAGGCCCAGCACCCAGGCAGAGGAGAGAGGTCCCGTAACAGAGAATCTGTCTTCATGTCAGCAGAGAATCAGTCTGCATGTCATAGCAGAGAATCAGGCTTCACGTCAGCCACCACTGCAACAGTCCATTGGCATATATTTAGGCCCAGCACCCAGGCAGAGGAGAGAGGTCCCGTAACAGAGAATCTGTCTTCATGTCAGCAGAGAATCAGTCTGCATGTCATAGCAGAGAATCAGGCTTCACGTCAGCCACCACTGCAACAGTCCATTGGCATATATTTAGGCCCAGCACCCAGGCAGAGGAGAGAGGTCCCGTAACAGAGAATCTGTCTTCATGTCAGCAGAGAATCAGTCTGCATGTCATAGCAGAGAATCAGGCTTCACGTCAGCCACCACTGCAACAGTCCATTGTCATATATTTAGGCCCAGCACCCAGGCAGAGGAGAGAGGTCCCGTAACAGAGAATCTGGCTTCATGTCAGCAGAGAATCAGTCTGCATGTCATAGCAGAGAATCAGGCTTCACGTCAGCCACCACTGCAACAGTCCATTGGCATATATTTAGGCCCAGCACCCAGGCAGAGGAGAGAGGTCCCGTAACAGAGAATCTGTCTTCATGTCAGCAGAGAATCAGTCTGCATGTCATAGCAGAGAATCAGGCTTCACGTCAGCCACCACTGCAACAGTCCATTGTCATATATTTAGGCCCAGCACCCAGGCAGAGGAGAGAGGTCCCGTAACAGAGAATCTGGCTTCATGTCAGCAGAGAATCAGTCTGCATGTCATAGCAGAGAATCAGGCTTCACGTCAGCCACCACTGCAACAGTCCATTGGCATATATTTAGGCCCAGCACCCAGGCAGAGGAGAGAGGTCCCGTAACAGAGAATCTGTCTTCATGTCAGCAGAGAATCAGTCTGCATGTCATAGCAGAGAATCAGGCTTCACGTCAGCCACCACTGCAACAGTCCATTGTCATATATTTAGGCCCAGCACCCAGGCAGAGGAGAGAGGTCCCGTAACAGAGAATCTGTCTTCATGTCAGCAGAGAATCAGTCTGCATGTCATAGCAGAGAATCAGGCTTCACGTCAGCCACCACTGCAACAGTCCATTGTCATATATTTAGGCCCAGCACCCAGGCAGAGGAGAGAGGTCCCGTAACAGAGGATCTGGCTTCATGTCAGCAGAGAATCAGTCTGCATGTCATAGCAGAGAATCAGGCTTCACGTCAGCCACCACTGCAACAGTCCATTGTCAGATATTTAGGCCCAGCACCCAGGCAGAGGAGAGAGGTCCCGTAATAGAGAATCTGTCTTCATGTCAGCAGAGAATCAGTGTGCATGTCATAGCAGAGAATCAGGCTTCACGTCAGCCACCAGTGCAACAGTCCATTGTCATATATTTAGGCCCAGCACACAGGCAGAGGAGAGAGGTCCCGTAACAGAGAATCTGGCTTCATGTTAGCAGAGAATCAGTCTGCATGTCATAGCAGAGAATCAGGCTTCACGTCAGCCACCACTGCAACAGTCCATTGGCATATATTTAGGCCCAGCACACAGGCAGAGGAGAGAGGTCCCGTAACAGAGAATCTGTCTTCATGTCAGCAGAGAATCAGTCTGCATGTCATAGCAGAGAATCAGGCTTCACGTCACCCAACATTGGAACAGTCCATTGGCATATATTTAGGCCCAGGCACCCAGGCAGAGGAGAGAGGTCCCGTAACAGAGAATCTGTCTTCATGTCAGCAGAGAATCAGTCTGCATGTCATAGCAGAGAATCAGGCTTCACGTCAGCCACCACTGCAACAGTCCATTGTCATATATTTAGGCCCAGCACCCAGGCAGAGGAGAGAGGTCCCGTAACAGAGGATCTGGCTTCATGTCAGCAGAGAATCAGTCTGCATGTCATAGCAGAGAATCAGGCTTCACGTCAGCCACCACTGCAACAGTCCATTGGCATATATTTAGGCCCAGCGCCCAGGCAGAGGAGAGAGGTCCCGTAACAGAGAATCTGTCTTCATGTCAGCAGAGAATTAGTCTGCATGTCATAGCAGAGAATCAGGCTTCACGTCAGCCACCACTGCAACAGTCCATTGGCATATATTTAGGCCCAGCACCCAGGCAGAGGAGAGAGGTCCCGTAACAGAGAATCTGTCTTCATGTCAGCAGAGAATCAGTGAGAATGTCATAGCAGAGAATCAGGCTTCACGTCAGCCACAAGTGCAACAGTCCATTGTCATATATTTAGGCCCAGCACCCAGGCAGAGGAGAGAAGTCCCGTACCAGAGAATCTGGCTTCATGTTAGCAGAGAATCAGTCTGCATGTCATAGCAGAGAATCAGGCTTCACGTCAGCCACCACTGACACAGTCCATTGGCATATATTTAGGCCCAGCACACAGGCAGAGGAGAGAGGTCCCGTAACAGAGAATCTGTCTTCATGTCAGCAGAGAATCAGTCTGCATGTCATAGCAGAGAATCAGGCTTCACGTCAGCCACCACTGGCAACAGTCCATTGGCATATATTTAGGCCCAGGCACCCAGGCAGAGGAGAGAGGTCCTTTAACAGAGAATCTGTCTTCATGTCAGCAGAGAATCAGTTTGCATGTCATAGCAGAGAATCAGGCTTCACGTCAGCCACCATTGCATAAGTGCATTGTCATATATTTAGGCCCAGCACCCAGGCAGAGGAGAGAGGTCCCGGTAACAGAGGATCTGGCTTCATGTCAGCAGAGAATCAGTCTGCATGTCATAGCAGAGAATCAGGCTTCACGTCAGCCACCACTGCAACAGTCCATTGGCATATATTTAGGCCCAGCACCCAGGCAGAGGAGAGAGGTCCCGTAACAGAGGATCTGGCTTCATGTCAGCAGAGAATCAGTCTGCATGTCATAGCAGAGAATCAGGCTTCACGTCAGCCAACACTTGCAACAGTCCATTGGCATATATTTAGGCCCAGGCACCCAGGCAGAGGAGAGAGGTCCCGTAACAGAGAATCTGTCTTCATGTCAGCAGAGAATCAGTCTGCATGTCATAGCAGAGAATCAGGCTTCACGTCAGCCACCACTGCAACAGTCCATTGTCATATATTTAGGCCCAGCACCCAGGCAGAGGAGAGAGGTCCCGTAACAGAGGATCTGGCTTCATGTCAGCAGAGAATCAGTCTGCATGTCATAGCAGAGAATCAGGCTTCACGTCAGCCACCACTGCAACAGTCCATTGGCATATATTTAGGCCCAGCACCCAGGCAGAGGAGAGAGGTCCCGTAACAGAGAATCTGTCTTCATGTCAGCAGAGAATTAGTCTGCATGTCATAGCAGAGAATCAGGCTTCACGTCAGCCACCACTGCAACAGTCCATTGTCATATATTTAGGCCCAGCACCCAGGCAGAGGAGGGAGGTCCCGTAACAGAGGATCTGGCTTCATGTCAGCAGAGAATCAGTCTGCATGTCATAGCAGAGAATCAGGCTTCACGTCAGCCACCACTTGCAACAGTCCATTGGCATATATTTAGGCCCAGGCACCCAGGCAGAGGAGAGAGGTCCCGTAACAGAGAATCTGTCTTCATGTCAGCAGAGAATCAGTCTGCATGTCATAGCAGAGAATCAGGCTTCACGTCAGCCACCACTTGCAACAGTCCATTGTCAGATATTTAGGCCCAGCACCCAGGCAGAGGAGAGAGGTCCCGTAACAGAGAATCTGTCTTCATGTCAGCAGAGTAATCAGTCTGCATGTCATAGCAGAGAATCAGGCTTCACGTCAGCCACCAGTGCAACAGTCCATTGTCATATATTTAGGCCCAGCACACAGGCAGAGGAGAGAGGTCCCGTAACAGAGAATCTGGCTTCATGTCAGCAGAGAATCAGTCTGCATGTCATTGTCATAGCAGAGAATCAGGCTTCACGTCAGCCACCACTGCAACAGTCCATGGGCATATATTTAGGCCCAGCACACAGGCAGAGGAGAGAGGTCCCGTAACAGAGAATCTGTCTTCATGTCAGCAGAGAATCAGTCTGCATGTCATAGCAGAGAATCAGGCTTCACGTCAGCCACCACTGCAACAGTCCATTGTCAGATATTTAGGCCCACCAGCCAGGCAGAGGAGAGAGGTCCCGTAACAGAGAATCTGGCTTCATGTCAGCAGAGAATCAGTCTGCATGTCATAGCAGAGAATCAGGCTTCACGTCAGCCACCACTGCAACAGTCCATTGTCATATATTTAGGCCCAGCACCCAGGCAGAGGAGAGAGGTCCCGTAACAGAGAATCTGGCTTCATGTCAGCAGAGAATCAGTCTGCATGTCATAGCAGAGAATCAGGCTTCACGTCAGCCACCACTGCAACAGTCCATTGGCATATATTTAGGCCCAGCACCCAGGCAGAGGAGAGAGGTCCCGTAACAGAGAATCTGTCTTCATGTCAGCAGAGAATCAGTCTGCATGTCATAGCAGAGAATCAGGCTTCACGTCAGCCACCACTGCAACAGTCCATTGGCATATATTTAGGCCCAGCACCCAGGCAGAGGAGAGAGGTCCCGTAACAGAGAATCTGTCTTCATGTCAGCAGAGAATCAGTCTGCATGTCATAGCAGAGAATCAGGCTTCACGTCAGCCACCACTTGCAACAGTCCATTGTCATATATTTAGGCCCAGCACCCAGGCAGAGGAGAGAGGTCCCGTAACAGAGGAATCTGGCTTCATGTCAGCAGAGAATCAGTCTGCATGTCATAGCAGAGAATCAGGCTTCACGTCAGCCACCACTGCAACAGTCCATTGGCATATATTTAGGCCCAGCACCCAGGCAGAGGAGAGAGGTCCCGTAACAGAGAATCTGTCTTCATGTCAGCAGAGAATCAGTCTGCATGTCATAGCAGAGAATCAGGCTTCACGTCAGCCACCACTGCAACAGTCCATTGTCATATATTTAGGCCCAGCACCCAGGCAGAGGAGAGAGGTCCCGTAACAGAGAATCTGTCTTCATGTCAGCAGAGAATCAGTCTGCATGTCATAGCAGAGAATCAGGCTTCACGTCAGCCACCACTGCAACAGTCCATTGGCATATATTTAGGCCCAGCACCCAGGCAGAGGAGAGAGGTCCCGTAACAGAGAATCTGGCTTCATGTCAGCAGAGAATCAGTCTGCATGTCATAGCAGAGAATCAGGCTTCACGTCAGCCACCACTGCAACAGTCCATTGTCATATATTTAGGCCCAGCACCCAGGCAGAGGAGAGAGGTCCCGTAACAGAGAATCTGGCTTCATGTCAGCAGAGAATCAGTCTGCATGTCATAGCAGAGAATCAGGCTTCACGTCAGCCACCAGTGCAACAGTCCATTGTCATATATTTAGGCCCAGCACCCAGGCAGAGGAGAGAGGTCCCGTAACAGAGAATCTGGCTTCATGTCAGCAGAGAATCAGTCTGCATGTCATAGCAGAGAATCAGGCTTCACGTCAGCCACCACTGCAACAGTCCATTGGCATATATTTAGGCCCAGCACCCAGGCAGAGGAGAGAGGTCCCGTAACAGAGAATCTGTCTTCATGTCAGCAGAGAATCAGTCTGCATGTCATAGCAGAGAATCAGGCTTCACGTCAGCCACCACTGCAACAGTCCATTGTCAGATATTTAGGCCCAGCACCCAGGCAGAGGAGAGAGGTCCCGTAACAGAGAATCTGGCTTCATGTCAGCAGAGAATCAGTCTGCATGTCATAGCAGAGAATCAGGCTTCACGTCAGCCACCAGTGCAACAGTCCATTGTCATATATTTAGGCCCAGCACCCAGGCAGAGGAGAGAGGTCCCGTAACAGAGGAATCTGGCTTCATGTCAGCAGAGAATCAGTCTGCATGTCATAGCAGAGAATCAGGCTTCACGTCAGCCACCACTGCAACAGTCCATTGGCATATATTTAGGCCCAGCACCCAGGCAGAGGAGAGAGGTCCCGTAACAGAGAATCTGTCTTCATGTCAGCAGAGAATCAGTCTGCATGTCATAGCAGAGAATCAGGCTTCACGTCAGCCACCACTGCAACAGTCCATTGTCAGATAGTTAGGCCCAGCACCCAGGCAGAGGAGAGAGGTCCCATAACAGAGAATCTGTCTTCATGTCAGCAGAGAATCAGTGTGCATGTCATAGCAGAGAATCAGGCTTCACGTCAGCCACCAGTGCAACAGACCATTGTCATATATTTAGGCCCATCACCCAGGCAGAGGAGAGAGGTCCCGTAACAGAGGATCTGGCTTCATGTCTGCAGAGAATCAGTCTGCATGTCATAGCAGAGAATCAGGCTTCACGTCAGCCACCACTGCAACAGTCCATTGGCATATATTTAGGCAGAGCACCCAGGCAGCGGAGAGAGGTCCCGTAACAGAGAATCTGGCTTCATGTCAGCAGAGAATTAGTCTGCATGTCATAGCAGAGAATCAGGCTTCACGTCACCCAACATTGGAACAGTTCATTGGCATATATTTTGGCCCCGGCACCCAGGCAGAGGAGAGTTTCATTCAACTTTGGGTAGCCTCTCAATATAATGGTAAAATGAAAATAAAAATAGGATTGAATGAGGAAGTGCCCTGGAGTACAATAATATATGGTTAAGGGGAGGTAGTTAATGTCTAATCTGCACAAGGGATGGACAGGTCCTGTGGGATCCATGCCTGGTTTATTTTTATGAACGTCAGCTTGTCCACATTGGCTGTAGACAGGCGGCTGCGTTTGTCTGTAATGACGCCCCCTGCCGTGCTTAATACACGTTCAGACAAAACGCTGGCCGCTTGGCAGGCCAGCACCTCCAAGGCAAAAAAGGCTAGCTCTGGCCACGTGGACAATTTAGAGACCCAGAATTTGAATGGGGCCGAACCATCAGTTAGTATGTGGAGGGGTGTGCACACTTACTGTTCCACCATGTTAGTGAAATGTTGCCTCCTGCTAACACATTGCGTATCAAGTGGTGGTGCAGTTTAGCTGTGGCGTGTTGACAAAACTTTTCCACATCTCTGCTATGCTAACCCTGCCCTCAGAGGAGCTAGCCGTGACACAACTGCCTTGGCGACCTCTTGCTCCTCCTCTGCCTTGGCCTTGTGCTTCCACTTGTTCCCCTGTGACATTTGGGAATGCTCTTAGTAGCGCGTCTACCAATGTGCGCTTGTACTCGCGCATCTTCCTATCACGCTCCAGTGCAGGAAGTAAGGTGGGCACATTGTCTTTGTACCGTGGATCCAGCAGGGTGGCAACCCAGTAGTCCGCACACGTTAAAATGTGGGCAACTCTGCTGTCGTTGCGCAGGCACTGCAGCATGTAGTCGCTCATGTGTGCCAGGCTGCCCAGGGGTAAGGACAAGCTGTCCTCTGTGGGAGGCGTATCGTCATCGTCCTGCCTTTCCCCCCAGCCACGCACCAGTGATGGGCCCGAGCTGCGTTGGGTGCCACCCCGCTGTGAACATGCTTCATCCTTATCCTCCTCCACCTCCTCCTCATCCTCGTCCTCCTCGTCCTCCAGTAGTGGGCCCTGACTGGCCACATTTGTACCTGGCCTCTGCTGTTGCAAAAAACCTCCCTCTGAGTCACTTTGAAGAGACTGGCCTGAAAGTGCTAAAAATGACCCCTCTTCCTCCTCCTCCTCCTCCTCCTGGGCCACCTCCTCTTCCATCATCGCCCTCAGTGTTTTCTCATGGAGACATAGAAGTGGTATTGTAACGCTGATAACGGCATCATCGCCACTGGGCATGTTGGTGGAGTACTCGAAACAGCGCAACAGGGCACACAGGTCTCGCATGGAGGCCCAGTCATTGGTGGTGAAGTGGTGCTGCTGAAACTCCACTATGGCCTGCTGCTGCTCGCACAGTCTGTCCAGCATGTGCAAGGTGGAGTTCCACCTGGTGGGCACGTCGCATATGAGGCGGTGAGCGGGAAGGCCGAAGTTACGCTGTAGCGCAGACAGGCGAGCAGCGGCAGGATGTGAACGCCGGAAGCGCGAACAGACGGCCCGCACTTTATGCAGCAGCTCTGACATGTCGGGGTAGTTGTAAATGAACTTCTGCACCACCAAATTCAGCACATGCGCCAGGCAAGGGATGTGCGTCAATCCGGCTAGTCCCAGAGCTGCAACGAGATTTCGCCCATTATCGCACACCACCAGGCCGGGCTTGAGGCTCACCGGCAGCAACCACTCGTCGGTCTGTTGTTCTATACCACGCCACAACTCCTGTGCGGTGTGGGGCCTGTCCCCCAAACATATGAGTTTCAGAATGGCCTGCTGACGTTTACCCCGGGCTGTGCTGAAGTTGGTGGTGAAGGTGTGTGGCTGACTGGATGAGCAGGTGGAAGAAGAGGAGGAGGAAGCCGAGAAGGAGGAGGTGGCAACAGGAGGCAAAGAATGTTGCCCTGCGATCCTTGGCGGCGGAAGGACGTGCGCCAAACAGCTCTCCGCCTGGGGCCCAGCTGCCACTACATTTACCCAGTGTGCAGTTAGGGAGATATAGCGTCCCTGGCCATGCTTACTGGTCCACGTATCTGTGGTTAGGTGGACCTTGCTACAGATGGCGTTGCGCAGTGCACACTTGATTTTATCGGATACTTGGTTGTGCAGGGAAGGCACGGCTCTCTTGGAGAAGTAGTGGCGGCTGGGAAGAACATACTGTGGGACAGCAAGCGACATGAGCTGTTTGAAGCTGTCTGTGTCCACCAGCAAAAATGACAGCATTTCATAGGCCAGTAGTTTAGAAATGCTGGCATTTAGGGCCAGGGATCGAGGGTGGCTAGGTGGGAATTTACGCTTTCTCTCAAATGTTTGTGAGATGGAGAGCTGAACGCTGCCGTGTGACATGGTTCAGATGCTTGGTGACGGAGGTGGTGGTGGTGTTGGTGGTACATCCCCTGTTTGCTGGGCGGCAGGTGCCAACGTTCCTCCAGAGGCGGAGGAAGAGGCCGGGGCGGCAGCAGCAGAAGAGGCCGAGGCGGCAGCAGCAGAAGAGGTAGCAGGGGGAGCCTGAGTGACTTTCTTGGTTTTAAGGTGTTTACTCCACTGCAGTTCATGCTTTGCATGCAGGTGCCTGGTCATGCAGGTTGTGCTAAGGTTCAGAACGTTAATGCCTCGCTTCAGGCTCTGATGGCACAGCGTGCAAACCACTCGGGTCTTGTCGTCAGCACATTGTTTGAAGAAGTGCCATGCCAGGGAACTCCTTGAAGCTGCCTTTGGGGTGCTCGGTCCCAGATGGCAGCGGTCAGTAGCAGGCGGAGTCTCTTGGCGGCGGGGGTTCTGCTTTTGCCCACTGCTCCCTCTTTTCCTACGCTGTTGGCTCGGTCTCACCACTGCCTCTTCCTCCGAACTGTGAAAGTCAGTGGCACGACCTTCATTCCATGTGGGGTCTAGGACCTCATCGTCCCCTGCATCGTCTTCCACCCAGTCTTGATCCCTGACCTCCTGTTCAGTCTGCACACTGCAGAAAGACGCAGCAGTTGGCACCTGTGTTTCGTCATCATCAGAGACTTGCTGAGGTGGTATTCCCATGTCCTCATCATCAGGAAAGATAAGTGGTTGTGCGTCAGTGCATTCTATGTCTTCCAACGCTGGGGAAGGGCCAGGTGGATGCCCTTGGGAAACCCTGCCAGCAGAGTCTTCAAACAGCATAAGAGACTGCTGCATAACTTGAGGCTGATATGCATGGGGGTGATGTGACAGACTGATGGGGTTGGTTTTCAGGCGCCATCTGTGCGCTTTCTGCAGAAGACTGGGTGGGAGATAATGTGAATGTGCTGGATCCACTATCGGCCACCCAATTGACTAATGCCTGTACCTGCTCAGGTCTTACCATCCTTAGAACAGCATTGGGCCCCACCATATATCGCTGTAAATTCTGGCGGCTACTGGGACCTGAGGTACTTGGTACACTAGGACGTGTGGATGTGGCAGAACGGCCACGTCCTCTTCAAGCACCAGAGGGTCCACTAACACCACCACGACCATGTCCACGTCCGCGTCCCTTACTAGATGTTTTCCTCATTGTTATCGTTCACCACAACAACAAAAATATTATTTGGCCCAATGTATTGAATTCAAATTCAGGCCTTTTTTTACAGAACCTAACACTATCTGGCTATCTATTTAGGTACAGTATTACACTAATACAGGCACAGCAGTAACCACAGATTTAGCTGACTATGAATTTGAGGCCTAGTATTTAGGCGCTGGGTGACAGGTATACATTTTACGGACAGAATTAGACTGGAATATGCACAGTAGCGTGTGTGTGAAGTTATTGAGAATGACCCTATCAGCACCTTGATTCTAATATACCCTTTTAGGGATGTATTTAAAGTAGGCCTGATACAACAGAAACCACTAAATTATGAAATTGCTAAATTGGGAATTGTATTTCAACCCAGAACAAAAACTGTGCTTTGACGGACACTAAATAACTTGCCCAGCCACAACAGTACAGCAGTAACGACAGATTTAGCAGGATATAAATTTGAGGCCTAGTATTTAGGCGCTGGGTGACAGGTATACGTTTTACGGACAGAATTAGACTGGGATATGCACAGTAGCGTGTGTGTGAAGTTATTGAGAATGACCCTATCAGCACCTTGATTCTGATATACTCTTTTAGGGATGTATTTAAAGTAGGCCTGATACAGCAGAAACCACTAAATTAGGAAATTGCTAAATTGGGAATTGTATTTCAACACAGAACAAAAACTGTGCTTTGACGGACACTAAATAACTTGCCCAGCCACAACAGTACAGCAGTAACGACAGATTTAGCAGGATATAAATTTGAGGCCTAGTATTTAGGCGCTGGGTGACAGGTATACGTTTTACGGACAGAATTAGACTAGGATATGCACAGTAGCGTGTGTGTGAAGTTATTGAGAATGACCCTATCAGCACCTTGATTCTGATATACCCTTTTAGGGATGTATTTAAAGTAGGCCTGATACAGCAGAAACCACTAAATTTGGAAATTGCTAAATTGGGAATTGTATTTCAACCCAGAATAAAAAATGTGCTTTGACGGACACTAAATAACTTGCCCAGCCACAATAGTACAGCAGTAACGACAGATTTAAAAGGATATAAATTTGAGGCCTAGTATTTAGGCGCTGGGTGACAGGTATACGTTTTACGGACAGAATTAGACTGGGATATGCACAGTAGCGTGTGTGTGAAGTTATTGAGAATGACTCTATCAGCACCTTGATTCTGATATACCCTTTTAGGGATGTATTTAAAGTAGGCCTGATACAGCAGAAACCACTAAATTAGGAAATTGCTAAATTGGGAATTGTATTTCAACCCAGAACAAAAAATGTGCTTTGACGGACACTAAATAACTTGCCCAGCCAGAACAGTACAGCAGTAACGACAGATTTAGCGGGATATAAATTTGAGGCCTATTAATTAGGCGCTGGTTGACAGGTATAGGTTTACGGACAGAATTAGACTGGGATATGCACAGTAGCGTGTGTGTGAAGTTATTGAGAATGACCCTATCAGCACCTTGATTCTGATATACCCTTTTAAGGATGTATTTAAAGTAGGCCTGATACAGCAGAAACCACTAAATTAGGAAATTGATAAATTGGGAATTGTATTTCAACCCAGAACAAAAAATGTGCTTTGACGGACACTAAATTACTTGCCCAGCCACAACAGTACAGCAGTAACGACAGATTTAGCGGGATATAAATTTGAGGCCTAGTATTTAGGAGCTGGGTGACAGGTATAGACTTACTGACAGAATTAGACTTGGAAATGCACAGTAGCGTGTGTGTGAAGTTATTCTGAATGACCATATGTGCACCTTGAATATTATATACCCTTTTAGGGATAGATTTCAAATAGCTCTAATACCGCAGAAACCACAAAATTAGGAAATTGCTAAATTGGGAATTGTATTTCAACCCAGAACAAAAAATGTGCTTTGACGGACACTAAATAACTTGCCCAGCCAGAACAGTACAGCAGTAACGACAGATTTAGCGGGATATAAATTTGAGGCCTAGTAATTAGGCGCTGGCTGAAAGGTATAGATTTACTGACGGAATTAGACTTGGAAATGCACAGTAGCGTGTGTGTGAAATTATTCTGAATAACCCTATGTGCACCTTGAATATTATATACCCTTTTAGGGATAGATTTCAAATAGCTCTGATACAGCAGAAACCACTAAATTAGGAAATTGCTAAATTGGGAATTGTATTTCAACCCTGAACAAAAAATGTGCTTTGACGGACACTAAATAACTTGCCCAGCCAGAACAGTACAGCAGTAACAACAGATTTAGCGGGATATAAATTTGAGGCCTAGTATTTAGGCGCTGGGTGACAGGTATAGATTTACTGACAGAATTAGACTTGGAATGCACAGTAGCGTGTGTGTGAAGTTATTCTGAATGACCCTATGTGCACCTTGAATATTATATACCCTTTTAGGGATAGATTTCAAATAGCTCTGATACAGCAGAAACCACTAAATTAGGAAATTGCTAAATTGGGAATTGTATTTCAACCCAGAACAAAAAATGTGCTTTGACGGACACTAAATAACTTGCCCAGCCAGAACAGTACAGCAGTAACGACAGATTTAGCGGGATATAAATTTGAGGCCTAGTAATTAGGCGCTGGCTGACAGGTATAGATTTACTGACGGAATTAGACTTGGAAATGCACAGTAGCGTGTGTGTGAAATTATTCTGAATGGCCCTATGCGCACCTTGAATATTATATACCCTTTTAGGGATAGATTTCAAATAGCTCTGATATAGCAGAAACCACTAAATTATAAAATTGCTAAATTGGGAATTGTATTTCAACCCAGAACAAAAAATGTGCTTTGACGGACACTAAATAACTTGCCCAGCCAGAACAGTACAGCAGTAACAACAGATTTAGCGGGATATAAATTTGAGGCCTAGTATTTAGGCGCTGGGTGACAGGTATAGATTTACTGACAGAATTAGACTTGGAATGCACAGTAGCATGTGTGTGAAGTTATTCTGAATGACCCTATGGGCACCTTGAATATTATATACCCTTTTAGGGATAGATTTAAAATAGCTCTGATACAGCAGAAACCACTAAATTAGGAAATTGCTAAATTGGGAATTGTATTTCAACCCAGAACAAAAAATGTGCTTTGACGGACACTAAATAACTTGCCCAGCCAGAACAGTACAGCAGTAACGACAGATTTAGCGGGATATAAATTTGAGGCCTAGTATTTAGGCGCTGGGTGACAGGTATAGATTTACTGACAGAATTAGACTTGGAAATGCACAGTAGCGTGTGTGTGAAGTTATTCTGAATGACCCTATGTGCACCTTGAATATTATATACCCTTTTAGGGGTAGATTTCAAATAGCTCTGATACAGCAGAAACCACTAAATTATGAAATTGCTAAATTGGGAATTGTATTTCAACCCAGAACAAAAACTGTGCTTTGACGGACACTAAATAACTTGCCCAGCCACAACAGTACAGCAGTAACGACAGATTTAGCTGGATATAAACTTGAGGCCTAGTATTTAGGCGCTGGGTGACAGGTATACGTTTACTGACAGAATTAGACTGGGATATGGCCAAAAAATAACCACACTATTGATGGTTAAATGCACTTGGTGTGACAGCTTGACCACCCACACTACTGAGGGTTAAATGCACTTGGTGACAGGCGCAGATTGCCCCTGATGTAGTATATGGCCAAAAAATAAACAGACTATTGCTGGTTAAATGCACTTGGTGTGACAGCTTGACCAACCACACTACTGAGGGTTAAATGCACTTGGTGACAGGCGCAGCTTGCCCCTGATGTAGTATATGGCCAAAAAATAAACAGACTATAGTTGGTTAAATGCACTTGGTGTGACAGCTTCACCCTGATGTAGGCTTTAGCCAAAAAACAACCACACCATTGAGGGTTAAATGCACTTGGTGACAGGCGCAGCTTGCCCCTGATGTAGTATATGGCCAAAAAATAAACAGACTATTGCTGGTTAAATGCACTTGGTGTGACAGCTTCACCCTGATGTAGGCTTTAGCCAAAAAACAACCACACCATTGAGGGTCAAGTGCACTTGGTGACAGGCGCAGCTTGCCCCTGATGTAGTATATTGCCAAAAAATAAACAGACTATTGCTGGTTAAATGCACTTGGTGTGACAGCTTCACCCTGATGTAGGCTTTAGCCAAAAAACAACCACACCATTGAGGGTAAAATGCACTTGGTGACAGGCTCAGCTTGCCCCTGATGTAGTATATGGCCAAAAAATAAACAGACTATTGCTGGTTAAATGCACTTGGTGTGACAGCTTCACCCTGATGTAGGCTTTAGCCAAAAAACAACCACACCATTGAGGGTTAAGTGCACTTGGTGACAGGCGCAGCTTGCCCCTGATGTAGTATATGGCCAAAAAATAAACAGACTATTGCTGGTTAAATGCACTTGGTGTGACAGCTTTACCCTGATGTAGGCTTTAGCCAAAAAACAACCACACCATTGAGGGTAAAATGCACTTGGTGACAGGCTCAGCTTGCCTCTGATGTAGTATATGGCCAAAAAATAAACAGACTATTGCTGGTTAAATGCACTTGGTGTGACAGCTTCACCCTGATGTAGGCTTTAGCCAAAAAACAACCACACCATTGAGGGTTAATTGCACTTGGTGACAGGCGCAGCTTGCCCCTGATGTAGTATATGGCCAAAAAATAAACAGACTATTGCTGGTTAAATGCACTTGGTGTGACAGCTTCACCCTGATGTAGGCTTTAGCCAAAAAACAACCACACCATTGAGGGTTAAATGCACTTGGTCGCAGCTTTTGCTGGCGCACCACAAAATGGCCGCCGATCACCCCAGAAAAAAGTGACTGACAAACGGTTTGGGCAGCCTAAAAACAGTGAGCAATTGAGTATCAGCAGCTCAATGATCCACAGCTGCAGATCGATCACTGGATGGAGTCTTTTGGAGGAGTTAATCAGCCTAATCTCGCCCTACTGTCGCAGCTGCAACCTCTCCCTACGCTAATCAGAGCAGAGTGACGGGCGGCGCTATGTGACTCCAGCTTAAATAGAGGCTGAGTCACATGGTGCTCTGGACAATCACAGCCATGCCAATAGTAGGCATGGCTGTGACAGCCTCTTGGGGCAAGTAGTATGACGCTTGTTAATTTGCTGCTTTGCAGCCTTTCAAAAAGCGCCAAGAAAGCGACGAACACCGAACCCGAACCCAGACTTTTTCGAAAATGTCCGGGTCCGTGTCCGTGTCACGGACACCCCCAAATTCGCTCATCCCTACTCTTAACATTACCATGGCTTCACTAAAACTGATCTCGTTTAAAGGGGTTGTCCAGGTTCAGAGCTGAACCTGGACAGCCCTCCATTTTCACCCAGGCAGCCCCCCTCACATGAGCATCGGAGCAGTTCATGCTCCGATGCTCTCCTTTGCCCTGCGCTAAATTGCACAGGGCAAAGGCATTTTTCTGAGTTCCGGTGACGTATCGGGCTCTCTATGGGGCTGACAGGAACCCCGGTGACGTCACCGGCACTGATGGGCGGGATTTGGCTCTGCCCTAGCCAGTAAAACGGCTAGGGCAGAGCTAAAGCCCGCCCCTCAGAGCCGGTGACGTCACCGAACACACTGCTGGGCGGAAGTTACCGCCCGGCAGTGTGTTATTGAAAACACAAGAGCCTGTGCCCTGCACGATCTAGCGCAGGGCACTGGAGCGCATCGGAGCATGAGATGCTCCGAAGCTAGGCTCAGGGGGGCTGCCGGGGTGAAAATAAGGGTATGTCCGGGTTCAGCTCTGAACCTGGACAACCCCTTTAACGCCAGGGGACTTAACTCCACCGTTAAACGCTCACAGATACTACATAACCTTAAGAAAGAGAGAGCAAACATTGCCTTCCTTCAGGAAACCCACTTCCTGAAAGAGAAAACTCCAACTTTCCAAAAACACTACTATGACAAATGGTTTAATTCCCATACCCCCAACAAACAATCAATAGCATTCGCAAAACACATCTTCTTTGATGTTATAGACTCATATGTAGAATAGTGATCCTCATTGGGAAGCTAGAAGGATCTTTTAGTCACTTTAGCAAATCTTTATGCGCCTAAACACCCAACAGGCCCCCTGGCTCCGCACCTCATTGGCACTCTTAGACAGCATCAAACAGGGTGATCTAATTGTAGGAGGAGCACTAGAACCCCTCATTGACACTACTTCCAGGAAATTGCCACTCTCATACAAAACCCTTAGACATATTAAAAAGTCATTACAATTTCTCTCACTAGCAGACACATGGCGTTTCTTCAACCCCAAAGGAAGAGACTATACACTGTACTCAGCCCCTTACAATTCCTACCATAGAATAGACAATTTTTTAACTCAAAAGTTTTCTCTTAATAAGGTACAATTATCAACAATTTGCTCAAGTATTCACTCGGATCACTCCCCAATAGAACTGATTTTCAAACTACAGACCTTCACAACTACCAAACCACCATGGCGTCTCAATGAAACACTACTCTCCATTCCTCATGTTCACACTAAAATAAAAGACCGACTAGACCTTTTCTTCAGACAAAATCAAAGCAACAACATCTCTGTTCCCATGACATGGGAGACCCATAAGGTCACAATACGAGGTGAATTTATATCCCTCGGCTCATACTACAAAAAACAAAGAGATCAAAAGATCTCAAACTTACAAAAAGAGATCAAGGAACTTGAACGAACCCATAAATAATCCCTTGCATCCTCTCATCTCCAACAACTAGCATCTGCTCGCTTGCAACTTAGAGACATACTCAACAAAGATTCAGCAAAAATGTACATATCTGTCAAGCATTCCTTTTATGCTCATGGCGACAAAGCGTCCAAACTTATGATGTCTCTCATCAAAAGAAGGAAACACAGAACCCAAATACTAGAAATTAAAACAAGATCTGGAGAAGTATCATCTGATAGCTCACAAATAGAAAGGGAATTTATAGCCTTTTATACCTCACTATACCAACTTAATTTCCACACATCAAGAAATGAGGCACAGGATAAGTCCAAACATATAGTCCAGTTCCTTTCCCGTATTACATTACCTACTCTCCCACCCTCTGCTCATACTGATCTGACAAAGCCTTTTACTCTAAATGAGGTCCAGTCCACCCTGAAAAGATGCCCTAAATCCAAGGCCCCTGACCGGGACGGTCTACCTTGCGCTTATTATACTTCCTTCTCTACTATCCTACTTCCACAGCTGATTAGAAGCATTAGAAGCATATATCACACTGATACACAAAGAAGGGAAAGACCCAAAACAATGCGGTAGCTATAGACCTATCTCGCTACTGAACTTAGATCTTAAGCTATACGCTAGCTTGTTAGCCAACAGGATGAAACCCCTAATCCCACATCTGGTCTTTGCGGAACAAGTAGGCTTTGTAACCAAGATAGAAGGAAAAGATAACTCAATGAGAGTTCTGTCCTTGCTACAACTAGCCAACCGCAAGAAGACGTCTCTAATCATGCTGGGGACTGACGAGGAGAAGGCGTTTGATAGGGTGGACTGGATCTACATGAGACAAGTGCTTACACATTTTGGCTTCCCCCCATCTTTCACCAGTGCAATTTTTGCAATGTACTCATACCCTATGGCAAAATTGCGGATTAATAAATCACTATCAGAATCATTCGAAATTCAAAACGGAACTAGACAGGGCTGTCCCTTGTCCCCATCTAGCTTCGTCCTATCCCTCGAACCACTCTTACCGACTATTAGAGAACATCCAGAGATAATTGGCTTTCACACAAATGAGAACACACACAGCACTGCAGCCTACGCGGATGACATCTTAATCTTCATCACAAACCCACTAGACGCATTTCCGGCATTGCAGACACTTCTCCGAGAATACAGTTCCCTTTCCAATTTTAAGATAAATGCAACAAAGTCTGAGGCCCTGGGTCTCAACATCAGTAATAACCTAATATCTGACCTCAAACAACGCTTCCCATATCAGTGGCCACAATCACACATTACATACCTAGGCCTCAAAATTAGCAAAACCTGGAAGGACCTCTACAAACTGAATTATGCTCATTTACCCCAGACATTCCAATCGACTTTTGACTCTTGGTCACTCCCATACCTGTCATGGGTGGGACGTAAAAACCTTATTAAGGCTATACTCCTTCCAAAACTATTGTATCTCTTTCAGACACAGCCAGCCCCTTTACTAATCTCCTTCTTTACTGCGATCAAAAAGGACTACTAACCGCTTTCTCTGGCAGGGTAAAAGACCTCGCCTAAATTATGCATTACTCATGCAACACAAAACAAGAGGGGGAATGGTGCTGCCTGATTGGAGACTATATTATGAAGCGGTACATATCTCGAGATTATTACGAGTGGTCGAGAGGAGAGACCGAGAAACTCTGGGTATCTCTAGAAGATTGTCTCGCACAATGTCCATTAAAGTCACACCTATGGGTTAAGGAAGACATTACCCCAGCCCAACGCACACTCAGCCTCACTACCCGAGAAACACTTAAAATCTGGCGGTCCTACAAGGAAAATCTTAGTCCCATTCTCTCCCCCCTTATGTCCATAGCAGACATAGCAGATTTATACTGCACAAATTGGTCATAAAATGTTATCTGATCTTCATCTAAGTCACAACAATAGACGTTATCTCTTTCAGGGAAGACCCTGCATTTTTCAACAAGATAATGCCAGACCACATTCTGCATCAATCACAACATCATGGTTGCGTAGGAGAAGGATCCGGGTACTGAAATGGCCAGTCTGCAGTCCAGATCTTTCACCTATAGAGAACATCATAAAGAGGAAGGTGCAACAAAGAAGGCCCAAGACGATTGAACAGTTAGAGGCCTGTATTAGACAAGAATGGGAGAGCATTCCTATTTCTAAACTTGAGAAACTGGTCTCCTCGGTCCCCAGACGTCTGTTGAGTGTTGTAAGAAGATGGGGAGATACCACACAGTGGTGAAAATGGCCTTGCCCCAACTTTTTGGGGATTTGTTGACACCATGAAATTCTGATTCAACATATTTTTCCCTTAAAATGGTACATTTTCTCAGTTTAAACTTTTGTTCTGTGATTTATGTTCTATTCTGAATAAAATATTAGAAGTTGGCACCTCCACATCATTGCATTCAGTTTTTATTCACGATTTGTATAGTGTCCCAACTTTTTTGGAATCCGGTTTGTAACACACAAATAAATAAATGTTACCATGTTTTTATTGAACACACCATGTAAACATTCACAGTGGAGGTGAAAAAAGTATGTGAACCCTTGGATTTAATAACTGGTTGAACCTCCTTTGGCAGCAATAACTTCAACCAAAGGTTTCCTGTAGGTCAGGAGTAATTCTAGACCATTCCTTTTTACAGAACGGTTTCAGTTCAGCAATATTCTTGTGATGTCTAGTGTGAATCTTTTTCTTGAGGTCATGCCACAGCATCTCAATCGGGTTGAGGTCAGGACTCTGACTGGGCCACTCCAGAAGGCGTATTTTCTTCTGCTTAAGCCATTCTGTTGTTGATTTACTTATATGCTTTGGTTTGTTGTCCTGTTGCAACATCCATCTTCTGTTGAGCTTCAGCTGGTGGACATTATGGCCTTAAGTTCTCCTGCAAAATGTCTTGATAAACTTGGGGATTCATTTTTCCTTTGATGATAGCAATCCGTCCAGGCCCTGACGAAGCAAAGCAGCCCCAAACCATTATGTCCCACCACCATACTTCACAGTTGGGATGAGGTTTTGATGTTGGTGTGCTGTGCCTCTTTTTCTCCACACATAGTGTTGTGTGTTTCTTCCAAACAACTCAATTTTTGGCTTAATCTGTCCACAGAATATTTTGCCAGTACTGCTGTGAAACATCCAGGTGTTCTTGTGCAAACTGTAAATGCATCAATGTTTTTTTTTTTTTGGACAGCAGTGGCTTCCTCTGTAGTTTTACGTAACGTAGATTCGCTAACAGGGATGTTAGCATATGCCAGAGAGTTTTGTAAGTCTTTAGCTGACACTCTAGGATTCTTCTTCACCTCATTGAGCAGTCTGTGCTGTGCTCTTGCAGTCATCTTTACAGGATGGACACTCCTAGGGAGAGTACCAGCAGTACTGAACTTTCTCTATTTATAGACAATTTGTCTTACAGTGGACTGATAAACAGCAAGGCTTTTTTTAAGATACTTTTATAACCCTTTCCAGCTTTATGCAAGTCAACAATTCTTAATTGTAAGTCTTCTGAGAGCTCTTTTGTGAGCGGCATCATTCACATCCGGCAATGCTTCTTGTGAAAAGCAAACCCAGAACTGGTGTATGGTGGAGACATTCTACTGTATTGGGCATCCACAAGGATACTTTATACTGTGTGGAGGCAGCCACAAGGAGACGTTATACTGTATGGGGCAGCCGCAAGGAGATGTTATACTGTATAGGGCAGCCACAAGGAGACTTTATACTGTGTGGCAGCAGCCACAAGGAGACGTTATACTGTATGGGGCAGCCACAAGGTGATGTTATACTGTATGGGGGCAGCCACAAGGATACTTTATACTGTATGGGGCAGCCACAAAGAGATGTTATACTGTATGGGGGCAGCCACAAGGAGATGCTATACTGTATGGGGCAGCCACAAGGAGATGCTATACTGTATGGGGCAGCCACAAGGAGATATTATGCTGTATGGGGCAGCCGCAAGGAGATGTTATACTGTATGGGGCAGCCACAAGGAGATATTATACTGTATGGGGCAGACACAAGGAGATATTATGCTGTATGGGGCAGCCACAAGGAGATGTTTTACTGTATGGGGCAGCCACAAGGAGATATTATACTGTATGGGGCAGCCGCAAGGAGATGTTATTCTGTATGGGGCAGCCACAAAGATATGTTATACTGTATGGGGCAGCTACAAGAAGATGTTATACTGTATGGGGCAGCCACAAGGAGACGTTATACTGTATGGGGCAGCCACAAGGATACTTTATACTGTGTGGAAGCAGCCACAAGGAAACGTTATACTGTATGGGGCAGCCACAAGGAGAGGTTATAAAGTATGGGGCAGCCACAAGAAGACGTTATACTGTATAGGGCATCCACAAGGAGACATTATACTGTATGGGGCAGCCACAAGGAGATGTTATACTGTATGGGGCAGCCACAAGGACTTTATACTGTGTGTAGGCAAACACAAGGAGATTGTATACTGTATGGGGCAGCCACAAAGATAATTTATACTGTGTGGGAGCAGTCACAAGTAGACGTTATACTGTATGGGGCATCTACAAAGAGACATTATACTGTGTGGGGGAAGCCACAAGGAGACATTATACTGTATGGGGCAGACACAAGGATATGTTATACTGTATGGGGAAGTCACAATGAGACATTATTCTGCATGGGGCAGCCACAAGGAGAGGTTATACTGTATGGGGGCAGCCACAAGGAGATGTTATGCTGTATGGGGAAGCCACAAGGAGAGGATGTACTGTATGGGAGAAGCCACAAGGAGACATTATACTGTATGGGGCAGACACAAGGAGACGTTATACTGAATGGGGGCAGACACAAGGAGGCATTATACTGTATGGGGCAGCCACAAGGAGACATATACTGTATGAGGGCCACAAGAAGACGTTATGCTGTATGGGGCAGCCACAAGGAGACGTTATACTGTATGGGGGCAGCCACAAGGAGATATTACACTGTATGAGGCAGCCACAAGGAGACATAATACTGTATGGGGCAGACACAAGAAAACATTATACTGTATGGGGCAGCCACAAGGAGACATTATACTGTATGGGGCAGCCACGAGGAGACATTATACTGTATCGGGGTAGCCACAAGGAGACGTTATACTGTATGGGGGCAGACACAAGGAGACATTATACTGTATGGGGGATGACACAAGGAGACAATATACTGTATGGGGACAGGGGAAACAACAAGGAGACGTTATACTGTATAGGGCAGCCACAAGGAGAGGTTATACTGTATGGGGAAGTCACAAGGAGAGGTTATACTGTATGGGGCAGCCACAAGGAGACGTTATACTGTATGGGGCAGCCACAAGGAGACATTATACTGTATGGGGGATGACACAAGGAGACAATATACTGTATGGGGACAGGGGCAACAACAAGGAGACGTTATACTGTATGGGGGCAGCCACAAGAAGACGTTATACTGTATGGGGGATGACACAATGAGACAATATACTGTATGGGGACAGGGGCAACAACAAGGAGACGTTATACTGTATGGGGCAGCCACAAGGAGACTTTATACTGTATGGGACAGCCACGACAAAACATTAAACTGTATGGGGCAGCCACAAGGAGACGTTATAATGTGTAGGAGAAGCCACAAGGAGACATTATACTGTATGAGGGTAGCCACAAGGAGACAATATACTGTATGGGAGCAGCCACAAGGAAACATTGTACTGTATGGAGCTTATACTGGTGAGACTCATGACCTAAATAGTTCCCTTGGGTCTTGTACATCCCCATCTATGTGCACTATACACTGTATACAGGGGTGATCGGGTGCTGTACACTGTATATGGGGAGGGGGTTAGGCGTGTATGTGTATATTGGGGCAGTAAATGGTAAAGTGGTATATTTTGGTTTTGGGTGCTATTTCTCAATGCTAGAGTGGGCACTGCCATGTGCAGGGGCTGCTGCAAAAACCGATGAGCCTGCCAATAGATGGTAAGGATAGGAGATGGTTTTACCTAAGAGACATATTTATTCATCATTACCCTAGTCCGCATGTGTTTTCCCCCACTGTGGACAATGGTACAGGCCTGGCTCGCAGCTGGCCTGTGAGGATGCTGTTGTCTTTTCTCCTCTCTCATTGGCTGCTGAAGTTGGCCTTGGCTTTTTACATCAGATGTGTCAAGGCCTTCAGGGTGCCGTAGCGTGGCCTATGAGTGCCAGTTTTCGGGTTGGTGGGTGGAGTCCTGGTAAAGTAGGAACGAGAAGGTTGAGGTTGCAGTGAGAACTGGCAGGCATTGTGCACAGGCGGCCGGATGCAGACGTTTTAGAAGCTGCAAGTGTAAGTTTGATCGCTCCTATGACGTCATTAATATGCAGCGGAAATTAAGAAACAGTAATATTGCTGTATCAGCGTTTATTAATACCGCAGTATATCATAAACACCGGTATATTGCCCAACCCTAGCTGGTACTATGTATGTACTACTGCTGGTTCTATTGCCACAATGGCTGGAACTGCTACAGAATCTATTTTGTACTATTAGTAACTATGAGACTCTTTCCAACAATATGGCCAAACTCACTGTGTAGACAAAAACATATTCTGCCTAAACGCAGCTCCTGCTCGTAAAACTCCTGGCTGTCCAAGCCAAAACATGGCTGCAACCTAAAAGAACAATAAACGGTTTTTCTATTTTAAATTTCATGGTCCACAATTGTGGTATCTTTTGAAAGAAGAACAATGCAAATGAGGAGGGTATGTGTTGTTGGTTGCTCCTTTTTCATTGTTTAGTTATGATTTATTTGTTTTCTTTTCATTCTGTGTTTAGCGTCCCTTTAAGCCTTTACAGTAGAGCTGCTTACCTCTATCATGATATTTTATCTTTGTAAAATTGTTTTCAATCTTCATCTTAATGGCATACTGTAGATGCTTTAAATTCTCTTCTTATAGCTTACATACTAGAATATTATTATGCTACTAAAAAATCATATCAGAAACACAGGGTTAATTGGAATCTGAGTTAAAATTTAACACTCAGAATTCATAACTATATCATGATATTATAAACTCAATGCAATCTACCATCTGTCATAGGAATTCCTCCATCCTGACCTATTACTGCTCCCACGCTTTGTGTAGTCAGTGCTTAAAGGAAGTTATTTTCCTGGATGTCATCTCTCAAGATATCAAGAATCTATCAAAACATGTTTTGCATTGACATTAAAGTACTTTACATCATTGTTCCTCTGTTATAATAGGACTGTTAATGAAAAAAAAAATAATAATCTGACTATCATATTGGAAGTTATGTGTTAGGCAAGACTGTATAAGAGGGGGATCTATTGGGTCCTGATATCAGACAGCTTTAAAATGAACACACAGTGGGATGGCAACTTGGATGCTCGGCTGAATAGCTAGAGGTATAACCAGTAGGGACCAGTAGGAAGAGAGAGATTGTGATTCTACCATAAAGAGTGCTGGTGTCTATGCTGTGTCTAGTTCTAAAGACCCCCACCTACAAAAAGATATAGATAAAATGGAACGGGTACAAAAATGGGCTACAAAAACTGTAGATAGATTGTTTGAACTTGAAGCATAAACCATATCAGGAGAGACTTACAGAGCCTAATCTGTATACAGTAGCTTTTGGTAAAAAATGGAAAGGAGAAATATGATCAGATCCTTTAAATATGTTAAAGGCATAAATAAAGTTGAGGGAAGTGTTTTGAATTAAAAAAAAACTCGACACAAGAACATTGGAGCAAAATCTAAAATTTGATGAGGGGAGGATCAGAACTAGAGATGAGCAAAGTTTTCAAAAATTTGATTTGGACGCTTTGCCAAATTTTCTAAAAGATTTTTTATTCGATCTGAATTAATTTGTGACAAAGTGCGTTAAAAATCAGCTATTTCTTGCTGCAGTGGGCATGTATATCAGTGTACAACACTGTGCATTGCAGAAACATAGGTAGTCTGCTGTGGTAGTGAAAATGTTACTTTGTGTCAGTATAGCAGGCAGTTGACAGGTTTCACTCTTAGAATCATTTCACACTTCAGTTATGGGACCATAACTGACCAAATAACTGAAGTGTAAACTTATCCTTACAGGTCAGTGTTAGTGTCAGGTATAAAGAACCGTGCAGTGGCCCAAGATTGTAAGATAGAGTGAAAGAGCAGACTCATTTTACATCGCCAGCTGATTCCACATAGATTTACACAGAACCTGATACAAGTAATGGCCCTAAGACAGAGTAGAGAGGTTGTCAGCAGTAAGTTTGTGTTGATGTCACAGTTTATTTACCCCTTCTTCTGATCTGAAACAAAAAAAAATAAAAAATCCTGTCTTTTGAGCATCCGCCTTCACACAGTCAGCATTTGGTCAGAAAGCCATCAGTATTGCTAAGGCCAAAAGAAATTGAGAACCAAAACAGAGATGACATGTGATTGGAAAGTTTGCATGTCCTCTGTGTTTTGTAGCCACTCCTGTTTTTGGCTTCTAATTCATGACCATATTCTGAATCCTCCAAAAACAGGATCAGTTATGTTTTTCATTTTTCCATCCATCTGAAAGATCAGAAGAAGGAAATAAATGTTGACGTCAACAAGGCCAAACAGGGACACTAGTGGCCTAGTCAAAGAGTGATGAGTGTGGCAACCGCATGAGGAGTTAACATAGTGACCCCGACACAGAGTGGTGAGGATGGCAACCACTTGAGAAGTCAACATAGTGGCCCAGTCAGAGAGTGGTGAGGGTGACAACAGCATGAGGAGTCGCCATAGTTCCCCAGTCATAAAGTGGTTAGGGTGGCAACATTTGGCTGACGGGATTGCTCAACAGTAAAAGAGATATACATTGGTCAGCTTATTAGTTACACATGCAGGGAGGTTTTAAAAGCTTGGTCCCGCCCCCAACACACTCCGCTGCCCATACCCCTGAAGACGCCAAGTGTTTGGCGAAACATGTCGGGGGGCAGAGAGTGATTAAGTGTGTTTTAGACAGGAATTGCATCGCTAAGATAGGAGGTCTGGAAGATTATAAGGAGTAAAAGTGAACACTACGAGGGCATCTGCTGCCAGTAGGTAGAGCACTGTGAAACTAACAGTGTGCACCAAATAGAGCACAGATGGTGTCATGTGAAAATAGTATAGATAGCTAGGCAGTTAAAAGTGAAGTAAAGATTGCCCTCTAGTGGATTCACCCAATGTGGAGTAAGTGGTCAATGATTAAAACTTAACATTTAATATGGTAATTTTAGAAAATAAGTCCCATGATAATTGGATACATAACATAAACAAAAGGAAGCAACGCGGCAGTTCGCCACACAGGTACTACTAGTGCCAATAACTGAAACACAGAATAATAGAAAGGTGCTCGGCGGCACCATAAAATAACCAGGTGGTCCTACCTCTCTGATGAAATGCTCCTTGGAACAACAAATGCCTAGCCGGTGTTAATGGATAGACACACCGTCGCTGAAGGCAGTTGTAAGACGCAGGGGAGTATGCTAGGATAGCTGGCCCTAGTGATACCCTAGAGCCCTACAATGACCTAAGTGGCCTGATCACGGACACCCGTGACCAGTCACATGCAGGAACCACACCCTGGAATTTGTGCGCCCTAAAAAGCCCTCGCCTACCTGGTCCCTACACGCATGTTTCGCTGAAATAGATAATTAAAAAGCTCATTAGGGGAAACACGGGAGCTTGGGCTGGAACTGTGCAGGGTGCACTGACAGTGATGTGGATCCAAGTGGGCAAACTTGCTATAGGGGAAGAGGAGAAAAACTGATACTGAACCCCTCTCCTAATAACAGACTCTTGGCGCATGGGCTGATGTAGCCTGGGGTAGCGCAAAAGACCGCTACCTTTTAAAGAGAAAACCGGCCTCAGAATGAGTCTTGGCTAAGACACTCCTACCTCAGTCAGAGGATGCGGTGCACGCCTGCTCATGCGCAGAACGACGGATCGCATAAAGAGAGGGAGAGGTCAGTGGGCGGACGCAAGTGATAGAGATGATGTCACCGCATCCAATCTCATTTGTATACACGAGATGGCGCGACAGTTGCCAGGCAATCGGGACACTGTTTCCAGGCACTGTCGGGCAGCGCAGCTCCAGATATACAGCTGTGCTCATTGTATATATGGCATTTAATGGAACAAAAGGGAAAATAGTAGAATCATGAATATGTTGGCGGTATACGGACCCATAGCAAAAGGGGAAAAAGGGGGAAAGAAGTAGAGTAACAAAAAGGGGTGGGGAGAGGGGGAGGACAAAGGATGAGAAGAGAAGAGGGCCAAGGGAATATATGTAGAATAGAGAGTAAACAATAGAGCATACAGAAATATCATGTATGCAGTCAAAGGCAGGCTAGCTAAATGAAACAACTATAATTGAGTTGCTCATTTAGGCCCGTGGGTGAGACTGTAACTAGTGTGTAAATCCAGCGGGATTCTCTCTGGAGTAACACACGGTCCCAGTCTCCACCACGGATTGAACGTCCAACTTTTTTCAATTCCCATTGCTTTAAGGCAATTGGGGTTACCCTGATGGTATTCGTGGACATGCCTGGACACTGCTGTGTCCCGATTGTTGGCAATATCGCCGAGGTGCTCGCCCAGGCGCCTGCACAGCTCACGCCTAGTTTTTCCCACATATTCAAGACTGCAGTTGCAGGTGATCTTGTAAATTACGCCCTGCGTCTTGCAATTGATAACATCTTTAATGGGGAAAGTTATTTTCAGATTAGAGCTGAAGAAAGTTTTACCTGCCTGGATAAAACTACAGGCTACACAGCCACTGCACCTAAAACAGCCTATAGGCCTACGGTCAAGCCAGGTACCCTGTCTGGGTACAGGTGTAAAATGGCTGTGCACGAGGAGATCCTTCAAATTGCTACCCCTTCTAAAAGTTATCTGGGGGTAGTCATGTATGACTTCCTTGATATCCGGATCCATCATTAAAATGGGCCAATGCTTACTAAGGATCCCTCGTATTCTATCAGCACAACCATCAAAGGTGGCTAGCAGTCGGATCTTCTGGTCCTCGGTTGATCTCGCTCTGGGCACCAGAAGGTCCGAACGCGCCGTGTCGGACGCCCTTTGGTAGGCCTGCCTGAGTACATTATATGGGTACCCTCTGTTGAGGAACCTAGTCTTCAGATCCTTCACCCTTTTCTTAAATTCTGGTCCCTCGGAGCAGTTATGCCTAAGGTGTAGGTATTGGCCACACGGAATACCCCTCTTAAGGGGGGTTGGGTGACTACTGCTCCAATGAAGAACCAAATTAGTAGAAGTGGGCTTTCTGAAGATAGTGGTTGAAAGTTCGTCAATACCTTTTTTGGAGATGGAAATATCGAGAAAAGGGAGGCTCATTGGCTCAGACTCATGTGTGAATCTCAGATCTATGTCGTTAAAATTCAGTTTGTCGACAAAGTCAGAGATTGATGACTTGGAGTCTTTCCAAATGATGAAGATGTCGTCGATGTAACGGGCCCACAGACCTATGGGCCCGGTACTCGATGACATCTCCTCAGAGAAGACACTAGTTGCCTCCCACCAGCCCAGGAGCAAATTAGCGTAGGCCGGCGCACAAGAACAGCCCATCGCCGTGCCCCTGAGCTAGTGGTAAAGCTTTGTCCCAAAATAAAATAAATTGTGTGTCAGCAGATACTCATGGAGTCTCAGCACGAAAGCATTGTGCGGAGAGAAGTAACAGACGCTCATGCTGAGAAAATGACCTGGGGGGAATACCATCAGGGTAACCCCAATTGCCTTAAAGCAATAGGAATTGAAAAAGTTGGACGTTCAATGCGTGGTGGAGACTGGGACCGTGTGTTACTCCAGAGAGAATCCCGCTGGATTTACACACTAGTTACAGTCTCACCCACGGGCCTAAATGAGCAACTCAATTATAGTTGTTTCATTTAGCTAGCCTGCCTTTGACTGCATACATGATATTTCTGTATGCTCTATTGTTTACTCTCTATTCTACATATATTCCCTTGGCCCTCTTCTCTTCTCATCCTTTGTCCTCCCCCTCTCCCCACCCCTTTTTGTTACTCTACTTCTTTCCCCCTTTTTCCCCTTTTTCTATGGGTCCGTATACTGCCAGCATATTCATGATTCTACTATTTTCCTTTTTGTGCCATTAAATGCCATATGTACAATGAGCACAGCTGTATATCTGGAGCTGCGCTACCCGACAGTGCCTGGAAACAGTGTCCCGATTGCCTGGCAACTGTCGCGCCATCTCGTGTATACAAACGAGATTGGACGCGGTGACATCATCTCTATCACTTGCGTCCGCCCACTGACCTCTCCCTCTCTCTATGTGATCCGTCGTTCTGCGCATGCGCAGGCGTGCACCACATCCTTTGACTGAGGTAGGAGTGTCTTAGCCAAGACTCATTCTGAGGCCGGTTTTCTCTTTAAAAGGTAGCGGTCTTTTGCGCTACCCCAGGCTACATCAGCCCATGCGCCAAGAGTCTGTTATTAGGAGAGGGGTTCAGCATCAGTTTTTCCCCTTTTCCCCTCTTCCCCATAGCAAGTTTGCCCACTTGGATCCACATCAGGATCGTGGCCATACTTTGCCTCTGTGCAGAGCGCACACTTGACATCACTGTCAGTGCACCCTGCACAGTTCCAGCCCAAGCTCCCGTGTTTCCCCTGATGAGCTGTTTATTCATCTATTTCAGCGAAACATGCGTGTAGGGACCAGATAGGCGAGGGCTTTCTAGGGCGCACGAATTCCAGGGTGAGGTTCCTACATGTGACTGGTCACGGGTGTCCGTGATCAGGCCACTTAGGTCACTATAGGGCTCTAGGGTATCACTAGGGCCAGCTATCCTAGCATACTCCCCTGCGTCTTACAACTGCCTTCACCGACGGTGTGTCTATCCATTAACACCGGCTAGGCATTTCTTGTTCTAAGGAGCATTTCATCAGAGCGGTAGGACCACCTGGTTATTTTATGGTGCCGCCAAGCACCTTTCTATTATTCTGTGTTTCGGTTATTGGCACTACTAGTACCTGTGTGGCGAACTGCCGCGTTGCTTCCTTTTGTTTATGTTATGTATCCAATTATCGTGGGACTTATTTTCTAAAATTGCCATATTAAATGTTAAGTTTTAATCATTGACCACTTACTCCATATTTCTCTGTCTGACTCAGGTGGTCTCCAATAATCATCTAATTTGTTATTATGGATTTGCCCAATACCTAGACCCATTCAAACTTAATATCTATATGACAGGCACAGCTGGAAATTTTAAATTACGTCAGTTCTAGGAATTTTAAAGACAATTAATAAATGTTAAATTTTAATACTCATTAACACGTGTCAACCCAGAGACAATTGGTCTTTGACTAACTGTAAATAATTCGCAACAGCATGAAGACTCAACACAATAGTGCAAAGTGCCTGTCCGCAGGGGAGAACACGTGAGGTTCACGGTAGGCCAAAGGGTACAACAGTTCATTGGGTACTCACGGTTAGCAGATGCCTCCCTGGGCCAGCAGTGCAGTGAAGGCGAGAACAGCACAGGAATTCTCCAGGGCACACTCTGATATGAGGGACACAGGCCATATGGTGGCTGAGGTCCCCTTGGTAGTAACTTGGCTTTATGTGCTTAAGGCTAGGTCCCGTTATCAGACGATCTGCCCATATCATGACATCACATATGTTCCACCCCTTTCTCAGCATTTAAATTAAAAGAGAGTTATATGTTGCAATACATCCCCCTATTAAGAATGGTGGAGAATAACTACCATAACTTAAGCCATAGCTAAAGAAACAATCCTGGGGCGAAAAACAATAAGCCCCTCCCCCATGACACTTGATGACTTTTACAGAAGAAACTGTATATTGTGGGGCACGGTGTATGCTATATGTGTATAACATAAACATATTTCATATGAAAACTTACAGTTACTTGGCTTGACCCTTGGGGATCTCGGACACCACTTCAAGCCGGGGGCACGGTGGAGCTGATGTGTTTTATCCTAATGAGAAAGATTTCCTAATAAAGAAAGATTTGGAGAATGGGCAGAGGGATAGCAGAGCAGGGAGAGGCTGGTGCTGCTACTAGGGGGTCATACCATGGGGGAGTGATAAAGCCCACCATAATGTCCCCCCCCCAGTAGAAATAATTCTCCTTATAATGTGACAGTGCAAAAAATACCCCCTTGTAATGCCCCCAGTTGAGCTAATGTCCCCATAGTGCCCCCATAATGTGCCAGTATAAAATACCCCTATATAGTGCCCCCAGTAAATGCTCCCATAGTGCTCCTCTCCCCCTCCCTCCTATTGCCCCCCATAATGTACCAGTATAAAATGCCCCATATATAGTGCCCCAGTAGATGCCCATAGTGTCCCCCATAATTTGTAAGTATAAAATACCCCTTCTCAGTGCCCCCGTAGATGACCCCATAGTACTCCTCACCCACCTTCCCCATAGTACCCACCATAATGTGTCCCAGTATAAAATGCCCCTATACAGAGCCCCCATGAAAAATAGCTGTTCTTTGTGGCCTCACTAGATGCCCCTATAGTGCCCACCAATAATGTGCCAGTAAGAAGTGCCCCAATGTGCCAGTAATAAGTGCCCCCATAGATATCCCCCAATAATGTGCCAGTAAAATGTGCCCTAATAGATGCCCCCAATCATGTTCCAGTAATAGGAGCCCCCCACTATCATGTGTCAGTAACAAGAGCTCCCCCATATCATGTGCCAGTAGCCAGAGCCACCCTATATCATGTGCCAGTAGCCAGAGCCCCCTATAGCATGTGCCAGTAGCCATAGCCCCCCTATATCAGCCAGAGCCCCCCCTATCATGTGCCAGTAGCCTGAGCCCCCATCAACTTGTGCCAGTAGCCATAGGCCCCCCTATCATGTGCCAGTAGCCATAGCCCCCCGATCATCTGCCAGTAGCCAGAGCCCCCCATCATGTGCCAGCCCAGTAGCCACCAGTATTGACAACAAAGCAACAAAAAAAACACTTATACTTACCTCCATGTCAGCGATGCGATGCAGGCCTCTTCCGGCCTGTGTCCTGCGCTGTACGGCTCAGGGCTCAAGCGGTGCGATGACGTCATCGCGCCACATGTGCCAACCTCTGATAGGCTGCCGGCCTAGTGCCTGCAGCCTATCAGAGGAAGGGGAAGGGACACACCTCTCCCTCCCCTGCCCTGCTGCACAGCCATCTGTATCGCTGTCCTGAGAACGGCGATACAGATAACTGGAGATGAGCGCTTCCACAATGGAAGTGCTCATCTCCGTGTGACACATGTCCTTCCTATAGTTAGTTGTGGGCTGGCGTGGGGGGCACCTAAGGACTCTATGGAAGCACCGGCCCTGCTTACTAGAGGCAGAGCATCAGGGGCGCCGCCGGCCACTTAACCAACATTTTTGTTTTTTAAACCGCACGGTTCCGGTGCCGGCCCTGAGAGTTGCCTAGATACTAACAAAGATCTAGGCCATATTTACATTATACAACGATGTCACTTACGCTCAACAGATCAAGGTCATGTTTCTATTGCAGCGAGATCGATTGTGGCTATTAGTGCACTAGACGGATACGTATTTCTTTGCAAATATATATGGATCCGCTATGATCCCTTATTGTGAACTTTTATGGAATCAATAATACAGTATTTGTTATTCTCTTGGTTATGCAATATTTTCAAAAATAATTATATTAAATGAAGGCAGTGTAGGAGAAGCCCTCATTCAGGCCTTTTAGGCTAAGTGTCTGTAGTCTATATGAATCCATTTGGCTTCTTCCTGAAGGAGCTTCTGATCCAAGTTACCACTTCTCAGTCCCAGTTTGATTTTGGCCAATCCCCAAAATTATAGGACTTCAAGATTGCCACTATGGGTATATATGATATGTCTGTAAAGTGAAGTGTCCTTCTCTGTATTTATGGCACTAATATGTCCTGATATTCTCCGTCTTAGTTCCTGTGTTGTTTTGCCAACGTATAATTTCAGGCAGTTGCACAATGCCACATACGTGATGCCACTGCTGCGGCAATTAAATAAATCTCTTATTATATATTCACATCCGTCAGGATTTTTGAATTTCTTCACTCTAGGTGTCAGTATGGGATCTGCATCTCCACGGCAGGGTGGCAGATCGCTGTCTACACATTGCAGCACTATGGGTCCCAGTACTGGCTTACCTTGTAGGAGACGCAGGTGCCCGCCAGCATACCGCCGCATCCGTCCTCTTTGCCAGGTGTCATCTGATGAGCTATAGCACGCGCGCGTGCACCTCTCCATTTCTTATAGGAGTAGGCAGCTGGTTCCTGATTACCATCCCCACCCGGAGGCGGGACTATTTTGTATTTAAGGCAGCTTCACTCATCATGAAGTGCCCAAGCGTGGTTGTTGTACCTCTTGACTCCTGCTGAAGCATTCCACTGTGTCCGTTTATTGGATTTCCTGGATTCTGACCTCCGCTTCATTTGACTACGCATCTGCCTGCTGTCTGTTTATTGGACCCCCTGGATTATAGACCTCTGCACTGCCTGACAACCAGACCGCTTATATCTGCACTGCCTGATTACGCATTTGTCCATCTCCTCCTGTAAGTCTGCCTGGATCCAGACCCTGCGCTGCCTATGAGACTGCTTATATCTGCATGCTATATTGCTCTGAACTTTGTGTTGCCTGTACCTGTCAAGTGACTTTTGAATACTGTCTGCCAGTAAAGACCTTCTGTTCCTTTATTCTGCCTTTGTTGGACTCTGTTCACACTACTGCAGGTAGCTGCATTCAAGGTAACAGGTGCAGACACCAGGGTCCTGTCTCTGAGAGTCAGCAGTCAGCAATATTGGACTAATTCCAGTCCTCTATCAGCTGACACAGAGGATCCACATCCTCTGGTCGTAACACTAGGTACATATTTGCACAATGTGCAGTTGCCACATGGAAATGAACCCACAATACTAGATTTTACCCAATTTCACTTCTTGTCTCTCTTGTAGGAAGAAAACTATGGACAAGTTTATCCCTAAGATTCTGTCCCCTTCTATATGTGACGCTGGGGTACTGGTAAGTATCTTCCAATGTTGTTTTAGGATCATCATTATTTGTCGGTGGTTACAATCAAAGGTACCAATGCATTTGATCCTTTTATATCCTGCGTAGGGTCACTTCTGTACTTTTGGGAAAATAAATCCTCTCTTTTTATGCTTTTTGCATCATTAAATGCCCTTTTTAGACTTTTCCGCGGATAACTTCTTGCTCTAAATTGTTTGAATAGCTCATTCGCCTCCTTTTTGAAAGCCTTCTCTGTGGTACAGTTTCTCCTCGCTCTTAAATATTGTCCAACCGGTATTCCGTTCTTAAGTGTTGTTGGATGCCAACTTGTCCAGTGGAGGAGACTGTTCGTTGAAGTTGGTTTACGGTAAATATCTGTTAGGATATGAACATCTTCTCCTTTCTGGATTGTTAAATCCAGAAAGCAGATTTTATTTGGATGAATATCAAAGGTAAAATGCATCCCTATATCATTTTGATTCAATATATTTATAAAATCAATAAATTCCTGTTTTTCACCCTCCCAAAACAACAGAAAATTGTTGATAAATCTGCCCCAAAATAAAATGTGCCTAGTAAAGTGTGCAAGTGTGTCCGAAAAAACTATTGTGTCCGAAAAAACTATTGTGTCCTCCCACCACCCCAAAAATAAATTTGCAAAAGTCGGTGCACAAGATGTCCCCATAGACGTAACTTTCATCTGTTGTTAAAAGGTACCGTTGCACAAAAAAATAGTTGTGAGTCAATATGAATCTCAATACAATTAATACAAAATCATTGTGTTCGTGAAAGCAGGTGCTTTTAGTATCCAGAAAGTATTTGGTAGCTTTAATTCCGATTTCATGTTCAATGTTGCTGTATAAAGCTTCCACGTCCAGGCTGGCTAAAAACGTTGATGCAGATAGTGAGATACCACTAATTCTAGTAAGTACATCAGTAGTGTCCCTTATATGTGAAGGTAGTGATGTAACAAAAGGTCTCAATACTGCATCTAAATATTTGCTAGCCGATTGGGTCAGAGAGTAATTTCCTGAGACTATTGGACGCCCAGGTATTGGATTTTTATTTTTATGCACCTTCAGCAGTGCATAAATTGTCGCAATCGTGGGGCTTTTGTTGTACAGGAATTCAAATTCTTCTTTGGATATCAAGCATTGGTCCCTAGCTGTCTTCAGGATCTTCTGCAGTTCACCTAGATATCTATTTGTTGGATTCTCTTTTAGGACCTCTTATATTTCCTTGTCCGACAGTAGTCTATTCACCATCTGGTTACAGTCTGCCCTATCTTGGGCCACTATGTTACCCCCTTTGTCACTTGATTTCATCACAATGTCCTTGTTCGACCTTAGTTCTTCAAGAGCAACAGACTCCTCATGTGTCAAATTTCTTGGGATCATGTCTTTTTTTTATTTTTTTTATTTATTAATCTCTTGAGACACCAGGTCTACAAAGGTTTCAATATTTTTAAACTGTGAGAAAGGGGGGTTCCATTTTTATCTGGGTTTGAGATCTGTCAGTGGTGGTGTAATTTCGGAGTAGAAGCCCTCACTCTCCATCTGCAGACTTTCCAAAGTCTACAATGCTTGATGTTCTTTCTGGATTAATTTGCCAGTATCAGATGTTGTCCTGGCAAATTGTTTGTGCAGTGCTAGCTTACGTGCAAATAAATTAATGTCCTTCACCCAACTGAACTTATCAAATCATGGTACTGGCGTGAATGTGAGTCCTATTTTTAATAGAGCAATTTGTGCCTTGGTTAGAGACAGCACTGACAGATTCATAATCTGGGTTGTCTCCAAATTTTCAGTTGTTTTGTCAATATTGTCTAATCTCTCATTAACAGGGTTTGTATTCCCTGAAGGATCCAACTCATTGAATCCCTGATTACATTTCTGATTGGCAGTCACAATCATTTTGCATTGTATCCCCATTTGTCCCTGTCCCTTAGTTGGACATTGCTCTGTCCTAAAAAAAGGGGGGGCTATGGGTGGTGTCGCAAAAATATTTGGCTGACCTGACATTGTTTGACCCTGATTCTGTTGCACTGTTGTATTTGTGATGTTTGTGCCTAGGTGCATAGTTGCTAATGATGCTGTCCCTGGGATATTCTGCACTTCTATCATTGTTTTTGGTCTTGTTGGAATTGAATTATCCGTTTGTACTTGGGATCCCATACCAGTTGTACTGGAAAATATAAAGCCACCCAATAAAGAGGCTTCTACAGTTTGTGAAGGCTGAGTACATTCTGACGTATTATTGGTCGGATTACCATTTTTTTTTCAAATTGCGATTCCTATTATATCGGACCTTTCTTTTAGTACCACCTCTATTAAGATCTTTGGTATTTGTGGTTTCAGCCCCAGAGGTTTCAGATTCAGAATAATCCATATATCTAGTATTTCTTACTGGATAGTTTTGTCTGTTTTTCAGTTATATATGCGAACAGTCTCAAAATCTAATTTGTCACGAATATATTTCCGATGTTTTCTTTCTTTTATCTCTTCTTTTAGGCCTTTCAAACTTTTTTGTAATCTGGATGTTGTCCGAACATAAGTATTTATTTTATCTCCTGATTTAGTTGTTCTGAGATACGCTCAAAATAACGTCTTTCATATTTAGTCATATACCTCATAAGTCCCAATGAGTTCTCTGTTAGGACATTATCCCAACCTATTATATATTCTGGATCATCTGTATGGATATTAGGTCTTAGTGTATTCCTCAGACTTCTATAAACAATTTTTGGATTATTATATGTCTCAAGGATGGCTATTTCCCACCAAGAGCGGTAGTATTGTTTTTAGGTTTTGCCCAAGTTTTTGAATCCTGTTTGTATGCCCGTATTACTTAGGGGAATGGCTTGATTTGAAAATACCTGATTAGCCTCTTGTGAAAAGTTGTCTTTATTAATGCCCTGTGCCAAAAAGCCTGCCATAATATTCAAAATAATTGGAGATCTTTCCAATGTTAGGGCACAAATGTTGGGGAGATAACTCCTACTCTCACATTGAATTAAATCTAAAGCCCTTATAGGGACCCTCGGGATATAATAATCAATGTGCTATGCGGTCATTAGACCAAAAATTCCCTTTAGGGGTCTCTAACTGATACTAAAATATACCTTTATTTATACAATATTAAAATCTAAATGCAGTAAGGAAACACCTAATGTCAAAATTTTCAGAGTACAGTGAGGTATCATATATATTCAACTCTCATATATATATATTAATCTCTCAACTGCTGATCGTTGCTACCGGCAACGCAGGGATTTTGTCCCAATCAGCATTTATTTTTATATGCAACTATCGTGGTGCATTAACTATGAAAGTACTGGGAGCAAGGAAATTATTGTGTATATTGGTGTATGGCAGAGGATTGTTGATGGCAGAGGATGGTGTTGCTGTCACTATCTTCACACCAAGGTGGAGTTTTGGCAGGGTGTGGGTTTGTAGCTTTTATTTATAGTGAAATTGAACCCTCAGCCCAACATGCTGCTAGTTCATGGCTGCTGAGTCGCAGCAACCACACGTCTCAGCTATTCAAGGCACTCAGTGCGGTTCGCCCCGGGTGCCAAATGCTCTAGGTACGCCCCTGCCCTCATGTGTTTACTAGCACTCTATGTGCTGACACTTGGTTTGCAACAGTGTGGCTGGATTTTATAATCACTACTAAATTCTGTTAGCTCTTTCCTCTGCCATAAGTTCCTTTTCGGCTAGATCTTGAATTGATTTACTGCTAATACTCTGCCGTTGACCTGTTCCTAACTGATTTGCAGCTGCTCCTAATGCTCTTTTATACCTTCTCACTGTAGTCTGTCTAAAACTTAGCACTAAACTATAACACCCCTCCCGACATGTTTCGCCACTAACATGGCTTCGTCAGGGGAAGTAGGGTACTATTTATGCACTGCAGGTATCCGCCCATCATCTGCTGCCATGTCCAGGACACGATTTTAGACCATCCTGCGTTTCCTGCACTTTAGTGACAACAGCACCTCTCGTCCCATAGACCACCTTAACACCAAGTTTGCAGATTTGTATATGAGCAAAACATCTGCGTAGACGAGTCCCTTATACATTTTACCGGGTGCCTTGGCTTCAAACAATGCATCCCAAGCAAGCGTGCCCGGTATGGGGTCAAATTGTATAAGCTCTGTGAAAGGGCCACAGGCTATACCCACAAATTTCGGATCTATGAGGGTAAAGATCAGACCCTGGAGCCCTGACTAACTGGGGAGCAGTGAGAAGACAGTCGGGGACTTGGTGTCACCCTTATTTGGCAAGGGGTACCATCTTTATGTGGACAATTTTTACACAAGTGTGCCCCTCTTCAGGCATTTGCTCCTAGAATAGATTGGCTGCTGTGGCACCGCGCGACCTAGTCGCCGGGGCTTCCCCCAGCGGCTCGTTACCACCCGTCTTTCAAGGGGAGAGAGGGCTGCCTTGTGTAACGAAGAACTGCTCGCGGTGAAATGGAGAGACAAGTGTGACATTTACATGCTCTCCTCCATTCACGCAGACACGAAAATACAAATTGAACGAGCAACAAGTGTCATTGAAAAGCCCCTCTCGGTCCATGACTATAATTCGCTCATGGGAGGGGTGGAATTCAATGACCAGATGTTGGCTCCTTATTTAGTGTCCCGTCGCACCAGACGCTGGTATAAGAAGGTGTCTGTATATTTAATTCAATTGGCTGTATATAATGGTTTTGTTCTCTACAGTAAGGCTGGGAGAACAAGATCCTTCCTCAAATTTCAGGAAGAGATCATCGAGAACCTCCTGTATCCAGGAGGTTCCGTGGCCCCATCCACCAGTGTAGTGAGCCGTCTACACGAGCGACATTTCCCCAATGTCGTTGCTGGTACCTCAACCGAAGTGTCACCCTGAAAAAGATGTTGTGTCTGTAGCAGGAGTGGAATAAGGCGTGACACCCGCTATTTCTGTCCTGACTGCCCTGACTACCCTGCCCTATGCTTAGGGGAGTGTTTCCGGAAGTACCACTAACAGGTACACTATTAGCATAGGGATTGCATCTCACAGGACAGGCACACAGGGCAATTAGGGCCCTTTCAAACAGAGCTGCTGCAAACCTCTCCTTTCACCCGGGACAGAGTGCGTAATGTACTTCGCCACATCTCTGGGCGCTTTGGGCTTTTGCACATTATCCCATGGGGAAGGAGAGGATTGTCCTATAAAAAAGGTAAAAAAAAAAAACAAAACAAAAAAAATCACTGATAAGCAAAAAAGTTAATGTTCTGTTCAAAAAGTTAAATAAAGTTTATAAAAGTTTATAAAAGTTAATGTTCCATTCAAATGTTATTATAATATTAATAAATGTATTGCGTTGCTGCCTGTTTTTTTCTGTATTTTTATTTTTTTTTACCTTCTAGGTGGACCAACCGATGAACCAGCTGCAGTACTGATGTTGTGTATGCGGCTCTGCAAGACGAGATTTCTCCTCTGCAGTAAAAGATACGTTTGCCGAGGCTTATGAGCTGAGGGGGCGGCGGTGTTCATATGCTTTGGCAAAAGCTTTGTATATAAAAAAAAAAGAATCCTGGCAATGATTTATTCATCCACATTTATTGATATGAATGGAGAAATCGGGTTTTCCAGGGCATACAAGCTAAGTGGGTTTGGATGTTGGGTGGAGCTCCTATGTCCTGGCAGACTCCTTTCCCCTCTTTTTCTTTTTTTTTTTTGGCAGAGATTTTTTCATCCACATTGATCGATGTGAATGAAGAAATCTGTGCCGTTCATTTTTTTCTTTCAGCCCAAAGGCTGAACGGGAAAAAAAAATCTCATTACCCGTATGCTCAATATAAGGAGAATAGCAGAAACTCCTAATGCTGGCCATACATACATGATTGCGGAGACCCTTAAATGCCAGGGCAGTACAAACACCCCACAAATGACCCCATTTTGGAAAGAAGACACCCCAAGGTATTCGCTGAGGGGCATATTGAGTCCATGAAAGATTGAAATTTTTGTCCCAAGTTAGCGGAAAGGGAGACTTTGTGAGAAAAAAATAATAAATCAATTTCCGCTAACTTGTGCCAAAAAAAAAAATCTTCTATGAACTCGCCATGCCCCTCATAAAATACCTTGGGGTGTCTTCTTTCCAAAATGGGGTCACATGTGTGGTATTTATACTGCCCTGGCATTTTAGGGGCCCTAAAGCGTGAGAAGAAGTCTGGAATCCAAATGTCTAAAAATGCCCTCCTAAAAGGAATTTGTGCCCCTTTGCCCACCTAGGCTGCAAAAAAGTGTCACACATGTGGTATCGCTGCACTCAGGAGAAGTTGGTCAATGTGTTTTGGGGTGTCTTTTTACATATACCCATGCTGGGTGAGATAAATATCTCTGTCAAATGCCAACTTTGTATAAAAAAAATGGGAAAAGTTATCTTTTAGAGAGATATTTCTCTCACCCAGCATGGGTATATGTAAAAAGATACCCCAAAACACATTGCCCAACTTCTCCTGAGTACGGACAATACCCCATGTGTGACAATTTTTTGCAGCCTAGGTGGGCAAAGGGGCACAAATTCCAAAGAGCACCTTTAGGATTTAACAGGGCATTTTGATTTCAAACTACTTCTCACGCATTAGGGCCCCTAAAATGCCAGGGCAGTATAACTGCCCCGCAAGTGACCCCATTTTGGAAATAAGACACCCCAAGGTATTTTGTGATGGGCATAGTGAGTTCATGGAAGTTTTTATTTTTTTTCACAAGTTAGTGGAATATGAGACTTTGTAAGAAAAAAAATCATCATTTTCCGCTAACTTGTGACAAAAAATAAAAAGTTCTATGAACTCACTATTCCCATCAGCGAATATCTTAGGGTGTCTATTTTCCGAAATGGGGTCATTTGTGGGGGGTTTCTACTGTCTGGGCATTGTAGAACCTCAGGAAACATGACTCAGAAAGTCAGAGCTGCTTCAAAATGCGGAAATTCACATTTTTGTACCATAGTTTGTAATGCTATTACTTTTACCCAAACCATTTTTTTTACCAAACATTTTTTTTTATCAAAGACATGTAGAACAATAAATTTAGAGAAAAATTTATATATAAATGTAGTTTTATTTGAAAAATTAGTTTACGTGAAAAATTAAAAATTTTTGTCAAAATTTTGGTCAATTTTGATTAATAACAAAAAAAGTAAAAATGTCAGCAGCAATGAAATACCACCAAATGAAAGCTATATTAGTGAGAAGAAAAGGAGGTAAAATTAATTTGGGTGGTAAGTTGTATGACCGAGCAATAAACCGTGAAAGTAGTGTAGTGCAGAATTGTAAAAAGTGGTCTGGTCATTAAGGGTGTTTAAGCGAGGGGGGCTGAGGTGATTAAATTAATTAAATATTTTATTCTGAAGTTAATTCCAAATATATTATAAAATGTTGTGTCTCCATGATCAATCTGCAGTGTTGTGGTCCCACACATGGGTTCTACACACTTCCAAAATAAATTGGGGCGAATAGATGATGGATGATCGGGACGCTCCATGATCTTCCCAGGAGCTGCTTTTGGAAGCCAAGTTTCATTTCTGAGACGTCTGTGTGGGAATACGAAAACCATCTCTATCTCTGTGCACCACAGGATGTCACCCTCCTCCTGTTTTAGGAAAAATGAAATTTTTATTAGAAAATGTATTAAAAATGTTATTATTAAATGTAGTAAATATAATATGGATGCCCTCCATTCCATGATGACTGGGAACCCCTGACAAAGTGACTGGGCCCTGGTTGGTTTGAATCATGATTACAGTATTTTTCGCCCCATAAGACACACTTTCCCCCCAAAAAAATGTGCGTCTTATGGGGCAAATGCTGCCATTTTACATCACAGTCTGCGATGCTGAGGAGGGCCGGATGCAGTACAGATGGGGCTGGGGATCGGAACTTCAATTGATGTTATTATTATAAAAGGTTTAGGCATTAAGGAATTGAGTGAGCCGCGGGTACCGGAGTACAGTGACAGCACCAGTCCTGCAGCATTTGCATGCCACCGGCCCCTCCCAAGGGTTAACTCCAGTATATTAGGCCATCTGTGGATGCCACTATTATGGGGTCGGGGATATGTAGATGGCACTGTTATGGGGGGTGATCTGTGGATGGCACTGTTATGGGGGGTGATCTGTGGATGGCACTGTTATGGGGGGTGATCTGTGGATGGCACTGTTATGGGGGGGTGATCTGTGGATGCCACTGTTATGGGGTGGTGGATATGTTGATGGCACTGTTATGGAGTGGGGGATCTGAGGGTGACACATATATAGCAGTGCCATCCACAGATCCACCCTCCATAACAGTGCCATCCCCAGATCCCCCTCCATAACAGTGCCATCCACAGATCATCCCCCATAACAGTGCAATCAACAGATCTCCCCCCATAACAGTGCAATCAACAGATCTCCCCCATAACAGTGCCATCCACAGATAACCCCCCATAACAGTGCCATCAACAGATCACCCCCCCATAACAGTTTCTTCTGATCACTGTGAGACCTCAGCACACGTTTTGTCAAGCGGCTTTTGTGGGTGCACGTCTCCTGACAGATTCCATCCACCTGAGAAGTTAATGAGTAGCTTGTATTAGTAGTTCAGAGACAGGCATTTGAAATACAGCCAAATACAGCCATTTGAAATACAGCCTTTTTGTGAAAAGATATATTTACTTCAGGCCTACACTGATTCAGGGCATGTGTGACCCCCCCCCCCCCCCCTATACATACAGGGGTTTGAATTAGGCATTTGAAATACAGCCATTTTGTGCAAAGATATATTTACTGCAGGCCTACACTGATTCAGAGCATGTGTGACCCCCCCCCCCCCCCCCTATACATACAGGGGTTTGAATTAGGCATTTAAAATACAGCCATTTGAAATACAGCCATTTTGTGCAAAGATTTATTTACTTCTGGCCTACACTGATTCAGGGCGTGTGTGATCCCCCCTATACATACAGGGGTTTGAATTAGGCATTAGAAATACAGCCATTTGAAATACAGCTTTTTCGTGCAAAGATTTATTTACTTCTGGCCTACACTGATTCAGGGCATGTGTGACCCCCCCTATACATACAGGGGTTTGAATTAGGCATTTGAAATACAGCCATTTGAAATACAGCCTTTTCGTGCAAAGATTTATTTACTTCAGGCCTACACTGATTCAGGGTGTGTGTGATCCCCCCTATACATGCAGGGGTTTGAATTAGGCATTTGAAATACAGCCATTTGAAATACAGCCATTTTGTGCAAAGATATATTTACTTCAGGCCTACACTGGTTCAGGGAGTGTGTGATCGCTCCTAGCGATGATGGAAATGGATGTGGCACAGGAGGAGAAGGAGGAAGGGGGATCATTTCGTAGGGTTTCTGGCCAGTCATTTCCAAGTGGCTCCGAAGGTGGATTCCTGCACCCACAAACCCAAGGTACACAATTTTCTAGCCAGGCCACAGTTCTGGAGGATGAGGAGGTGGAGGATGATAAAAAGAAGATGGAGGAGGAGGAACCATGTTCACAGCAGGGTGGCACCCAGACAAGCTCCTGGCCATCACTGCTGTGTGGCTGGGGGGATACAGAGGACACAGACGATACACCTCCCACAGAGGTCAGCTTTTTGTTGCCTCTGGGCAGCCTGGCACACATTAGCGATTACATGCTGCAGTGTCTCTCCAACGACTGCCGAGTTGCCCATATTCTAACTTGTGCTGATTACTGGGTGGCCACGCTGCTGGATCCCCGTTACAAGGACAGCATACCATCCTTAATTCCCTCACTGGAGTGTGATCGTAAGATGCGCGAGTACAAGCGCATGCTGGTAGATGCGCTGCTGGTGGCATTCCCACCTGACAGCGGGGGCACAGTGGAGGCACAAGGCGAAGGCAGAGGACGAGGAAGAGGTCGCCAACACAGCTGGGGCACTGCCAGCACCTCAGAAGGCAGGGTTAGCATGGCCGACATGTAGAAAAGCTTTGTCAGCACGCCATAACAACCAGCACCACCAGCTGATATGGAATGTCTTAGCAGGAGGCAGCATTTCACCAATATGGTGGAGCAGTATGTGTGCACACACCTACACGTACTGAATGACAGGTCTGCCCCCTTCAACTTCTGGGTCTCCAAATTGGGCACGTGGCCTGAGCTTGCCCTTGGAGGTGCTGGCCTACCCTGCAGCCAGTGTATTATCTGAATGTGTGTTTAGCACGGCAGGGGGCGCCATCACAGACAAGCGAAGCCGCCTGTCCACAGCCAATGTGTACAAGCTCACGTTCATTAAAATGAGCCAGGCATGGATCCCTCAAGACTTGTCCCTACCTTGTTTAGAATACTATTTAGACATGTATACCGGCACTAAGCAGCCATTGTTATACTGCAGCACAATTGCTCAAGTTTGTATTTTGGATATTTCACACTCTTTTTGAGAGTACCTTAATTTTACAAAATTAAATTAAAACCAAAAACCTGTGTTGGCTATCTTGTCCTTCTCCACCACCGCTTCCACCTACTCCGCTACGTCCACCGCCTCCTCAAACTCCTACTCCATATGCAACTCCACCACATAAATCCATTTTATTTTTTTTGTACCTGTTTGATTTTATATCATTTCACTTTGTCATTTACATTTTTAGGTGAAATTCACCAATTTTTGGGTGTATAGTACCACTGCTATACCTAGTAGACCGGTAAAAAAATAAATAAAAAATTGTCAGTTACTTTTTATAGAGAAATTAACCATTTTTGGGGTGTATAGTACCACTGTACCACTGTACCACTGTACCACTGTACCACTAGTAGACAGGTTAAACAAAACAAAAAATTTAATTTACTTTTTCGGGTTGAATTAACCAATTTTTGGGTGTATAGTACCACTGCTAAACCTAGTAAACAGGTTAAAAAATAAATAAAAAAATTGTCATTTACATTTTAGGGTGAAATTCACCAATTTTGATGTGCATAGTACCACTGCTATACCTAGTAGACCGGTAAAAAAAAATAAAAAAAAATAAAAAAATTGTCAGTTACATTATATGGTGAAATTAACAAATTTTTGGTGTATAGTACCACTGCTATACCTAGTAGACAGGTTAAACAAAACAAAAAATTGTCATTTTGGGTTAAATTAACCAATTTTTGGGTGTATAGTACCACTGCCATATCTAGTAGGTTGGCTAAAAAATAAATAAATTGTAATTTATATTTTAGGGTGAAATTTGCCCATTTTGGTGTGTATAGTACCACTGTTATACCTAGTGGAAAAGTAAATAAAACAAAAATAAAAAAATGTCAGTTACATTTTCTGGCAAAATAAACACATTTTAGACAGGTTATAAAAAAAAGTCAGTTATATAGTCTGGTGAAATTCACAAATTTTTGGGTATGATGTACCACTCCTATAACTAGTAGACCTAAAAAAAAAAAATATAAAATTGTCATTTACATTTTTGGGTGAAATTCACCAATTTTTGGGTGTAATATACCCCTCCTCTACCTACTTGACAGCTTAATACATTTCAATAATTTTTCTGTTACATTCTTGGGTTGACATTATACAATTTTAGACGTGAATAACCACCTGCTATGCATAGGTGACACGGAATAAAATTGTATAAATTATTCAGTAATTAATGTGCACCACATCCTTTCATTCAATGCTTAAACTTTGAAAAGTTGTCACACTTTTATGCTTTAATAATTTCTCCCACATTTCAACTCTAATTTTAAATTTGAAAAAATGAATCCTCCCTTGGATGTGGTCTCTCTTTCTCGCGCTCCCTCTCTGGCCTGGAACCCTGATTCCCCGCCACCCGTGATCACCATGGTAGGCGCATAAAAGAACATTGAAAGTTGATAGAGCAGATATCAAATTGGATCGCAAACATCATGGGAACGTGTAACATGTTGGGGCAGTATGTATGCACATGCCTACACGAACTGACTGACAGGGGTCAGCCCCTGCAACTTCTGGGTCTCCAAATTGTGCACATGGCCTGAGCTTGCCCTTTACCCCTTGGAGGTGCTGGCCTGCTCTGCAGCCAGTGTATTGTCTGAACATGTGTTTAGCATGTTTGGAGGAGGTTATCACAGGTTATATTTCCCAATGTTTTGGGGTGTACCCTAATTTTAAAAATAAAATTTTAAACCAAAAACCAGTGTAGGCTACCTCCTCTTCCACCACTGCTTCCACCGACATCGCCACATACACCGCCTCCTCAACCTCCTACTCCAAATGGACCTGGTCCTCCTAGATCAATATTATTTTTATTTTTTATTTTACGTATTTTATGTTATTTAAAGTCATTTCCCTATCCACATTTGTTTGCAGAGCACTTGACATGCTCTTAACCACATTTTGAAGCCATTCGCAGCCCTCTTGCCCTGTCCATGACATTTTTACAGCCATTTTAGTGCTCAAAAGTTCAGGTCCCCATTGACTTCAATGGGGTTCATGTTCGGGGTCATGTTCGGTTCAAGTTCGGGTCCAGAACTCTACAATAAATGTTATGAGATTCTACGATTGGTAAAATAAAGATTTAATACAAAGCTACTTGCTGTCTCTGGTGTGCTGTTCCGAACTACTAATACAACCCCCCCCCCCCATAACAGTGCCATCCACAGATCCCCCCATAACAGTGCCCCCTCATATCCCCCCCTTAACAGTGCAATCCACAGATCCCCCCATAACAGTGCTATCCACAGATCCCCCCATAACAGTGCCATCCACAGATCCCCCCATAACAGTGCCACGCACAGATCCCCCCATAACAGTGCCATCCACAGATCCCCCATAGTAGTGTCATGCACAGACCACCATTAGTTCAAACCCCACCAAAAGCACACCTTTTGGTTAAAAATATTTTTTTGCTTATTTTCCTCCTCAAAAACCTAGGTGTGTCTTATAGGGTGAAAAATATGGTAAATTTGCAACTCTTCCGGGCTCCAAGCAATCTTGAAGCTTTGTCTTCTTCATATTACCTGTGGCTAGTAGAGGCTCAAGTATAAACAAGTATGAACTCTGCCTTATAGGTCGATGTTATTGCCAAGAAGAAGTGCACTCCTTTTACACCCTTGTCAGCTAATTCCACACTGCTTATTCCTGTTCTATTACACACTTATACAAGTAGAGCCCCCCTGACAGAGTGGAGAGGATGTCAGCAGTAAGTTTGTGTTGACGTCACTGATTAATTTGCCCTTCCTCTGATCCGTCACAACAATAACCCCCAAAAAACGGATCCTGTCTTTGGAGCATACGCCTTCACTCGGTCAGCATTTGCTCAGTATTGCTAATGCCAATAAAAACAGGAGTGGATCTAAAACAGAGATGACACGTGAATCGAATATTTACATGTTTTCTGTGTTTGTACCCACTCCTGCTTTTGTCTAGCAAATTATAAGCCAATTCTTATGGGACCATACAGGCTTTACAGCTGCTACACAGACAGGATCTGTTGTGCATCTAATTTTTCCTTCCTTCTGACCGAGCAGAAGAAAGGTCAAATAAAGGATGATGTCAGCAAGGCCGAAAGCCAAAATAGTGGCCCAGCCATGAAGTGGGGAGGGTATGAACAGCATGTGAAGTCCACAGAGTGTCTCTATGACAGAGTGGTGAAGTGGAAGCAGCATGAGGAGACCACACACTGGGACAATGACAAAGTCTGGAGGTGGCGGCAGCATCAGAAGGCCACAGAGTAACACAATGACAGTGTGGAGGTGGCAGCAGTATGAGGAGCAACCGAGAGGAACAATCAAAGAGTATGAAGTAGGCAGCAGTATGTGGAGGCCAGTGAGTGGACAGGCTACATAGTGTGGAGATGGCAGCAGCAGCATGATACAACAGAGTGGCTTTGTAACATAGTATGGACATGACAGCAGCATGATACAACAGAGTGGGACAGTGACATAGTGTAGACATGGCAGCACCAGGAGGCCACAGAGTTGCAAGGTGACAGTGTGGAAGTGGGTGGCAATACTAGTACTCGCTGAAGATGGTGGGTGAAATAAGGAGCCCTTGGCATTAGATGTTTAGCATCAGGTGGGTAACAGCATCAGAATAGTAGCTGAGGCAGTTAGCCAGAAGAAAACTGTCTTTTTTGTCAAAGTGTTGGTGTGGCACCATGGATGGTCTAGTCTAATGCATGAGGCATTGGTGTGTTGAAATCCTGGCTGATCCACGCTTGATTCATCTTGATGCAGTGTCCCACTATGTGCTATGTGTGGGCACTTTAAACTCTTGCTAAATGTCATATCAAATGTATTGTGGCATCATGCTGTAGTCCACTTTAGCAGGCAGGCAGTATAATTTACCTTTATTTGCTCCTAGGTGGTGCAGGAAACATTTAGATATATAGCTGGGGGGGGAGGTGTAAAGTTAATGTGTCTGATTTTGATGAAGTGCAGCGCTTAAAGCAGAATACAAGATTTTTTTCTGAAGTGAACGAGACATAGGGGAAGAAGTAGGTCCGCGCTCGAAGAGCAAGAACTGGACTTTGTGCGGGTTAGTGTCCCCGTAGTGTCCAGTAAGCAATACCGTAGATAGATGCAGGCTGGTGTGAATTATTTCAAATTTTTGTGCAGGGTTAGTGCATAGTGTATTCACCTGTATTGGTGCGCCACTCTTATGGGCGTCGTCACATAAGTGCACAGTGCATGAAACTTAAATACAAAATTTTAACACAACTTAATTCAGTCCATACCGCAAAAAGGACTTTCCCACATATAACTGCAGCGCTGAACACTGAATATATATTTTTTTTTCTACTAATATACATCAATAAATGTTTTTCAAGATATAAGTGCAGCAGCAAATGTTGAATGTATATTTCTTTTTCTACTGATATGCATCAATATAGGTTTGTCTACATATAAGTACAGCAGCAAATGGCAAATGTACAGTATATTTATTTTTAAAACCCGTAAAGGCTTTACCAGATATAGCTGCAACAGTGAACTGAGAATATATTTTTCTTGTAGTACTGAAATACCCCCCTATACACTCTCACCAGAAATAACTGCCGAAGTGACCTGAGAATATATATTTATTTTTGGACTCAAATAGGCCACTATACGCTTTCAACAGAAATAACTCCAGAAGTGAACTGAAAATGCATTTTCCTTGTTGGACTGAAATAGGCCACTATACGCTTTCAACAGATATAACTGCAGAAGTGAACTGAGAATATATTTTTCTTTGTTTACTGAAATACGTCCCTATACGCTTTCAACAGAAATAACTGCAAAAGTGAACTGAAAATATATATTTTTTCTTGGACTAAAATAGGCCACTATACGCTTTCACCACATAGTAACATAGTATATAAGGCTGAAAAAAGACATGTGTCCATCCAGTTTGGCCTGTTATCCTGCAAGTTGATCCAGAGGAAGGCAAAAAAAAAACTGTGAGGTACAAGCCAATTCCTTCCTGACTCCAATCAAGCAATCAGAATAACTCCCTGGATCAACAACCCCTCTCTAGTAGTAGCTATAGCCTGTAATATTATTGCACTCCAGAAATTCATCCAAGCCCCCCTTGAATTATTTTATTGTACTAACCATCACCACCTCCTCAGGCAGAGAGTTCCATAGCCTCACTGCTCTTACCGCAAAGAATCCTTTTCTATATTTGTGTACAAACCTTCTTTCCTCCAGATGCAGAGGATGTCCCCTTCGTCACAGTCACAGTCCTGGGGATAAATAGATGATGGGAGAGATCTCTGTACTGCCCCCTGATATATTTATACATAGTAATTAGCTCTCCCCTCAGTCATCTTTTTTCTAAAGTGAATAACCCTAATGTTGATAATCATTCAGGGTACTGTAGTTGACCCATTCCAGTTATTACTTTAGTTGCCCTCCTCTGAACCCTCTCCAGCTATGCTATGTCTCCCTTGTTAACAAGAGACCGGAACTATACACAGTACTCCATGTGTGGTCTGACTAGTGATTTGCAAAGTGGTAGGACTATGTTCTCATTGTGGGCATCTATGCCCCTTTGATGCAACCCATTCCTATTGGCCTTGGCAGCAGCTGCCTGACACAGTTTTTTACTGCTTAGTTTGCTGTTTATTAAAATTCCTAGGTCCTTTTCCATGTCAGTGTTACCCAGTGTTACCATTTAGTATATCTGTAACTGTATAGTGTCCTCTTCAGTGTTAATTACTTTACACAGTTTAGTGTCATCTGCAAAAATTAATATTTTACTGTGCAATCCTTCTATAAGATCATTAATAAATATTTTGAAGAAAATAGGGCCCAATACTGACCCCTGAGGTACTCCGCTAGTGACAGTGACCCAATCTGAGTGTGTACCGTTAATAACCACCCTCTGTTTTATATAATTGAGCCAGTTACTTACCCACATACAGATGTTTTCTCCCAGTCCGAGCATTCTCATTTTATATACTAACCTTTTATGTGGTACAGTGTCAAATACTTTGGAGAAGTCCAGATATACAACATCCATTGATTCACCGCTGTCAAGTCTAGAACTTACCTCTTCATAGAAACTGATTAAATTAGTTTGACATGACCATGCTGATATGATGTAATTTGCTTGTTTTCATTGAGATCCTCCAAGATAGCATCTCTTAGAAAACCTTCAAACAGTTTACCCACAACACTACCGCCCTATAGTTTCCGGGGTCTGTTTTTGCACCCTTTTTGAATATTGGCACCACATTTGCTATGCACCAATCCTGTGGAACACTCCCTGTCAGTATAGAGTCTGTAAATATTAGAAATAAGGGTCTGGCTATGACATTACTTAATTATCTTAGGATACGGGCGTGTATGCCATCTGGCCCTGGCGATTTGTCTATTTCAATCTTTTTAGGTCGCTGTTGTACTTCTTCCTGGGTCAGACAAGGCACTGTTAATGTGGAATTTACTTTTACATTGTGCATTTCATCTGACAGTTTATTTTCCTCAGTGAATACAGTGGAGAAAAAAATATTTCATAGCTTTGCTTTCTCCTCGTCGCTCTCTGCAACTCCCCCCTCATTGCTCTTTAGAGTGCCGACACCTTCAGATTTATACTTTTTACCATTTATATAATTGAGGAACATTTTAGGTTTGTTTTGCTCTCTTTGGCAATTAATCTCTCGGTCTCTAGTTTGGCGGCTTTTATTTGTTTTTTACATTTATTTGTTCTTTGCTACCCTCCTGTTTTAGTGATTTAAATGCTTTATTTTTGTCATGTATTGCCTTCTTTACAGTTCTATTTATCCACATTGGTTTCTTCTTGTTCCTTAACCTTTTATTCCCATAAGGTATGTACCTCTCACAATTAGATTTTAGGATGCTTTTAAAAATATCCCATTTTGTGGCTGTATTTTATTTTTCAGGACTTTGTCCTAGTCATATTTTTGTTCCTCCCTCTTGAAACACTTGTTTCAAAGATAATTGTAAGGTTATTCATTTATGGTCACTATTTCCCAGGTGTCCCCCAACCTGCACATCTGTTGTTCTGTCCAGTATGACCATCCCTTTAGTCGGGTCCTGAACCAGTTGGGAAAGGTAATTGTCTTTGGTTATTGCCAAGAACCTCTTTCCTTTATGAGCTGTACAGCTTTCAGTTTCCAAGTCAATATCTGGGTAGTTGAAGTCCCCCATAATAACCACCTCATTATGATTTGCCGCGTTGTCTATCTCGTTTAGTAGTAGATTTTCTGTGGACTCTGGCATATTAGGTGGTTTAAAATAAACTCCTATTAGTAATTTATTATTATTTTTGCCTCCTTGTATTTCTACCCACAGTGACTCCACATGTTCATGTCCCTCACTTATATCTTCTCGGAATGTGGGCTTTAGACAGGACTTTATATAAAGGCAGACCCCTCCCCCTCTCCGGTTTTGAACATCCTTTCTAAACAGACTGTAACCTTGTACATTAACTGGCCAGTCATATCTATCATCCAGCCATGTCTCAGTTATTCCCACTATGGCTACATTCACACGACCGTATGTAATCCTTTCCGTTTTGCGGATCCGCAAATAACGGATCCGTATGTCCGCAAAATGCGGAAAAGTGGCTTCCGTATGTCATCCGCAAAAAAAGTTCCGCAAAAAACGGATGAGTATAAAAAAAGGAGGCGAAAATAAAATATTATAATATATTCATAGTTATCAAGGAAACTAATGTAGAAAAGTCACATGCTCATAAATTCAGGTGCCATTTTATGTGCTTTTCTAGTCGGATAGAGCTTAGTGGGTATCTTGTGCCTTGCTGGTATTTGATTCTTACTGTTTTCTGTGCAACAACCATGACAAATTACTTTGAACGTGAACTGCTTCTACGCTGGCTCCTTTCTCGGCGCTTTGGAAGTAATTCGCAAATGCTGGAAGAAGAACCAAGGAGGAGACAGAGGCAATCGGTGCATCCTATTGTCTCACAAAGGCTCCAAAAAGTGACACTTCCATACGTTGCATGCAGACCTGCGGCAAGGCCCTATGAAATTTCACCAGTTCTGTTGTATGTCTGTGTAATCATTTGATCACCTGCTTACATCTCTTCGTCCGTACTTAACCTTTCAGGATACGAACATGATGCGCTGCATTGGACCTGAAGAAAGACTCATTGTCACTTTGAGGTAGATCTAATTTTTTTCTATTATGTCATATTAATTAATATAGTATTTTTATAGTTATAGGTTTATGATATTATACGTTTATAATATTCTTAGGATACCTTCACACTTGAGGCAGAGTGATCCACCAAGCAGTTCATTTGCTGGAACTGGCTGCTGGATCCGGCAATCAACTTGCAGACATAAAGCATTTGTAGACGGATCCGGATATGGATACATCACACAAGTGTATTGCAAATCCGGACCCATCTCTCCGCTTCTCATGTGGACAGATAGATCAGTGTACATATTTTTTTTAACGCATGCCAGATCTGTCATTGTGGTTTGTTTAATGTGGCATCTGGCGGGGGTGAGACCAAGCTGCCGAGGAAGATGGACCGCCCGGAGCTCCCGCTCCTGCATTGCGACTAACACTGCAAAAGCCCTTCAAAAGTGGTTGTATTCACAGAACACACCAAAGGCCAGAAGCTGGCAAACACCCTCATGATGACGCGGGGCAAAAGAGCGTCCAAACCGCAAGGAAAGCTAGAGTTTTTCTTTAGCATCGCCTCAAACTCAAGCAATCCTAAAAGCGCCAATACACCATCCCCAAGACGGGCGGAGGAGGGGGTGAACGCATACCGGAGATCAGAAAAGGAAGCTGTCTCCCCAGCATTGATGTCTCAATCCCCCCATTCAACCTCTCAGGTCAGTCGGCCTAGCTCTGGCGCGGGATCTCCACTTGCAGTGCACACCACGTAGACCTCACCATCGGCCAGCCCAGAAAAGCGTAGGCCCAGGATCCAAGAATCCGTTCACCCTGGGAGCAACTTAGTGGATTTCCCGGAGACGCTAGAATCTCCCTCCACGATTGAATCTTTACACTCCTTCCCCACCAATGATTTACCCGCATCCAGCAATAAGCAGAAATAACATTAAATTGTGGGGGATTCCAGAAAGTGTTATCCCAGTGGATCTGTCCAATTATATCAAGAACCTACTAAAATTGTTGCTACCCTCTTGCACAGATCGCGACCTGATCATTGATAGAGCACATAGGGTTGCCAAGCCTAAACACCTTCCTGAAGAAACCCCCAGGGACGTCCTTGCAAGGATTAATTTTTATCACATAAAAGAAAATGTGTTGGCGAATGCGAGGAAGCGGGACTGTATGCCAGACCCTTACCAGTCAGTTCAGCTTTTCACGGATTTATCAGAAGCCACTCTGCAACTCCGCCGCACGCTACTCCCCATAACGTCTGCCTTGCGGGCGCATTCCATCGCATACCGCTGGGGATTTCCAGTCAAGCTGCTGATCTGTAAAGATGACTCTTTTATTGTGATTAAATTAGTGGAGGAAATAAATAAATTGCTTTCTACCTGGAACATCCATACGGATCCTGCCCATGACCTGCCGTCTCGAAATAGAATCTCAACAGAGGAGGAATGGAAATTGGTGGAAGGCAGGCGCAAGAAGAAGAACCAATGAAGGACTTGCCACCGTCTTGATTCTGATGACACAGGAGTGGATGAGTATTCACTACTCTGTATTGGTTGACTATGTTAACCCCCACCATATACGAGAGGCATTTACACCTGCCTCTGACCTCTCAACCTGACCGCCCGAAAGTTCAAGTTCAGATAGTTATGTTCTGTTTTTTTTTTCTTTTCCTTTCCTTATCCTGTGTTTCTATTCTTGATTAGAGATAAGCCAAAATGTGATATATTTCATGTGTATGGGGCTGAGAGGTGCAGTTTCCTTTCCCTGGGATATCCAAGTAAGCTATTAACTAAGCATACATACCACTACCATGGTGCTAAAATTGGGATCCCTTAATGTCAGAGGACTAACTAGCCCATTTAAGCGCCGCATGTTATGGAAGGAGGCCCTCAACCTTAAATGTGACAACTTTTGTGCGCAAGAGACACACATACTTGAAAGGGACGCCTACAGGCTCAAACATAATAGTTTTCCAGTGATTATACAATCACATGATACAAAAAAGAAAAGGGGTGTCCTCCTAGCCTTTAAAAACACTGTAGCTCACACAGAAGTCTCCACCCTTATAGACCAGAGAGGTAGATATATCATTCACATTTGCTACTTGAATAATGTGTTATTCACGGTGGTGGGACTGTATGCCCTTAACAAGAAACCATATTGTTTCCTACACAAAATACTCAATAAAATAAATTCCCTACAAAAAGGTAGGGTCATTACCTTTCTCTTGACACCATCTCCTCCACCAGAAATGCCTCGGCTAACTTTACCCAATTATTATCACATGGTTTCCTTTATGACATATGGTGTATATTACACTCCTCGGAAAGGGACTATTCATACTTCTCGCCCTCCCACCGTTCCTATTCCCGCATTGACCTAGTTCTAGTAGATGGCAGATCCATAAGTCAGATACAAAAAGCGGACATTGGGCTGATCACATGGTCTGACCACGGCACCGGTTACTGTTGAAATTAAGGAACAGTTCCAATACCCTCCTAGCCAACTTTGGAGAGCGAATGATTTAATTTTAGCTCACTCCCAATACACTAAAGAGATTACTAAATAACTAGAGGAATATGTTCTCTTTAATTCAGCCTCCGTTACTGACCCCTCAGTGGTATGGCTTGCGCATAAAGTGTACATACGAGGAGTTTTAATCAAATTAGGCCACATTGATAAAAAAAAACTGAGGGAGAAAGTCCAGAGGGATCTAATAACCCAAATAAAACAGTTAGAAAACGCTAATAAAGCTGCTCCAAACGAAAATACATCAAGTACTCTGAGGTCTCTCAGATTTAAACTACGAGAATGCTTGCTACACTCCTATGAATATTCCCTGAAGAAAACTAAAGCTAGGTACTACTCCCAAGCTAAGGCAGGTAGCTTACTAGCGAATAGAATAAAGGCAAGATCCTCTAAATCTCGAATAGTATATTTAAGGAACTCCACTAAATCCCCCAAACTATATGATCCTAAACAAATTGCCAATAGGTTTATGGACTTTTACTCCCATCTTTATAACCTGTCAAAAGACCCCCATGTCACCCCTCCTTCTCTTAAAGATATAGATACATTTCTGGACTCCCTTTACCTGCTCTTGATGCGACACATAAAGACTCTCTCACCTCTTCTATAACTGTAGAAGAAATGTTTTGCATAATTCGCCAACTCCCAAGTCACAAGAGCCCAGGCCCAGACGGCCTATCTAATATGTATTACAAACTGTACGCCTCAACGTTAGTACCCCATCTCCAGGCATCCCTGTCTCGTGCCACGTCGGAGGAAAAGATGCCAAAAGAGATGTTAGAAGCGGTCATAGTGACGTTGCCGAAACCGGGAAAAGATCCAACTACCCCGCAAAACTTCCGTCCAATCTCACTCTTAAATGTGGACCTCAAAATATATTCCCCCTATTATTCCATCTCTAATCAACCCAGACCAAGTGGGCTTCGTACAGCAGAGGCAAATCACAGACAACTCGAGGAGAGTCCTTAACCTCATAGATTTCGCTAATAGGTCCTCAAAACCGGCGCTTTTATTCACCCTAGATACCGAGAAGGCATTCGACCGGGTCAGTTGTGCAGCACGCCAGACCTGCAGGGTATTAGCGACAGTGAGGTCACGGTATGGGCAATCGAGGGTTACTCACTTTTCTGAGGAGAACCCTGGTCAGGCATGCAACAGTGAAGGAGAGGTAGACACTAGTTCCTCTGAGGCACACTCTGTAGATAGGGACCAGGCCTGATGGTATGTGAGGTGCCCTGGATGTTGTAGGTGTTTTGAGTGCCTTAGGTAAGGTCCCTTTAAGAATCGTGACGCCAGTGCCTGTAACGGTGGCACACCGGTTTGCAGGAGGATTAATAGAGTACACAGATGGTAAACCAAACGTTGCTTTACTTGGTGAAACAGTCCAACTTTTTACAATCAGTTGCAGTGGTATATAATGCAGTCCTTTACAGTACAAAATGCACAGCAGGTATACTTCACAGCAGGTTTCAATCTTGCAAGATACTTGGAGGGCATACAGTTAATGATTTGCAGTGCAATGCTGCTCTATCCCCATAGCTATTCTAGCTGGCTGGATCCCAAGGCCCGGATGCCTAATTGCTGGCTTAAATCCTTGGTATATAAATTCCTTCCTCCAGTATTGGCACTTGCAGGGGCGTAACTAGAAGTGACTGGGCCCCACAGCAAATATTTGTAAGGGCCCCCCTCAGCGCGCTTCGCACCTCCCTCCTCCTGTGTAAACCCCACTCCTTTGGCACAGTGTAGCGGTATACTGTATATTGTGTGGCACAGTATAGAGGTATACTGTATATTGTGTGGCACAGTGTAGCGGTATACTGTATATTGTGTGGCACAGTGTAGAGGTATATTGTGAGGCACAGTGTAGCGGTATACTGTATATTGTGTGGCACAGTGTTGAGGTATATTGTGAGGCACAGTGTAGCGGTATACTGTATATTGTGTGGCACAGTGTAGCGGTATATTGTGAGGCACAGTGTAGAGGTATACTGTATATTGTGTGGCACAGTGTAGCGGTATACTGTATATTGTGGGGCACAGTGTAGAGGTATACTGTATATTGTGTGGCACAGTAGCAGTATACTGTATATTGTGAGGCACAGTGTAGAGGTATACTGTATATTGTGGGGCACAGTGTAGAGGTATAATGTATATTGTGGGGCACAGTGTAGCGGTATACTGTATATTGTGGGGCACAGTGTAGAGGTATACTGTATATTGTGTGGCACAGTAGCAGTATACTGTATATTGTGAGGCACAGTGTAGCGGTATACTGTATATTGTGGGGCACAGTGTAGAGGTATACTGTATATTGTGGGGCACAGTGTAGCGGTATACTGTATATTGTGTGGCACAGTAGCAGTATACTGTATATTGTGAGGCACAGTGTAGAGGTATACTGTATATTGTGTGGCACAGTAGCAGTATACTGTACATTGTGTGGCACAGTGTAGAGGTATACTGTACATTGTGTGGCACAGTGTAGAGGTATACTGTATATTGTGAGGCACAGTGTAGAGGTATACTGTACATTGTGGGGCACAGTATAGAGGTATACTGTACATTGTGAGGCACAGTATAGAGGTATACTGTATATTGTGTGGCACAGTGAAGCGGTATACTGTATATTGTGTGGCACAGTGTAGAGGTATACTGTATATTGTGGGGCACAGTGTAGAGGTATACTGTATATTGTGGGGCACAGTGTAGCGGTATACTGTATATTGTGTGGCACAGTGTAGAGGTATACTGTATATTGTGGGGCACAGTGTAGAGGTATACTGTATATTGTGGGGCACAGTGTAGCGGTATACTGTACATTGTGTGGCACAGTGTAGCAGTATACTGTATATTGTGAGGCACAGTGTAGAGGTATACTGTACATTGTGGGGCACAGTATAGAGGTATACTGTATATTGTGGGGCACAGTGTAGAGGTATACTGTATATTGTGGGGCACAGTGTAGGCTATATGTGCATAACATAAACATACTCCACATGAACACTTACAGTTACATGGCTTGGTCCTTGGGGATCTCGGACGCCACTTCCACACTTTGGCCGGGGGCTCGGCGGAGCTGATGTTGTGTTTTATCCTAATGAGAAAGATTTTATAATAAGGATTTGGAGAAGGGGCAGAGGGATAGCAGAGCAGGGAGAGGCCGGTGCTGCTACTAGGGGGTCATACCATGGGGCAGTAATAAAACCCACCATAATGCCCCCCCCCCCCCCAGTAGTAATAATTCTCCTTATAATGTGACAGTGCAAAAAATACCCCCTTGTAATGCCCCCAGTTGAGCTAATGTCCCCATAGTGCCCCAAAAAATGTGCCAGTATAAAATACCCCTATATAGTGCCCCCAGTAACTTCCCCCATAGTGCTCCTCTCCCCCCTTCCTGCTAGTGCCCCCCAAAATGTACCAGTATAAAATGCCCCATATATAGTGCCCCAGTAGATGCCGCTCAGTGTCCGGCCTCTGATAGGCTGCCGGCCTAGTGTCCCCCATAATGCCCCCCAATAATGTGCCAGTAAGTGCCCCTATCATGTGCCAGTATCAAGTGCCTCTCCCCCCCACATGTCCCAGTATCATAATGCCATCTCCCCCCATGTGCCAGTATCAAGTGCCTCTCTCCTCCCCATGTCCCAGTATCATAGTGCCATCTCCCCCCCCCACTAAAAAGTGCCAATATCAAGTGCCTCTCTCCCTCCCCCCTCGCCAGTATCAGGTGCCTCCCCCCCCCATGTGCCAGTATCAAGTGCCAACCCCCCTCTCCCCTCCAGGTGCCAGTATCAGGTGCCTCCCCCCCCCTATGTCCCAGTATCATAGTGCCATCTCCCCCCCCCCACCACCCCAAAAAAAGTGCCAGTATCAAGTGCCTCTCTCCCTCCCCCCCCCCCCCAATGCCAGTATCAGGTGCCTCTCTCCCTCCCCCCCCCCATGCCAGTATCAGGTGCCAACCCCACTCCCCCCCATGTGCCAGTATCAGGTGCCTCTTCCCCCCCATGTGCCAGTATCAGGTGCCAACCCCCCTCCCCCCCCCAGGTGCCAGTATCAGGTGCCAACCCCCCTCCCCCCATGTGCCAGTATCAGGTGCCTTCCGCTCCCCCATGGCAGTAACAGTCGGGTATTAAAAAAATAATAATAAACACTTCTACTTACCTCCATGTCAGCGACGCGATGCAGCCTCTTCCTGTGTCCCGCCTTGTATGTCCTTATATGGACTCAGTGCTTGTATTTCAGAAAAGAGTCTGCTGGGATTCGAGGCAGAGCAGCTAACCACTAGACCATAAGAGCTGCCTTGAGGCTGAGTGAAAAAATATGAGACTTCTACTGTTATAGCTGGCTAAGTGTACATCTATACACATGGCAGCTGTTCATATATAGAGATGTAGCAGAGCTGAATGTGCTGAGACAGCTGTCATATACAGATATAGCAGTATCTCAGATATATCTCTATATGACAGCTGTTCCAGCTCAGCACTGCTATATCTCTATATATGATAGCTGCCCCAGCAAACCCAGCTCTGCTACATCTATGCATATGACAGCTGCCCAAACACACCCAGCACTGCTATATCTCTATATGACAGCTGTCCCAGCACACTCAGCCCTGCTATATCTCTATATATGATAGCTGCTCCAGCACAACCAGCCCTGCTACATCTATATATCTCTAAGTATTGCTATACAGTAGATAGATATATAGAGATATAGCAGAGCTGAGTGTGCTGGGGCAGCTGTCATGTGTATAGATGTAGCAGTGCTGGCTGTGTTTCGGCAGCTGTCATGTGTATAGATGTAGTAGAGCTGGGTTTGCTGGGGCAGTTGTCATATATAGAGATATAGTAGAGCTGAGTGTGCTGGTGCAGCTGTCATGTGTATAGATGTAGCAGAGCTGGGTGTGTTTGGGCATCTGTCATGTATAGATGTAGTAGAGCTGGGTTTGCTGGGGCAGCTGTCATATATAGAGATATAGCAGAGCTGAGTGTGCTGGTGCAGCTGTCATGTGTATAGATGTAGCAGAGCTGGGTGTGTTTAGGCATCTGTCATGTGTATAGATGTAGTAGAGCTGGGTTTGCTGGGGCAGCTGTCATATATAGAGATATAGCAGAGCTGAGTGTGCTGGGACAGCTGTCATATAGATATATAGCAGTGCTGGTGTGTTGGGGCAGCTGTCATGTGTAATGATGTAGCAGAGCTGGCTGTGTTTCGGCAGCTGTCATGTGTATAGATGTAGTAGAGCTGGGTTTGCTGGGGCAGCTGTCATATATAGAGATATCTTTTACCAAGGACAAATCTAAATTCCCCTCACGATGAGGGAAAAAAAGAAGAAAGGAGCGCACAATAGGGTAATATTGTTTAGATAAACGAGTTAAAATGGTGTGAATTATCCACACTCACCTTGTAGGGTTGTGCTAGAATAGGCACAACTCTACTGTAGACTTAGTAGAGATAAGGTCTTTTGTCCAGGGCTGCAGCCGCAGATTGTTGGTTCTTTTCAGCGAGGTGTCCAATCCCCCAGAAAAGAATTTTCAGTGTAAGAAGAGAAGGTTTCTGCCTCGGCGCAAATCACTGGAGAAGACGATCTTATTGCAAGAAATCTTCTTGGTTTAATAGAAACAACGCGTTTCGGGGATTTCAAACTCCCCTTCATCAGGTTTCATAGTGATACAGTGAATATTACAAAGGAGTAAACATTTATAGGTAAAACAAACCAAAAAATATATAGAGATATAGCAGAGCTGAGTGTGCTGGGACAGCTGTCATATAGAGATATAGCAGTGCCTGGTGTGTTGGGGGCAGCTGTCATGTGTATAGATGTAGCAGAGCTGGCTGTGTTTTGGCAGCTGTCATGTGTATAGATGTAGCAGAGCTGGCTGTGTCTTGGCAGCTGTCATGTGTATAGATGTAGCAGAGCTGGCTGTGTTTTGGCAGCTGTCATGTGTATAGATGAAGTAGAGCTGGGTTTGCTGGGGCAGCTGTCATATATAGAGATGTAGAAGAGCTGAGTGTGCAGGGACAGCTATCATATACAGATATAGCAGTGCTAGGTGTGTTTGGGCAGCTGTCATGTGTATAGATGTATTTTTTATTTTTTTTACAGTCAGTTGTAATGCAGCCTTTATGGCTGTGAGGGTAAATGCTTTGCCACTGATTCACTCATAGATTGGAGGTTGTGGGTTCGAATCCCAGACCAGGAGACTTTAGCAGACAGTAAAATTAGATCACACTAGCGGCTGTGAAGGGGCCCTGAACACGATATTTATCTAACTTGAAAATAAACTGTCACACACGCTTGCTGGGGCGCCAGGCCCCGAAGCAGCTGCTTCCCCTGCTTCCCCGGTAGTTACGCCACTGGGCACTTGCTAAGGTTGTAATACCTTCTTTTCCTAGCTGTCTTGTCTGCTGGATTGGAAAGGTGACTGCAGGTTTCTCCCAGGAGTTGCTCTCCTACAACTGGGGTATCTCAACTGAGCTATCCATAGCCTCAGGAGCTTCAGGCTGACTAGGTGACTTCCCTGGAATACACTAACTACTCCCCTGTCTGGGCCGTCCTATATATAACTAGGGCTCTATAGCTCCCTCTAACGCCTGGGAGGCTAAACTGCACCCTGACAGGCCTGACACCCAGTTAACACAGGGAAATCATACATGTAAAAACACATTAATCCCTTTGTGTAGTGCCCACCTTTACCTAGTGGGACACTACAATTGGTTGTTTGTCTTCTCTGTGCTCGATAAAATGGGTTTCCCCTCCCAAATGCTAAACGCTATTGTTATGGACTATTGATACAAAATGGATACTTGCTTGTTGAGCTAAGATGGCGGCCAGGCATTCAGCCTACACCTATAAACTAGAATCTTACTTTGTGTTTTTATCATGTGTTTCTTTGTGGTTTCCGTTCAGCTCAAGCAAGCAGTTACAAAGAAAGAAGTAACGGTTTCACCCAGGCGCAAGGGGGGAGGGGGGAGGAATTTCCTCTGGCCGTCAAGGTTACAGAAAAGTAGAGAGTTCATAGCCAATAGAAAATATATACTTTATCTTTCACCCCCCTCTCACTCCCTCCTCTCGTGAAAACTATGTATTGTCTGTTTTTTCAGAAATAAACCAGAGATACTGATTAACTCCATGTAGTGAGTTGTCTGTCTGATCTCTCCGTGCACGTATCTTAATTAATTTGGAGCAGTACATCAAATCGAACTGGCAGTTTGGCCAGAACCAGAACAATTTTGGCACCCAACGTGGGGCTCGAGGATTGGACCCTCTGTTCCCGTACCCCCAGAGACCAGACGAGGAGAGGCGCACTAACGGACACCGGGATCGCAACCCGTGATATGAGGTAGGAAAATTGAGTCATCTTGCCTATAAAGTGTCCCCTGGTGTAGCCTCTTGGTGTTCGTCTGAGGGAGGGGTGCGGAAGCAGTCTGGGACGTCCTCGAGGATACTGTGTTGTGCCTATAAGTTGTGAAGACCCTGTTGACAAGTATCACTGACTGGAGACACGGAGTTCTCCTGTGTGCCTGTATCGGAGTTCAGCCCGGTGTCTGACTCGAATCTCCATAAAGGGGACGATCACAGATGGGTGGAGAGCGGTTCGCGGTAGCCCAGAGTGTGCTGACCGGGACTCAAAGGTCTTCACGTCCAGTGATTACTCTATGCAGAGGTCTTTAGGCGGCTTCAGTAGGTACGAGAGATAATGGGAAATGAGGAAAGTGTCCCGAAGGGTTACTGTTCACCTGAACAGTACGTGGCGGACAGGAGAGGCAAACGTTTCATAAAAGGATTAAGTAAGTTGGAGAAGAGTTAAAGGTGTCTGTAAAGGAGGCATCCTATGTAGTGCCACCTGGCAAGTGTTGTTAAACGAGAAGAGAGGGAAGTTAGAAGATGATAAATTGACAGACATGGTCCGTGTGTGGTTGGACTGTAGTAAAGAATTTGAACAGACCGGGGGGAACTAAATTTTGATGAGAAAAGACAGAGATATTTCTGTAAGCCTGGTGTTGCATTGATACATGAATTGCCACCACCCTATAATGGCGCCGGGAAGAAAGCAGGTGGGTGGACCTGCAAAACATGTGGTCAACAGAATCCCTCCTCCCGTGATACGTGCCTTCCCTGTGGGGTTCCCCACCCACAAAACCACACCTTGGTAACTACTCCCCGGCACGTCCCATCACTTCCCGTGTTAGCTACAGCGCCATCTTGTCCCCAGGCAACGCCCATGAACGGACCTTTAATATCATTCGGTCCGGACCCCCCCCGTCACTCCTATGTCACCCTTGCCCCTTCCTACTACCTTGTACCCGATGGTTAACCCGGACGGTACATTCATGCTACCCCACTCACCTGCCACCCTTACTCCTATAATGGTAGGGGGCAACCTGATGAAGCAGAACAGGGGGATGCAGACGGTGCTGCAGAATCCACAATGGGCATACAAAATGCACCGGGTAATATGCAGACTCCTTCGCGGGGTACCCTGACAGACTACGGGGATCCGCCAACTTTACCCCTGGCACCACAGTGGACTGTACCCATGACCGTGCGCCCATCACGACGTTCACAAGATCAAATACTGCAGGGTCAGATTACAGAGTTACAAAAGAACTTACAGAAAATTGAGCAGGGAAACCTTGAGACACTGAAAGAAGCCCTAGCACTGAACCGGCCACAGGGACCACCAAAATATGTGTCTTTCACCCCACAACAGTTATTCACCATAGTGAATTTACTGCCTGACCCTGAGACCCATCCCATGCCCTTTTTCAGGAAACTGTCCCAAGTGCATCAAACCTATGGGTGCACATGGTCGGACCTGCAAAGTATAGTGGAAAACAAGACAGGTGAATACTCCACACTGATAATGGATCAAATCCACATCCCTGAACTTAAGGGTGCTAACTTTGACCCCCGGGATCATGAGTCTGGAGAATTCTTTATAGAACAACTACAGAAATAGACAAAAGCTAAATTAGCAGATCATTCCACACTGCAGGACAGCTGCGGGGGATCAGTTGACCCCCACCTTTTTTCTTTTCACAGAAATGTTAGTTTCTGCTGTGTTAGTTTAAGCTCCTCTTTCTGATAAGAAACTGTCTCGCTTTTTGGTCTTTGTGGTTTTCACTCAAATTGTGTGACACCCACAGCTGCCGGATGTCTGACAATAAAATTCTGCACTGATTCATATGAGCAAGGGGATTCGCTGCAAACCATTTTGCACCTCATCCCCAATACTCTCTGGGCCAGAGGACCCCAGGATATTGGATACCTCAATGTCCCACCAGTCACTGTGACCCTGAAGGACCCCAAAGTCCTACCATACTAAGAGACTGGACCCAGTAGCCAGAGAAGCCCCTTCCTGTGTCAGAGCTATCCATGCTGCCAGCTCTCTTCTAAACGTCACATCTGACGTTGTGCTGGGTCATCCCCTCGCTATTCTGGCTCCCCATGACATTTCTGCCATCCTCCAGCAGACTCAACCTAAGCACCTCACTGCACAGCGCCACCTCCGGCTTCTGTGTAGTTTGCTTCTGCCAGATAATGTCACCATTCAGAGGTGCCACATCCTCCATCCTGCTGCACTCCTTCCTCTTCCAAGGGGGGAGTATAATGGAGATTCTGAAGATTTTATTGATCTACAGGCACACTCGAGCTGACACCTCTGAGGCCAGAGGAAACACCCTAGCTGATCAAGCAGCAAAGGAAGCAGCAGTGAAAGAGGAAAGAGTCCAGTCAGACCAGATTATGATAACACAGGAAGACCTGGAACAAGAAGAAATCACATGGGACCTCCTGAAACAAATACAGAAACAGGCCACGCCACAAGAAAAATTGGATTGGCTAAAAGAGTCAGCCCGAGAAGAGAAAGAATCTGGACTGTGGACCCAAGGAAGGAGAGCATCTCTGCCCAAAGCTCTCTATCCTCTGATAGCTTCAATAGCTCATGGGCCCACCCACCAATCTAAGACCATCATGAAAGAACTAATAGACAATGGCCCCAGGTATAACCCCTGTCCTGGTGAGGCATACTCAGTCTTGCCTCATCTGTGCGCAGTGCAACCCGGGAAGACCTGAGCCTACACCAACCAAATGTCTCCCCAAAGCCTAGTACCCGTTCCAACGGATTCAAATTGACCACATCCAGATGCCAATGTGCCAAGGGTTTCAATATGTGCTAGTAGTGGTAGACTTGTTCTCTGGGTGGCCAGAAGCCTACCCCGTCCGAAACCAGACAGCAACCACTACTGCAAAAAAAAAAAAACTGATGCAGGAGCTTGTCTGTAGGTTCGGAGTACCTGAGGTCATTGAGAGTGATCAGGGCCCAGCATTCACTGCTAGATTAACCCAAGAAGTCTGGAAGATGGTAGGGTCACACTTAGCCTATCACACACCCTACAGACCCCAAAGCAGCGACAAAGTCAAACGACTGAACGGGGTACTGAAGTCCAAGATGCTGAAAATGACTGGGGAGACAGGGCTCAGTTGGGTACAATGCCTGCCAATAGCACTATTTTCAGTTAGACACACCCCTAGGCCTCCACACCAAATTTTGTTTAGGACACGGCCTAGGATGGGACAGTACTTCCCACAGTAATTGCAAATGCATTATGAATCTGTTGCTAAATATGTGATTGCCCTGAGTAAACAATTGTCTAACATATGTGCACAAGTTTTCTCTTCCATTCCAGATCCTGACTCCCTAGAAGGAATACACACTCTCAAACCTAGAGAGTGGGTGGTGGTCAAGAAACACGTCAGAAACACCCTGGAACCACGATACGAGGGGCCTTACCAGGTGTTGCTGACTACCCCGACCTCTGTGAAACTCGAAGGGAGGCTTACCTGGATCCACGCCTCACATTGTAAAAGAGTAAAGGCTGTCCCGACGACCCTGGAACCATAAGCCATGAGGATTCACATACTGATCATGACTTTGACAGTGGGCATATCAGCAGTGTTCACACCACTGGGTGATGAATGGGACAATTCACTGACACGGCACCATCAAATTCTAGTCCAGGGGTTGAGACACTCAGAGATTGTTGGATCTGTACCCACAGTCCCGTGAGTTCAACCAGTATGCCTTATTTTGCAAATACCCGTGGACCTTTCTGAACTGATTGACCTGTCTAATTCTACCATCTTTCTCACTAGCATACACCAAGTTAAATCCAGTACAAACAAGGACAAGGAAGTAGCCTTACCTGTTGCAGGGTGGGCAGATGCCCCATGGCTCATGATAAACAGATCAGGACCCTCGGTAGATTATAGCTCTACTCCTTGGCAAGAGGGACACTGGGCTAATGTCACATGTTTTCCTAGCTGGACACACTGTTATTGTCTCCAAGTACAAACCAAAGGTATGACATCCACGTGCAGTGTATTGGTGTAGATGCTGAGAACGGAAAGGATCTGCCCTGTAACAACCATACTGTACAGGATCTCCGGACAGGTATATTAGCTAACGACACCGAAAGTCAGTCAAAAGGATATGAGTTGGCGAAAGGGACACAATTAGCCAAACTAATTACCCGATTATTCAATAGCACAGAAGTTCCAGAAGATATATACTTAGTTTGTGGACACAAAGCATACAAATGGTTATCCCAGAATGTCACAGGACTGTGCACCATCGCCAAGCTTACTCCTGCCACCTTTATAGTACCACACTCTGAAATTGACATAAATGGAGTACCTAAACACACCTTGTATCGTAGGGCCAAAGATAACACACCCAGACCAAATGGCAAGCCACGTGTAGTAGAGATGAGCATTACCAACAAAATTGTTAGTTCCATCTTCATATATCCCATGATAGCGCAGATGTGGGATCATCTGGTAGTAGCAACAGACTACCTGGATGACCAAATATGGGAAGTGATGAGACTTATGAATACCTCAAACATTGTACAAAACCAGTTAATCATTGTCACCAACCGACACACATTAGTTCTAGATTATGTTACAGCTAAAGATGGAGGTATGTGCCAGGTTGTGGGACCCTCTTGTTGCCATTACATAGACCCGCAGGGTAATTTGCAAGTTAAGGTGGATATAGAGAAGATGGCGGATTTAAGGGATAAATGGCTGGACGCACATAAAGCTGGTAAAGATACATGGTGGTCTGATACCTTCTCTTCCCTTAACCCCAAAAACTGGTTCAAAGGTATTGGGGGTTGGCTCATGGGAATTGTCCAAGTAATATTGCAGGTAGCCCTAATAATATTGGTGATATATGTAGTGATTAAGCTCGTTCTTATTTGTGTGACCCGCTTTTCAAAAAGAATGAAGAAAACTGATGAACGACCCATTATGCTCCTCTACGATGAGGAAGGACAGAAGGAAACATCGTTCAACACAGCTCCCCCTCCTCACAATGATGCCTGGCTGAGATAGGGTGAGATGAATCACAGGGTATTACCACAAGTCCGAGCAACCGGGAGCCTACCTATAAGGGGTAGGTTGTCGCCACTGCGGGTGAAGAGGATACGAATGGTATGCCCAGGGGATTCGCTAGGCGAAGGGAAAGTCTACAAATCAAGTCTCCAAGGGGGGACTGTTATGGACTATTGATACAAAATGGATACTTGCTTGTTGAGCTAAGATGGCGGCCAGGCATTCAGCCTACACCTATAAACTAGAATCTTACTTTGTGTTTTTATCATGTGTTTCTTTGTGGTTTCCGTTCAGCTCAAGCAAGCAGTTACAAAGAAAGAAGTAACGGTTTCACCCAGGCGCAAGGGGGGAGGGGGGAGGAATTTCCTCTGGCCGTCAAGGTTACAGAAAAGTAGAGAGTTCATAGCCAATAGAAAATATATACTTTATCTTTCACCCCCCTCTCACTCCCTCCTCTCGTGAAAACTATGTATTGTCTGTTTTTTCAGAAATAAACCAGAGATACTGATTAACTCCATGTAGTGAGTTGTCTGTCTGATCTCTCCGTGCACGTATCTTAATTAATTTGGAGCAGTACATCAAATCGAACTGGCAGTTTGGCCAGAACCAGAACACTATCAGGGCACTATACAAGGACCCCTCAGCAAAGGTTTTAACAAACGGTATACTATCTGATCCATTCACATTGTCTAACGGCACGAGACAGGGATGTCCTCTATCCCCACTTATTTTTATTTTATCCATAGAACCTTTAGCCCAAGCTATCCGGAGGGCCCCAGACATAATGGGCATTCAAATAGGTGATAGACAACACCGTATCTCATTGTACGCAGACAACATCATTCTTCCGCTCACTAATCCTGCTACTTCATTATCTGCGGCAATGAATCTAATACAAGAATTTGGTGCCCTTTCATACTATAAGATCAACGAGACTAAGTAACAGGTCCTCCTGTTGGGTATACCCGCAGACAAACTAATTCATCTACAGCAGAAATTCTCCCTCGACTGGCGATCAGATAACATTTTGTATTTAGGGATCCATCTCTGCTCTACCCCTCAAAACTTGTACAAAGCTAACTTTTCTCAATTAATCCCAACACTACAATCTGAACTTAATAATATAGCGAAAATGGAATTATCATGGCTTGGGCGGATAGCTGCTTTCCAGCAACACATTCTCCCAAAAATGTTATATCTGTTCCGGACCATCCCCATTCCGATCCCAAACTCCTTCTTTCAACTGATCAATAAAATGCTTAACAAATTTGTGTGTCAAAAGGGCCCACCAAGGATAGTCAGGACCACAATGAATAGACACAAGAAAAAAGGTGACATTAGCCTGCCTAACATCTTTGACTATTATCTGGCCTCTAGAATCAATCAGCTACAGGCATGGTGGGTGGGTGATAAGTCCATAAATTGGGTCCATATTGAGCAGGCCCAAGCTCCCTTACACAACTTTGAAGCCTTAATACTAGCCTCTATCAGTACAAAATCACCCATCCCAATTCACTCATTTTTCATCTCATCTTTGTTAACCTTATGGAAGACATATGTAGATAAAGTGGCAAATAATCCAGTTTCGTACACACACTTGGCCCCAATAGAATGTCTATCATTGTTAACTCCCGACCTGACATTGTCATCCTAGAAAGAGAAGGGAATTCTTACATTGGGTGATCTGTTGATAAACTCATCGCCCAAACCTTTTGCCGATATACAACAGACCTATGGCATTTCTGGTGGAGAAGTCTTTAAGTATCTGAGAATTAGGCATATCCTGAATGAAACTTCCATGTCAATTGGGAACGGGATCTTACAGCTGTTGAAACTTTGGAACCTCCCCAACACTACCTCTTCAGGAATTAAAGCTATATACTCCCTCCTAGGGAATAAACTTTCCTTCATCAAATATGCCCCATTCTTGGCCTGGGAGAAGGAGCTGGGTCAGTCCTTCTCTCATACCCAATGGACCACTGCCATTGGATTTGCCATGACTCACCTTCACTGTACTACCCACTTGGAATCATATATGAAAACTGTGCTGAAGTGGTACTTCACCCCCCTCAGACTTATGCTAATTTATCCAGGCGCTTCTCACACTTGTTGGAGGGGGTACGGCAGGAAAGGGTCCCTGTTTCATATCCTGTGGGATTGTCCCAACCTTAGGGAACTATGGACCCAGATCTTTCAAACAGTTTCTCTATTGACTAAAGACCCAATTTGCCAGAACCTGCTTTCGCCCTTTTATTCTTAAATATAAATGAGATCCCCAGAGAGGCAAGTGATCAGTTTACACATTTTTCTAGCTACAAAGTTACATATAGTGACTAACTGGAAAAGCACAAATATACCAACTCTTTCAGAGATAATAGAATCAGTGGCTACCACTTCTGTTTATGAAAAAATTGTGGCGTACAAAGATTTTAGGATATACAAGTTTGAAAAAGATTGGGCCAAATGGGAGGTTGTCCAGGCCCACCCCGTTAGACCTTCCTGCTAAACATAGAAGCACGCCAAGCTAATTCACACCTTAAGATTAGAGTTGAGCGAACACCTGAATGTTCGGGTTCGAGAAGTTCGGCCGAACTTCCCGGAAATGTTCGGGTTCGGGATCCGAACCCGATCCGAACTTCGTCCCGAACCCGAACCCCATTGAAGTCAATGGGGACCCGAACTTTTCGGTACTAAAAAGGCTGTAAAACAGCCCAGGAAAGGGCTAGAGGGCTGCAAAAGGCAGCAACATGTAGGTAAATCCCCTGCAAACAAATGTGGATAGGGAAATTAATTAAAATAAAAATTAAATAAATAAAAATTAACCAAAATCAATTGGAGAGAGGTCCCATAGCAGAGAATCTGGCTTCACGTCACCCACCACTGGAACAGTCCATTCTCAGATATTTAGGCCCCGGCACCCAGGCAGAGGAGAGAGGTCCCGTAACAGAGAATCTGTCTTCATGTCCGCAGAGAATCAGTCTGCATGTCATAGCAGAGAATCAGGCTACATGTCAGCCACCACTGCAACAGTCCATTGTCATAAATTTAGGCCAAGCACCCAGGCAGAGAAGAGAGGTCCCGTAACAGACAATCTGGCTTCATGTCAGCAGAGAATCAGTCTTCATGTCATAGCAGAGAATCAGGCTTCACGTCAGCCACCACTGCAACAGTCCATTGTCATAAATTTAGGCCCAGCACCCAGGCAGAGGAAAGAGGTCCCATAACAGACAATCTGGCTTCATGTCAGCAGAGAATCAGTCTTCATATCATAGCAGAGAATCAGGCTTCACGTCACCCACCACTGTAAGAGTCCATTTTCATAAATTTAGGCCCAGCACCCAGGCAGAGGAGAGAGGTCCCGTAACAGACAATCTGGCTTCATGTCAGCAGAGAATCAGTCTTCATGTCATAGCAGAGAATCAGGTTTCACGTCAGCCACCACTGCAACAGTCCATTGGCATATATTTAGGCCCAGCACCCAGGCAGAGGAGAGAGGTCCCGTAACAGACAATCTGGCTTCATGTCAGCAGAGAATTAGTCTGCATGTCATAGCAGAGAATCAGGCTTCACGTCAGCCACCAATGCAACAGTCCATTGTCAGATATTTAGGCCCAGCACCCAGGCAGAGGAGAGAGGTCCCGTAACAGACAATCTGGCTTCATGTCAGCAGAGAATCAGTCTTCATGTCATAGCAGAGAATCAGGCTTCACGTCACCCACCACTGCAACAGTCCATTTTCGTAAATTTAAGCCCAGCACCCAGGCAGAGGAGAGAGGTCCCGTAACAGACAATCTGGCTTCATGTCAGCAGAGAATTAGTCTGCATGTCATAGCAGAGAATCAGGCTTCACGTCAGCCACCACTGCAACAGTCCATTGTCATAAATTTAGGCCAAGCACCCAGGCAGAGAAGAGAGGTCCCGTAACAGACAATCTGGCTTCATGTCAGCAGAGAATCAGTCTTCATGTCATAGCAGAGAATCAGGCTTCACGTCAGCCACCACTGCAACAGTCCATTGTCATAAATTTAGGCCCAGCACCCAGGCAGAGGACAGAGGTCCCATAACAGACAATCTGGCTTCATGTCAGCAGAGAATCAGTCTTCATATCATAGCAGAGAATCAGGCTTCACGTCACCCACCACTGTAAGAGTCCATTTTCATAAATTTAGGCCCAGCACCCAGGCAGAGGAGAGAGGTCCCGTAACAGACAATCTGGCTTCATGTCAGCAGAGAATCAGTCTTCATGTCATAGCAGAGAATCAGGTTTCACGTCAGCCACCACTGCAACAGTCCATTGGCATATATTTAGGCCCAGCACCCAGGCAGAGGAGAGAGGTCCCGTAACAGACAATCTGGCTTCATGTCAGCAGAGAATTAGTCTGCATGTCATAGCAGAGAATCAGGCTTCACGTCAGCCACCAATGCAACAGTCCATTGTCAGATATTTAGGCCCAGCACCCAGGCAGAGGAGAGAGGTCCCGTAACAGACAATCTGGCTTCATGTCAGCAGAGAATCAGTCTTCATGTCATAGCAGAGAATCAGGCTTCACGTCACCCACCACTGCAACAGTCCATTTTCGTAAATTTAAGCCCAGCACCCAGGCAGAGGAGAGAGGTCCCGTAACAGACAATCTGGCTTCATGTCAGCAGAGAATTAGTCTGCATGTCATAGCAGAGAATCAGGCTTCACGTCAGCCACCACTGCAACAGTCCATTGTCATATATTTAGGCCCAGCACCCAGGCAGAGGAGAGAGGTCCCGTAACAGACAATCTGGCTTCATGTCAGCAGAGAATTAGTCTGCATGTCATAGCAGAGAATCAGGCTTCACATCAGCCACCACTGCAACAGTCCATTGGCATATATTTAGGCCCAGCACACAGGCAGAGGAGAGAGGTCCCGTAACAGAGGATCTGGCTTCATATCAGCAGAGAATCAGTCTGCATGTCATAGCAGAGAATCAGGCTTCACGTCAGCCACCACTACAACAGTCCATTGTCAGATATTTAGGCCCAGCACCCAGGCAGAGGAGAGAGGTCCCGTAACAGAGAATCTGTCTTCATGTCAGCAGAGAATTAGTCTGCATGTCATAGCAGAGAATCAGGCTTCACGTCACCCAACATTGGAACAGTCCATTGGCATATATTTAGGCACCCAGACAGAGGAGAGGTTCATTCAACTTTGGGTAGCCTCGCAATATAATGGTAAAATGAAAATAAAAATAGGATTGAATGAGGAAGTGCCCTGGAGTCAAATAATATATGGTTAAGGGGAGGTAGTTAATGTCTAATCTGGACAAGGGACGGACAGGTCCTGTGGGATCCATGCCTGGTTCATTTTTATGAACGTCAGCTTGTCCACATTGGCTGTAGACAGGCGGCTGCGTTTGTCTGTAATGACGCCCCCTGCCGTGCTGAATACACGTTCAGACAAAACGCTGGCCGCCGGGCAGGCCAGCACCTCCAACGCATAAAAGGCTAGCTCTGGCCACGTGGACTATTTAGAGACCCAGAAGTTGAATGGGGCCGAACCACCAGTCAGTACGTGGAGGGGTGTGCACACGTACTGTTCCACCATGTTAGTGAAATGTTGCCTCCTGCTAACACGTTGCGTATCAGGTGGTGGTGCAGTTAGCTGTGGCGTGTTGACAAAAGTTTTCCACATCTCTGCCATGCTAACCCTGCCCTCAGAGGAGCTGGCCGTGACACAGCTGCCTTGGCGACCTCTTGCTCCTCCTCTGCCTTGGCCTTGGGCTTCCACTTGTTCCCCTGTGACATTTGGGAATGCTCTCAGTAGCGCGTCTACCAACGTGCGCTTGTACTCGCGCATTTTCCTATCACGCTCCAGTGCAGGAAGTAAGGTGGGCACATTGTCTTTGTAGCGTGGATCCAGCAGGGTGGCAACCCAGTAGTCCGCACAGGTTAAAATGTGGGCAACTCTGCTGTCGTTGCGCAGGCACTGCAGCATGTAGTCGCTCATGTGTGCCAGGCTGCCCAGGGGTAAGGACAAGCTGTCCTCTGTGGGAGGCGTATCGTCATCGTCCTGCCTTTTCCCCCAGCCACGCACCAGTGATGTGCCTGAGCTGCGTTGGGTGCCACCCCGCTGTGACCATGCTTTATCCTCATCCTCCTCCACCTCCTTCTCATCCTCGTCCTCCTCGTCCTCCAGTAGTGGGCCCTGGCTGGCCACATTTGTACCTGGCCTCTGCTGTTGCAAAAAACCTCCCTCTGAGTCACTTCGAAGAGACTGGCCTGAAAGTGCTAAAAATGACCCCTCTTCCTCCTCCTCCTCCTCCTGGGCCACCTCCTCTTCCATCATCGCCCTAAGTGTTTTCTCAAGGAGACATAGAAGTGGTATTGTAACGCTGATAACGGCGTCATCGCCACTGGCCATGTTGGTGGAGTACTCGAAACAGCGCAACAGGGCACACAGGTCTCGCATGGAGGCCCAGTCATTGGTGGTGAAGTGGTGCTGTTCCGCAGTGCGACTGACCCGTGCGTGCTGCAGCTGAAACTCCACTATGGCCTGCTGCTGCTCGCACAGTCTGTCCAGCATGTGCAAGGTTGAGTTCCACCTGGTGGGCACGTCGCATATGAGGCGGTGAGCGGGAAGGCCGAAGTTACGCTGTAGCGCAGACAGGCGAGCAGCGGCAGGATGTGAACGCCGGAAGTGCGAACAGACGGCCCGCACTTTATGCAGCAGCTCTGACATGTTGGGGTAGTTGTGAATGAACTTCTGCACCACCAAATTCAGCACATGCGCCAGGCAAGGGATGTGCGTTAAACTGGCTAGTCCCAGAGCTGCAATGAGATTTCGCCCATTATCGCACACCACCAGGCCGGGATTGAGGCTCACCGGCAGCAACCACTCGTCGGTCTGTTGTTCTATACCCCGCCACAACTCCTGTGCGGTGTGGGGCCTGTCCCCCAAACATATGAGTTTCAGAATGGCCTGCTGACGTTTACCCCGGGCTGTGCTGAAGTTGGTGGTGAAGGTGTGTGGCTGACTGGATGAGCAGGTGGAAGAAGAGGAGGAGGAAGCCGAGAAGGAGGAGGTGGCAACAGGAGGCAAAGAATGTTGCCCTGCGATCCTTGGCGGCGGAAGGACGTGCGCCAAACAGCTGTCCGCCTGGGGCCCAGCTGCCACTACATTTACCCAGTGTGCAGTTAGGGAGATATAGCGTCCCTGGCCGTGCTTACTGGTCCACGTATCTGTGGTTAGGTGGACCTTGCTACAGATGGCGTTGCGCAGTGCACACTTGATTTTATCGGATACTTGGTTGTGCAGGGAAGGCACGGCTCTCTTGGAGAAGTAGTGGCGGCTGGGAACAACATACTGTGGGACAGCAAGCGACATGAGCTGTTTGAAGCTGTCTGTGTCCACCAGCCTAAATGACAGCATTTCATAGGCCAGTAGTTTAGAAATGCTGGCATTCAGGGCCAGGGATCGAGGGTGGCTAGGTGGGAATTTACGCTTTCTCTCAAATGTTTGTGAGATGGAGAGCTGAACGCTGCCGTGTGACATGGTTGAGACGCTTGGTGACGGAGGTGGTGGTGGTGTTGGTGGTACATCCCCTGTTTGCTGGGCGGCAGGTGCCAACGTTCCTCCAGAGGCGGAGGAAGAGGCCGAGGCGGCAGCAGCAGAAGAGGCCGAGGCGGCAGCAGCAGAAGAGGCCGAGGCGGCAGCAGCAGAAGAGGTAGCAGGGGGAGCCTGAGTGACTTCCTTGTTTTTATGGTGTTTACTCCACTGCAGTTCATGCTTTGCATGCAGGTGCCTGGTCATGCAGGTTGTGCTAAGGTTCAGAACGTTAATGCCTCGCTTCAGGCTCTGATGGCACAGCGTGCAAACCACTCGGGTCTTGTCGTCAGCACATTGTTTGAAGTAGTGCCATGCCAGGGAAATCCTTGAAGCTGCCTTTGGGGTGCTCGGTCCCAGATGGCGGCGGTCAGTAGCAGGCGGAGTCTCTTGGCGGCGGGTGTTCTGCTTTTGCCCACTGCTCCCTCTTTTGCTACGCTGTTGGCTCGGTCTCACCACTGCCTCTTCCTCCGAACTGTGAAAGTCAGTGGCACGACCTTCATTCCATGTGGGGTCTAGGACCTCATCGTCCCCTGCATCGTCTTCCACCCAGTCTTGATCCCTGACCTCCTGTTCAGTCTGCACACTGCAGAAAGACGCAGCAGTTGGCACCTGTGTTTCGTCATCATCAGAGACATGCTGAGGTGGTATTCCCATGTCCTCATCATCAGGAAAGATAAGTGGTTGTGCGTCAGAGCAGTCTATGTCTTCCACCGCTGGGGAAGGGCTAGGTGGATGCCCTTGGGAAACCCTGCCAGCAGAGTCTTCAAACAGCATAAGAGACTGCTGCAAACCTTGAGGCTCAGACAGTTTCCCTGATATGCATGGGGGTGATGTGACAGACTGATGGGGTTGGTTTTCAGGCGCCATCTGTGCGCTTTCTGCAGAAGACTGGGTGGGAGATAATGTGAACGTGCTGGATCCACTGTCGGCCACCCAATTGACTAATGCCTGTACCTGCTCAGGCCTTACCATCCTTAGAACGGCATTGGGCCCCACCATATATCGCTGTAAATTCTGGCGGCTACTGGGACCTGAGGTAGTTGGTACACTAGGACGTGTGGATGTGGCAGAACGGCCACGTCCTCTCCCAGCACCAGAGGGTCCACTAACACCACCACGACCATGTCCACGTCCGCGTCCCTTAATAGATGTTTTCCTCATTGTTATCGTTCACCACAACAACAAAAATATTATTTGGCCCAATGTATTGTATTCAAATTCAGATGAATATAAATTTGAGGCCTAGTATTTAGGCGCTGGGTGACCGGTATAGATTTACTGACAGAATTAGACTTTGAAATGCACAATAGCGTGTGTGTGAAGTTATTCTGAATGACCCTATGTGCACCTTGAATATTATATACCCTTTTAGGGATAGATTTCAAATAGCTCTGATACAGCAGAAACCACTAAATTATGAAATTGCTAAATTGGGAATTGTATTTCAACCCAGAACAAAAAATGTGCTTTGACGGACACTAAATAACTTGCCCAGCCAGAACAGTACAGCGGTAATGACAGATTTAGCGGGAAATAATTTTGAGGCCTAGTATTTAGGCGCTGAGTGACCGGTATGGATTTACTGACAGAATTAAACTTGGAAATGCACAGTAGCGTGTGTGTGAAGTTATTCTGAATGACCCTATGTGCACCTTGAATATTATATACCCTTTTAGGGATAGATTTCAAATAGCTCTGATATAGCAGAAACCACAAAATTAGGAAATTGCTAAATTGGGAATTGTATTTCAACCCAGAACAAAAAATGTGCTTTGACGGACACTAAATAACTTGCCCAGCCAGAACAGTACAGCGGTAACGACAGATTTAGCGGGATATAAATTTGAGGCCTAGTATTTAGGCGTTGGGTGACCGGTATGGATTTACTGACAGAATTAGACTTGGAAATGCACAGTAGCGTGTGTGTGAAGTTATTCTGAATGACCCTATGTGCACCTTGAATATTATATACCCTTTTAGGGATAGATTTCAAATAGCTCTGATATAGCAGAAACCACTAAATTATGAAATTGCTAAATTGGGAATTGTATTTCAACCCAGAACAAAAAATGTGCTTTGACAGACACTAAATAACTTGCCGAGCCAGAACAGTACAGCGGTAACGACAGATTTAGCGGGAAATAAATTTGAGGCCTAGTATTTAGGCGCTGGGTGACCGGTATGGATTTACTGACAGAATTAAACTTGGAAATGCCCAGTAGCGTGTGTGTGAAGTTATTCTGAATGACCCTATGTGCACCTTGAATATTATATACCCTTTTAGGGATAGATTTCAAATAGCTCTGATATAGCAGAAACCACTAAATTATGAAATTGCTAAATTGGGAATTGTATTTCAACCCAGAACAAAAAATGTGCTTTGACGGACACTAAATAACTTGCCCAGCCAGAACAGTACAGCGATAACGACAGATTTAGCGGGATATAAATTTGAAGCCTAGTATTTTGGCGCTGGGTGACCGGTATGGATTTACTGACAGAATTAAACTTGGAAATGCACAGTAGCGTGTGTGTGAAGTTATTCTGAATGACCCTATGTGCACCTTGAATATTATATACCCTTTTAGGGATAGATTTCAAATAGCTCTGATATAGCAGAAACCACAAAATTAGGAAATTGCTAAATTGGGAATTGTATTTCAACCCAGAACAAAAAATGTGCTTTGACGGACACTAAATAACTTGCCTAGCCAGAACAGTACAGCGGTAACGACAGACTTAGCGGGATATAAATTTGAGGCCTAGTATTTAGGCGTTGGGTGACCGGTATGGATTTACTGACAGAATTAGACTTGGAAATGCACAGTAGCGTGTGTGTGAAGTTATTCTGAATGACCCTATGTGCACCTTGAATATTATATACCCTTTTAGGGATAGATTTCAAATAGCTCTGATATAGCAGAAACCACTAAATTATGAAATTGCTAAATTGGGAATTGTATTTCAACCCAGAACAAAAAATGTGCTTTGACAGACATTAAATAACTTGCCCAGCCAGAACAGTACAGCGGTAACGACATATTTAGCGGGAAATAAATTTGAGGCCTAGTATTTAGGCGCTGGGTGACCGGTATGGATTTACTGACAGAATTAAACTTGGAAATGCCCAGTAGCGTGTGTGTGAAGTTATTCTGAATGACCCTATGTGCACCTTGAATATTATATACCCTTTTAGGGATAGATTTCAAATAGCTCTGATATAGCAGAAACCACTAAATTATGAAATTGCTAAATTGGGAATTGTATTTCAACCCAGAACAAAAAATGTGCTTTGACGGACACTAAATAACTTGCCCAGCCAGAACAGTACAGCGGTAACGACAGATTTAGCGGGATATAAATTTGAAGCCTAGTATTTTGGCGCTGGGTGACCGGTATGGATTTACTGACAGAATTAAACTTGGAAATGCACAGTAGCGTGTGTGTGAAGTTATTCTGAATGACCCTATGTGCACCTTGAATATTATATACCCTTTTAGGGATAGATTTCAAATAGCTCTGATACAGCAGAAACCACTAAATTATGAAATTGCTAAATTGGGAATTGTATTTCAACCCAGAACAAAAAATGTGCTTTGACGGACACTAAATAACTTGCCCAGCCAGAACAGTACAGCGGTAATGACAGATTTAGCGGGATATAAATTTGAGGCCTAGTATTTAGGCGCTGGGTGACCGGTATGGATTTACTGACAGAATTAAACTTGGAAATGCACAGTAGCGTGTGTGTGAAGTTATTCTGAATGACCCTATGTGCACCTTGAATATTATATACCCTTTTAGGGATAGATTTCAAATAGCTCTGATACAGCAGAAACCACTAAATTATGAATTTGCTAAATTGGGAATTGTATTTCAACCCAGAACAAAAAATGTGCTTTGACGGACACTAAATAACTTGCCCAGCCAGAACAGTACAGCGGTAACGACAGATTTAGCTGGATATAAATTTGAGGCCTAGTATTTAGGCGCTGGGTGACCGGTATGGATTTACTGACAGAATTAGACTGGGATATGGCCAAAAAATAACCACACTATTGCTAGTTAAATGCACTTGGTGTGACAGCTTGACCAACCACACTACTGAGGGTTAAATGCACTTGATGACAGGTGCAGCTTGCCCCTGATGTAGTATATGGCCAAAAAATTAACAGACTATTGCTGGTTAAATGTACTTGGTGTGACAGCTTGACCAACCACACTACTGAGGGTTAAATGCACTTGGTGACTGGCGCAGCTTGCCCCTGATGTAGTATATGGCCAAAAAATAAACAGACCCTGATGTAGGCTTTAGCCAAAAAACAACCACACCATTGAGGGTTAAATGCACTTGGTGACATGCTCAGCTTGCCCCTGATGTAGTATATGGCCAAAAAATGAACAGACTATTGCTGGTTAAATGCACTTGGTGTGACAGCTTGACCAACCACACTACTGAGGGTTAAATGCACTTGGTGACGGGCGCAGCTTGCCCCTGATGTAGTATATGGCCAAAAAATGAACAGACTATTGCTGGTTAAATGCACTTGGTGTGACAGCTTCACCCTGATGTAGGCTTTAGCCAAAAAACAACCACACCATTGAGGGTTAAATGCACTTGGTCGCAGCTTGTGCTGGCGCACCACAAGACACAAAATGGCTGCCGATCACCCCAGAAAAAAGTGACTGACAAACGGTCTGGGCAGCCTAAAAACAGTGAGCAATTGAATTTCAGCAGCTCAATGATGCACAGCTGCAGATCGATCGATTAATCAAGTCCTTTGGAGGAGTTAATCTGCCTAATCTCGCCCTACTGTCGCAGCCGCAACCTCTCCCTACGCTAATCAGTGCAGAGTGACAGGCGGCGCTATGTGACTCCAGCTTAAATAGAGGCTGGGTCACATGGTGCTCTGGCCAATCACAGCAATGCCAATAGTAGGCATGGCTGTGACGGCCTCTTGGGGCAAGTAGTATGACGCTTGTTGATTGGCTGCTTTGCAGCCTTTCAAAAAGCGTCAAGAAAGCGTCACAAAAGCGCCAAGAAAGCGACGAACACCGAACACGAACCCAGACTTTTACGAAAATGTCCGGGTTCGGGTCTGTGTCACGGACACCCCAAAATTCGGTACGAACCCGAACTATACATTTCGAGTTCGCTCATCCCTACTTAAGATGTCTCCTCAAAATTTTCCCATTTGGTTATCCTCATAATAGCCCTTAATACTTTATCACACAGTATTTGACATTATTATATTATTATTTTTTTATATCTTACAGATTCCTGACAACTGGAAACTCCTTTGCTTCGCTGCACTTCAAGTTCCTGCTGGGAGTCTCTACTATCTCTGGGATAGTCAGCCAAACATGTCAAATCATATGGCAACATCTCAGGGAAGCGGTGATGCCCACCTCCAAGGCGGTAGATTGGCTACGTATTACCAAGGGTTTTCAATATTCTGCGCAGTTTCCAAACTGCCTTGGGGCACTTGATGGCAAACACATACGTGTTAAGAAGCCTGCTTACTCAGGGTCCCGGTACTTTAATTACAAATAGTAATTTTCTGTGGTGCTGTTAGCCTTGGCTGACAGTAATTACAGGTTTGTAATTGTCGATATCGGGGCCTATGGAGGTACATCAGACTCTCGCATCTTTTGTGCCTCCAGAATGAGTGAGCGACTTTGAGCCAATCAGTTAGCCCTACCAGAGACCAGAACACTACCCAGATCAACAGGACCCCTGGTTCCATTTGTAATCGTGGTTGATGAAGGGTTTAAATTATCACCCAATATGATGCGGCCCTTCCCCAGACGCGATTTAGACAACCGAAAGTTCATATTCAACTACCGACTAACTTGTGCACGTCGGTTTGTTGAGTGTGCATTTGGTATACTTTCTGCTAAATGGAGTGTATTTATGTCGTCAATGCAAATGGATCCGGAAAATGTCACCCTGGTGATCCAAGCTTGTGTAGTTTTTCACAATTTCGCCAGGATCCACGATGTGACCTTGGATGCTGAACTGCTTCAAAACTTGACTACCACACCAGTCAATTTTGAACAAGTCCGACATGGAAGACTTGGAACAGCTGGACTAGCTGTCCGGGAACGCTATGCAGACTACTTTTGCAGTCCAGAGGGAGCATTGTCGTGGCAGATGGATGCCATCCATGGTGATCGTTAATTTAATCTGGTCTCTGGGATAAAATTTTAAAAAATTAAAATAATTGTTATAGTTAGTTCCTTGTTTATTTTTAGTGATAGTTTAGGGACTCTCAAGAGAATGTGGACCCTTGACGTGGGCTTGCGTGCTGGGGTATTATTTAAAAAAAATGTAATTTTAAAATTTTATTAAAACTTTTCATGTCCTATATGCACTTGAAATAAAATAAAAATATAGATCATGAAATATTTTAATATATATTTACTCTAATATTTAGAGATTACATTTTTCTAAATTTAAAAAATACCCTCTAATATCACATTCAACTTATACAATATTTGAAATATTTTTTAGCAATTTTTTTATTTTATTTTTATTGGATTTTAAAGACAAGCTCCTTTGTATATAATAACTATTCCTAATATGACACTTGAATGCACTGGGGCTGGGCCTTGACACTTGCCTTAGTGATTGTGCCGAAATATCATATACCTGAAGAAAAAATTCAAAAGAATAAATACTTTTATATTAATAAAGACTGAGACAATATAGTTGATTTGAAATAACTTTTTATTAAACTATAAACGGGGAAAAAAAAAATCACAAATCAAAAAGTTCACGGGTGTATGGACCACTTCCCCTGCGAACTATGGGAACAAATGTAGGACTGCTTTGCATTGTTTGCGCAGGCATTGGAATCTGTGACATACTTGGTGCAGACGGTATGTCGGATCTTGTTTGAGATCAAATCTGTGCCTATCGCATTTTCTCTTGATCAACATATTGTATAATGTTGAGGGGCATGTTATCCAACATTTTTTCCTCTGGTGTCTCAGATTTGTTTTTGTTTAAGTATTCAAAAACTTGAGAGTCAATATAGTCTCTCCTGGCCATCTGAGAGGGAGCTTGTTGATTACTTCCTCCCCTCCTTCTTTTGCTTGGACGCTGAATAGGCTGAGGCGAAGTTTCCTGATGATTTTCCTCATCTAGTCTTTGAACATCCTCCATTTCTACAGCAGCTTTTGGACATGATGGTGGTGGTGCCTGATTATCTATATCTGTTGAAGAGTCACCTTCAGCCTCCAGATTGTCCACAGTACTGAAAAAGAGATAAAATTATAGTACAAAAAAAACCAGACTTTTTTCTGTTTAATTTTTCACTAGTGATGTTCTTATCATAATATAAAAGGCTCCGATAGACTTAAAAAAATGTCACCACACTACTGTAGTGCAAATTCATTCACTAACTTTTGATTAGTGGGGTTCATATGGTCATTATTTATCAACATCACTAAAATATACAGTATTTTTCGCTTTATAAGACGCACCTGATGATAAGACGCACCCCAGATTTTAGAGTAGGAAAATAAGAAAAAAAATAAAATAAATTTTTTCATCACACCTCCTATCAGCCCACTCAGACCCTTATCAGACCTCAGATTAGCACATCAATACCCCCAGACCTCAGAATAGCCCATCAGTACCCCCATCAGACCTCAGATCAGACTAAAATAAAAAATCATCATCGAGGAGCGAAGCGCCACAAGCGCAGGTAATACTTACCCTCACTGGTCTGCGCCACGGCTCCTCTTCAGCAGTCTCGCTCCAATCTTCCTGGCCTGCACTGCACTGTCACATGACTGTGTGCAACATCAGGTCATAGTGCGTGGATATTTTCCCCCCACTTTTTTGGGGGAAAAAGTGCATCTTATAAAATGAAAAATACGGTAATATATTTTGAAATAAATTAAAACTTATGGTCGCAGGTCATTTTGCTTTAAGTCTTTTTGCTGCAAAAAAAAGATTAAAATTGGAATTATTTAACTATATTATTTATCCGTTATTTATTACTATGTCACGTTAGTATTTTTATTTTATTTTTTATTCTCGCCTTTCAACGTTCATGTAATTTTATAGTGCAGACATCTGCAAGGATAGAACACGGTGTTCCATCCTTGGAGATGTGTGTACTTGAAAAAAAAAAACAGGGCCTAGCAAAGAGAAATAGTAAAGTTTGCATTTAATATTATGCAGAGATGCTTTTTCTATAAAAAGTTATAAGGGTACAGTTACACTTGCGGCGGAGCTGATCACACCGGCTGTTCAAAGGGCAAGATCCTTCCTGCCACTCTGTGTCCATTGACTATAATGAGGGGCATGGGTGGAGTTCCGATGCAGCATAGCAGCATGTTGAGAACTCGCTGGACTTAAAATTTGGACATGCAGTATTTTTAGTCTGGCGGCTTCTCGCCTTGTGCTGCATCGAAACTCCGCTCCCACCCCATCCCATTATAGTCAATGGGGACAGAGCACCAGTCCAGCAACATGGCGCTGGGATCCGCTCAGCCACAAGTGTAAAAGTACTCTATTTGGATTTTATTAAAAGCTCAACTTTCCTATGTTACTTTGCAAGGCCCAATGAACATTCCATAAAGCCATCTGTGATGGCTTTCTGAAATGTTCATATCAGAGCACCATAGCAAGTCCTATAGCATGCCCTATTTATTTATTTTTTCAGCGTCAGTGTTCCATCCTTGCAGACCAGATGTCTGCACTAGAAAAGTGCAAGGGCCTAGCAAAATCACATAGGAAAGGTTTGCATTTAATATTGTGCAGAGATGCATTTAATAAAATTTGATAAGATGCATGATAGGATTTTATTATAAGCATAACTTTTCTATGTCACTTTGCTAGACCCATTAAACTTTGTAGTGCAGATGTCTGAACAACACCCTGGAGATGGCAATCATGGATGCTACAGGACTTGATTATAACTACAGATTTTAGACAAAATCTAATATTATCAGATAAAAAATTTTACTTACCAAGTCTTCTACATTTATCAGATCGGTATCTTGCCCATTCATCAGGCAAGAGCTCCTGTGCAATCTCTTCCCATGAACGATGCTTTTGTACACAGTCTTGGTACATATTTTGTCTGGAATCCCAAATCTCTGGCCTGTCTTGGATCAAGACAATGAATTTGCTGACATATATTCTGGACATTTTGGAGAGCAATAAAGTTGGTGTGCCAAAATCGTCACCAAATGCTAGATATGATTATTTAGCCACAACCCCTGAGGGCAGAGCCTTCATTAAAATATTTAAATAAAAATACGGAAACGGTCCCGCAAATTGAAGATGACTTACGGAAACCATTCCGTATGTCATCCGCAATTTGCGGATCCATTCACTTCTATGGGGTGCAGACCGATTTCTGCGGACAATAATAGGACATGCTTCATATTTTTGCGGTGTATAAATGCGGAAAAACAAGGTTGTAGACAACATACTGTCCGCAAATTTTATTCACCCATAGGAATGAATGGGGCCACATTTATTCCGCAAAATGCGGAACGGATGCGGATCGAACGCGGAAACAAATAATGTATACTTGGGGGGACTGTATACTGTGTGGGGGGGCTGTATAGTGTGTGGGGGGCCTGTATACTGTGGGGGGCTGTATACTGTGTGGAACTGTATACTGTGGGGGGGGGGGCTGTATACTGTGGGGGCCTGTATACTGTGGGGGGGCTGTATACTGTGGGGGGGTTGCATAGTGTGGGGGGCCTGTATAGTGTGGGGGGCTATATACTGTGTGGGGGCCTGTATACTGTGTGGGGGCCTGTATACTGTGGGGGGATGTATACTGTGTGGGGGCCTGTATACTGTGTGGGGGCCTGTATAGTGTGGGCTGTATAGTGTGGGGGGGCCTGTATAGTGTGGGGGCCTGTATAGTGTGGGGGGCTGTATACTGTGGGTGCTGTATATTGTGGAGTGCTATACTGCTGTACTGTATACTGTGGGGGGCTGTATACTGTATGTGCTGTATAGCGTGGAGTGCTATACTGCTGTACTGTATAGTGTGGGGTGCTGTATCGTGTATAGTTTGGGGTGCTGTATACAGTGAGGTGCTGTATACTGTGGGCTGCTATACTGCTCTACTATATACTGTGGGGTACTGTATAGTGTAGGGTGCTATACTGCATACTGTGTGGTGCTATACTATAGGGTGCTATACTGCATACTGTGTGGTGCTGTATACTATAGGGTGCTATACTGCATACTGTGGGGTGCTGGGGTGCCTGTAACACTAGGGTGAGCCGAGCCCTGGTCTCCTTCCTGCAGAGCAGTGCCCACTTCCAGCCTGAGCCCAGAACACTGATCCTGAGCCACTGGAGTTTTCAGAACTGGAAGTATTTACAGCCATTCACTGTACTCTACCAGATGTGTGGATTTTTTGTGTGTGTTGTGGTGGAGGGCATGATTACCTGGTAAGGTGTGGGTAGGCGGGATCCAGGGGGCCCAAGTACATTTTTGCCCAGGGTCCAATCAATATTAAAGACGGCCCTGACTGTTACCCAGCTGGCTACCTCAGCCTCCTTGATTTCACCCTCCCCCTCATCTAACCCAAAGAGTGCTTGCTTAGTGAGCAGCAAACTCTTTTCCAAATTAACGCCTCTGAGTGTTGAAACTCAACCGTTTAGATACTCAATTTGTGATTCCAAACGGGTTAATATGCTCACATTTGGAACAATGATATACACCCTTGAACGGCTGTTACACGACTACATACATCAGACAAGATGTGCACTGGACTGCACTGTCATTTATGGAACACATACTGATGGGGATTACACAATGAAAGCGAAAAAATGCAATATAATGCAGTAATAAGAAACTGATTTACTGCAGTCCCAGAATCTAAAGTCACTTAATCTAAAGTCGCACACTTATACAAACACACACTTAAATAAAACACGTGACGCGTAAACTTGCGTTATATAAATGGAGCTCTCAAAACAAGCCTGATTTGTTTCCTCTGGATTCACCAGCAGTGGTTTTGAATTTTGATTTATTTTATTATGAAAAAAGCCCCTATACTCTTTCACCAGAAATGAATGCAACAGTGCAGTGCGTTTAAATGTTTTGTGTATTACTTAAATACCGCCCTATGCTCTATCACAAGAAATTACTGCAAATGATTTTTGGTAAATAACACCACTGCTTCAATCAAATTTTTTTTTGGGGGGGGGGGGGTGGGCAACTGGTGTATCACAGTAGTAGAATTTATTTGTTCCAATGGCGTTTGTCACTCTGTGTAGCTGAGGTAACGTAGCTAAACCGCAAACAAATGCTGCACTACCCAAATGCACTATATAGAAAGGATATAATTGGTATATAACACCCCTGCTTCAATCAGTTTTTTGGGGGGCAACTGGTAGATCACACCAGTAGAAATGATTTGCTCCAATAGCGTTTGGAACTCTGTGTGGCTGTAGTATCGCAGCAGTACCGCAAACAACTGCTGCACAATACAATTGCACTATTATATACTTTCTATGTTAGAAAGTATATTATAAGTATATTACACCCCTCAGTATGAAACACTTATTGATAGCAGACCTATACCAGTCCTTAAAAAGACTTTTGAGGCCCTTAGCTAGTGTTTTGTGTCCCTAACAGTCTGTCCCTGCTCCACACAGCAACCTCTCCCTACACTGGCAAAAGACTGAATGTAAAATGGCACCCAGATCAGGTTTATTTATAAGGTAAGGGGCATGTCCATGTCCTGAAGCTTCTCAATTGGCTGTCCTGTACCACCTGATGGATGTTTCATGGGTCAAAGTTCTTCACAATGTAAAAGAATATAGCAGGCGCAATTATTGTCATATGTTCGCCCGTTCGGCAAACAGCGAACAAGCAAAGTTCGCCGTGAAACAACCTCCGCGGCGAACCGCAAGGCCATCTCTACCCACAAATATCTGCCACCACCCAAAACAAAAATTGGTCCCTGTCTTAGGTAAATACAGCGGCATAAAAGGCCTTTTCAGTCCGACGAATGCCTAATGTTTTGGGACTTGGAGGAATTCAAAACCTGTGATGACAACGTGTTTCAACTATTATCTAGTAATGAGCGAGCACCAAAGTCTTATGCCACTTTTACAGACTGACAAAAAAACTCGCAAAACCCCGTCCCCCCCCACAAAAAAAAAAAACTTTTTAGAGGAAAAATTGTTAGGAAACTTTCTTTCCTGTAAATTCAATTGTATATACAGTGTAAGTGCTTCCAAAAATTACAAGGAAGAAGCACTCCAATACAGCCTGTATTTGACCTAAAGGAGGGCCTCTTTCACATGGTGGTTCAATTGTTCAGGTAGTGGGACTCCTACACTCATACAGCCTATGCACTAAGTGAAAGGGCTTTCAAAAACTACAAGGAACCAGCACTCCAATGCACCTTGTATTACACATAAAGGAGGGCATCATACACACCCTTTAAAAATTAAAATTAATGGTCTGCTGGTGACCCTCAAAAAAACATTAGGAGAAAGGGCCTGCTGGTTACCTTCTAAAAAAATTACAGGTGAGGGCCTGCTGCAGAGGTGATCCTCTTAAACATTATGGTTGAGGGCCTGCTGGTGAGCTGACACTGGAAAACATTGGAGGTGAGGGCCTGAAGGTGAGCGAACCCCATAAAACATTGTAGTGAGGGCCTACAGGTGAGCAGACCATATAAAACATTGGAGGTAAGGGCATGAAGGTGAGCGAACCCCATAAAACATTGTAGTGAGGGCCAACAGGTGAGCAGACCGTATGAAACATTGGAGGTGAGGGCCTGAAGGTGAGCAAACCCCATAAAACATTGTAGTGAGGGCCTACAGGTGAGTAGACTGAATTAAACATTGGAGGTAAGAGCCTGAAGGTGAGCAAACCCCATAAAACATTGTAGTGAGGGCCTACAGGTGAGCAGACCGTATGAAACATTGGAGGTGAGGGCCTGAAGGTGAGTGAACACCATAAAACATTGTAGTGAGGGCCTACAGGTGAGCAGACCATATGAAACATTGGAGGTGAGGGCCTGAAGGTGAGCGAACCCCATAAAACATTGTACTGAGGGAATATATACTGTATGGAAAAGGAGAAGGAGGAGAAAACAAGGTTTAAACGTATACCCTTTTTTGGAGGTGAAAAGGGTGCATCTGAATCTTGTGGATTGAGTACATTTTAAAGCATACATTTAAATTGTGTGTTTGTTCCTCATTAGCTCAGCGTTCCTCTGGTGGAGTGGAAAAGTCAGGGGCAATCCAGGCCTTGTTCATTCTTATCCGAGTCAACTTGTCAGCATTACCAGTGGACAAGCGGATACGCTTATCTGTTATAATGCCACCAGCAGCACTAAATACATGCTCAGACAATACGCTGGCGGCAGGGCAGGCCAGCACCTCCAAGGCATAGAGCACAAGTTCAGTCCACATGTACAGCTTGGACACGCAGTAGTTGTAAGGCACCGAGGGATCATTCAGGAGGCGGTCTGCTATGTATTCTTTCACCATCTTCCAAAACGTGTCCCTCCGTTAGCCACTAGGCCACGCTTCAGGGTGAGGTTGCTGGCGGGGTGTCATAAAAGTGTCCCATGCCTTGGACAGTGTTTCCCTACGTTTGTTGGAACTGGTGTGTGTTCCCCTTGTCTCCCTTCCTTGGTTGCCAAAAGGAAGTATAAACTCTGCCGCCAGCAGTGTCAGATGTAAATGTTTGGAGCAATTTCTCAACAAGGACCTTCTGATATTGCACCATTTTACTTGCCCTCTCCACCACAGGAATGAATGATGAGAAGTTCTATTTGTAGTGGGGGTCCAGGAGGGTTAACACCCAGTAATCCGTGTTGTCTAAAATGCGTATAATGCGAGGGTCGCGGGAAAGGTAGCCTAACATAAAGTAAGCCACGTGTGCCAGTGTACCAACAGGCAAGATATCTATGTCGACGTCATCATGACTCTCCATCTCCTTCTCCTCCTCATCTCCTTGTGCCCATCCATGTCGAACCAGTGGAATTAAAGTTCCGTCGGGAGTACTCTCTGTAGCAGAGGCAACATTCTCCAGCTCCTCCTCCTCATAATCTAATTCGTGCTGAGAAGACAAAATTTGGGTGGTCTGGCTATCACCCACACTAAAGTCCTCCCCTATTTCCACGTCTGCTACATTCAGAGCGTTGTCCTTAATTGTGAGCAGTGATCGTTTGAGTAGACACAGAAGTGGGATTCTTACGCTGATTATAGCGTTATCCCACTAACCATCTGTGTGGATTCTGCCAACAATGCCCACTCCTCGCTTATGAATAGTGGAAGTTGACTCGAAAGGCAACAACCATGTTGCATCTGGTATTCCACAACTGCCCTCTGCTGCTCAAAAAGCCAGGACAACATGTAGAACATAGAGATCCAGCGCATGCTCACGTCGCAAAGCAGTCGGTGAGCTGGAAGGCCCAAGCGCTGCTGCAGCATTGACAGAGCGTCTGAAGCCGTGGACGACTTGCGGAAATGGGCATCCATGCTGCACGTCTTTAGTAGTAGCTCTGTCAAATTTGGGTATGTTTAATCAGTGGCGTTGCTAGGGCTGGTGTCACCCGGTGCGGTAGAAAATTGTGTCATCCCCCCTGGGTGACACCTGACAGTGTAGGCTATATGTGTATAACAAACATATTTCATATGAAAACTTACAATTACTTGGCTTGGCCCTTGGGGATCTCGGACGCCACTTCCACACTTGGCCGGGGGCTCGGCGGAGCTGATGATGTGTTTTATCCTAATGAGAAAGATTTCATAATAAGGATTTGGAGAAGGGGCAGAGGGACAGCAGAGCAGGGAGAGGCTGGTGCTGCTACTAGGGGGCTCATATCATGGGGGAGTAATAAAGCCCACCATAATGCCTTCCCCCAGTAGAAATAATTCTCCTTATAATGTGTCAGTGCAAAAAATACCCCCCTGTAATGTCCCCATAGTGCCTCCATAATGTGCCAGTATAAAATACCCCTATATAGTGACCCCAGTAAATGCCCCCATAGTGCTCCTCTCCCCCCTAGTGCCCCCATAATGTACCAGTATAAAGTGCCCGATATATAGTGCGCCAGTAGAGGCCCTCAGTGTCCCCCATAATTTGTAAGCATAAAATACCCCTTCTCAGTGCCCCGTAGTAGTCCTCTCCCCCTTCCCCATAGTACCCAACACAATGTGTCCCAGTATAAAATGCCCCTATACAGAGCCCCCATATAAAATAACCGTTCTTTGTGGCCTCAGTAGATGCCCCTATAGTGCCACCAATAATGTGCCAGTAAGAAGTGCCCCCATAGATGTCCCCCAATAATGTGCCAGTGAAATGTGCCCTCATAGATGCCCCTTAATCATGTGCCAGTAGCCTAAGCCCCCCATCAACATGTGCCAGTTGTCATGGTCTTACCTTCTTGCTGTTCTCCTTCGTTTGACATGTGCTGGCGGCCATCTTGGTTTCTGGGTTTCTTGTAGCCTCCCACCCTGCGGCTTCTCCTTCCCACTGGGAGGAGCTGGATGCCTAGCTCATATATATAGGAGGTCTGTGGCTTCAGTTCCTTGCTTGGTCCTCCTGTGTTCACATGCTTCTAAGACTGCTGCTGCTCCTGGTTCCTGATCCTGGCTTCGTCTGACTACCCTTCTGGTTCCTGATCCTGGCTTCGTCTGACTACCCTGCTGGTTCCTGATCCAGGCTTCGTCTGACTACCCTTCTGGTTCCTGACCTCTGGCTTTGCAAGACCCTGCTTCGGTTTAGCCATCCGTTTGGACTTTTGCCTGACAGCTTGATTTTCAATAAAGCCTTCTTATTTCCACTTATCTCTTGTTGTACGTCTGGTTCATGGTTCCATGACATTAGGACCAAGCCATGAATTCTGACGGTACAGGGCCATCCTCGCTACCTACGCTGGTTGCCAGACTTGATCAGCAGGATCACCTGTTGGGTCGGTTCGCTGTGGCGTTGCAAACCCTGCTTGAACGCACGGCTCATTTAGCTTCCGTTGCCGATGGGTCGGTTGTCGCTCCTGGGCCCGCTCCTACTGCCGCTCCGGTTGTTGCGCCAGAGTCTACCCCGACACCTGTTGCTGCGCCTGCGGTGTTTCGGGGTATGACCGGTTCTGCCCCCCTTCCACAGCGCTTTGGGGGAGAGCCAACTCAGTGCCGAGGTTTCCTTAACCAGGTGGGCATTTATTTCGAGTTTGCCACATGCCTTTCCTACTGAGAGATCAAAGGTGGGCTTCTTGATCTCGCTGCTCTCGGACAAGGCCTTGGCCTGGGCCAGCCCTTTATGGGAGAACAACAATCCGGTGGTTGCCGAGTTTTCCGGTTTTGTTGCTTCTCTTCGGAAGGTATTCGATGTGCCGGCTCGTGCTGCCTCTGCTGCGAAGCTCCTTATGTCCATCAGACAGGGTTCACGATCCGTAGCTGAATACGCCATTGAGTTTCGTACCCTGGCAGCAGAGGTGGGCTGGAATAATGAGGCTCTGGTCGCTGCTTTCTCTCATGGTCTCTCGGATGCCTTGAAGGATGAGGTTGCAGCTAAGGACCTACCAGTGGAGCTCGAGTCTCTTATTTCTTTCCTGATTTTGATTGACACCAGACTCAGGGAGAGACCTTCCTTTAAGGAGAGCCTGCGGAGGTCTTCTAACAGATTGGCGCCTACGCTTGCTGTCCCACCCGTGCCTCCCTCTCCTCCCACGCCTCCTGGGGATGACTTGTCTGGGGGTGAACCCATGCAGCTGGGGTTTGCTCGCCTGTCCGAGGGGGAGAGGGTACTCCGGAGACGCGAGGGCCGATGCATGTACTGTGGTCTCGGTGGGCATTTTCGGTTGGCATGCCCGAACCGTCCGGGAAACGCTCGCACCTGAGATCCTGTCGGGGGCAGATCTTGGGTGGAGTCTCCTCGTCCCCGGTTTCCCGTGTTGACAAACCACTGATTACTGTTGTCCTCTCCTGGGTCGGGGGCTCGGTGACGACCCAGGCGTTGGTGGACTCTGGTGCTGGTGGTTTGTTCATTGATAGTGTGTTCGCTGCCGCCAATTCCATTCCTCTGCAGCCTCGAGGTTCCACACTGGCTCTTGAGGCGATAGACGGCAGACCCCTTCTGCCGCCACACGTGACTCATGAGACCCTTCCAGTGGGGATGGCCATTGGTGCCGTTCACAGAGAGTCGGTCTGTCTCCAGGTTATTTCGTCTCCACACTACTCGGTGGTCTTGGGGTACCCCTGGCTCCAGAAGCATAATCCGACTTTCGATTGGAGATCGGCCGAGATCCTCTCGTGGTCACCGCAGTGTGGGGCTAGTTGCATCCATGGGTCTGTCAAGTTGCTGTGTACTTCCTCGGACTCTCTGTTGCCTCCTGAATACGAGGAGTACCGGGATGTATTCGATAAGGTGCGTGCGGTTGCCCTACCTCCGCACCGCCCATACGATTGTGCCATAGAGTTACAATCTGGTGCCGTTCCTCCTCGTGGCAAGGTCTATCCACTGTCGGTAGCGGAGAATGAGGCCATGGAGGAGTACGTGAGGGAGGCGCTTTCACGCGGACACATTCGCAAATCCTCGTCCCCGGCAGGGGCTGGATTTTTCTTTGTGAAAAAGAAGGGCGGTGAGTTGAGGCCTTGCATCGATTACAGGGGTCTCAATCGCATCACGATCAAGAACGCTTACCCGATACCCTTGATTTCCGAGCTGTTCGATCGCCTCAAAGGGGCCACGGTCTTTACCAAACTCGACCTGAGGGCGGCATATAACCTGGTAAGGATCAAGGCGGGCGATGAGTGGAAGACCGCGTTTAACACCAGGACCGGTCATTATGAATCCTTGGTTATGTCCCTTTGGGTTGTGCAATGCGCCCGCAGTCTTCCAGGAATTCATCAACGATGTTTTCCGTGACCTGTTGCAGCAGTGTGTGGTGGTCTATTTGGATGACATCTTGGTATATTCTGAATCCATGGAGGCCCACATTCTGGATGTCAGACGAGTGTTGCAACGGTTACGAGAGAACAAGCTGTTCGGTAAGCTTGAGAAATGCGAATTTCACCGATCCCAGGTAACCTTCTTAGGTTACATCATTTCCGCTGAGGGGTTCTCCATGGATCCTGAGAAGGTTTCGGCTGTCTTACAGTGGCCCCAGCCCAGTGGTCTTCGTGCCCTGCAGCGCTTTTTGGGCTTCGCCAATTATTATCGGAAGTTCATCAGGGACTTTTCCATGCTAGCCAAGCCTCTCACGGATCTGACCAGGAAGGGCAGTAATCCCCAGGTCTGGCCGCTTGAGGCCATCCGAGCTTTTGAGGCTCTAAAGTCCGCCTTTGTGTCGGCTCCGATTCTGTCGCATCCCAACCCTGGGTTGCCTTTTGTCCTCGAGGTGGACGCGTCTGAGACGGGAGTAGGCGCCCTTCTGTCTCAGCGTAGAACACCAGAGGGCCCTCTGCTTCCTTGTGGGTTTTACTCCCGGAAACTGTCTTCCGCGGAGTGCAACTATCAGATTGGTGACAGGGAGTTATTGGCCATCGTGCAGGCCCTTAAAGAATGGAGGCACTTGCTCGAGGGCTCGGTGGTTCCGGTTCTCATCCTGACGGACCACAAGAATCTGACCTACCTCTCTGAGGCCAAGAGATTGACACCACGTCAGGCCAGATGGGCTCTGTTCTTGTCACGTTTTAATTACGTGGTCTCCTACCTACCCGGTTCCAAGAACATCAGAGCGGATGCCTTATCACGGCAGTACTCCGAGTCGTCCGGGGAGGAGTCGATTCCGACTTCGGTCATACCTCCGAATCAGATCCTGGCCGCCATTCGCACCAGCCTGACCTCTCCCCTGGCTGAGCAGATTTTGGCGGCTCAATCTGGTGCTCCCTCTGGGAGACCCAATGGCAGATGTTTTGTGCCTGAGGAGTTGCGCACTCGGTTGTTGCGAACCTACCATAACTCCAAGGCCGCGGGGCATCCTGGAAAGAATCAGCTGTCCTGGGCTGTTTCACGTCTGTTCTGGTGGCCTTCTCTACGTTCCGACATCGCCGCATATGTAGCGGCATGCTCCGTTTGTGCCCAGAGTAAGTCCCCTCGGCACCTTCCGTTGGGTCTTTTGCAACCCATAGCCACCGGGGAGCGTCCATGGTCACACCTGGGGATGGATTTCATTGTGGACCTCCCTGCATCCCGAGGCCATACGGTCATTCTCATGATTGTGGATCGGTTTTCCAAAATGTGCCACTGTGTTCCTCTCAAGAAGTTACCCTCTGCACAAGAGTTGGCCACGATTTTTGCCAGGGAGGTCTTCCGGTTGCACGGTTTGCCCAAGGAGATTGTGTCGGATCGGGGGAGTCAGTTTGTGTCCAGGTTCTGGCGCGCCTTTTGCTCCCAGTTGGGGATTCATCTCTCTTTCTCCTCGGCCTACCACCCTCAGTCCAATGGGGCCGCAGAACGATCCAATCAGGCCTTGGAGCAATTCCTTTGTTGCTATGTCTCCGATCACCAAGACAATTGGGTTGACCTCCTGCCTTGGGCTGAGTTTGCCAGGAACACGGCGGTGAACTCTTCCTCTGGGACGTCTCCCTTCATGGCCAATTATGGGTTCCAACCTGCCGTGTTACCGGAGGTATTCTCTCCCCAGGATATTCCGGCTGTGGAGGATCACCTTTCCGTCCTACGTGCTTCTTGGGTACAGATCCAGAGGTCCCTTGAGGTCTCTGCGCGGCGCCAGAGACTCCAGGCTGATCGCAGACGAGCGCCCGCTCCTTCCTACCAGGTCGGAGACCGCGTATGGTTGTCCACCCGCAACCTCAACCTTTGAGTGCCCACTCCCAAGCTGGCGCCTCGCTTTGTTGGTCCCTTCCGAGTGCTTCGCAGGGTAAACCCGGTAGCCTATGCCCTTGCGCTTCCTCCTGGCATGCGGATCTCCAACGTGTTTCATGTCTCCCTGTTGAAGCCACTGGTGTGTAATCGTTTCACTTCCTCGGTTCCTCGGCCTCGTCCGGTCCAAGTGGGCAATCGTGAGGAGTATGAGGTGAGCAATATCCTGGACTCACGCCTGGTCCGCGGTCGGGTGCAGTTTTTGGTCCATTGGCGTGGTTATGGTCCAGAGGAGCGTTCCTGGGTTCCCTCCGCAGATGTCCATGCTCCTGCCTTGCTCCAAGCCTTCCACGCACGCTTCCCTCAGAAACCGTTCTTTACTCCGCGGAGGAGGGGCCCTTGAGGGGGAGGTACTGTCATGGTCTTACCTTCTTGCTGTTCTCCTTCGTTTGACATGTGCTGGCGGCCATCTTGGTTTCTGGGTTTCTTGTAGCCTCCCACCCTGCGGCTTCTCCTTCCCACTGGGAGGAGCTGGATGCCTAGCTCATATATATAGGAGGTCTGTGGCTTCAGTTCCTTGCTTGGTCCTCCTGTGTTTACATGCTTCTAAGACTGCTGCTGCTCCTGGTTCCTGATCCTGGCTTCGTCTGACTACCCTTCTGGTTCCTGATCCTGGCTTCGTCTGACTACCCTGCTGGTTCCTGATCCAGGCTTCGTCTGACTACCCTTCTGGTTCCTGACCTCTGGCTTTGCAAGACCCTGCTTCGGTTTAGCCATCCGTTTGGACTTTTGCCTGACAGCTTGATTTTCAATAAAGCCTTCTTATTTCCACTTATCTCTTGTTGTACGTCTGGTTCATGGTTCCATGACACCAGTAGCCATAGGGCCCCTCTATCATGTGCCAGTAGCCATAGGGCCCCCCTATCATGTGCCAGTAGCCATAGGGCCCCCCTATCATGTGCCAGTAGCCATAGGCGGCCCCCCCTATCATGTGCCACTAGCCATAGGGCCTCTCCTATCATGTGCCACTAGCCATCAGTATTGTACAGAAAAGAAAAAAAAAAGGAAAAAAAACACTTACCTCCTTGGCAGCGATGCGATGCAGGCCTCTTCTGGCCTGTGTCCCGCGCTGTGTACGGCTCAGGGCTCAGGCGGCGCGATGACGTCATCGCGCCGCCTGCGCCAGCCTCTGATAGCAGGGCTCCAGACTAAAAAAAATACCTAGTAGCCATTGGCTCCTGAACTGAAAAATGTAGGAGCCAAATTACATTTTTAGTCGCCAAATCAAAACCGAATGAAAATTTTGGTATTGTGACAACGCTACGCCGATCAGATCGGCGTAGGGTTGTTTCAATACCAAAATTTTTATTCGCTTTCATCACCATAAAAAAGTATTGCGATACTCAATACCAAGCAAAAAAGCCACGTGCATTTCGCATTTTATGAAACGTTCGGCCCATAATAGAACAGTCCTATCCTATTTTTTGGGGTGACAAGGTGACTAAAAAATGGCGAATGCTCACCGCATAGTAGATATTTTTTAATAATTTAATAGTTTGGACTTTTTGGACGCAGCGCTATGTAATATGTTTATTGTATATATTTGTTATATGTAAAATTGGGAAAGGGGGGATTTAAACTTAATATTTTAGAGTACTTTCACACTAGCGTTTTTCTTTTTCGGCATAGAGTTCCGTCACAGGGGCTCTATACCGGAAAATAACTGATCAGGCATATCCCCATGCATTCTGAATGGAGAGTAATCCGTCCAGGATGCATCAGGATGTCTTCAGTTCAGTCATTTTGACTGATCAGGCAAAAGATAAAACCGCAGCATGCTACAGTATTATCTCCGGCGAAAAAAACTGAAGACTTGCCTGAATGCCGGATCCGGCATTTTTCCCCATAGGAACGTATTAGTGCCAGATCCGGCATTCAAAATACCGGAATGCAGGATCCGTCCTTCCGGTCTGCGCATGCCGGTAAAAATGTGTAAAAAGATACAAGACGGATCCGTCTGTCCGCATGACAAGCGGAGACATGGATTCATTCTTGCAATGCATTTGTGAGATGGATCCGCATCCGGATGCATCTCATAAATGCTTTCAGTCACATCAAGATCGGCGGATCTGGCACGCAGTTCTGACAACGGAACTGCTTGCCGCATCACACTACCGCAAGTGTGAAAGTAGCCTTAGTGTTTGTGTTTTATTTTCACTTACTATTAGCCCCCTTAGGGGCTGGAACCCTTGTCCTATTCACCCTTAGGCCCCTTTCACATGGGTGAGATTTCTGCGCGGGTGCAATGCGTGAGGTGAACGCATTGCACCCGCACTGAATCCGGACCCATTCACTTCTATGGGGCTGTGCAGATGAGCGGTGATTTTCACGCATCACTTGTGCGCTGAGTGAAAATCGCAACATGCTTTATGTTGTGCGTTTTCATGCAACGCAGGCCCCATAGAAGTTAATGGGACTGCGTGAAAATCGCATTGTATCCGCAAGCAAGTGCGGATGCGGTGTGATTTTCACGCTTGGTTGCTAAGATGAAAGTCTATTGACTGTATTATTTTCCTTTATAACATGGTTATAAGGGAAAATAATAGCATTCTGAATACAGACTGCATAGTAGAAGGTCAATATAATAAACATTGAGTGCGCCCCCCCAGTATAATAAACATTGAGTGCGCCCCCCCAGTATAATAAACATTGAGTGCGCCCCCCCCAGTATAATAAACATTGAGTGCGCCCCCCCAGTATAATAAACATTGAGTGCGCCCCCCCAGTATAATAAACATTGAGTGCGCCCCCCCAGTATAATAAACATTGAGTGCGCCCCCCTAGTATAATAACATTGAGTGCGCCCCCCCAGTATAATAAACATTGAGTGCGCCCCCCCAGTATAATAAACATTGAGTGCGCCCCCCCAGTATAATAAACATTGAGAGCGCCACCCCTAGTATAATAAACATTGAGAGCACCCCCCAGTATAATAAACATTGAGTGCGCCCCCCCAGTATAATAAACATTGAGTGCGCCCCCCCCAGTATAATAAACATTGAGTGCGCCCCCCCAGTATAATAAACATTGAGAGCGCCCCCCCCCAGTATAATAAACATTGAGAGCACCCCCCCAGTATAATAAACATTGAGTGTGCCCCCCCCAGTATAATAAACATTGAGTGCGCCCCCCCCAGTATAATAAACATAAGAGCGCCCCCCCAGTGTAATAAACATTGAGTGCGCCCCCCCAGTATAATAAACATTGAGTGCGCCCCCCCCAGTATAATAAACATTGAGAGCGCCCCCCCAGTATAATAAACATTGAGAGCGCCCCCCCCCAGTATATCAAACATTGAGAGCGCCCCCCCCAGTATAATATACATTGAGAGCGCCCCCCCAGTATAATAAACATTGAGAGCGCCCCCCCCAGTATAATAAACATTGGTGGCGCAGTGGGAAGTGCCAATGAGGGTTAAAAAAATAAATAAAAGTTAACTCACCTCCTCCAGTTGATCGCGCAGCTGCCGGTCTCCTGTTCTATCTTCAGGACCTGTCAAAGGACCTGTGGTGATATCACTGTGGTCATCACATGGTACATCATAAGATCCATCACCATGGTAATGGACCATGTGATTAGCTCAGTGATGTCACCACAGGTCCTGAAGATAGAACAGGAAACCGGCAGCTACGCGATCAACTGGAGGAGGTGAGTTAATTTTTATTTTATTTTTTTAACCCTCATTGGCACTTCCCACTGCGCCACCAATGTTTATTATACTGGGGGGGGGGGGGGCGCAAAATGTTTATTATACTGGGGGGGGGGTGCACAAAATGTTTATTATACTGGGGGGGGCGCACTCAATGTTAATACAAATACAGGAGGCGGGTGCCGGAATGAAATAGCCGGCACCCGACCTCTATGATAGGGGGCTACGATCAGTGGCAGTTAACCCCTCAGGTGCCGCTCCCTGTCATAGAGGTCGGGTGCCGGCTATTTGATTCCGGCACCCGCCTCCTGTATTAGTATTACAGGTCAGTTTTCTTCATTGGTGGCGCAGTGGCCACAGCCCCTCCCCTCCTCCTCCCATCCCTCTTCTCATCGGCGGAGGCAGCGGCAGCAGCAGCACAGGGGGGAGGGAGAGAGCCCCCCCCCCCCCTGCCTCTATGGAAGCGCCTGCCCTGCCTAAAGTTAGTTAGTCAAGGAGAACTCCGGCGGCCGGCGGGTGACACCCCATCAGACTGGTGTCACCCGATGCGGCCCGCACCCCCCTCGCAACGCCACTGTGTTTAATAAAGCGCTGAACCACTACGTTTAGTAAGTGTGTTAGGCTTGGCACGTGCATCAGGTTGCCAAGCTCCAAAGCCGCCACCAAGTTACGGCCATTGTCCGACACAACCATGCCTGGTTGTAGGTTGAGTGGCGATAGCCACAGCTCGGTCTGGTCCCTTATACCCTGCCATAGCTCTGCAGCGGTGTCCTGTTTGTCCCCTAGGCAGATCAGCTTCAGCACGGCCTGTTGACGTTTCCCCACAGAAGTGTTACACTGCTTTTAGCTATGGGCTGATGACTGACTGCTGGAGGTAGAAGTGGTGGAGGTAGCGACGGAAGAGGAGGAGGAGGAGGAGGAGGAGAAGTGGGAGTTGGAGCCAGTAACATAGCTGCTGGCGGAGACCGTGATGGATGTAGGACCCGCAATCCTGGGCTTGGGTAGCACCTGTGCCATCCCAGAGTACGAATCACTTCCGGCCTCCAAAACATTTACCCAGTGTGCAGTCATGGAAATGTAGCGTCCCTGGCCACCAGCACTTGTCCATGTGTCCGTGGTGAAGTGGACCTTCCCAGTAACTGCATTGGTCAGGGCACAGGTGATGTTCTTGGACACGTGTTGGTGTAAGGCGGGCACAGCACAACGTGAAAAATGTTGGCAGCTGGGGACCGCATACCAAGGGATGGTCGCCGACATAAGGCTGCGGAATGCCTCAGTTTCCACAAACCTATATGGCAACATTTGAAGGGCCAGTAATTTAGAAAGTTGCGCATTTAGAGCTATGGGCAGTGGGTGAGTGGCTTGGTATTTCCGCTTGCGTTCAAAAGCCTGGGGTAAGGAAAATTGCATGCTGTGTTGGGACAGGGAAGTGGATGTATCTGCTGATGATGCATGCGAACGCCCAGGTGCAGGGCAAGGGGCACCCGGACCTGCGCCTTTGACAGAGGATTGGCCAGCAGTGCGTAACACAGGCGAAGAGTAAGCAATGGGGTGGCCAGCAGACCCAGATTGTGGACCCAGGCGTTCCGCCCACTTATTAGGTTGCTAGGATGCCATGTGGCGGATCATGCTGGTTGTGGTGAGGTTGCTGGTGATCGCGGCCCCGGCTCATTTTGGTACGGCACAGGTTGTAAACTACCACTCTTTTGTCGTCTGCACGTTCCGCAAAAAAGTGCCATACTGCGGAACACCTACCCCTTGGCAAGGGAGACTTACGCACGTGGGTGCTCGCTGTAATGGTTGTGGACCTGTTTGGTGTGGGCCGGCTTCTCCCTTTTGCCACCCCACTGCCTCTTACAGCTTGCTGCTGTGCTGGAGATCCCTCACCATCTGTAATGCTTTCCTAACTCGGCTTTTCAACTTCCCAAGTTGGGTCAGTCACTTCATTGTCCACCACCTCCTCTTCCACTTCCTCATCCCCATCCTCCTGATTTGACCTAAGCACAACCTCAGTGATTGATAACTGTATCTCATCCTCATCCACCTCGTGAACAAATAATTGACGTTCACCACCCTCATCTTCTTGACCCTGTGATAGGTCAAGAGGTTGTGAATCAGGGCACAAGATCTGTGCCTCTTCAAGCGTGCTTGGCGAGAGGGACAAATCTAGTGAAGGCAATGAAAATAGGTCCTGGGAATGTCCTGAGAATAATCTTCTGTCATCCAACCGACCACCTGATCGCACTGGTCCGACTTGGACCGTGTTGTCCTGTGATGCCAAGTAAACTGTGAAATGAAACTGGGTACAGTGTTTTTTTTGTTTTTTTTCCAGTTTCACCGGTAGCTGGCACAGTTTTATTGCGCCCAGGACCATGGCCTCTGCCTGAACTGTCAGCAACACACCCACTTCCCCGTCCCTTAGTGCTCGCCTTCTTCATGTTAAAAGATTTATTGTATAGATGTTGGTCAACTTTGTTAAATTTACCACCAGTAAAATTTCTTCTCTGCTGGATTATTGCATATATGGTTCCAGCCTAAATTTAGATACAGAAGTGACTAAAACCAGTGAAGTTTGTCAGCAAATATAAATAATTATCTGATGAATTACTGTATATAACGGTTGAGGCCTAAATTCATGCACAGAGGTGACCAAAACCAGTGAAACTTGTTACAAATAGAAATAATTTTCTGTTGACTAACTGTATATATGGTTGTGGCCTAAATTCACGCACAGATGTGACCAAAACTAGTGAAATTTGTCACAAATAGAAATATTTATCTGTTGACTAACTGTATCTGTAGTTGCGGACTAAATTCATGCACAGAAGTCACCCAAACTAGTGAAATTTGTCACAAATAGAAATAAGTCTCTGGTGACTAACTGTATATATAGTTGTGGACTAAATTCACGCACAGATGTGACCAAAACCAGTGAAACTTGTCACAAATAGAAATAATTATCTGATGACTAACTGTAAATATGGCTGCGGCCTAAATTCACGCAAAGATGTGACCAAAAGTAGCGAAATTTGTCCCAAATAAAAATAAATCTATGCTAAATGACTGTATATATAACGGTTGCTGCCTAAAATCACGCACAGATGTGACCAAAACCAGTGAAACTTTTCACAAATAGAAATAATTTGTCCCAAAAAGAAATTATTCTAGGCTGGAATACTGTATATAACGTTTGTGGATTGAGCGCGCACACAGATGTATATTACACTTATATATACCCTGCACATGTAGAGGAACTTCTATTGTATTTACATTTAGTCTTGGACTACTGGTTGCCTACTCTTGACATTCACACACTGAAGACGCCATGTAGATGGCGAAACATGGCGGGGGGCAGTAATTAGAATTTTAGACTACAGCTAACCAAGTAAATGTGTGCGATCCACTGAGCAATTAAAAGGTAGCTTAGGAAACTACTGCACCGTTAGCATTCCAATACATTAACTGAATGAGCGAAAGCATACAGCCAACAGGCAGCAAGCGCAGACAATGTTTAGCTACCAATAACAGTAACCAGCAGGGGCAACCCAGTTACCAAATGTATCAAAATCAAGAGATACACAACAGCTATCAGGCAGCATAGATAGAAACAGCGCCGTTACCAGAATCAGAGCAGAATAAATGCAAATAAGAAAGCTGCCAGACATAAGACAATAAGGATAATGAATATGCGATAATCAGATATCAGACAGATATCCTGTAGCTAGCAGGTAGTCTAGCAAACAATTGCGCCTCCACCAGAACAATAATGGACCAAGTCAATGAATGTAAGCAGACAGTTCTGAGGCAGTAAGTGCAGCAATCGAATAACTACCAAACAATAGCTACAAGCTAAAGCAATAAAGCCACAGAAATAGATAATCAAGCAATAGACATTGAATAGTAGTCAAGCAGCACAGTGGAGAAAACAGTGCTGTCATTTGACTCAGAGTAAGCTGAACGCATATTTAAAAACAGCAAAAAGCAAGCAAGTGCAATAGAATTGCCACCACAGTAAAGATAGCTGTTGAAAGTGAAAAAGAAACAAAAATAAGAAGAGCACATATAAAAAGGTCCTGTAGATAGTTTTAAAGTAGCAGGTTAGAAATTACAAAAATGCACATTATTGATTATTAAAAAAGTAAACAATAAAAGTTAAATTTTAAAATATAAAAAAAAACTCCATATGCACATGTCAAGAGTAGGCAACCAGTAGTCCAAGACTAAATGTAAATACAAACGCACACAGATGTGGCACAAATTAGGTTAATTTCCCCAGAAAAATTAATTTCTATGATGAAGCGGTGTGTATATCACTAGCAGGCACACTCTAGTGAATAAGCCCCTTATTAGAATTTCTGCTAAACACACTGCTTTCTGATGGTGTACTGTACATCTCACTGATATGTAATATTTCTTTCTTTTGAAAGCTTTTTGGTACTGAACACAACAATTTTCCAGCCCTGTCTCCTCCTGCAGACGCCAGTCCCTAATACTGCTGAATTTAACCCTTTAAAAAAAAAAAATATATATATATATATATATATATATATACTGCACTGCTGTCAAACACACACTTTTGTCCTGAAGAGGACTGTTTTGTCTTTCAAGAGCTTATTGGGAGTTCAATCGTTGTAATTTCAGCAAACAGCTATATGTCCCTGCCTACTGTTGGCTCTACCCGACGCTGAATGATCCGAGTGCGGGACGTCGGCTCCTATATAAACTAGTACCACGTGTCCCGGCCAGCCAACTAGTGTAAGGCTTATAGCTAACATGGCTATGGCATTATACTGGAGAGAATTGCTTACCTGAACGCTTATTGGATGTTTCAGGAGGCGCCAAACGTGCAAAGAGGAGACTCAAGCAATGCGACAAGCACACGTGGTATTCTGCCGAGTACCGCCACGTGCTGAGCATAGCAATGCTCAAGCAGAACCGGTACTCAGCCGAGCATGCTTGCTCATCACTACTATTATTATTAGGGGTTTTAATCCAATTTTATATTTTTTTGTTCTTTTAAACATATGTATTTAACCTAAATTTGTACTGGCCTTCAGTAAAATTGATATCCATTGACCGTCTAATAGACCTTCAGCTACATAATCACTTGATCTTTTCTGTACGGTGAATGCATAATTTTTGTGGTCTGTAGTCCAATTGCCTGCTGTAAAATTGATATCCAATGACCATGTAATCTACCTCCAGCCACATACTTACTTGCTCCTTTATGTACGCTGAATTAATAATTGTTGCGACCTCGGAGGAATTCAACACCAGTGAGGACCACGTGTTAACGAATTTCAACTATTATCATTAGGATTTTTTCAAGAGAGGGGATTTTGTTAGCCATATTTTTAATCCAATTTTATATTTTTAATTCTTTTAAACATATGTATTTGATCTGTATTTGTACTGGCCTGCTTTAAAATGGGACCGTGTAATATACCTCCGGCCACATAATCACTTGATCTTTTCTGTTCGGTGAATGCCTAATGTTTGGCTCCTGTAGTACAGTGGCCTACAGTAAAATTTTGATCCATTGACCGCATAATTTACCTCGATCCACATAATCAGAATTTAGTTTATGTCAGGTGAATGCCTAATTTTTAAGGCCCATACTCCTAGGCTTCAACAGGGCACATTTCGAATAATTTCACTTTAAGACGCATAAAAAATGTCCCCTGATTAAAATACATATTTTTTGTTGTAATTTTTGTCATCAATCCCCCTCTAGTATGTCACTGCCCATGTTGTGGGACTATTTGTACTATATTTGTACACTTCTACTAAATATTTGTGGCTGCAAATATGAGCTGAAGGTTTTTCATGTTCTCATGTCATTAAAGTAAAACTTGTGGTTCGTCCACCAGTATATATAATATATTATAAAATATGTAAATATATCAAAATAATAGTAGTTTCCCACATATTATGCATTCATATACAGTACAGACCAAAAGTTTGGACACAACTTCTCATTCAAACAGTTTTCTTTATTTTCATGACTATAAAAGTTGTAGATTCAGACTGAAGGCATCAAAACTATGAATTAACACATGTGGAATTATATACATAACAAAAAGGTGTGAAACAACTGAAAATAAGTCATATTCTAGGTTCTTCAAAGTAGCCACCTTTTGCTTTGATTACTGCTTTGCACACTCTTGGCATTCTCTTGATGAGCTTCAAGAGGTAGTCACCTGAAATGGTTTTCACTTCACAGGTGTGCCCTGTCAGGTTTAATAAGTGGGATTTCTTGACTTATAAATGGGGTTGGGACCATCAGTTGCGTTGTGGAGAAGTCAGGTGGATACACAGCTGATAGTCCTACTGAATAGACTGTTAGAATTTGTATTATGGCAAGAAAAAAGCAGCTAAGTTAATTAAAAATGAGTGGTCATCATTACTTTAAGAAATAAAGGTCCTACAACCCATCTTGTGGATGACAAGGCCAGAGACATGATGCTCAATATTGCGGATACTGCCCCAAAGCGGAATGGAGGACCGGGAATACGTTGTGAAATGGATCATAAAAACCAACTGAAACTTGTAAAGTTTGGTTCTAGTGTGAGTACTGCCAATGCCCTAGCGTCAGGAGATCGTGGGACCGAAACCTAACTGCCTAGACTATGCAGGAATGAGGGCCAAAAAGAACCATGTAGATTGGAAGAGAATCCTTGAATAGTTCCCCAGACAACAGCTATCCGCTCGTTGTTCTACTGTGCGCCCCTGAGAATTGTTTTTACGCTTGAGACGTGAAGACCGACCTACTATCTGAATCTTCTACCGTGAGGAAATGCTGGATCTTGTCCAAAATCCGATTCAACGTGGTTGTAGGGAGTCGGAGGTTAGTGCGCAAAGAAGCTATGAAGCCATAATATACAAGATTCTGTCTGAGCCCTCCCATGAATGAGGGAATGCAATGCAATGAAGCTACTGGCGAAAATGAATTCCTGGTTGTGGTAAAAAGGCAAAGACTTTGCGCGGGGACCCGGTTGACAAGATGTGATCGACTACGATAAGAGACTGAAATGCTAGAGGGAATTGCCCTACTTGTTCTTCCTCTAGCAGGACCTGAACGAAAGCATGAACAATTAAGGAAAAAACGAAATATCTGCATAAGACATGACAATGATGCTGTAGGGCGAACCGGACCAGTTTGCGGTCAAAATATAAAGTGAGCGATCAACATGGATTATTAGGAAATGAGGGAAGCAGGTATGAATGCGATACATAGGGGCCAAATCAGCCTAGATGCACAGATGGACAACCAACCAGGCAATCAGCCCAGCAGGACTGAAAACAGTCGTCGGGCCCCCGAAGCCGTGGGGAGGAAGCTGTCGTCGGGCCCCCGAAGCCGTGGGGCCGAAGCTGTTGTCGGGCCCCCGGAGCCATGGGGCCGAAGCTGTCTGTCCCCGGGAGCCGTGGGGCCTAAGCTGTCGTCGGGCCCCCGAAGACATGGGGCCGATTTTTTTTTTTTTTTTTTTTTAGAATTATAACTATAAAAAGTGACCTGAATAAGGTGCAGGTGAAATTAAACCATGAGCCTGACCGATGTGGCAAGCGATACCGAAGATAAACTACGTGGCCTGAATAACATGCAAGGCGAAATATCGTTAGGAACGAGACCTGACCGACGTGGAAGGTGACCCCAATATGAGTTCAACTGCATGACCTAAAAAGACGAAGGGAAACGTGACAGAAAATGGAGATAATAACGGACATTAACTAAAATTAATAACATAAGCTGGCAAGCAGGTAAAGATATGAGTCATTCAAAATCATTGCTGCACAGGTGGACAGACAACCATTGGTCAGACCCCTGAAGCCATAAGGCCGAAGCAACCACCAGGGGCCCATGAGGCCGGGCAGCCGGCGGGATGCGAACCTTAGAATTAAGGACGGCTGGGGAAAAGATTGGGCCTTAACCCAACGGGTTTAGTAAGCAACCGGGACTCGATAACCTAGAGAGACAAAGACATGGGGTAAAGCTTCTTAATGAAATGAGGCTGAAATGAACCGCAAGTACTAATCTGTAAAATATAAATTAACAAAAGAAAACTTCTATAGTTGAGCGAACACCTGGATGTTCGGGTTCGAGAAGTTCGGCCGAACTTCCCGGAAATGTTAGGGTTCGGGATCCGAACCCGATCCGAACTTCGTCCCGAACCCGAACCCCATTGAAGTCAATGGGGACCCGAACTTTTCGTTACTAAAAAGGCTGTAAAACAGCCCAGGAAAGGGCTAGAGGGCTGCAAAAGGCAGCAACATGTAGGTAAATCCCCTGCAAACAAATGTGGATAGGGAAATGAATTAAAATAAAAATGTAATAAATAAAAATTAACCAAAATCAATTGGAGAGAGGTCCCATAGCAGAGAATCTGGCTTCACGTCACCCACCACTGGAACAGTCCATTCTCAGATATTTAGGCCCCGGCACCCAGGCAGAGGAGAGAGGTCCCGTAATAGACAATCTGGCTTCATGTCAGCAGAGAATCAGTCTTCATATCATAGCAGAGAATCAGGCTTCACGTCAGCCACCAATGAAACAGTCCATTGTCAGATATTTAGGCCCAGCACCCAGGCAGAGGAGAGAGGTCCCGTAACAGACAATCAGGCTTCACGTCAGCCACCAGTGCAACAGTCCGTTGGCATATATTTAGGCTCAGCACCCAGGCAGAGGAGAGAGGTCCCGTAACAGAGAATCTGGCTTCATGTCAGCAGAGAATCAGTCTGCATGTCATAGCAGAGAATCAGGCTTCACGTCAGCCACCACTGCAACAGTCCATTGTCATAAATTTAGGCCAAGCACCCAGGAAGAGGAGAGAGGTCCCGTAACTGACAATCTGGCTTCATGTCAGCAGAGAATCAGTCTTCATATCACAGCAGAGAATCAGGCTTCACGTCACCCACTACTGTAAGAGTCCATTTTCATAAATTTAGGCCCAGCACCCAGGCAGAGGAGAGAGGTCCCGTAACAGACAATCTGGCTTCATGTCAGCAGAGAATCAGTCTTCATATCATAGCAGAGAATCAGGCTTCACGTCAGCCACCAATGCAACAGTCCATTGTCATAAATTTAGGCCAAGCACCCAGGAAGAGGAGAGAGGTCCCGTAACAGACAATCAGGCTTCACGTCAGCCACCAGTGCAACAGTCCATTGGCATATATTTAGGCCCAGCACCCAGGCAGAGGAGAGAGGTCCCGTAACAGAGAATCTGGCTTCATGTCAGCAGAGAATTAGTCTGCATGTCATAGCAGAGAATCAGGCTTCACGTCACCCAACATTGGAACAGTCCATTGGCATATATTTAGGCCCCGGCACCCAGACAGAGGAGAGGTTCATTCAAATTTGGGTAGCCTCGCAATATAATGGTAAAATGAAAATAAAAATAGGATTGAATGAGGAAGTGCCCTGGAGTACAATAATATATGGTTAAGGGGAGGTAGTTAATGTCTAATCTGGACAAGGGACGGACAGGTCCTGTGGGATCCATGCCTGGTTCATTTTTATGAACGTCAGCTTGTCCACATTGGCTGTAGACAGGCGGCTGCGTTTGTCTGTAATGACACCCCCTGCCGTGCTGAATACACGTTCAGACAAAACGCTGGCCGCCGGGCAGGCCAGCACCTCCAAGGCATAAAAGGCTAGCTCTGGCCACGTGGACAATTTAGAGACTCAGTAGTTGAATGGGGCCGAACCATCAGTCAGTACGTGGAGGGGTGTGCACACGTACTGTTCCACCATGTTAGAGAAATGTTGCCTCCTGCTAACACGTTGCGTATCAGGTGGTGGTGCAGTTAGCTGTGGCGTGTTGACAAAACTTTTCCACATCTCTGCCATGCTAACCCTGCCCTCAGAGGAGCTGGCCGTGACACAGCTGCCTTGGCGACCTCTTGCTCCTCCTCTGCCTTGGCCTTGGGCTTCCACTTGTTCCCCTGTGACATTTGGGAATTCTCTCAGTAGCGCGTCTACCAACGTGCGCTTGTACTCGCGCATCTTCCTATCACACTCCAGTGCAGGAAGTAAGGTGGGCACATTGTCTTTGTAGCGTGGATCCAGCAGGGTGGCAACCCAGTAGTCCGCACACGTTAAAATGTGGGCAACTCTGCTGTCGTTGCGCAGGCACTGCAGCATGTAGTCGCTCATGTGTGCCAGGCTGCCCAGGGGTAAGGACAAGCTGTCCTCTGTGGGAGGCGTATCGTCATCGTCCTGCCTTTCCCCCCAGCCACGCACCAGTGAAGGACCCGAGCTGCGTTGGGTGCCACCCCGCTGTGACCATGCTTCATCCTCATACTCCTCCACCTCCTCCTCATCCTCATCCTCCTCGTCCTCCAGTAGTGGGCCCTGGCTGGCCACATTTGTACCTGGCCTCTGCTGTTGCCAAAAACCTCCCTCTGAGTCACTTCGAAGAGACTGGCCTGAAAGTGCTAAAAATGACCCCTCTTCCTCCTCCTCCTCCTGGGCCACCTCCTCTTCCATCATCGCCCTAAGTGTTTTCTCAAGGAGACATAGAAGTGGTATTGTAACGCTGATAACGGCGTCATCGCCACTGGCCATGTTGGTGGAGTACTCGAAACAGCGCAACAGGGCACACAGGTCTCGCATGGAGGCCCAGTCATTGGTGGTGAAGTGGTGCTGTTCTGTAGTGCGAATGACCCGTGCGTGCTGCAGCTGAAACTCCACTATGGCCTGCTGCTGCTCGCACAGTCTGTCCAGCATGTGCAAGGTGGAGTTCCACCTGGTGGGCACGTCGCATATGAGGCTGTGAGCGGGAAGGCCGAAGTTACGCTGTAGCGCAGACAGGCGAGCGGCAGCAGGATGTGAACGCCGGAAGCGCGAACAGACGGCCCGCACTTTATGCAGCAGCTCTGACATGTCGGGGTAGTTGTGAATGAACTTCTGCACCACCAAATTCAGCACATGCGCCAAGCAAGGGATGTGCGTCAAACTGGCTAGTCCTAGAGCTGCAACGAGATTTCGCCCATTATCACACACCACCAGGCCGGGCTTGAGGCTCACCGGCAGCAACCACTCGTCGGTCTGTTGTTCTATACCCTGCCACAATTCCTGTGCAGTGTGGGGCCTGTCCCCCAAACATATGAGTTTCAGAATGGCCTGCTGACGTTTACCCCGGGCTGTGCTGAAGTTGGTGGTGAAGGTGTGTGGCTGACTAGATGAGCAGGTGGAAGAAGAGGAGGAGTAAGTCGAGTAGGAGGAGGTGGCAACAGGAGGCAAAGAATGTTGCCCTGCGATCCTTGGCGGCGGAAGGACGTGCGCCAAACAGCTCTCCGCCTGGGGCCCAGCTGCCACTACATTTACCCAGTGTGCAGTTAGGGAGATATAGCGTCCCTGGCTGTGCTTACAGGTCCACGTATCTGTGGTTAGGTGGACCTTGCCACAGATGGCGTTGCGCAGTGCACACTTGATTTTATCGGATACTTGGTTGTGCAGGGAAGGCACGGCTCTCTTGGAGAAGTAGTGGCGGCTGGGAACAACATACTGTGGGACAGCAAGCGACATGAGCTGTTTGAAGCTGTCTGTGTCCACCAGCCTAAATGACAGCATTTCATAGGCCAGTAGTTTAGAAATGCTGGCATTCAGGGCCAGGGATTGAGGGTGGCTAGGTGGGAATTTACGCTTTCTCTCAAATGTTTGTGAGATGGAGAGCTGAACGCTGCCGTGTGACATGGTTGAGATGCTTGGTGACGGAGGTGGTGGTGGTGTTGGTGGTACATCCCCAGTTTGCTGGGCGGCAGGTGCCAACGTTCCTCCAGAGGCGGAGGAAGAGGCCGAGGCGGCAGCAGCAGAAGAGGCCGAGGCGGCAGCAGCAGAAGAGGTAGCAGGGGGAGCCTGAGTGACTTCCTTGGTTTTAAGGTGTTTACTCCACTGCAGTTCATGCTTTGCATGCAGGTGCCTGGTCATGCGGGTTGTGCTCAGGTTCAGAACGTTAATGCCTCGCTTCAGGCTCTGATGGCACAGAGTGCAAACCACTCGGGTCTTGTCGTCAGCACATTGTTTGAATAAGTGCCATGCCAGGGAACTCCTTGAAGCTGCCTTTGGGGTGCTCGGTCCCAGATGGCGGCGGTCAGTAGCAGGCGGAGTCTCTTGGCGGCGGGTGTTCTGCTTTTGCCCACTGCTCCCTCTTTTGCTACGCTGTTGGCTCGGTCTCACCACTGCCTCTTCCTCCGAACTGTGAAAGTCAGTGGCACGACCTTCATTCCATGTGGGGTCTAGGACCTCATCGTCCCTTGCATCGTCTTCCACCCAGTCTTGATCCCTGACCTCCTGTTCAGTCTGCACACTGCAGAAAGACGCAGCAGTTGGCACCTGTGTTTTGTCATCATCAGAGACATGCTGAGGTGGTATTTCCATGTCCTCATCATCAGGAAACATAAGTGGTTGTGCGTCAGTGCATTCTATGTCTTTCACCGCTGGGAAAGGGCTAGGTGGATGCCCTTGGGAAACCCTGCCAGCGGAGTCTTCAAACAGCATAAGAGACTGCTGCATAACTTGAGGCTCAGACAGTTTCCCTGGTATGCACGGGGGTGTTGTGACAGACTGATGGGGTTGGTTTTCAGGCGCCATCTGTGCGCTTTCTGCAGAAGACTGGGTGGGAGATAATGTGAACGTGCTGGATCCACTGTCGGCCACCCAATTGACTAATGCCTGTACCTGCTCAGGCCTTACCATCCTTAGAACGGCATTGGGCCCCACCATATATCGCTGTAAATCCTGGCGGCTACTGGGACCTGAGGTAGTTGGTACACTAGGACGTGTGGATGTGGCAGAACGGCCACGTCCTCTCCCAGCACCAGAGGGTCCACTAACACCACCACGACCATGTCCACTTCCGCGTCCCTTACTAGATGTTTTCCTCATTGTTATCGTTCACCACAACAACAAAAATATTATTTGGCCCAATGTATTGTATTCAAATTCAGCTGAATATAAATTTGAGGCCTAGTATTTAGGCGCTGGGTGACCGGTATGGTTTTACTGACAGAATTAAACTTGGAAATGCACAGTAGCGTGTGTGAAGTTATTCTGAATGACCCTATGTGCACCTTGAATATTATATACCCTTTTAGGGATAGATTTCAAATAGCTCTGATATAGCAGAAACCACTAAATTATGAAATTGCTAAATTGGGAATTGTATTTCAACCCAGAACAAAAAATGTGCTTTGACGGACACTAAATAACTTGCCCAGCCAGAACAGTACAGCGGTAACGACAGATTTAGCGGGATATAAATTTGAGGCCTAGTATTTAGGCGCTCGGTGACCGGTATGGATTTACTGACAGAATTAGACTGGGATATGGCCAAAAAATAACCACACTATTGCTGGTTAAATGCACTTGGTGTGACAGCTTGACCAACCACACTACTGAGGGTTAAATGCACTTGGTGACGGGCGCAGCTTGCCCCTGATGTAGTATATGGCCAAAAAATGAACAGACTATTGCTGGTTAAATGCACTTGGTGTGACAGCTTCACCCTGATGTAGGCTTTAGCCAAAAAACAACCACACCATTGAGGGTTAAATGCACTTGGTGACAGGCGCTGCTTGCCCCTGATGTAGTATACGGCCAAAAAATGAACAGACTATTGCTGGTTAAATGCACTTGGTGTGACAGCTTGACCAACCACACTACTGAGGGTTAAATGCACTTGGTGACGGGCGCAGCTTGCCCCTGATGTAGTATATGGCCAAAAAATGAACAGACTATTGCTGGTTAAATGCACTTGGTGTGACAGCTTGACCAACCACACTACTGAGGGTTAAATGCACTTGGTGACGGGTGCAGCTTGCCCCTGATGTAGTATATGGCCAAAAAATAAACAGACTATTTCTGGTTAAATGCACTTGGTGTGACAGCTTCACCCTGATGTAGGCTTTAGCCAAAAAACAACCACACCATTGAGGGTTAAATGCACTTGGTGACAGGCGCAGCTTGCCCCTGATGTAGTATATGGCCAAACAATGAACAGACTATTGCTGGTTAAATGCACTTGGTGTGACAGCTTGACCAACCACACCATTGAGGGTTAAATGCACTTGGTGACAGGCGCAGCTTGCCCCTGATGTAGTATATGGCCAAAAAATAAACAGACTATTGCTGGTTAAATGCACTTGGTGTGACAGCTTCACCCTGATGTAGGCTTTAGCCAAAAAACAACCACACCATTGAGGGTTAAATGCACTTGGTCGCAGCTTGTTCTGGCGCACCACAAGACACAAAATGGCCGCCGATCACCCCAGAAAAAAGTGACTGACAAACGGTCTGGGCAGCCTAAAAACAGTGAGCAATTGAATTTCAGCAGCTCAATGATGCACAGCTGCAGATCGATCGATTAATCAAGTCCTTTGGAGGAGTTAATCTGCCTAATCTCGCCCTACTGTCGCAGCCGCAACCTCTCCCTACGCTAATCAGAGCAGAGTGACGGGCGGCGCTATGTGACTCCAGCTTAAATAGAGGCTGGGTCACATGGTGCTCTGGCCAATCACAGCCATGCCAATAGTAGGCATGGCTGTGACGGCCTCTTGGGGCAAGTAGTATGACGCTTGTTGATTGGCTGCTTTGCAGCCTTTCAAAAAGCGCCAAGAAAGCGTCACAAAAGCGCCAAGAAAGCCACGAACACCGAACCCGAACCCAGACTTTTACGAAAATGTCCGGGTTCGGGTCCGTGTCACGGACACCCCAAAATTCGGTACGAACCCGAACTATACAGTTCGAGTTCGCTCATCCCTAATCCTGATCAGTCTTAAAAATGCCTGATCAGTCAGAAAAATGCATTGAAATGCCGGATATGTTTTTCCAGTGTCATTCGGCAAAACGGATCCGGCATTTACTTTTTTTTCACCTTTTTTTCTGAAGAATGAATCCGGCATTCTGATATTTTGAATGCTGGATCCGGCACTAATACATTCCTATGGAAAAAAATGCCGGATCCGGCATGCAGGCAAGTCTTCAGTTTTTTGGGCCAGAGATAAAACCGTAGCATGCTGCGGTTTTATCTTTTGCCTGATCAGTTAAAAAGACTGAACTGAAGACTTCCCTGTGCCCTCTTATACCCTTTTATCCGGTCTTGGTATGGCGGTGTTTTCCGGTCACTGTACAGAGGTGTTATCCGGTCAATGTATGGCGGTGGTAACCAATAACTGGATGGCCATAACTATATCCCTTTCCCTGCCCACACCATCCTATTTTAGACCTGGCATGAGCAGGAAAAATATGCAGATTGCGGTACTAAGGACCTTTGCGCCACAATCTGTGTCAGAAATATGCCTAACATAGATGTATTTCTATATAATAAATAACCACCTAATTGTATTATTATTCATGGGTAGGGCTAATATCTTTATATTATATAGATTATAGTGTATTATACTGTGCCCTGTATTTTCCAGTAGAAAATGATCCTTGTTAAAATTACGTTAACGTATTCATTTTTTTAATGGATACAAAAATGTGGAGTGCTGAACATTTATATACATCAAACCGATAGAAATGTATTCTAGGCTCCAACAGGGCACATTTTTGAGAGTTCTCTTTAGGACGCATAAAAATGGCCCCTGATTAAAATACATATTTTTTACCTCTGGTATATCACTATGTTGTGGGACTGTTTGTGTACTTGTAGTAAGTGTTTGTTGGATGAAAATATGACCTGAAGGTTTTTCAGGTTTGCCTGCCATTAAAGTGAATGTAGCCCAAACATTTGATTGCAAACTCGCAAATTGTCTATGCTGATGTTCGTCCATTACTACTGACAGCCTCCCCTTTAAAACAGACTCAGGAGGCCAGGGAGTTCGTCAGCAAGAACAGGGATGTGTTCTCAGACCTCTCTGGAAGCACCTCCATCACAGTGGAGAGCCTGTACCAATATAAGGTGTTACCCTTAGGTCTGCAAGGCACCCCTGCCACTTTCCAAAGGCTAATGGACATTGTGCTGTGACCACATCGTTGGTACGCTTCAGCCTACCTGGACGATATTGTCTTCCACAGTACCGACTGGGAAAGTCACCTGCCCAAAGTGCAGGCTGTAGTAGACTCCCTTTGAAAAGCTGGACTAACCACTAACCCCAAAAAATGCGCAATAGGGTTAGAGGAGACAAAATACCTGGGGCATGTCATAGGGCACGGAGTGATCAAACGCCAAGTAAACAAAATAGCGGCAATAAGAAATTGGCCCCGACCTGTCACCACTAAACAAGTAAAGTAATTCCTAGAAATAATAGGCCATTAGTAGTGTTGGGGGAGCACAGTCGGTTCGGTTCAAGCATTGCTATGCTCAGCCGAATATCATGCGTGCTCGAGCGTGATGCTCTTGTAAGTGTATTTAAATCTAATTAAGCCTCTATTTCTGAAAAGTTTCTGGCGGGATTTGAACTCACAACTTTCTACATTACAGCCCAGAATGTTAACATTACACTATAGAGCTGCATGGCCAACTGCTGCATAAGTGGTTTATAAAAAATAATACTATATATAATAATCATAATAGGCTCGCACGAGTGGCTCTTCGCTTATAGGACCTCACGACTGGCATCGTCATTCATAGTTTGCACGGTCATCTGATACTTGTCCCGACATAAGGGGCTCTCATGCATGGCTCCCGCCATAAGGGGCTCGCTGGAGAGGCTCTTGGCTTAGAGGATTTCACAATTGTCATCGACATTGGTAGGTCATACGGCCATCTGATACTATTTTCCATGGCACACCTTTCAGAAGTTTTTAGGGATGAGCGAACCCGAACTGTATAGTTCGGGTTCGTACCGAATTTTGGGGTGTCCGTGACACGGACCCGAACCCGGACATTTTCGTAAAAGTCCGGGTTCGGTGTTCGTCACTTTCTTGGCGCTTTTGTGACGCTTTCTTGGCGCTTTTTGAAAGGCTGCAAAGCAGCCAATCAACAAGCGTCATACTACTTGCCCCAAGAGGCCGTCACAGCCATGCCTACTATTGGCATGGCTGTGATTGGCCAGAGCACCATGTGACCCAGCCTCTATTTAAGCTGGAGTCACATAGCGCCGCCCGTCACTCTGCTCTGATTAGCGTAGGGAGAGGTTGCGGCTACGACAGTAGGGCGAGATTAGGCAGATTAACTTCTCCAAAGGACTTGATTAATCGATCGATCTGCAGCTGTGCATCATTGAGCTGCTGAAATTCAATTGCTCACTGTTTTTAGGCTGCCCAGACCGTTTGTCAGTCACTTTTTTCTGGGGTGATCGGCGGCCATTTTGTGTCTTGTGGTGCGCCAGCACAAGCTGCGACCAAGTGCATTTAACCCTCAATGGTGTGGTTGTTTTTTGGCTAAAGCCTACATCAGGGTGAAGCTGTCACACCAAGTGCATTTAACCAGCAATAGTCTGTTTATTTTTTGGCCATATACTACATCAGGGGCAAGCTGCGCCCGTCACCAAGTGCATTTAACCCTCAGTAGTGTGGTTGGTCAAGCTGTCACACCAAGTGCATTTAACCAGCAATAGTCTGTTTATTTTTTGGCCATATACTACATCAGGGGCAAGCTGCGCCCGTCACCAAGTGCATTTAACCCTTAGTAGTGTGGTTGGTCAAGCTGTCACACCAAGTGCATTTAACCAGCAATAGTCTGTTCATTTTTTGGCCATATACTACATCAGGGGCAAGCTGCGCCCGTCACCAAGTGCATTTAACCCTCAGTAGTGTGGTTGGTCAAGCTGTCACACTAAGTGCATTTAACCAGCAATAGTCTGTTCATTTTTTGGCCATATACTACATCAGGGGCAAGCTGTGCCTGTCACCAAGTGCATTTAACCCTCAGTAGTGTGGTTGGTCAAGCTGTCACACCAAGTGCATTTAACCAGCAATAGTCTGTTCATTGTTTGGCCATATACTACATCAGGGGCAAGCTGCGCCTGTCACCAAGTGCATTTAACCCTCAATGGTGTGGTTGTTTTTTGGCTAAAGCCTACATCAGGGTGAAGCTGTCACACCAAGTGCATTTAACCAGCAATAGTCTGTTTATTTTTTGACCATATACTATATCAGGGGCAAGCTGCGCCCGTCACCAAGTGCATTTAACCCTCAGTAGTGTGGTTGGTCAAGCTGTCACACCAAGTGCATTTAACCAGCAATAGTCTGTTTATTTTTTGGCCATATACTACATCAGGGGCAAGCTGCGCCCGTCACCAAGTGCATTTAACCCTTAGTAGTGTGGTTGGTCAAGCTGTCACACCAAGTGCATTTAACCAGCAATAGTCTGTTCATTTTTTGGCCATATACTACATCAGGGGCAAGCTGCGCCTGTCACCAAGTGCATTTAACCCTCAATGGTGTGGTTGTATTTTGGCTAAAGCCTACATCACGGTGAAGCTGTCACACCAAGTGCATTTAACCAGCAATAGTCTGTTTATTTTTTGGCCATATACTACATCAGGGGCAAGCTGCGCCCGTCACCAAGTGCATTTAACCCTCAGTAGTGTGGTTGGTCAAGCTGTCACACCAAGTGCATTTAACCAGCAATAGTCTGTTAATTTTTTGGCCATATACTACATCAGGGGCAAGCTGCGCCTGTCACCAAGTGCATTTAACCCTCAGCAGTGTGGTTGGTCAAGCTGTCACACCAAGTGCATTTAATCAGCAATAGTGTGGTTATTTTTTGGCCATATCCCTAAGGGATAAGGTCTAAGCTATTTGAAATCTATCCCTAAAAGGGTATATAATATTCAAGGTGCACATAGGGTCATTCAGAATAACTTCACACACACGCTACTGTGCATTTCCAAGTCTAATTCTGTCAGTAAATCCATACCGGTCACCCAGCGCCTAAATACTAGGCCTCAAATTGATATCCCGCTAAATCTGTCATTACCGCTGTACTGTTCTGGCTGGGCAAATTATTTAGTGTCCGTCAAAGCACATTTTTTGTTCTAGGTTGAAAAACAATATCCAATTTAGCAATTTCCTAATTTAGTGGTTTCTGCTGTATCAGAGCTATTTGAAATCTATCCCTAAAAGGGTATATAATATTCAAGGTGCACATAGGGTCATTCAGAATAACTTCACACACACGCTACTGTGCATTTCCAAGTCTAATTCTGTCACTAAATCCATACCGGTCACCCAGCGCCTAAATACTAGGCCTCAAATTTATATCCCGCTAAATCTGTCGTTACCGCTGTACTGTTCTGGCTGGGCAAGTTATTTAGTGTCCGTCAAAGCACATTTTTTGTTCTGGGTTGAAATACAATTCCCAATTTAGCAATTTCATAATTTAGTGGTTTCTGCTATATCAGAGCTATTTGAAATCTATCCCTAAAAGGGTATATAATATTCAAGGTGCACATAGGGTCATTCAGAATAACTTCACACACACGCTACTGTGCATTTCCAAGTCTAATTCTGTCAGTAAATCTATACCGGTCACCCAGCGCCTAAATAACTAGGCCTCAAATTTATATTCAGCTGAATTTGAATACAATACATTGGGCCAAATAATATTTTTGTTGTTGTGGTGAACGATAACAATGAGGAAAACATCTAGTAAGGGACGCGGACGTGGACATGGTCGTGGTGGTGTTAGTGGACCCTCTGGTGCTGGGAGAGGACGTGGCCGTTCTGCCACATCCACACGTCCTAGTGTACCAACTACCTCAGGTCCCAGTAGCCGCCAGAATTTACAGCGATATATGGTGGGGCCCAATGCCGTTCTAAGGATGGTAAGGCCTGAGCAGGTACAGGCATTAGTCAATTGGGTGGCCGACAGTGGATCCAGCATGTTCACATTATCTCCCACCCAGTCTTCTGCAGAAAGCGCACAGATGGCGCCTGAAAACCAACCCCATCAGTCTGTCACATCACCCCCATGCATACCAGGGAAACTGTCTCAGCCTCAAGTTATGCAGCAGTCTCTCATGCTGTTTGAAGACTCCGCTGGCAGGGTTTCCCAAGGGCATCCACCTAGCCCTTCCCCAGCGGTGAAAAACATAGAATGCACTGACGCACAACCACTTATGTTTCCTGATGATGAGGACATGGGAATACCACCTCAGCATGTCTCTGATGATGACGAAACACAGGTGCCAACTGCTGCGTCTTTCTGCAGTGTGCAGACTGAACAGGAGGGCAGGGATCAAGACTGGGTGGAAGACGATGCAGGGGACGATGAGGTCCTAGACCCCACATGGAATGAAGGTCGTGCCACTGACTTTCACAGTTCGGAGGAAGAGGCAGTGGTGAGACCGAGCCAACAGCGTAGCAAAAGAGGGAGCAGTGGGCAAAAGCAGAACACCCGCCGCCAAGAGACTCCGCCTGCTACCGACCGCCGCCATCTGGGACCGAGCACCCCAAAGGCAGCTTCAAGGAGTTCCCTGGCATGGCACTTCTTCAAACAATGTGCTGACGACAAGACCCGAGTGGTTTGCACGCTGTGCCATCAGAGCCTGAAGCGAGGCATTAACGTTCTGAACCTGAGCACAACCTGCATGACCAGGCACCTGCATGCAAAGCATGAACTGCAGTGGAGTAAACACCTTAAAACCAAGGAAGTCACTCAGGCTCCCCCTGCTACCTCTTCTGCTGCTGCCGCCTCGGCCTCTTCCTCTGCCTCTGGAGGAACGTTGGCACCTGCCGCCCAGCAAACAGGGGATGTACCACCAACACCACCACCACCTCCGTCACCAAGCGTCTCAACCATGTCACACGGCAGCGTTCAGCTCTCCATCTCACAAACATTTGAGAGAAAGCATAAATTCCCACCTAGCCACCCTCGATCCCTGGCCCTGAATGCCAGCATTTCTAAACTACTGGCCTATGAAATGCTGTCATTTAGGCTGGTGGACACAGACAGCTTCAAACAGCTCATGTCGCTTGCTGTCCCACAGTATGTTGTTCCCAGCCGGCACTACTTCTCCAAGAGAGCCGTGCCTTCCCTGCACAACCAAGTATCCGATAAAATCAAGTGTGCACTGCGCAACACCATCTGTGGCAAGGTCCACCTAACCACAGATACGTGGACCAGTAAGCACGGCCAGGGACGCTATATCTCCCTAACTGCACACTGGGTAAATGTAGTGGCAGCTGGGCCCCAGGCGGAGAGCTGTTTGGTGCACGTCCTTCCGCCGCCAAGGATCGCAGGGCAACATTCTTTGCCTCCTGTTGCCACCTCCTCCTACTCGACTTCCTCCTCCTCTTCTTCCACCTGCTCATCTAGTCAGCCACACACCTTCACCACCAACTTCAGCACAGCCCGGGGTAAACGTCAGCAGGCCATTCTGAAACTCATATGTTTGGGGGACAGGCCCCACACCGCACAGGAGTTGTGGCAGGGTATAGAACAACAGACCGACGAGTGGTTGCTGCCGGTGAGCCTCAAGCCCGGCCTGGTGGTGTGTGATAATGGGCGAAATCTCGTTGCAGCTTTGGGACTAGCCAGTTTGACGCACATCCCTTGCTTGGCGCATGTGCTGAATTTGGTGGTGCAGAAGTTCATTCACAACTACCCCGACATGTCAGAGCTGCTGCATAAAGTGCGGGCCGTCTGTTCGCGCTTCCGGCGTTCACATCCTGCTGCTGCTCGCCTGTCTGCGCTACAGCGTAACTTCGGCCTTCCCGCTCACCGCCTCATATGCGACGTGCCCACCAGGTGGAACTCCACCTTGCACATGCTGGACAGACTGTGCGAGCAGCAGCAGGCCATAGTGGAGTTTCAGCTGCCGCACGCACGGGTCAGTCGCACTACAGAACAGCACCACTTCACCACCAATGACTGGGCCTCCATGCGAGACCTGTGTGCCCTGTTGCGCTGTTTCGAGTACTCCACCAACATGGCCAGTGGCGATGACGCCGTTATCAGCGTTACAATACCACTTCTATGTCTCCTTGAGAAAACACTTAGGGCGATGATGGAAGAGGAGGTGGCCCAGGAGGAGGAGGAGGAAGAGGGGTCATTTTTAGCACTTTCAGGCCAGTCTCTTCGAAGTGACTCAGAGGGAGGTTTTTGGCAACAGCAGAGGCCAGGTACAAATGTGGCCAGCCAGGGCCCACTACTGGAGGACGAGGAGGACGAGGATGAGGAGGAGGTGGAGGAGGATGAGGATGAAGCATGGTCACAGCGGGGTGGCACCCAACGCAGCTCGGGTCCTTCACTGGTGCGTGGCTGGGGGGAAAGGCAGGACGATGACGATACGCCTCCCACAGAGGACAGCTTGTCCTTACCCCTGGGCAGCCTGGCACACATGAGCGACTACATGCTGCAGTGCCTGCGCAACGACAGCAGAGTTGCCCACATTTTAACGTGTGCGGACTACTGGGTTGCCACCCTGCTGGATCCACGCTACAAAGACAATGTGCCCACCTTACTTCCTGCACTGGAGTGTGATAGGAAGATGCGCGAGTACAAGCGCACGTTGGTAGACGCGCTACTGAGAGAATTCCCAAATGTCACAGGGGAACAAGTGGAAGCCCAAGGCCAAGGCAGAGGAGGAGCAAGAGGTCGCCAAGGCAGCTGTGTCACGGCCAGCTCCTCTGAGGGCAGGGTTAGCATGGCAGAGATGTGGAAAAGTTTTGTCAACACGCCACAGCTAACTGCACCACCACCTGATACGCAACGTGTTAGCAGGAGGCAACATTTCACTAACATGGTGGAACAGTACGTGTGCACACCCCTCCACGTACTGACTGATGGTTCGGCCCCATTCAACTACTGGGTCTCTAAATTGTCCACGTGGCCAGAGCTAGCCTTTTATGCCTTGGAGGTGCTGGCCTGCCCGGCGGCCAGCGTTTTGTCTGAACGTGTATTCAGCACGGCAGGGGGTGTCATTACAGACAAACGCAGCCGCCTGTCTACAGCCAATGTGGCCAAGCTGACGTTCATAAAAATGAACCAGGCATGGATCCCACAGGACCTGTCCGTCACTTGTCCAGATTAAACATTAACTACCTCCCCTTAACCATATATTATTGTACTCCAGGGCACTTCCTCATTCAATCCTATTTTTATTTTCATTTTACCATTATATTGCGAGGCTACCCAAATTTGAATGAACCTCTCCTCTGTCTGGGTGCCGGGGCCTAAATATATGCCAATGGACTGTTCCAATGTTGGGTGACGGGAAGCCTGATTCTCTGCTATGATATGAAGACTGATTCTCTGCTGACATGAAGCCAGATTGTCTGTTACTGGACCTCTCTCCTCTGCCTGGGTGCTGGGCCTAAATTTATGACAATGGACTGTTGCAGTGGTGGCTGACGTGAAGCCTGATTCTCTGCTATGACATGAAGACTGATTCTCTGCTGACATGAAGCCAGATTGTCTGTTACGGGACCTCTCTCCTCTGCCTGGGTGCTGGGCCTAAATTTATGAAAATGGACTCTTACAGTGGTGGGTGACGTGAAGCCTGATTCTCTGCTATGACATGCAAACTGATTCTCTGCTGACATGAAGCCAGATTCTCTGTTAAGGGACCTCTCTCCTCTGCCTGGGTGCTGGGCCTAAATATATGTCAATGGACTGTTGCACTGGTGGCTGACGTGAAGCCTGATTGTCTGTTACGGGACCTCTCTCCTCTGCCTGGGTGCTGGGTCTAAATATCTGACAATGGACTGTTGCATTGGTGGCTGACGTGAAGCCTGATTCTCTGCTATGATATGAAGACTGATTCTCTGCTGACATGAAGCCAGATTGTCTGTTACGGGACCTCTCTCCTCTGTCTGGGTGCTGGGCCTAAATTTATGACAATGGACTGTTGCAGTGGTGGCTGACGTGAAGCCTGATTCTCTGCTATGACATGAAGACTGATTCTCTGCTGACATGAAGCCAGATTGTCTGTTACGGGACCTCTCTCCTCTGCCTGGGTGCTGGGCCTAAATTTATGAAAATGGACTCTTACAGTGGTGGGTGACAATAAGCCTGATTCTCTGCTATGACATGCAGACTGATTCTCTGCTGACATAAAGCCAGATTGTCTGTTAAGGGACCTCTCTCCTCTGCCTGGGTGCTGGGCCTAAATATATGCCAATGGACTGTTGCACTGGTGGCTGACGTGAAGCCTGATTGTCTGTTACGGGACCTCTCTCCTCTGCCTGGGTGCTGGGCCTAAATATCTGACAATGGACTGTTGCATTGGTGGCTGATGTGAAGCCTGATTCTCTGCTATGATATGAAGACTGATTCTCTGCTGACATGAAGCCAGATTGTCTGTTACGGGACCTCTCTCCTCTGCCTGGGTGTTTGGCCTAAATTTATGACTGAACGTGTTGTCTGATCGTGTATTCAGCACGGCAGGGGGTGTCATTACAGACAAACGCAGCCGCCTGTCTACAGCCAATGTGGACAAGCTGACGTTCATAAAAATGAACCAGGCATGGATCCCACAGGACCTGTCCGTCCCTTGTCCAGATTAGACATTAACTACCTCCCCTTAACCATATATTATTGTACTCCAGGGCACTTCCTCATTCAATCCTATTTTTATTTTCATTTTACCATTATATTGCGAGGCTACCCAAATTTGAATGAACCTCTCCTCTGTCTGGGTGCCGGGGCCTAAATATATGCCAATGGACTGTTCCAATGTTGGGTGACGGGAAGCCTGATTCTCTGCTATGATATGAAGACTGATTCTCTGCTGACATGAAGCCAGATTGTCTGTTACGGGACCTCTCTCCTCTGCCTGGGTGCTGGGCCTAAATTTATGACAATGGACTGTTGCAGTGGTGGCTGACGTGAAGCCTGATTCTCTGCTATGACATGAAGACTGATTCTCTGCTGACATGAAGCCAGATTGTCTGTTACGGGACCTCTCTCCTCTGCCTGGGTGCTGGGCCTAAATTTATGAAAATGGACTCTTACAGTGGTGGGTGACGCGAAGCCTGATTCTCTGCTATGACATGCAGACTGATTCTCTGCTGACATGAAGCCAGATTCTCTGTTAAGGGACCTCTCTCCTCTGCCTGGGTGCTGGGCCTAAATATATGCCAATGGACTGTTGCACTGGTGGCTGACGTGAAGCCTGATTGTCTGTTACGGGACCTCTCTCCTCTGCCTGGGTGCTGGGTCTAAATATCTGACAATGGACTGTTGCATTGGTGGCTGACGTGAAGCCTGATTCTCTGCTATGATATGAAGACTGATTCTCTGCTGACATGAAGCCAGATTGTCTGTTACAGGGACCTCTCTCCTCTGCCTGGGTGCTGGGCCTAAATTTATGACAATGGACTGTTGCAGCGGTGGCTGACGTGAAGCCTGATTCTCTGCTATGACATGAAGACTGATTCTCTGCTGACATGAAGCCAGATTGTCTGTTACGGGACCTCTCTCCTCTGCCTGGGTGCTGGGCCTAAATTTATGAAAATGGACTCTTACAGTGGTGGGTGATGTGAAGCCTGATTCTCTGCTATGACATGCAGACTGATTCTCTGCTGACATGAAGCCAGATTCTCTGTTAAGGGACCTCTCTCCTCTGCCTGGGTGCTGGGCCTAAATATATGCCAATGGACTGTTGCACTAGTGGCTGACGTGAAGCCTGATTGTCTGTTACGGGACCTCTCTCCTCTGCCTGGGTGCTGGGCCTAAATATCTGACAATGGACTGTTGCATTGGTGGCTGACGTGAAGCCTGATTCTCTGCTATGATATGAAGACTGATTCTCTGCTGACATGAAGCCAGATTGTCTGTTACGGGACCTCTCTCCTCTGCCTGGGTGTTTGGCCTAAATTTATGACAATGGACTGTTGCATTGGTGGCTGACGTGAAGCCTGATTCTCTGCTATGACATGCAGACTGATTCTCTGCTGACATGAAGCCAGATTGTCTGTTACGGGACCTCTCTCCTCTGCCTGGGTGCTGGGCCTAAATATCTGACAATGGACTGTTGCATTGGTGGCTGACGTGAAGCCTGATTCTCTGCTATGATATGAAAACTGATTCTCTGCTGACATGAAGCCAGATTGTCTGTTACGGGACCTCTCTCCTATGCCTGGGTGCTGGGCCTAAATTTATGACAATGGACTGTTGCAGTAGTGGCTGACGTGAAGCCTGATTCTCTGCTATGACATGCAGACTGATTCTCTGCTGACATGAAGACAGATTCTCTGTTACGGGACCTCTCTCCTCTGCCTGGGTGCTGGGCCTAAATATCTGACAATGGACTGTTGCATTGGTGGCTGACGTGAAGCCTGATTCTCTGCTATGATATGAAGACTGATTCTCTGCTGACATGAAGCCAGATTGTCTGTTACGGGACCTCTCTCCTCTGCCTGGGTGCTGGGCATAAATTTATGACAATGGACTGTTGCAGTAGTGGCTGACGTGAAGCCTGATTCTCTGCTATGACATGAAGACTGATTCTCTGCTGACATGAAGCCAGATTGTCTGTTACGGGACCTCTCTCTTCTGCCTCGGTGCTTGGCCTAAATTTATGAAAATGGACTGTTACAGTGGTGGGTGACGTGAAGCCTGATTCTCTGCTATGACATGCAGACTGATTCTCTGCTGACATGAAGCCAGATTCTCTGTTACGGGACCTCTCTCCTCTGCCTGGGTGCCGGGGCCTAAATATCTGAGAATGGACTGTTCCAGTGGTGGGTGACGTGAAGCCAGATTCTCTGCTATGGGACCTCTCTCCAATTGATTTTGGTTAATTTTTATTTATTTAATTTTAATTTTAATTCATTTCCCTATCCACATTTGTTTGCAGGGGATTTACCTACATGTTGCTGCCTTTTGCAGCCCTCTAGCCCTTTCCTGGGCTGTTTTACAGCCTTTTTAGTACCGAAAAGTTCGGGTCCCCATTGACTTCAATGGGGTTCGGGTTCGGGACGAAGTTCGGATCGGGTTCGGATCCCGAACCCGAACATTTCCGGGAAGTTCGGCCGAACTTCTCGAACCCGAACATCCAGGTGTTCGCTCAACTCTAATCAGGATCCTTAGATCAGTTGACATACGTTTTGCCGGATCCGGCAGGCAGTTCCGGCGCTAGATCACTCTGCCGCAAGTGTGAAAGTAGCCTAAGGTACCACAGCAAGGCTCTCTACACTATGAACGTGGTGGTGTTTTAATAGTAAGTTCATTATAACAGGACACCATGATAGCATATTGAACCATTGCTCTGCTTTAATAGCGTAGTGTGCCTGGCATGGTATGCTAATAGCTTAGTATGCCTTCTGTCAAGTTAATGGTTGCTACATTTGTATACAATACATTAGTTAATTCTGAAAGCCACAAAGGAAAATGTTTACAATAGATTTATCTCCAAAATGGAACTTTTAATTACAACTAATAACTTGTAAATTAACATTGTTTAAGAATGTAATTTCAACAGCATTTTTTGATTTTTTTTTCTTTAATTGACACTGTCTTAATGAGCCCAGATAAACACAAACCTGATATCCCAGAACTGTGAACAGTCTTTTTAGAAGTGAAAATGTACATGAAAGAAATGGAATTACTAATAAGAAAAACATATTCAGTGCTACGTATTTCCATGGAAACAATTTGGCAGCCTCATGTATAAACTGAAAAGCTATTAGGAAACAATTGGTTTGTTAAAAGAATGTTAATTATTAAATATCACAGGAGATTTAATGAAATGTGCCAGTTATGCTAATTACTGCTTTGTAATGGTTTTGCTAATTATCTGTCATTGGAGGCTTGGCTGAGCATTCTGTTGCCTGTGGAATAGTCTACTCACAAGCATTAAGATTGACAGCTAGGAGTGTAGAATAGAATAAAAAGTTGTCAAACAATAGTAAATAAATGTACCCAACAAAACGATAAAATAGAAAGCACAGTTAGTCTCATTACTTTATATTGAGTAATTGATCTAATTTTTAACCGTTAACGAGAACCTGTCACCATGAAATGCAGTGCAATTTTCAGGCTGCATGTTATAGAGCAGGAGGAGCTGAGCAGATTGATATATAGTTTAGGGAAAAAAAGATTCTGTAAAACTAGTAATTTATATATTCAAATGTTTGTTCTGACTTCAGTTGTATATGGGGTTAGAGATGGCCTTGCGGTTTGCCCGGCGGTCGTTTCATGGCGAACTTTGCACGTTCGTGATTCGCCAAACAAGCGAACATGTGGCGATGTCCGTCGGCGCCATATTCTTTTTCATTGTGCCAAACTTTGACCCATGACACATCCATCAGGTGGGACAGGACAGCCAATTGAGACATTTCAGCACATGGACACCCCCCCACCGTATAACAGAACCCGATCTGGTTGTCATTTTACATTCTATGCCAGTGTAGGGAGAGGTTGCTTTGTGGAGCAGGGACAGGCTGTTAGGGACACCAAACGCTAGCTAATAGGGCCACAAAAGCCTTTTTAAGGACTGGAATAGGTGTGCTATCGATAGGTGTGACATACTGAGGGGCGTGGTATACTTATAATATACATTCTAACATATAAAGTATATTATAGTACATGTGTATTGTGCAGCAGTTGTGTGCGGTTCTGCTGCGATACGGCAGCTATATAGAGGGACAAGCTCTATTGGAACAACTATTTGCAATGGTGTGATATACCTGTTGCCCCCAAAAAAACTGATTGAGGGGTGTGATATACCTGCTTCCACAAAAGACTGATTGATGGCTGGGATCTACCTGTTGCCCCAAATAAACAGAGTGGTATAATATAACTGTTGTGAGAAAAAAAAATAATTAAGGGGTGTTATATACCTGCTTCCACAAAATACTGATTAATGGGGTTGTATAGCACTGCTTCCACAAAATATTGATTAAGGGGTTTGATATACCTGCTTCAACAAAATTCTGATTGAGGGCTGCAATATACCTGCTTCCACAAAATACTGATTAAGGGGTTTGATATACCTACTTCCACCAAATATTGATTGAGGCCTGTGATATACCTGCTTCCACAAAATACTGATTAAGGGGTTTGATACACCTGCTTCTAACAAATATTGATTGAGGACTACGATATACCTGCTTCCACAAATGCTGCTCTTCTCTAGGGACTACTAATTTTGTTAGCCATGTTTTTAATCCAATTTTATATTTTTAGTTTTTTTAAGCATATGTATTTGACATGCATTTGTGCTGGACTACAGTAAAATCGTTATCCAATGACCGTCTAATATTCACCCAGCCACAAAATCACTTGATCTTTTCTGTCCGGTGAACACCAGGATCATTTCCTAAAGAGGATTCAGCTGTGGGATCGGAGTGCCACCAGTGCAGAGCTTGCTTAGGAATGGCGGCAGGCAGGTGTGAGCGCATCTGCACGCACAGTGAGGCGAATACTTTTGGAAGATGGCCTGTTGTCAAGAAGGGCAGCAAAGAAGCCACTTCTCTCCAAAAGAAACATCAGGGACAGATTGATCTTCTGCAGAAAATATTGTGAATGGACTGCTGAGGGCTGGAGCAAAGTCATATTCTCTGATAAAGCCTCTTTCCGATTGTTTGGGGCATCAGGAAAAAGGCTTGTCCGGAGAAGTAAAGGTGAGCGCTACCATCAGTCCTGTGTCATGCCAACAATAAAGCATCCTGAGACCATTCATGTGCGGGGTTGCTTCTCATTCAAGGGAGTGGGCTCACTCACAATTTTGCCCCAAAACACAGCCATGAATAAAGAATGGTACCAAAACACTCTCCAACAGCAACTTCTTCCAACAATCCAACAACAGTTTGGTGAAAAACAATGCATTTTCCAGCACAATGGAGCACCATGCCATAAGGCAAAAGTGATAACTTAGTGGCTCGGGGACCAAAACGTTGACATTTTGGGTCCATGGCCAGGAAACTCCCCAGATCTTAATCCCATTGAGAACTTGTGGTCAATCCTCAAGAGGCGGGTGGACAAACAAAAACCCACTAATTCTGACAAACTCCAAGAAGTGATTATGAAAGAATGGGTTGCTATCAGTCAGGAATTGGCCCAGAAGTTGATTGAGAGCATGCCCAGTCGAATTGCAAAGGTCCTGAAAAAGAAGGGCCAACACTGTAAATACAGACTCTTTGCATATATGTCATGTAATTATCGATAAAAGCCTTTGAAATGTATGAAGTGCGTGTAATTATATTTCACTACATCACAGAAACAACTGAAACAAAGATCTAAAAGCAGTTTTGCAGCAAACTTTGTGAAAACTAATATTTGTGTCATTCTCAAAACTTTTGGCCACTGACTGTAAATAGATATGTTTGGAGGTATATAAACTCCATATTTAAATGTGCCTGATTTTCATCCACAGGCATATTTAGGTGCACATCTGAGGCCTGGGCCTTATCAGTCAGTCTTGGGTGGAACTCATGGTCTCCTCCCTCCTCCCATTGCAAGCATGGCTGCATGCTGGAGGTAACTGGGAGTTGGCTGTAAGTCGGACCTTATGCTCCTGTAATTCGCCCACTGGCTCCTGGTATTGCCCATATGGCACAGGTAGGTTAGCGTTAGGTCCCGAGCTACTTGAGATACCTTGGTGAGGTGCTCGGGCTCAGATATGTCTTTTGTATAAGGATATATTGGCTAAATTCTCAATTTTAACACCAGTTTGAGGGTTTAGTCAAACTTGTTTGTTTGCATCCACAGTAGTATA